>NC_090932.1:1527987763-1528612763 GCF_040938575.1 Ambystoma mexicanum
GTCCATCATCTCTCATTGGTCAGGCCCCAAGGCAAAGCTTCTCCTTTGTAGTTGACCTTGAAGCCTTTTTCTCTGTTCTGGGCCATTCAAGGGAGTGTAGGCACACCATTAACTTTGTTGGGGCTTAATGATTAGCCCTTGTTTTCGACTTCTGAATCACGTGTGAGAAGACGACAAATGTGTCCATTTAGACCTTCTATTTACTGTTATTTGATTCAATTGAGCTGGATTTCATTACCCTTCTTGGCCCCTGGAGACTTGCTCACTCCATCTTGCCTAGGTTTTCTGCATCTTTAATTGTCTAATTCTTGGCTCTTGCAAATGTTGATTCTTTTCTTCATCTAAGAGAAATATGTCTTACATGCATGCCTTATCCTTTTGACTCCCCTTGTGCCTAGATGGTCAGATAGCAGAGCGAGTAGAGCGCTAGCTTTGACATCCGTGCAGAGCCTGCCGACGCAGATTCAAATCCCGGCAGGGCCAAACTCAACCTTTTATACTTCTGAGCTCGATAAATTAGCACAACACACGCAGTGGGTAATAATAAGCAGCGCTCAGATGCATGAGGGTTCGTAGCGCTATATATAAATGCAGAATTATTATTATTATTATTCCTTAAAGTAGCATCCTTGATCCCCGGCCAATAGACTCCTCAGTGTTCCTCACACAAAGCAGTTTTTCCAGTGTCTCCTAACTCTGCAGCCCTGGTCTGTCTCTGAGGTAGCTTGATTGGTTTCAATACGAGCCCGACATCCATCTTTCCATCATGGCCGCTCTTGCCACGCTATGTTTTCATCTGCAGCAAGCTTCTATATGTCTTGTCTACCTTGCATTTCTGAGGATATATATGTATTAGTCAGCAGGTTACTTTATATTCTTTGCATATATGATTTCTTCATACTCGATTACATGTTACTCCTATCACTTCAGTTACATCTTTTTTTGTAAGTATTTGCATATAATTTCAGTACATCTCAGTATGTTTCCTCCATGATGTCACTCTCCCCTTGTCAAATTTCACTTATAGCTCTATGATGTCCAATGGTGTATGCAGACATCATTCCACCCTCTCAGTGCGAGGGTACATTCGATACGGTTGTCTGAGTGCATATTGTCACTCATACACTCGATGCAGTATTGGGATGATACCTGGTGTCCCAGGTAGGGCTCTTCTCCTGTTGTTCCAGTATGACAGAGGTGAGGGGGGTGGGAACTAGAGATAAGTTGTTCACCTACTCCTCTACATTTCTCCCATCTGGTTGAGTCCTCAACCACCTCCACTTCTTCAATCTTCTTCATCTTATCTTCATATCTAGGTTTCTTTCTGATCCATATTTTTGTCACCCCCCCCTCAGGTCACCTGCATTCTTTAAATGCTCATCCACACTACAGGTCATGTGACAGCATTCTCCTGTTGGTTAACAGAATACCCAATGTCCTACATATTTATTGTGATCCTTAGGGTAGTAGAACTTTGTTCCTGGGGGAACCAGGGGACTATTCTTTATGTTCTCATGTGGGGTATATTCAGTCTGTGGTGTATGGTCTCCATTCACATTTATCATTATCTTCATCCCAACAGCTTTTTTGGCAGTTTTTTGGCATTGCCCCAAAATAACCCTTATGAGACAGAATCCTAGCAATACCAACACTAGTATTGCTCCGAGTAGCTTGAGGGCATTTGCCAGCCAAGTTGGAATCCATGAAAACAGAGACGAAAACCTGCTGTCTCATGAACTTCATCTTCTATCTTTGTATGCAGGGTTGTCAGCATTGTCATGGCTTCTGTCAGGTTCCCATTTTCTCCATCATCGCAAGTTAAAAAAGTACATCCAGAAGGCTCGACCTTGGTGCACACACCTCCTTCCATTGCTTTAATTAAGTCCAGGACATCCCTGTTCTGGAGTGTCATACACCTAATGGCCCGCAGTTCTTCTCTGATTGCATTACATCCTTTTATTGTTGCATTCATCGTTTCTAACAGCTCCTATCTGGTGATCTGCAGTCACTTGGCATTCACTGCAGTCTGAAGTGCTGGCATAAATACAGATGTCATTATCATTGCCGTCTTGCTGAATAATTTATGCTCATCTGGTATGTCATTATAGGCTTCTATTGACTTTGATGAGAAATAGTTCTCCCTCTTCAGTCGGCAGAGGTTGAACGACCTCTTCTTTCACTGGTGTTCATCCATCTTTGGAAATTCTTCAATATTGAGAACACTTTGAGGAATCACTAATGCAGGAACGTGTATGACCCAAGGGAGCATACACCTCCCCAATTTTTAGGAAGCCGCATGCAAGCTCTAGATCCACAGACCCAATATTGATCCATCAGCACAGCAGTTCCTCCATTAATTCCTGGTAATTCGAGCCCCTGCTTACATCCTTTATTTTCTCCAACCAGAACCAGGGCTCATTCTTGAAATATGTTGTCGCATTTTATGTCAGTGGGCCTCATTACGACCCTGGCGGAACAGGGTTAACGGCGCTGTAAAAGGTGCCGGCGCCGTCAACCCCGTTCCGCCACATTACGAGGTCCCCTTGTGGGACACGGTAAGCAAGCCTGGAAAAACCAGGCGTGCTTACCGGGTCCCGCGAGGGGAAGAGGGAGCAAACAACGGGCCAACTCGTAATGGCCCATTGTTTGATCCCTCTCCCATTCCCATTCAGCCAATAGGGGCTGAATGGGAATGGGGAAGGATCGGGTCCGGATCCTTGGATGGAGGAATTACCGGGCCTTCTGAACTCGGAATTGCCCGGTAATTCCGGTAATTCATCATTCTGAGGACCCAGAGGCGATGGCTACCGCCAAACTCGTAATGAGGCCCAGTGTGTGCCTCTTCCATGCAAAGGATGCTAATACCACTTATACTAGATTCCCCAGGTCATATCAGATGGTGACTACCTTAGGCAACAGGCCGTTAACACCCGGTACGGCCCGCCGAATACAACTTCATTGCCTAATGTTAGCATGGGATTGGGGTACAGACACATATGATGACCAGCCTTCTTGGTGTATCGAAGTATGGGAGGCTGTAGCTAACAGAAAAGGCTGCATTTTATATATCAGCTGCAGCTAGGTGTATGATGGCTATACCTCCCACGCAAGGCTGGACCTGAGCATTGGCTGACTTTAGATGGGTAGAATTGGCTGCAAGTGGCATTAAATAAAGCCAGCCCTATTTTACCAAAGGTTCTTTACCTCCTAGCTCTCAACACTGCCCACTTTGCCTGTTTGAGGGTTGTTCTGCTGGGTCAAATTCATTTTGTTCAGCACGTAGGGCCTCATTACGAGTAAAAGCGGTAAAGCAGCATATTTACCTCCAGGTTTTTGCTTGCGGTAAATCCTTCACTTCACCGCCAAAATTGTAGTACTGCAGTGGGGTAATGCGGCGGTAATGGAATTACTGTTCCGTTACAGCTGTTGTTTTACTGCACCGCCATGCTTGTAATGAGGCCCTTAATACTGCTATTGATTTTGAACCAATCAGAAAAGGGCACTGATGTAGAGAGACGTAAAAATCCTCATTATGAGCCAGGTGCATTTCCAGATGAAATAACGGTATGCCATGTGGTATTTCTGGAAATATACACGATTAGAAGTTATCCTCTGGGATGGTGGTAACAGATGAGGATTTACATAAATATTGCTTGCGTTCGTTCTGGAACTCTGCATGCATTATTTTTCTTCTTTTTTAATCCATGTTCAACCTCAATTAGAGGATGAAAATGGTTTGTATACGGTATCACTTCATATTGATACTGGAAAATATTTTTCAATGCACAAAAGGGTAGATTCTCATCCTTGTGTGCATTACATAACAAAAGTGATGAGAAGGAAGACATCAGAGATACTCACTTTTTCATCGATTTTACTGACTGCATCAAAACACGTTTTGGGCTGCAATGAAGGGAAGCACTTGCACTTTTCTCTTTTACCTCTCTTTCTACTTGTGGTGTTCCCCAGGGGTCTAATCTCTCTCCCTGGCTTTTCAACCACTATCTAGCACCTCTTGCCCACTGCATCTCTACCTTCTGCTCTAACTTTCAGTGTTATGCGAATGACACCCAGCTCTCCTTCAGGCTCCCCTCAGCCACTTCTGCTCCGTCTCTCATACCAGACTGTCTGTCCACAATTCAGGAATGGTGTGCCTCCAACGATCTCTTCTTAATGTCAGTAAAACTGAGATGCTCCTCATTGGAACACCTGCTCCCTCCTTTCCTCTCACACTCTGGCCGCCCACCCTGGGCCCTCTATCCTGGGACGTCATTTCAAAAAAATGCCTGGCGTAGTGGAAGTGACATCACATGACCATTGACCTCTGATGGCATCACAGGAAGCGATGTCATTTGACCCCACCCTGAAGTGACATCAAAGGAAGCAATGGAACACAACCATTCGACAAAACAGGAAGTGGCATCACATACCAGTGGTTCTAAGTACACTATGACAAATATGGTTACAATGGGCCTCATTACACGGATGGCGGAGAACCATGGCGCTATTAGCGCCATGGTTCATGCCGGTAAAAGACCGGCACCGCCTTGGGGGAAAGGGGAATTACCGCCCCATTCCAAGGTTGGCGGGGCGGTAATTCCCCCTTCCACCATTGCCGTTCCCCATTCCCATTTTTGGCCCATAGGGCTCAATGGGAATGGGGAAGGTGCTAATTACGGTACCGCAAATTGCGGTACCGTAATTAGCTCCCTGGGTCCCTTTGCGGGTTGGTTTTTAACGCCTGCAAAAAGCAGGCGTTAAATTCCCCTACCCGCAAAGTGGACCTCGTAGTAAGGCGGGTACGGATTTACCGGTACCGGTATTTTACCGTTACCGGTAAATCCTTACCGCCATCCGTGTAATGAGGCCCAATATCACTGTAACGTGATATACATTTCATATTTTTTTTTTTTTTTTTTATTTGATTTAATTGTATAATACAATTTTTAAAAAATAAGAATGTAATCCTCCCATTCACTTGTTCGAAGATCACTAACAGAACGGCGTGAGGTCTTATTTTAACCTGTGTTGCAGTCACACGTAGTTCCCACTCCAATTCTACACCGGGATCATGCACAGGGACCGCGACCCCCACAAAAGTGGGGGTTAAGAACACCCAATTGGCTATCCTGCCCATCCATGACTGCGGTCAGGTAAGCAGGCCAATCTCTTGAAAGAACCCTACCACTGCAATCACCCATGTAGTCTTTTCCCCACTTATGAGCCGGCGCCACCATTCCTCTTCCTCGTAGGCGTATAGGTTTTTGAACAAATGTCCGAGGTGTCTCTGGCGGGGGCCTGTGACGCCTAAGCAGTTGAGCAGGAGGTGTCTTGTGGTTTCCGCCTTCTCTACCTTCGTACAGAATCTGCATGCTTCATCCGGGGCCAGTTTTCTACGGAATAGGACTTCCCTTGTGTGAACAATGTTAAGGCGGATTCTTAAAAAATTCATCCTAAGTTTAGAGTTCGGTCCTCTTAATAAGTAAGGTTTAAGTTCATTTACTTTGGACAGCTGTGGAATAGGATCTGTAAACAGCTTTGAGGCGGCAGCTTTTTCCAAGGTGTTAATCCAGTCTTGATTTAATAATCGAAATTTCGCCTTGGACGGGTTATTAATTAGTTCATCTTTAGAACTTCCAGCATTCTCTAAGATTGATTTGATCTTTACCATCCAACTTGTGAGCATTTTACATGATCCAGACAGTATTTCATACTGGATTTCTTTCATGATCCCTGCGGGGTTTGGAAGTAGGCACTTTCGAAATAACATTGCTTCATTACGGGAGACAATAGAGGTCAAAGATTGTAGGGAAAGTTCCCTTCTTATTATCACCATTGGTAGCGAGTCAGGAAGGTTAAGAACCTTTCTCCAGTAACAACCTTCCACTTTTAGCCAGAAAGATGTTGGCAGATTCGGTAGGGCTTCTGCTCCATATGTAAGTGTTGGAATCACTTTGGCCTTGTAGAAGGTTATCACAGGGGTCATGGTGAATTTTCCATATTTTTTCAATATTGCCTGAGATTGAGAGGCGAGAAGTCTCGCCTTAGTCATGATGTTCTCCTGCATTAGTTTTTCCTTGCGGTTCTTGCTGATAGTCACTCCCAGGTATTTAAAGCTGTCTACCAATTCAATTTTGGTGTTATTTACCGCCCATGTGAATTTCTCTGACTTCCTTTCATTTCCTCCCAAAGACATGATTTTGGTCTTTTCCAAATTCATCAGGAGGTTATTCTCTTTGAGGTAAGAGTCAAGGTTATTTATCTGTCTTTGGAGGCCGATAGGAGTTACATCAAAGAGGATTATGTCATCCGCGTAAAGCAGTCGTGAAATTTTGCTAGCTCCCAATGTCGGTGGAAATGTCCGTGATATACATTTCATACAAGAATGGATCACCATATGTAACGGCATGAAAAAATATGCTATAACTGCAACTTGCGAAAAGCAAAATACATAGTCCAAAATGGATGCCTACTCTACTCAAAATGCTTTTTGAAGGATGTTGTCTTCATTGTGAATTTGAGGTGTTTAAGAACATACTAAGTCAGTGACTCACACCCTGAAGTGTGTCTGAAATAAACCTTTCATGAGTCTAGCAATTATTGTGTAGAATTTCAGAAAGACAAATTATTTGTTATTCCTACACTTGTGGAAACTCCTCTTTTTTTTTAAACAAGCCTGAACAAGAAAGCCAGCCTTTCTCGAAACAAAGAGCCACATGGCATTGGCCACAGCCCATGAGCTTTAATTTGTAAAAAATAAATAAACTTTTTTTGGTTATTTTACAGATAGCAAGGGAGACCTCAGGGGTCGCAAGTGCGACCCCTATCAACCCCTAAATGGCATCCCTGCCTCTACCCGCTTCTTCCAGTGAGGCGAAGAACCTTGGGGTCATCTTCAACTCCACCCTCTCCTTGTCTCCTCATATTTCTGACGTCTCTAAGAAGTCACACTATCAGATGCTTCTCCTCAGGGGTATTCCTCCTTTCCTCACTTTCCCCAGAAACACACTGTCTCCAGGCCCCTCGTCCTCTCTAGGCTGGACTACTGTAACATCCGCTTTCTAAATCTAGCTGCCTCTACTTTCCGCACTTTACAACTTATCCAGAACAGGACTGCAAGACTTCTCAGTGGCCTCAAGCCCAGGGAGCGTATCTCTTCAGCACTGAAATCTCACCAATGGCTCCCTGTGTTTGCAAGGATCAAGTTCAAGACCCTTTGCATCGTTCACAAGGCTTTGAGGGGCTGGGGACCGTACTACCTCCAACTTTCTCACCCTAAGCATCTTCCTTCTCGAGCCCTCCGCTCATCCACCTCTCACTCTCTGAGGGTCAGGACCTTCTCCATGCAGAGAGTGTGGAATAGATCTCTTTCCTCAATTGGGTCCTCCCTATGGAACAGCCTCTTTGCTTCTGTCAAACTTGAGCAGGCCCACCTCCAGTTCCGAAAGCAACTCAAGACCTTCCTTTTTGCTTCTGCCCTCTCCCTTGCTGATGTCCCTGACTGCTCCACACACTGGTCACCTGCCCACCCACTGAACTTCGGGTCCAGGATCCTACATGTCCAGTTGCCCTTGCACTGCCTGCGGTCTTCCCTCACACTTACGGGTCTCTATCTGCAACCCTACAGTCCTCTGATTCTCTGCACTTATGTGCCACTTACCGGTAGCACTTATGAGATACCTGCACTTTCCCTCTCTCCCCTTCCCCCCCGGCACCTCTCCCCCACCGCACTTGCACAATCTGAATGACAGAGGGCCTAGTAAGATCGTTGTTTTTGTCCTTGTCTTGTCACGCCTAGAAACACTTGTGTACAGGCGCGTTATATATGACTTATCATATCATTATGTTCAGCACTAGAAACAAATTATAAAAGCTTAGGATAGCTTTAAAATGTTTTACATCTCCTATAGAAGAGGGTTAGATGTTGGAGTAAAATAATGAGATATTTGACCTGCAAATGCAGCCGTAATTACCATATGCATTATCGCTGGAGAATACCACATGCAATAATTCCACCAGGCCCATCCACAAAAGGCCAAAAGGTAGTGGGTCTCATAGGAGTTTGGAGGTAAATAAAAATACATCAATGATATCAGTCCGTCTGAACATGGGGTTGCAAATCCATAAGCTGTAAAACCACCTGCATGTGCATGACAGTATTGACCCCCCAAAAAATGGGGATATTCCTGCCAGCCGGCATACTTCTATTCCCCAATGAAGTCCAGTGGGACTTCCGAATGGGGAATAACAGAAACTCATAATCAGGCGGATACACCCCATGTACCATCGGTGGGGAACGGTAATTGCGTTTGGCGGTTTGAGCACCACTTAAAGCCATCAAGCTCATAATGAGGCCCACATGCCGTCCGTGCTTGCCAATACCACGATGTTCCCAATCGGGGATTGGCCCAGAATCACACAATTGTGGTCAACACAGTGATTCCAGCCAGTGTATCCTGGGTTTCACTGCCATCAACTTGTCCAAAGTGCTGCACTTCCCTGTATCCCATCCAATGTATAAAGGAGCACCAACGAGTGGGAAAGACCCGGAGCTACGCTAATGTCGGGATGCCGGGACTTGGGGCTAGCTAGCCTTTTGGGTGTAGCTCCTGAGATTCTATCCGGTAAATTCACTCTGCCTCAAAACAAATTCACCACATCTCTCCCTTGTGTTTGTAGGCAGCACACACCTTGCATTGAACACAGAATCACAATTCCGTTCCCTTCTCTAATGTTGGAGGGGAAAATGCAAATTGAGCCTCTTCCTGGAACTGGAAGAGACGCAGTAGGGAAAATGCATGAGGTCAAGCCCACGATGTAGGAGTAAAAGGGTTTCAGAGCTTAATGGATCACAGTTTTAAATGCTCGACTCACATCGAAACTAATTGCCTGGCGAGGGGAGCCCGGCCTGAGCACTACAGGAAACACAGCTGAACGCCAGCAAGCCCATCAGTACCAGTGCTACTTTCAATTCAACTGCTTTCATGCTCCCCTGGAGGATGAGCTGTTTTAACCCATAATGTAGGCGAGTTTGCAGTTGCCTTTTCAACTCATTATTTCTTTTTAGTTTTGGCTATTAGGAGGCACTAAATTTCCACTGATAAGACATAACTACTGCATTAAAGCACAGTTAGGGAGAAATGGTTCCCTGGCGTGTCCAGACTCTTTTGACTGGCGTGGCCCAAGTGGAGAACTGACTTATGCAGGGCTGTCGTGAAGTACAAGCGCGCACACACATAATAATCATAGTTTAGGATAATGTGGTGGCACCTGGGGTGGCCATCAGATTCCAAGGGTAGCACGTGCCACCCCAGGTCACACAATGGACATGCCACTGAATAGCCTATGAGGACGGACACAAAGCTTGTAGGTGATGTTTGGTTATTTACCCACCCATTGACTGGCCATGCTAATCCGTATGGCCATCCTTCCCCACTTCCTGCCCCTCCCCACCGAAAACACATAATACTGGCATGTCTTTGAGCTAGCTTTATCAAGCCTTACCATTAAACGTTGTGCCTGCCAATGTTTTTTCAAAGCATCTTCTGAGAGTTTAATTTCTTAATTGGATCCGTAAACGTGCTACTGGTGCAATACAAATGCCAACCTAGACTGCTTTCAAGTCCTGTTAAAAACAATCATTGGCAAAGACAACATTGTTGGCTTGTGTATACGTATTAGTTATTTGCCAGGCACTGCCATTATATGCCCGGGCACTCGCACCATTTTGTAGCTGCTACCATCGAAGGCCAGGTAATACCACTAAGGCAGTGGCTGGCAAATGCCTTTCTGATGTATTAAAGCCAAAACAGTGGGCATTGCCAATGCGTGTTTTACATTATGTTCCATTGGCGAACTGCAACAAGTGTGGCTTCCACTACACATGTATGTTAAGCAGCCTTGCACCCAGCACATCATGGGGCACAACTGGTGCTGTAAATGGGAATGGCTCCATGAGCTTTTGTGAGTGTAGGCAGAGGGCTATTTTGCAAAAAGCCTAGTGGAAAAAGAGGAAACTTGCATTGCGTCTGCGGCATCTGACCAAGATGCATCGCGAGAGCTGCCGCTGGGTCTTCCCAGTAGATGCGATCCACCAGCTTTCAGGGGGCTCTTGCAGATATGCTATCCTTGCAAGGATGGGACAGGGGGCACGTTGTGTCTGAGTAAGGGGGCCCTAGCAGCACCGCTATCCGCAGAAGACCCAAGCAAGTAGTACTGGTGGGAACTAGGTGCACACTGTTTCTGATTAAAGGGGACCTAGCAGCACCGCTATCTGTAGAAGACCCAAGAAAGTAGTTCTGGTGTGAACTAGGTGCACACTGTTTCCGATTAAGAGGGACCTTGTAGCAACACTACACGTAGAAGACCGAAGCAAGTAGTAGTGGTGGAAACTAGGTGCACACTGTTTCTGATTAAGGGGGACCTTTTAGCAACACTACCCGCAGAAGACACAAACCAGGAATGTTGGCGGGAACTAGGTGCACATTGTTTCCGATTAAGAGGGACCTTGTAGCAACGCTACACGCAGAAGACACAAACCAGGAATGTTGGTGGGAACTAGGTGCACATTGTTTCCGATTAAAGGGTACCTTGTAGCAACACTACCTGCAGAAGACACAAGCTAGGAATGTTGATGGGAACTAGGTATACACTGTTTCGGATTAAAGGGGACCTTGTAGCAACACTACCCGCAGAAGACACAAGCCAGGAATATTGATGGGAACTAGGTATACACTGTTTCGGATTAAAGGGGACCTTGTAGCAACACTACCCGCAGAAGACACAAGCCAGGAATGTTGATGGGAACTAGGTATACACTGTTTCGGATTAAAGGGGACCTTGTAGCAACACTACTCGCAGAAGACACAAGCAAGGACTGCTAGTGGGAACTAGGTGCACACTGCTTCTGATTAAGGGGGACCTGGTAGCAACACTACCCACAGAAGATACAAGCCAGGAATGTTGGTGGGAATTAGGTGCACACTGTTTAGCAACACTACCCGCAGAAGCCACAAGCAAGGAGTGCTGGTGGGAACTAGGTGCACAGTGCTTCCGATTGAGGGGGACCTTGCAGCAACACTACCCACAGAAGACACAAGCCAGGAATGTTGGTGGGAACTAGGTGCACACTGTTTCTGCTTAAGAGGGACCTTGTAGCAACACTACCCTCAGAGGTAACAAGCAAGGCGTGCTGGTGGGAACTAGGTGCACACTGTTTCTGATTAAGCAGGACTTTGCAGCAGCGCTGCCCAAAGAAAACACACGCAAAAAGTGTTGGTGGGAACTAGGAACACACTGTTTATTTTATTTATTTAAGTCATTGGTTTTTTATAACGTGCCTAATACCATACTCGAGTTTCTAAGCGCAGGTCTGGGATTCAAACCTCTGTTGCTCTTTGTGGTCTTGCTTTCAAGACCAGCGCGTTGCCCTGTGCTATCCTGTGCTATTGTAGCAATGCTGCCCGCAGAAGACACAAGCAAGAAGTGTTGATGGGAACTAGGTACACACTGTTTCTGATTAAGGGCAACCTTGTAGCAACACTAACCGCAGACACAAGCAAGAAGTGTTGGTGGGAAATCGGTGCACACTGTTTCTGATTAAGGGGGACCTTGCAGCAACGTTGCCCGCAAAAGAGACAAGCAAGGAGTGTTGGTGGAAAATAGGCAGACACTGTTTCTGATTAAGGGGGACCTTGCAGCAACGCTGCCTGCAAAAGACACAAGCAACGAGTGTTGGTGGGAACTAGGTGCACACTGGTCTGATTAAGGGGGACCTTGCAGCAACGCTGCCCGCAAAAGACACAAGCAACGAGTGTTGGTGGGAACTAGGTGCACACTGTTTCGGATTATGGGGGACCTTGTAGCAAGCATAATCGCAGACAAACCAAGTAAGGAGTGTTGATTGGAACACGGCGCAGACTTTTCCAGATTAAGGGGTAGATTGAAGCAACGATATCTGTAGAAGATGGAAGCAAGGACTGATGGTGGGTACTGGGTGGGTAGAAAATAAACTATGCTGAGAGTTCTAGCAATGAGCAACCTACTGCCAGTCCCAAAGGAGGCATCGTCCCAGAGTGGCTAGAAACACTCACAAAAAGTCTGATCTCATTGATCAAAGAATTGATGAGTGATATGAATTGAAACCTAATGTTGTTATTCAACAGCCTATTGAACCGCTAATCCAGGAAAGCATTTCTTTAATAGGAGTGAGCACTTAAATGATGCAACTGTCAAGCCTGAGTTGATGAATAATTTAGGCACATATTGAGCTCTGTGTGTTTTCTTTTTGCAGCATATAGTATGAGAGCCGGAGTCGCGGAGGACTTCCACTGAAAACCAAGGAACACATTCATTTGAAGATAAAGCACCTTCCCCTCTGCAGTTCCACGTGGCTCTTTGAGTGTTTTCTGAGGCAAGTGGCTTGTGGGTGAACTGAGGCTGGAACGCAAGCGAGTGGGACGGCCGTCTCCAGATTTGAAAGCCAAGGCTTTATCGCAAAGAAAGTGACGCTCCACCTTGGACATTTTGGTATTTTTCCATCACCTGAAGGTTCCTTGGGCTGATCAGAGCCTAACAAGTCTATAGTGTTTACAATAAAATAGAAAAGAATATGTTTAAAAACTATAACTAGAATTGCTGTTTTTCCAGGGCTAATAGGGAACCCAAAGTCAACTAGCTACAATGTCTGGCACCAACACAGTGTTTTTTAATCCAAAGCAGGAGGATTAAGCCTCTCGTTAGCCATGCACCAAGAACGTTTCGACGCATTCTCGGTTAAGGTCCATGTCAGTCATACATGTTGTGCCCCTTTCTACACTGAATCATGTGCAATGAACATACATGACATTCTTGTTTTACCATCTTCCGTTTGAACATGTTGACACTGAGCGGTCTGCTTTTTGTCCCCCCTAAACATGTAAACTCATTTAAAGTACTGCATTGTGCCATATACCCGGATGCCAAGTGATTCTGTGCGAGGTCATTTTCTTACTTCTAGCTGAAAAGGTTTGACTACGAAGAGATTGTGAAAGGGAAACTGTTATCCCTTTCGCTGTTAAATTAGCCTCTAGGTGTTGATGGAATGCAAACGAAGGATCAATCTGTGTACTTCCACCTCTCCCCTCAGGTATTCCTAAATCTGCTTATTTCTTCTGCAGGACAGGATCTCCATGTCCTTAGTCTAAGTATACAATCCTGCACACACAGTCCATAGACTTGTACAATTTGCCCTCCGTGATTTTCTTTCGTCGCTAGCTCTTTCTAACCCGAGGCATTATTTCAGCCAATACCAAGAGCACTGCGCATGACCTTGTTTGGAAATATTTGTGATGTCATATCACATAGCTGAGGCGAGTGGGTGGGGAAAGCGTCATCTAATAGGCTGTGATTCAAGAGAATGGAAATTGCATGCATCCGTTAGAGAATGAATTTTTCATGTCATGGGTAAATGGACTGGGATGTTTTATTTCCTAAAGTGGCTGCTTTGTCATCCACATTGTTTGTAATGCCTACATCAATCATGTTCTTGACCAGGGAATAAAGGAACGTCATTGTTCAGAATATTAGCCGTCGCGCAGAGCGATCTCCATAAGTTACGGGCAGACTTTAAGAGAAAGTTTCTGCTGCGTGGACTTTACCCGTTCAGCAAAACCTGGCATGCATGATTTACTGGACATCCATCATAATGCTCGGCTTTGTATATGTCACTATCAATGCATGCATGTAACTTTATGTATGTATGGCATGTATGTGTGTAATAGCTGGGATAATATTTTCTGCCTTCATATCAATCATGCAGCTAATGCATGTGCAGGCTCAATGGTGCCCCCTTCTGTCAAAGCAGGAGAGTTGGTACTGCTCGCCATTATTACTATGCATAATTGCTATGCAAGCAGAACAACAGTTTCCTCTGACATCGCAGGCAGGATTTAGCTGGCGGAGCTCTAAATATTTAGTACACTGTCCAAGCTCCACTTGTCCTCAATTTGTTAAGGGCCTATAAGATTACGAATAAATACATCATTATCTCACACCACCTGACCACTGCAGGTGGCCAAAAATCCAAAAGGTTTCCTTGATTGAGACACACACAAATGCTTATGGCAGAACACTCACAAGGCCTTTTACAGAGGATGTCCATCCAGACCACATTTGCGAAAACAGTCACACTTGGACGAAACTCACACTAACTATGATAGAGGAAAGAAGCATGTAACAGCATTGCATGTGTGCAGATCGTATGTATTTGTGTCCGTGGGCCCAGTCTGAATTTCTCTAACCCCTGCTTTATATGTTTAATGCCAAATGCAATCTCTGGTTCCGTCCTACGCGGCATGCATTGCAAGAGCTTGCCACCGTGGAACGCTCAGCGGGCCACGTGGCATGGCAAGCATGGCCGCCTCCTGTGTGCACTCTTTACTGGTTCCAGTCTGTGCAACGTGAATCCTAAACAAAGGTGCTGGAACCCAAACCGACAAAGACCCATCCACCAAAGCAGTGCGAAGACATTGGCGTGCCACACTGCGCCCCCTCCTCTGACTCCCATGGCAGTGCCGCTGGGGAATGTTGGTGATAGATTTTGTTGTAACTCCCCTTTACAAGTATAGCTATTCTGTATGTTATTGGCATTGGCCAAACTTATTCCAGCTTTGAGAATGTTAATAATAAAATCTGTGGATTTGTACTGCATTCATGTGTGCCTCTTTTTGGAGATGATGTCTTGAGAAGGTCAACCTGGTCCTTTCTGAATCACCTGTAACATCCATTTTCTTGATCATGATGTTTCCCATCAATGATAACATCTTCGCTTAAGTTAGTTGACTCAATCTGTTAGAGATGAATGGAGCGCCCAATCAGAAAGAAATATGTTTCAGTTATAGAATGGGCCAATGGCAGAGTACGCCAGCCATGGTGTGCAGACTGTGTATAGGCACCTATAAGGTCTGTCCCTCTATCCCTATTGGGATCCTGGACAGGGAAGCTTTTGGGTACAAGTGCATGGCTTGTTGATTAACAAAGACTTTCCTCTGCCCCATGGACAGATTGTGCTAAGCGTACAATGCACGTGGATACGAATGACACAGTTTGGGCTGCCACGCGAGACTGCCCACCATCAATATTGAGGAGGGTTTAAACAAAGAAAGACAAATTCCCTTCTACCAATAATGCAGGAGTAGACTAGGCCGTAACATGTGAAAACGCTGCACCTATTTAACATCGCACAATAGAACAGTGTGATTCTTTTCCCACTATCCACCACTTTCCTCACATATTCTAGGACTGGAGTCTCTTTATATAATTAACCTCTTCCTAGAACACGGGCTAAAATGGTGGGCTAAAATGAACAATGTGGTGCACTGTTTTCAAGGTATTTTGTTCATAAGATACACACAGCAGAGCACCACCTAGTAGTCATCAGTGGAAGTTGACCATCAGATCAAAGCCACACAGCAATGCATCATGGGTATGCAAATTGGCTCAAAGGCTTATTTTTTTGCTCGATGCAGAAAATTGTCAGTGTTCTCATTGTTTTATTTCACAGAAATATGTATGGCAAGACAATGGGCCTCATTCCGAGATTGGAGGTAGTCATGGCGCTATTTGCCAGTACCGGCACCGGTGTGGTTTAATGGGGACTTACCGGGTGAAGTCCGACCTTTGCAGGACCGGTAAGTCCCCATTGAAAAAGCCATTCCCCATTCCCATTTGAGCCCCCATAGGGCTCAATGGGAATGGGGAAGGCGCTAATAATGGGTACCGTTATTAGCTCTGAAGTCCCTTAACGGGTCCCGTCCATAACGCCTGGTCAGAGTTTTGTAGGATCTTCTACTTTCTGAATAAACCCCATGTGAATTTTCTGTCCTTGCTCCTTCCCATTTAGCCTATGCAAAGCAAGGGCAGTCTAATAAGAGGAAGTAGAGACGCCTGGTCGTAGGAGACAGTTGTGAGGTATCCTCTGGGAGATGGTATGGTCTAACACTGGGGTCTGCAACCTTTGGCTCAGCAGCTGTTTTGCACTGCAATTCCCACGAGCCCTCTCCAGCATACTTAACAGTTAAGGATCATGGCATTTTTAGTCCAAAACGTCTGGAGAACCACAGTTTGCAGACTCCTGGTCTAACTCCAAGAAGGAGCGGTCTACTATGAAGCAATATCTGGAGGAGACGGCTGTCAGATGCCCTCTGGGAAGTGGCTTGGTTTAGAGAGATCGAACTAATAGGAAAAGGAGTTGTCAAGTAAGAGCCAGCTGTGAGGTGTTCTTTTGGAGGAGGTGTGGTTTAGCGAGAGAGGTTTCCCTAGTAGGGAGAGGCGCTGTCTCGTAGCAGGATTATGTTATGGGGTGTCCTCTGGGAGGTTGTCTGCTCTAGTAATGTGATGCAAGTGGTCTTAGTTGAGTACCCTCTTGGTGCTAGGTCCTGAGAGAGAGAGAGAGAGAGAGAGAGAGAGAGAGAAAGAGAGAGAGAGAGAGAGAGAGAGAGAGAGAGAGAGAGAGAGAGAGAGAGAGAGAGAGAGAGAGAGAAGAGAGAGAGAGAGAGAGAGAGAGAGAGAGAGAGAGAGAGAGAGAGAGACGCATCGGAGTTAACTAGGAGAAGAGGGAGAGGCAAGATGTGAAACCTGTCATGTTGAGTAGTGCAGATTACAGGGACCGTTCCTCTGTGTGCTAGCAAGTTTGTGAGAGTCAGTTTGGTTAGGACTCAAGGGTTCTGTGTTGCCTGAAGTGCATCTCAGTTGATGTAATCATGTTCAGTTGCTTGCTAACAAGTTCTGCCCGGTAAGCTTGGATTGGGCCGGGGAATGGGCAGAGTGAGCTTCAGTGTGGGGAGTTGGTAGACAAGGTGTAGAATTAGCTGTGTTTTGGTTCAGAGACATTTGGGCTGTTAAAGTGACAGGACCACTACAATATGTGTTTGGCTATCCGGTGTGTGCAGTGTAAAGTAGAGAGATGGAGGACGAGTGGAGTAGTGAGAGGAGGGTGTTTAAGAGATTATGCTACACTAGTACAGTAGTGATCCTTGCACTGCAGCAGTAGTGCGTCACAATTGTCCATTTGACACACTTCTTTACTACAATGTTAATCACTGTACTGCAGCAGACGTTGTACATAATGATTTATATGGCTTGTAAGGAACTCATGGTGGCAGCAGTGACAGACACAATGATCACAGTTAAAGGGTGTTTATTAAACTGTAAATGCAGGGTGGAAAAACGCCTAACCTAAACCTAAATCTAAGATGGGAGCAAGCTTCGACCATCAAATGAAAATAAGGCAGTCCTTGTGGCATCGCTGTCAAAGTAAAAAGGCCTATTCTAAAACAAAACTATTGCCAATTCCTTACAACTAATTACAGAAAAAGTGTGCGATAGGGTTTTCAGTAAAGGAAAAAGTATTCACAAATAATAAGCCAGGATGTGATTGCCAGGGGTCTTCCTTCCCCATGTTTTGAGCACGGGACAAGGTGGATCTCCTAAACACAGCACACACTCGAGCTTTCCCAGCACGAGACGACAGAGCTATCAGGTTCTTCGATGGTTACGTCTCTTTTCAATAAAAAGTCTCTTGCCTTCGAGGGCCTGATGTTTTCAACAAACAAACACAAAGTTATGTTCCACATTTAACCCAGGGTCCCCCGCTTCCGGGTGCAAACTCCTTTCAAGGTGCATTCAACAAATCAAATAAACAGATCCATTCTCAAAGAACTTTGGGTGATGACATTACTCCCCTGGATCTCCCTCTTTCGGGTTCTGACCTCTTTCAAATGTCAGCCTCCCTCCGTTGGGTTCACTATACCTTTTCTTCCATTCACAAATCACAATGTCATTTTAAACAATTCTTCAGGCTTTCTCAAAATTAGATTTGGGGTGATGACTTTCCACCCCTGGATCCCCCTATTTCGGGCTCGGACCCCTCTCAGACGTCAGCCTCCCTCCACTGGGTTCACTATACCTTTTCTTCCATTCACAAATCACAATGACATT
This sequence comes from Ambystoma mexicanum, assembly GCF_040938575.1. Lineage (NCBI taxonomy): Eukaryota > Metazoa > Chordata > Amphibia > Caudata > Ambystomatidae > Ambystoma > Ambystoma mexicanum. The sequence continues at coordinate 1,528,005,740 of NC_090932.1, forward strand.
TTAAACAATTCTTCAGGCTTTCTCAAAATTAGATTTGGGGTGATGACTTTCCACCCCTGGATCTCCCTCCTTCGGGCTCGGACCCCTTTCAGACATTGCCTCCCTACTTCGGGTTCACTATGGCTTTTCTTACTTTCATGAGTCTGAATGTCTTTTCAAACAATTCACTGTGGATATCCCGCCGCCGGGTTCACTGCTATCAACACAATGCTCATGGTACTTCAGACTTTGTCCCTTCTTGTTAGCATCCCTCCGTCGGGTTCACGCTTGCCAGCTTTTGTATCACACTGTTCATTCACTAACTTCACCATGCAGGATTCATCTCCCTTTCCTTCACACAATCATCTGTTAGTCATAGACTTTCAATGGTACAGAGGATTTTACAAGCCCCCTGTATGGCCACTTTGACCTCTCTTCACCTCTTCTCAAGACCTTCTGGTTACGGTAGTCTCTACCATCGGGTACTCATCCAGAGTTTCCTGTGTGATCACCCACATGGTGCCGGACGCCTCTGTTTCTGTGGTTTTCCCCCTCTTTCATCAATTTGGTTCTTTAAACCTTTCAAAGTTCAAATTAGCCATTTGCTACTTTTCGTTAAACACAGTTCGGCTTCTTATCGGCTCTTCCCTCGACTCACCGGCTGTGCTGAACCACTTGGCTTTCGTGCTCAAAAAAGTAAAAGTTGGTTCCACCGAGATCAGCGTCTCTCCCCGGCTTGGTTATCAGCGTAGAAGGGTCTTGTGTACTGGCTATTGTTTGCTGTCTTATGATTCCTTTTGCTGAGGTATCACAGGCTTTGGTCGGAAACGGCAAGGTCGCTTCTCTCGGTATGCGCTGTTTTTCACCTCCTCTTAAACTGCTGTGCTGTGTTACCTCTCATGTTGTGCAGTCTGCCTTGCTCATCCTATGCTCTCGTGCTCCACCTTTTATCCCTGTGGAGAAGGGAAAGGGCCGTCAGGTGTGTGTGTTGTTCTGGTCAATTGCCTGACTTTGCCTGATCCTTATATTGGGACATGTCAGGTAAATGACTGTGGTGTTAGTCCGTTGTCCTTCGTGTTGTGCAAAAGTGTTTGTGTTGGAAAAGGGGGGGGGGGCAGTGTTTTGGAATATCGTACATGGTAGGATGGGGAAGCGTGTTGAAAGAAGGGGGCTACTGCGTCTCACCTGTCGGTGTCCCAGTCCCACTCCTCAAGAACTCCGCCCCCCCATCCAGGTGATCCTCCGTCACTGGTCCACTTCCAGGAACTGAACAGCGATGGCCATGTCCTGGCCACCTGGATGACAGATCCCCGGAGACTAGCCAGGGAGATACCGTCAGGTTTCTCACAGACCCTACTGCAATAGTACTAAGGCCGGAGTTGGATATTATGGACCATGCAGCTCTACTAACTACCCTAATACAGAGGGGACCTGCCTGCACTGTAGAAGGTATGGTATTTGGAAATATCCTCGACAATGAACTGAATCTGGTTGGAGAGTGTGACTTTAGGAGGCGGTGGTTGTGTGCCAGAGAAAAGCAACTGATTTGGAGCACTTTCCTAAAAAATGTATATCTTTCACAAAGGCTGCTCCTGGCTTGCCAGTCAATGCATTATGGCAGGTGAATGACTAATAAATCAATAAGGATTAAAAGAAGACCCTTGTTCTTTAAAACAGTCTACATTCATACAATCATCCATTATAGGGGCTTAGTCTCCACCGCAAAACGTTCAGTAGATCTGATCTGCTAGGGACAGGGACTACCAGGAGGGTAGCCTGCGAATCCACTGATTGCCAAAGCAGGCAGAGAGATGGTTAAAGTGGGGAGATCAGAACAGGAAACATGACAACATTTCACCCAATTTTAGTTTTATGTTTTGGAGATCCGACAGTCCGCTTTTTCCTCCTGGAAGTGCATGGATCTCCTCATTGCCCATCTTCTAAAGATAATCACTCTCTTTTCCTTCAAAAATATGTAATTAACATTTTTAATAATGACCACCGAAGTCTAGTAGAAGCATCCTTAAAAATGTGTGTGGACAAAGAGGAGCCCTTGTCTGGAATCCTGCTACGCGGAAGTGTGAAGGATGAAGGTTTTGAAAGTTTTGAATCAATCATAACTTCTGCCATTGTCTTGGACAACCCTTGGGCAACCCTTCAAACCATAGTTTTCCATTTGCCTCTGCCCCCTTCCCACTCCATGCCTTAAACCGAGGTGCACTTATTTCAAAACTCACATCTTGATGCTGTGCAGTAACCAGCATTGGGGTCCGCTTCTACTTCTTGTTCCATCCTTTGAGGTTGGAAAACAATATCCCTGAGCCCACAATGTGCTACCACAGAGAAACTGTCTGCTGCCAATTTAAAGACTCTATCCTCTAATCCTCTAATTGCAGTACCGGGATTGGGTACCTAATCTGTGCTGCTCGGTGTAGTCTTGTTTACCAGACCAGAGAGTTTCCCCAGAGCTAATCATCCTGGTACGCAAGGTATACTACCACCAAGCTTCAACCTGCCTCACCAAAATCCTCACTCGAGCAGTAACCAAATGCCTAATGTCAACTTCGAAACAAGACTTACAGAAGATATTGTGTTAGATCTCGCCACCATCAAATCCCATTCCAAACGTACTCGCTCACGCGATTACTCAGACTAGAGCCCAACCACTACAGAAAGGGCACCTGTTCCTTGACAACAACACTGGCGCCCTGTCAAACTCTGGTTGCAGGCAACCCCTGCATTTCTTGCCCCCGCCCTAAAAAATGGCATATGATGAATTTAGGGCCTCATCACAAGTTGGGTGGTATCCCAGCGGTAAATCTGCGGGAATACCGCCCAACGCAATTAGCGTTACAGCCACTTGGGCCGGTGGTATTACTGCTGGATCACGAGTGGCGATGGCGGTTTAAGTCTCTTTTTTTTTGATGGGGCATTTTCAGTGCAAAAACCGCAGTTCTAATTGCGCCATGATAATTGCACTGAAAAGCGGCAGAAAATCAGTGAATTTACCTCCAGCTCAGAGCTAGAGATGAGTCCTCCATCTTTCCACCCAACTCTGTGTGGCGGTAACGTTATTACCACTGCATTTTTACCGCACCACCTAACCTAGGCCCTTAGTATGCCCCAAAAACCCAGAGTAAAATCTCAATTATGACCTGTTTGCAGAAGTCTAACATTGTGCACTTTTGTTTAGCTTACATTTTATACAGGCCTCTATTTACTTTTGTAATGCTACATGTTCATTGTTCTATGATTTACTTTGTAGGAGGCCTAACTACATCAATATGCACTTATCCACCCGGAATCTGCTACCTATAGTCCGGGCATTCTCTAAACATGTCTTGGGGCAAATGTAGAGTATGCAGAGGCGTTGCTGAGCGGGGAGGGGGGCTGAGGGGGCTTTAGGCCCGGGTCTTTTAGTTGGAGCCCCCGATAGAAGCTAAGGGGTTACAACCAAAAGGCTAGCTAGCCCCGAGTCCTGACACTCCCGACATTAGCGTAGCCCCAATCTTTTCCATAACCTAGCGATACCCATGAGCGTATGCCTCCTCCTTTCTATTTAATCGTCCATCTAGTTTTGCACATTTTCAATTGAGGACAACTGGGCAAAAAGCAAGCAGCAATAACAATTTGTATTTGTATATGTTTTATTTATAGTGCACAACCAGACAGGAGAAACTGCAGTTAGACGCAGATCTTACCGATGCTTTACAGCATCTTTGCCAGAATGTTCAGGAGACGACACATTGAAAGGCCCACCACCACTGCCACATCTGATGGGCTGGATAGGGTAGAGCTGTTCATAATAACCAGAGAGTATAGTACACTGATTGCGCAAGAGCTCCCTCCTGATGGTCACTGCCAGTAGCTTCCTAGCGTCCTAGATGCTTCACTTTTGTGGCAAAAGATGGTGGGTACTCCAAACAGAGAGGGTGGAGGAATAGTATCGGTACAGTCTTTAGATTGCCGTTTTGGTCCCAACAGTATGAGTTCAGTTTTCATGGGATTCAGTGTCACCCATCATGCAATATCTTCCGTGAATTGTGTAATGCTTGCAAAAGACACTTGGGAATCTTCGACCCACAGATATAGCTGCGTGTCGTCTGCATAAGAATGGTATGGCAAGTTACATTTAGAGACAATACTCACCAGAGGCTGCATGGAGACATTAAATAAAATAGGGGACAATGAGGATCCTTGTGGAACTCAACATTGTACCAGGGCATCTTCTGATACATAGTTGCCCATTTTAACACATGGGCGACATTCCATCAAAAAGGAGCAGAACCAGGTGAATGCTTGATCAGACACGCCCACCACAGAAGTCAATCTTGTCAGCATGATGTTGAAGTCCGCTGTATCAAACGACATGGAAAGCTCCAACACAGCCAACAGGGTCATTACCCCGTCATCCGCTTTTTTTAGTACATGGTCCCATGAATCAACCAGCACGGTCTCATTCTTGTGCAAAGGGCGGAACCCAGGTTGATAAATATACAGAATGTGATGTGTCTCAACACGAGATTGTAGCTCGGAGGTAACCACCTTCTCCAGTATCTTGGCTGTCCAAGGAGAACCTGCCACTGGCCAGTAGTTCTGAAGAATGTACAGATCTAAAGTTGTTTTTATTAGCAATGGTGTTCCTGAGGTCATTTCTAAGGTGGGTGGTACGCTTCCCTTGCTAAGGGAGCAATTAACAAAGGCCTTCATAAATTCACTGAGGTACCAGGTGTTGTTATGAGCAACATAGGCAGGAACGCCATTGTACGTGTGTACAGCGGTTTGAGTTTCTGACGCAACTCATATTGTATCTGTGGTTACCACAGAAAACTCAAACATGTTTTTATCCGGACCACACTCAATGGGTAGAGGATTGAGTTTAGATGCTTTGAGACTAATGTGCTGTTGGATAGTTTCTCTCTTTTGTTAAAAAAAAAGGGTATTAAAATTGTTAGCCAGCATGTCGGGGGGAGTCAGTCTAGAAGTAGTATTTGAAGGGTTAAAACATTTCTTAATTGTTAAAAACAATTCTCTGGGTTTATTAAGAGCAACATGATTTTTTTGTATTAGAGAGAATTTGGCTTTTTAGTACTTTTTCAAAGCAATTTTGGCCGCCACTTTATCCTCGGGGTCTCTGTGCTTCCTCCACTTTTTTTTTCTTTTTTTCTGGAGACTTTTTGTAATTCCATAAGATCAGATGTAAACCAGATGTTATTCGTTTTCTTTGGTTGCTTAAATTTCAGTGAAGACTTTTGATTGCACAGATCCCCAAGTCTTTTAAAACGAGTCCAAAATGATTCTTGGGATGGCAGAGCAATCGATTCCATGGAAACGCTGCAAGAACCTCAGCCCCAGAGATCGGAAACACACCCCAGTGTCTGGTTTCTCCTTAATCTGCCGGGTATCAGATATATCCAGTGAACAAATCCTTAGGAAATGATCAAACCAAATGATGTGATCCCTGACATGGGATCATGTTCAAGAATTGTCAACATTTTCAAATATCAAAACAAAACAATTGATGAAACAAAGATGGAGTTAAGTTGAATTGAAGTACATAAATAATAAAGAATGTGAATGACTATAAATGTGTCCTCTACAAATAAAAATAAACAATTCGTTTTAATGTGTCACATTTTACTTTTATGTGTTTAAACAAATTAAAAGAAAAATAAGGTACAACTGTTAAAACTTAATAGTGTTCAAATTAAATGTTGTGAAATCACCACTGATTACAGGGGTTTGAATCCTGTCTAAAAAGCAAAAGTTGAAACTGTAATAAAAGTGTCTGATAATGTTTAACAGTTCTGCAAGGCCAATGTAAAGGTGAGTATAGGGGTGGGGCTTACTGGAGTATAAGTGTTGGCAGTAAGCATGGTGTGGGTCTGCCTTGTCGTCTGAATACTGGCAAGAGAAGAATAGTACTCTTAATACTTTGGTCTGTAGAACACTAGAGTGCTCCACCGATGTCTGGTTGTTCTGGATAGTTCCAGGAAGAAAGCGAGAAAAACTCTTCACAAAATGGCTGACTTCCTCTCCAGGAAGGGCATGGCGATTGCATGGAAATGCTCACAAGGCTCATAGGAGGCACACTGGGTAAGCAATGGTATCAAGTGAGTATCGTCAGATCTGGGGGCGTTACAAAGACAAAGTCCACAGATAGGGGCTTTTAGGTTGGGATGGAATGGAATGGGGCATATTGGTAGCCGAACAATCGTGCCCCCCACCAGACTTGTGCCCGCCATGAACATGAAAGAACTATGAAGAAGAGAGTGGACTGGTTCACTTTGAAAGATCATTTGCAAGTGTTGCAGGTTCCAAGTGCTGATCGTGCTTCGATTAAAGCGGCGTCCAAACGAGGTGCACCAAATGTCTTGGAATTATCTATGTCTGCGCTGTGGTGCCTTGGGAGGTTGTGCTTGATGGGGAAGAGGGAGAGCCTTCTGTTTCATTGTTGGAACTGATTCATTAAAGACACTTGAATAAAATGTTAGCACACAGGTCAGCATGGGACAAAGGTGCACAAGAAACCAAGCCATTCCGGAAACAACTGCATGGCACTAGGAGCGGAGGGGGGCAGTAAAGCTAGAATGCAGTGAGGAAATGGCAGGAAGTGCCGATCAGAGGGTTGGAAGTCTTCAGGTGGAAAACAGCTCAAGACCCTCCTCTTCAAGGAATGGCTCCTGCCTAACACCTAGTTCCGCACACCCTCCACTGCTCACCCTTACCTGAAACTGGGTGATCTGATCCCCACTGTTTCCTCCCCTGGTTGCTTGTAGATCCCTGGCTGACAAACTGGCCCCCATGTTGCTCGCTTCTCATTCACTTCTCACTCACTTGTTTCTCAGCTCCGCTCACCATTTTCTCCCCCTAGGATTGTAAAGCGCTCAATGAAAGCCCTAATAATAATAATAATAATAATAATAATAATAATAATAATAATAAAAAACAAGAGGCTGATGCTCCACTGCATTTTTTACATTGTATGCAGATGTTATCCTTTCTTTATTTTTCCAATTGACATTTTAACAAACTTTGTCATCAATCTTAACTTGACTTCTGTATTTCTTCTTTATTATTCGGTTTTTGGGCTTTTGTAAGGTAGGATTTCCATAATGACGCTCATAAAATAGCTGTACCTAAGAGCGCAACTGACGCCTGGTGGGATTCCCTTGCGCTTTCCAGCAAAAATGCAGTCATTTTAAAAAAATGTGTTATTGGGGCACTGCTGATCACTACATTCTTGGAGATGCAGAGGGAAAATGTTACTGCTACTGAATGGTGGAACCGGTGCAACGCGACTGAGGCTGTCATGGTCCTGGTGCTGTTTGCTGGCTCTGGAAGTAACAGTAACTGTAGATACTGGCACTAAGACTGCATATATTGGCAATTAATGGGGCTCATTGTTGGTTTGGTGGTATCTTGGCGGTATATCTGATGAGATACCACCAAACTGTAATACTGTTACTGTCATTTGGTCCGCTGTATTACTGCTGGATCACAAGTAGTGGTGGTGGTGTTATTCCCCATTTATTCGGACTCCAAAGGACTCCATGGGGCATTTTGGAGAAGTAATTCTACCGAAATCAGGTGGAAAGTTGTCGGATTTACCTCCTGCTCATAGGTGTGGTAATGCAGCGGTATACGGTAATACCACCACATTTAACCGGCACTGCCCAACTAGTAATGAGATCCATGTATGGTAATCACCAATCCTCTCAGTCCTCTTGACCCGTCACATTCTATATTACATGAAAGTCATCTGCCTGCCCAGACAGTTACTGTGACCAAATGTCATTTTTCACTCACCTCTAAGAGGGATATAAATCCTTCTTGTGGCCATCCTGCTTTTCTTAAGTATGGCTAAGGAAACTAGGAAGAGAGAGACCTTGCAGACTGGGCCTCTGGCCCCTTACAAGATCAGTCAGAATCCCTCCCCCCTGCCTGCAGAACCTATCTGCAGCCTACCCTTTGCCCTCCCCTATTAACAATATGACCTCAGTGTGATGGTGGCATTACTGCAGGACACACATGGTAGCAAATGATGTCTCAAAATACCACCCGGTACACCCCTTGGGGCAGGCCTCTGTCGCTACTGCTCTCATTCTACTTTCAACAAAATAATAACAGAGCACCCTCTCCACGCTAACCCTCCATCTAGATATTTGTGTTTTTTCTTTGGTGATGCACCTGTCAGCAACAGCTGGGATGGCCCTAACAAACACCTGACAACCAAACTCTCCCCCATTAAGAGAGCAAGAAAGGCATATAGTGAAGCCCAGAGATTCAGAGAAAAAGAAAGAGGGGGAGAGATAAACAGAAGAAGAAAGAGAGTGGGAGTGGGAGACAGAGAGTGGGAGAGAGACAGAGAGGGAGCGAGAGTCTGAGAGAGACAGAGAGAGAGAGAGGGAGAGAGAGACAGAGAGAGAGAGAGAGAGAGAGAGTGTGTGTGTGTGTGTGAGTGTGCACGCGCGCTCGCGCATACCTAGCAGGACATACAATGTTCCAAAAATACTATATAATAGTTTAATAGTTTTATGATAACCATGAGTCAATTCATTGGATTAGAGATTTTCTTAAAGTGTATACTACCCATAAGACCAAGGTATACAGTGAAAACATAACTTGGAATAGTAACTAACACTGGAAAATAAGAGGCAAACATAACTTTTATTGAAAATAACCAAGATAAAAATGAAGAAAGCACATATAACTTGACGTTGATATTCAATAACAAAAACATAAAATAGATACCAAAAAATGTAACAACATTTCTGTTCACAAGCAGCAAGGTATAGGACAAGCTAAGAGGATGGGAGAGTCCTATAAGGGTACCTGGGAATAACAGGGAATCCACCTGTTTTGAAAGTATAACTTCACAGATGGAAATATGTACTTGCATGCAAATGAAGAGGTTCTTCACTGGACCAAGTGGGTTTACCCATACTACTAAATAATTAAGAAACCAAAAACACCTTTTTTTTAAAGTGCGGTCTCCCTCTTTCTCTCAGAGTGGTCTGACCTCAACTCTTCTCTTCTTGCCTCCACCTTCAAGCTTCTCCTCCTCTGAGACTTCAATATTCAGCTTAATTCTCCTGATTCTGCCAGTGGACTCTCCCACGGCCTCTGTGACTATCTTTCCATTACCATTCATCCCTCCGGACCGAAGCACTCATCCGGACATACATTGGATGCTCTCATCTCAGCAGACATCCCTATCTCCAACCAGTCTCCACTTTTCCCCTGTCGTCCCTGACACTCCGTACTTCACTGACCTCCCACTTCATAATCATCCCTCCCCAGCTCTCAGACCTCCCTTGGTCCCCCTCACCTTCCCTCATACTGTCCTCTTTCATGCCCACAGCACTGCATGAGGTCTCTAGACAAGTCCTCTCTATGAAAGTCTCCTCCAAACAGGTACTCCCCAGGTACCCAGAACTATCAAGGACAACATTGCCTCCCTTGCACCTGCCTTGGCAGATTTCTGTAATCACTCATTTGCCACTGGCTCCTTCTCTCTACCCCCTCATGCGCTCACTTGTGCATCCTCTTCTTAAAAAGCCCTATGTCGACCCCTCCTGTCTGGCTAACTACTGCCCTATCTCCATGACACCCTTCCTGGGCAAACCCTTGGAGAGGCTGGTCGTCTCCCTACTGATCCCACACAGTGAATCTGTTGGTTGATCTATGACCACCGGTCTGGCTACAGAGCAGTCAGAGGCATGGAAAATGCTCTTCTGAACACACGTGAAGACTTGCTCTCAAATCTCAATTCCAACTATCCATCCATTCTCATCCTCTTGGATCTTTCCTCTGCCTTCGACAAGGTCAATCATGCCACCCCAACCAATCGGCTCTGTGATACCATTGGCATCATGGGCCTGGCTCTGGACTTGGTGTGCCTCATTCCTCCCTGATCGACCTTCCCATGTTCACACTCTCCTGTATCACACTCTCTGCCTGCAGCATCCCTCAAGGCTCTATCCTCTCGCCGTGGCTCTTCAACATTTACCTTGCCTCTCTGGTCCACCTGAACTCCCCCTTCTCTCCTCACTTCCAGTGTTATGCAGATGACACGCAGCTCTCCTTCAAGCTTCCCTCTACTGCCTCCTCTTCCTCCTCTCTCATCCCTGACGGTCTGACTGCTATTCAGGTATGGTGTGCTGCCAATGATCTCTGCCTTAATGCCAGTAAGACTAAGATCCTTCTCATTGGGACGCCAGCTCCCTCATCCCCTCTTTCCCTCTGGCCGCCCTCTATGGGTCGCCTCCTCTCTCCCTCTTCAGAGGCAAAAAACCTTGGTGTCATCTTTGACACCCCTCTTGCCTTCACTCCTCACACCGTGGAACTTGCCAAGAAGGCTCACTATCAGCTGTGCCTCCTCAGAGGCATTCTCCCTTTCCTCACCTTCCCCCAGAAACTCAATGTCTCTAGAGCTCCGGTTCTCTCCAGGCTGGACTACTGCAACAGCCTCTTCCTCCCTTTATCCTCCCTTCGCCCCCTTCAACTAATCCAGAATAGGACTGCAAGACTTATCCTTGGCCTCAAGCACAGGGGCTGCATCTCTCCAGCCATAAAATCTCTCCACTGGCTCCCAGTTGCTGCTAGGATCAAGTTCAAGACCCTCTACATCATCCACAAGGCTTTCTGGGGCCTGGGACCCCACTGCATCCACGTCTCTCTCCCTAAATACCTCCCTGCTAGAGCCCTTTGGTCCTCTAGCTCCAACTCTCTGCAGATCAGACCCTCCTTTTCTCTTCTTCCTTCCATCTCACTCTCCCCTGCTAACACCCTGTCAGCTGCAGAAAGTGGCTGCCTGGTTCCCTATGAGTTCTACAAGGCACCGGCACCCCCACGCCCTCACCCAGTCCAACCTCTGTAAAGGCATCATGAAGAAGGACACAGAAAACAGATTCAGAATTCAAAATACTTTTATTAACTCAAATGGCAGGATGGAAAAATGCCTAAATTGCCCTATGCTAAGGTGGAATTTCTCTACCTAAATAAAAGAAGGAGTTCAACTCAAGAATCTGGCAGTGTCCAAAACCTATACTTGCCCTCACAACTAATCTGTACAATGTGTAGGGATCTCAGCAACGATAAAAAATAACTTGGTCCAAATTAAGGTTCTGAGCCTCTTCCAGCTCGCAGCTTCCTTCCAGCTCCCTTCCCCAAGTATAAAAACAGTTCTAGAAAAAGTCTCAAAGTACATTTTCTTGAGTTCAGAATAATGTAGTTTTAACCAGCACTCTGGGTTCCCTTCCCCAAATTCCAAATAACACAAATCCAAGCACCAATGCATCTTGGCCCTTCATCCTCACGTAAATAAATGATTCAGGTCTAAGGGTGCCCTTACCCAAGACTTAAGTTAGACAGCACAAAAAGTAGAAATGGTGCCAGCCTCAGGGTTCCCTTCCCCAAGACTTAAGTTCAACAATACAAAAATATATTTTGGCTCTGTAAAGGTCTTTGCCACCCGTGTACCTTCTCTTTATGGTTGGTGGTTCATGTGTAAATTGTAATTATATTTAAAAGCAACTTCAAAGTCTTGATTAGGTCTGTTTCAAATGTAATTCTCTGTGAGGTGCAGTTTTTGGCTTCACTTAGATTTTAAATTCAACTTAGAGTTCAACGCATGCTAGTCTCACTTGATTTTAATGTTCTGTTTTCCTTCTAAACATCAAAGGAAGTATATCCCAGGTGCAACGCGTTTGTCTTAGAAGCAAGACATTACAGCGCCAGAGAGATTCGAATCCTGATCCCTCGTTTAGAAACCACATTGGTGGTATTAAGTGTGTTATAAATGAACAATTAAATAAAAATGAATATGTAATAGATTTGTTCTTTAGTGAAGGTTTCACTCAGCTTGGCATTCAATTAATGTTGAATTGTACTTTTAAGGTCTCATTCAGTTTACTATTCAATAGACACAGGTTGCGTTCAGAACACACCTTCCCATTTTGACCCGTAATGTAAGATTTCACTAGTTCGATGTTTAATAGGAGCGGGTTGCGCTCAAAACCACTTGCTATTCAGCCCGTTGTGTAATACTTATTTAATAATGTTCAACAGGCATGGGTTGCATTCAAAACACACTTGCTATTCAGCCTGCTGTGTAATACTTATTTAATAATGTTCAATAGGCGTCGGTTGCATTCAAAACACACTTGCTATTCATCCCGCTTTGTAATACTTATTTAATAATGTTCAATAGGCGTGGTTTTCATTCAAAACACACTTGCTGTTCTGACCGCAGTATAATACTTTAATTCACTTCAAATGAAATGTTAAATGCTCAGAGATTTTCGAGAACGTGTTTCCTCCCACACGTGACCACTCGATACAAAGTATTCCTAGTATTTCAGTTTAACAATTGATTTAATCAGAGACCTTCGGAAACATGATTTCTCTCACACGCGACCACTCCGATACAAAGTATTTCTCTAGGAACGTACAAACACTTGAATACGGGTTTTTCCTTTGCTAGAAAGTCACTGGTTGTGTTTAAGAGTCTCCCAGCAGCGCATCACTCGTCCCTCTGCTTTCCACACCAGGGTTCCGATTTCTGCCCCTCAGGCACTCCCGTGTCACCATCTGAACACAGGGGAAGGAGCACTTGGAATTCAATGAAAAAGGATAGCCTCTCCATACGGCTCCCTTCCCAATGTTTGATCTGCTCCACAGAGCCCCAGCTCCCTTGCCACGCTACCATAGGTTGTCTCCCTCAACAAACCTCAGCATCTCGGCATGCCTCTTCACCATGGTTCCCTGTTGCAGCTCTTGGCCTCTCTGATTTTGCTGCTTCGACTCTGCCTCCATCTTCACTTTCTTTCCTTGAATTGTGTTCCTTTTATACACCTGCAGCCCTTTAACAGGCTGCAGGTGCGAATGTTCTATTAGCCCTGCCTGACCACAATAAAAGGGACATGCCTGACCCTTACAACTCTCAGCAGGCATCTTCCTCGCCCCAGTACCAGAGTGGTAAAAGAGCATTGTCTTCATTGCTCTTGGTTGCCTTTTCCTCGTCCCAGTACTATAAATTGTCATATGGGATCTATGTGATCACTTTGACGGCTGAAAATGGTGACTTTTTTTGTAACCCTTTACACCACATATATATGCGGGGGAGACCCCCCGCAGCTCCCCCATATTAATATTATACACTTAACCCCCCCACATATATATATATATATATATGGTGTAAGTGAGGGGTTAAAAAGAAAATAAATTCAGCATTTTCGGCTGTCGCAGTTCCCAGGTCGACATTTTTGTACGATTCCGTCATATGTAATGAGGGGAACTGGTTTTTAACAGTCCAGGAAGATTGGGGAATGGTTGAGTTGCTTATCAATAGAGAAAGGGGGATACCATCCAAGGGCATCCCACTCCCAGTCCCTAAAGACCTTCTACCCAGGTGATCCGCCCTCGCTCGTCCACACCCAGGGTCAGGATCCAAAAGCGATGCCCTTTCCCTGGCCACCTGCGCAGAGGACCCAAGGGGAATAGGAGTGAGAATACCCTCAGGTTTCTCACACCGCCTCCCCGCACTTAGGATGTAGACCCTCACCCTCATGACATCCCTGGCACTTGCCCTCCTGGCCTCTACTTAGCTGTTGCTTAGCCCCTGTGGCCCTCTTCCCCATCCTCCACTCTGAGTTTTTACTTGCACTCTCTCCTCTTTCCCTGCACTTCCCCTCCCACCCTAGCACTTCGCATTTCACACAGTCCGGAACACCATCCCCCTCTCCCCAGCACTTCTTGTTACTGCACTTGCACGATCCGAATGTCACAAGGCCTAGTAGGACCGTTATTGTTAACTTTCTCCCTTGTCCCCACCCACCCCTATCCCACCCTTTTTTGTCTTGTGGCGCCTTGACACACCATTTGTTGCATAGGCGCCTTAGAAATGTCCATTAAGTACATAAATAAATAGATATAAATGGAAAATACTTTATAGAAAAACTGAAAATATGACATTACAGTTAACTTTATTTTTAATGCAACATCAGTTTTTGATTTACCTCTGCGCCTGTACTGCATCTTTTTCTGAATGAGTTATTTTTCTTAGGATATAATAACATCGAACCAAGATAACTATTGCATCCCTTTTCAGAAGAATGGTAAATAGTGCATCATATTGATGGAATTTACCAGGATGATCACCAAAATGCCCACATCAAAACGTGAGAAAGAATGACCATTGGAGGTACATTGAACATTTTGAAAACAAAAGTAGCCTGCACTCCAAGGCACTTCCTTTCTTGCAGAGGTGGCCGTGGACCTGTGGCCTGCAGTTTGGACTGCAAGTTCTTCTGCACCCACTGGGGAACCTGAACCCCACTGTCTCGCCACGTGTTACAGGCAGAAGCAGATGGGGACTTTTAAACTGCTGACCTGCGCTCTTGGCCCCAGTTATAGGCCTCTCACTTCTAGGAGGACAGCTGCAGTTTGCAAAACAGCAGCGCTGCGGTATCCTGATATGTCATCCTAGAGCACGCGGCTAAATATATGAAACTTTGTGCACCGCAGTAAAAACTGGCGAAAGGTGAGTGTTCAGAAAAGGCACACTACAGCGTGAGCACGCGGGGCCACACCCTGGCCCTGGACTCAGTCGGTCGTGGTGAGGGCGCAGCTGTTTGTTTTTTGTTTTCAGATGCCATGTGTGAAGTCAGTGCCTATGAAAGGTGCCAGTTTGAGAGACCCGAAAGGCAGCGTCTTGCATGTAACCTGCGATCAGGTACTGGCTGCTCTGCAGCCTTAACTCTCCTGCAATGCCCCTCCCAGGGCTCCAGTCCTAAAAAGAAAAGTGGGAGGCTTGCGCGTGACGTCACGGGCAGTGAACAAACATTGACATTTACATATTTCAGTTTGAAATGTTTTTCCCAACTGAAGAAAGTCCACAGGACAAATAAGCCTTTCCCCAAAACAGTGTTTGCTAAATAGAAAAGGTGTGCATCTTTTATGGGGCTCGTCACGAGTTAGGCGGTAGCCCTTCAATGCGGCGGTAACGGTGTTACCGCCGCATGTACTGCTCTGCCCAACCTCGAGTCTGGCGTGTCAACCTCAACTCAGAGCTGGGGGTAACACGCCAGAAAAATGCAAAATTTTGGTGGAATTACCGCTAGTGGTATTACCACACGGTGATTTCGTCAAAGGACCCAATGGGGGATGGGGAGTGACGGTTAGCACCGAACCCGTGATCCGGTGGTAAAACCACCAGACGGGTGGGGCGCGAACGCAAATAACATTGGGCGGTATCAATTCGCAATGAGGCCCTTTAGATCTAAAAATGTGTACGAAAGCGTGTCCTGTAGAGCAGAAAGTCAATGTTTCACAACTGTTTGCTTCGAAATTCATGCAGTCTTGCGGTTAGGTTTCTTGTGTCACAGCTGCGGGACCTGGTTTCGATTCGCGGACACAGCACTACATTATCAAGTGGAAGTAGCACTTTTTAATAAAAATGTATTAATTAATTGAAAACACACAGGGGGTACAGCATCCGCCTCCTGAAAGAAGAGGGTGGGCGCTGTCCACCCGCGTGTTTCTTCGACTTGAGGCCTAGCCCCCCGCCAATCTTCCTCCACACTGCGCCGAAGTAGTGGGCCGACGGTAGTTCATCCGCGGAGCCCCTGGGTTTGTGACTCCTTTGCATTTACCTGCAATAAGGGGTTCATGGGAATCATTTGGGGGTAGCTAGCCTAGAGTTAGCAATCACTACCCATATCTGGCTGCTTGCAGCCCCTGTGGACTCCCTGTCAACCCCTGTTATTTAAGTTCCATTATGTTAGTCTTTTTGTATAGTGCAGCATTTAGATGGCGTCTTAGTGTTCTTGCTGGCCGAGTTTTGGGTGACCTCATCAAGATTCTGTGGGGGCTGTGACGC
Source organism: Ambystoma mexicanum (assembly GCF_040938575.1). Classification (NCBI taxonomy): domain Eukaryota; kingdom Metazoa; phylum Chordata; class Amphibia; order Caudata; family Ambystomatidae; genus Ambystoma; species Ambystoma mexicanum. The sequence continues at coordinate 1,528,021,602 of NC_090932.1, forward strand.
AGCATGGCCTGATGTAAGGTTCTGTGGGGGCTGTGACGCAGCATTGCCTGATGGCCGCGTTTGGGTGACCTAATAAAGGTTCTGTGGGGGCTGTGACGCAGAATTGACTGATGTCCGAGTTCCACGCCTTTTGGCTGCAGATCTATTGAAAGCAACGCTGCCTCCAGAGTTTTCCAGTTTTAATGACTATTTGCATGTACCTGGTGTCACTCAACTGGTGTTGAGTCTCAGATTTTATCAGCACCCGAGGCGGATGCGCCAGACAAACAGGATGCTCCAAGCCCAGGCGGAAGCACACAGTCCAAGCCCAGATTCATAGCAAGCTGCATGCTGGATGCTGGATGCACCGGCCCTCCTGTGGGCCACAGCCTGCCCGTCGCTCCTGCCTTCTGCCTGCGACCTCACAACCTGTGCGCCTCCACCAGCACAACCCCCCACCCCCCGCACACAAACACAGCACAGGCATCCCGTGCCTCCTTACCTTTCTGCAGCCCAGCTCAGCCACCAGCCCCACCGCTTGCATCCTCTGGCATGAAAATGGGAGAGGGTCACCTTCCATCTCCATGGCACCAGTCACCTCCTCTCTCCATGGGCCAGGCCCTTGCTGAGGCCCATTTTTTTGTTTCTTTAATAGTTATTAGCACCCTGTGGGTTTGCCTAGGGGTAATAATAGCAATAATCACCTCTTTGGGGCAGCGGGGGCTTCACTGGCCAGTAACGCCAAGGGTGCCCGGCTTTAATGCCCGACGAACGTTGGGCCCTGGACTGTTACCAGTCGTGAAGCCCCCATGGGTGATTATTACTACAATAAAGATTAACTGTAACCAGCCTATCATACAATGATCTAGTGCGCTAGCACTCCCTGTCTCTCCCACTTTCTATCTCTCTCTCTCTTTCTCTGTCTGCACTCTCTTCCTCTTACTCTTTGTCTCTCTCTTTCAGGGACAGTCACACTGTCAGGTACTCTTTGGGCCTCATAACGAGGTTGCCGGTCGCGTAACAACGGTACCAGTATGCTTGCCGGTACGTTGTTACCGGACCAGCAAACTCCGAGTTGTGCTCGCAGGTGCCTTTCATTCCGCTAGGTCTGCCCTGGCGGAATGAAAGGCACCCGCGAGCACAGGAAGCCTGTAGTATTAGCACCGTTATGAACGGTGCAGGTGCTACAGGCATCCCCATTCCCATTGAGCCCTTTGGGGCTCAAATGGGAATGGGGATCACCCAATTCCATCACTCGCGAAAGGGCAATTTCTGGGCCGGCGGGGCCGGAATACCCCGTTAATTGCCCATTCGTGGGTGCCAGATTTTCATGCCGGTATGGAGGTAGCCTTGCCGGTAAAACCGGCAAGGCTACCTCCAACCTCGTAATGAGGCCCATTGTCTCTACCCACCCCTGCCGTTGGTGGCAGCAGCTCTACCAGAAAAAAACAGATATCTTGAAGGGGGAGCTGTGTTTTTTTCTGGTTAAAAGTAGAATGGAAGCAGCAGCGAAATAGATATTGCACAAGATGGGAGACCAGCCTGATATTTTGATATTTCAAGACATCAATTGCCATTGCTTGTGTCCTGCAGGAATGTTGCCATCACACTGAGTGTGAACTGTCCATGTTGGGGGAGGTGAGGGACACACCGGGGGATTCTGGTGTTTTCAACGACTTTGTAAGGAACCAAAGGACAAGGCTGAGGGATCTACAACTGTGTTTTTCTTTGTTTTTGTTTTTGTTAAGTGTGTGTGTGTGTGTGTGTGTGTGTGTGTGTGTGTGTGTGTGTGTGTGTGTGTGTGTGTGTGTGTGTGTGTGTGTGTGTGTGTGTGTGTGTGTGTGTGTGTGTGTGTGTGTGTGTGTGTGTGTGTGTGTGTGTGTGTGTGTGTGTGTGTGTGTGTGTGTGTGTGTGTGTGTGTGTGTGTGTGTGTGTGTGTGTGTGTTTTCAAAGAAAAAATAGATCACTGGTTTTTATTTCAGTGCACCCATTTCTAAGGAAAGACTTTTTGAGACCAACTAGTGTGTAGTCTCGCAAAAGAAGCTATTTATAAAAGGAAGTTACTTCATTGTACTAACATTGTATACTACCTAATTTTAAAATCTAACAATGCTCTTTTCTAGCAATGCCTTCCGGCATATATTGTAGTAAAAATAAGAAGGTTACCTTTATTTTACTGAGCAAAGTACATTACCAAAATCTAGAATAACCATTAAAATTATTTTTTGAATGTTATCATTCGAAGATGGACACTCTGGCAGGATCTTAAGTACTATTTCAAATTACCCCATGAGAAAGGGGTAAGGGATAAATAACACCAATTAGGGGTCCCGATTGTTTTGCATATATTCCACGACCAGTTGGGAACATAAGAATGACAACAGATTTTCATATTTGACAGATATAAGTGCTTGAAGCACTGAGTACATAATGCTGCTTGAGCTTTGTGCTCATATTTATTTATGTATGTACTCGGGGTGTTCTGCCCCCTGGCGCCTTTTGTGCCCAACCCCCAGAGGGGCTCGCTTTGCTCCGCCTGACACCCTGGTGACTGTTGTGCGTTGAACTCGGCAGCTTGGTCGCTTGTAGGGATACTCCACCAAAGAATTGCTTCGTTCGCACCCCCAACCCACTTTGGGGTATTGGAAAGTTGAAGAGTATACCAGCAAAGTTGGAGAAATGTGGATCTGATTGACAGCAGACCCATATCTTTAGGGCATATAATGACCCCAATTCAGAGCATTATGCGTTATGGTACCGTCACTTATCACTTACAAAACTTCATCACACAACTTCATCAGTTAATGTCAATTAATAAACTTCAAATGCCTTACGAATTGTAGATTTGGACAGTATACCATCAAAATTGGATGCATGTGGAACAGAATGTCTCCAGACTCATATGAAACGTTACACAAAATCGTCACTCATACACAACTTCATCAGTGAATGTTCGCCAGTGAATGGACTTCAACTCCTTATGAATTGCAGTTTGGACAGTTTACCATCAGAGAGGGAAGAATGTGGAACGGAATGATACCATACCCATGTCTGTAGGATATACAATGTGCCCAATTCAAAACGTTTTAAAAAAAACTTACACAAAATAGTCACTTATGCACAACTTCATCAGTGAATAAACTTCAAACGCCTTACGAATTGCAGTTTGGACAGCGTACCATGGAAGTGGGCTAAAAGTGGAACGGAATGACACCAGAACCATATCTGTAGGACATACGATGACCCCAATTTGAAGCATTACAAAACTTGTTACATAAAAACATTACACAAAATAGTCACTTAGGATTTTCTATTATAGGGTGGATTTATTGCTTTATATACAGGAGGAACAATGCTCTTTTAATCACAAAAGAATGTACAATATATAAGAAATCAGATTTGATAGGAAGCAGTGAGCTTCTTACAATGGAGTGAGTTTGAGCGACATTCTGACCAGGTTGTGGAGGGGAGTAAATGGAACAGTCACTGGGGACAATACATAAGTAGGCAAACATAGATTAAGGACAATGAACATTGCACATTTTTAAGTGCAGGTAGGCGATACAGCTTGCTGTGCTTGGGATGTGACCATGATGTGACTAGCATGTAGGCAGAGGAAGTGAGGGACATGGACAGGTTAGAGGCAACGGGAAAAATGTTAGCTAGTAGGCAGATGAGAGGTAGGTTAAGAGGGCACTTCAGATACAAGGCAGTAGGTTTTAGTTTAGTTTTGAACAAATATGTGTTGACTGTTTCTCAGCTGTCTAGGGGAAAAGAATTCCATGCAAGTGGAGCAAGAAGAGAGAAGGAGTGAGAAGCGAGAGAAAGCACAGAGAGTGCGTGGAGCCACAAGGATAGTCGATGAGGAAGAGCAGAGATTACGAGAAGGCTTTTAGAGTTAAATCGAGGAGGATAGGTACTGTGGTGCCTTCACCGTGGATAGATTTGTGAACCAGGAGAAGAAATTGAAATCTGGCCCTGTTTTGCATCATCAGCCATCCAGTCTGGTGCATGTAAAAGGAAGTAGGTGTGACATGGGGAAATTTAAGAGACAGAGAATTGGCGAGGTGCAAGGTAGGATTCTATCCAGGCAAGGGCTTGATCCAGAATCCCAAGAAGAAAGAGAGTATTAAGGAGATCACAGTGATCAACAATGGCAAAGACAGCAGACAGGTCATAGAGAATTAGGACAGAATAAGTTGGAGTGCTTAGCAGAGGTGATGAAGTTGGACACATTCAGGAAAGCAGTTCCCGTGGAGTGAAAGGAGTGGAAACCTGCTTTTAGACAGTCTTGAAGGTTGTGGTTGTCTAAGAAATTGGTAAGATGGTTGAACACAACCCTTTTCAAGCACTTTACAGTAGTGCAGAAGGAGAGACATAGGGTGAAAGTTAACCAGAAGGTTCGGGTCAGCCCCTTTTCTTTTTTTTTAGGAGAGGGATGACCATGACTGTTTTGGTAGGAGAGGACGTGGCATTGGAGATTTGTGAGGCATTGAGGCGGGAACAGAGCAGGTGGTGTCCGACGCCTCCACCTCTGCCAGTCAGTCGAGGAGAGTGAATGAAGGATAGTTTGGAGTCATGTAGGGCCGCCGAAGTGGCAGTGGCAGATGGAGAAATCCAGGTTTCAGTAATAGCAAGAAGGTATAGGGGAGGAGAGCTGGAGTGGAAGTAGTCAGTGATAAAGGACGTTTTCTTGTTGACAGACTGAGCATTCCAGAGTGCAATGCTCAGTTGATGAGGTAAGGAAGAGACGAGAAGTTGAGTCTTAGAAAAAGAGATGCCGGGTGGATAGGGGTTAGAGGAGGTATGGTTAACTTGTCAGCTTTGTTTGTTGGAAGGAGGTGAAAGAGAGATGGAGTAGTGGGAGTTTCGAGTTGTGAGTTTTATAATAGGGATAGCAAAGGAGGAAGTTGTAGAGTGATTGGAGAAAGCATAGGGAGAGGTGATTAGGAGGAGCAGCAAGAGGAGCAGGAGTGAATGCATCATAGGTGAGTAGCACAGTGTGGAGAGGCAGTACAGTAATTAGGAACCTAGGGGTACTCACAGGTGCAGGTGTATGCAAATAGTTGTTTTAGTGGAGTGCTGAAGTTACCTTTGAATGCTGGCTGTGTGCTATATTCAAGGCTTTGCTCTGTCGTCCCTTACCAAGAACTAACAGGGAACACAGAGTGAAATAGAGAAGGATATAGCAGCAACCCATAGCTCTGTATTCCCCTACCAAGGGCTAACAGGGAACACAGAAGGATATAGTAGCAACCCATAGCTCAGCCTTCCCTTAACAAGGGCTAACGGGGAACACAGAATACAATAGAGAAGGATATAGTAGCAAACCATAGCTTAGTCTTCCCTTACCAAAGGAACACAGAATGAAATATAGAAGGCTATAGAAGCAACCTGAACCTCTGTCTTTCCTTACCAAGGGCTAAAAGGGTACACAGATTGAAATGAGAAAGATATAATAGCAACCCGTAGCTCTGTATTCCCTTACCAAGGGCTAACAGGGAGCACATAATGCAGTAGAGAAGGATATAGTAGCAAGCCTTAGCTCTGTATTCCCTCACCAAGGGCTAACAGGGGACACATAATGCAATAGAGAAGGATATAGTAGCAAGCCTTAGCTCTGTATTCCCTTGCCAAGGGCTAACAGGAACACATAATGCAATAGAGAAGGATATAGTAGCAAGCCGTAGCTCTGTATTCCCTTGCCAAGGACTAACAGGGAACACATAATGCAATAGAGAAGGATATAGCAGCAACCCATACCTCAGTCTTCCATTCCTTAGCATGGGCTAACAGGGAACACAACATGCAATAGAGAAGGATATAGCAGTAACCCATTCCTCAGTCTTCCTTCCCTTAACAAGGGCCAACAGAGAACATAAAGTGAAACAGAGAAGGCTATAGTTAGAGAAGTATGTAATAGCTATGTACACCCATGGCAATGGATGCCCAAAGGACAGTGCTTATATATCCAAAGTAACCCATAAATGACTTTGTCAGAGGTCACAGGGGCAGTCCCTAGTTTCTCGAAAGCGTTCCACAGCACTCACCCTAACACTAAAGTGTGCATCACCAAGAACCATATGCACACATTCAAACAGCCTCAGGATCTGGATATAAGGATTAAATCGCTGTGACATATGTCACTCCATTGGGGTTTGAGAACCGTCCTGCTTCGGGGATAGATGGCCCAAATGAGACCGAATTTTAGATACAGAGTTGCTGATAAGGGAATCAGGGTCTCTTGGTAAGGCTGTCTGTGCATTGTGCTGTGTGCATGCTCAGTCCCCAATGCACAGACATCCTCATATAATTATGTATATAGGGTTGTTCAGTAATCTATGTATCTTGTAGCAATCACAACTACGCTGGCGGCGTACACGGCTGGTAACGGCTCGCCAGCCAGAGTCTAGGCAAGCCCGAGTTGTGGGCCATTACTGGCCATGCACACACCCCCGACAAGAGGGTGATAGCTATTCACAGCGGGATAAAAATCAGGATGGCTGTCAACATAGGAAAATTGATTTATTCACTTTTCTGTTTCCATGGCAGCTGCGGGTGGATGGACCTTCAGGACCGGAGCACAAAGCTCTGGTCCAGCAAGTAGAAGGGGAAGGTGGAAAGGGTCTGGAGAAAGGGTTTGGGATGTCTTTGTGGGTGAGGGGAGAGTGGGGCGTGGGAAGGCAACAGGGAGAGGCTTTCTGTTGCCTCCCCACAATCAAGGTGGTGCTATCCAGGAGAGGGCCTCAGATGGCTGCAAAAGCGGCATGTACACAGTGTATTCTCGCCGGCCACCTGATTGGCTGAGTGCCCTTCCCTGCCTGTGAATGTTTATGAAGGCTCCCCTGACCATGGATTTTGAGCAAGGTCTGTGTGTTCTGTCGTTATCAAAAACAAAATAAATAAATACAATTTTAAAAAATGTACAATGGCTCACAAATCTGGAGGGAGAGTTGAGAGAGAGGGGTGGAGGATAAAGTAACTATGTTATATATGGGGTCTTGCCAATGAATGCATGATGTTACTTCCGTACCCTGATGATTTTGGTGAAAAGACACCAGCCATGGGGAGAACCAGAGCAAAAGGTAGGATTGTAGCAATCACCCCTCCGTCGGGGGAAGTACATGGCCAGTAATGGCTCACCAGCCCGAGGCTAGGTGGGCACGAGCAAAGCGAGGGCCTCAGCGAGGGCTGTGGGGCGTTAATGGGTATGTACACCCCCAGACAAGGGAGTGATGGCTATTTGCACCCCGGGGTTTGCCCAGGGTGCAAATTGTTTTATTTTAACATTTTTTTATGGGACCTGGGCTCAGCGCATATTGCAAGAGGGCGGGAGCAGTGCCGGGACCGGCGCACAAAGATCTGGTCCAGCAGGTAAGTGGGGAGGGCGGAAGTGGAGCAGGGAAAGGGTGCAGTATATTTTTTAGGGGGCAGGGTGGGGATGTGGCGAGGCAACAAGGAGCTGCCCCCTGTTGCCTCCCCACAATCAAGATGGCACCACCTGGGGAAGGGGTCGTGGCTGGAAAATGCAGGTGGTACACTGTGTGTTCTCACCCACATTTCCAGGCACCCGATTGGCTGAGCACCCTTCCCCGGGTGCAAATAGCGAATTCCTTTCTTGACAACACATAAGAAACCCTATCAATGGAATGGGGAGACAGCAAGCAGATAACTTAGTTTCCAATTTGATTCCATTTGTGGTATCTGTGTTGCTTCAATGGTAAGAAAATGGAAATTTGGGTCTATACTAGAATCCTGGTGGAATCACCCACCATTCTAAATGCCACCCCATTGGCTGCACTGTTGAACATTCAAAATGAACAGTGAAGGAAATTGACCCAATTTGCGATACTTGGCAAGTGTAAAGCCATCATTCCATGTATCCTTGGACACCCAGCAGGAATCAGCAGTGGCCAGAGGGACTGAGCTAAAAAGCATAGTGTAACAGTGTAATGCAGCAGAGAAACAGAACGATTGCATGACTTGGGCCTGTGGGAGAGGTTGGCATGGCAGACATAGTTTCCCCAAGGCCAAAATAACCTACACCCCCACACGATGTCAGAGCATTTCCTTGATGGTTAAACTCCTCGACTGGCGAGTGTTTTGAAGGGGCAAAAGAGTCAAAGAGTTTATTGAAATAACATATTGGATACATTGCAAAGATGGACAGATGCATAGCAGCGACAGCACACACTTTGACCCTTCTGCATACTTGGACCTACTAAGTGCTTCTCCAAGCTTGCATCCCATAACACAATTAAACCCCAGCCCTGACCCCAGCCTAAAACACACACAGCCCCATCTTCCAAATAACAGATCCTGACTTTTGTGTGGGTAGAAGGCGGTGCAGCTGCTTTATTTAGCAGGAATTACCTTGTAGTTGATCGGTGATGATGACACTGCTCTGAGCTGGCGTCCTAGCTGTGCGCCAGCAGAAGAGTAATTATTCCTTCCACGTTGGGGGTGTCAGGGCATCTTGGAGTAAGACACAGAAAACAGATTCAAAGTTCAAAGTAAACACTTTTATTAACTTAAATGTCAGGATGGAAAAACGTCTATCTTGCCCTATACTAGGGTGGGATTTCCTTACCAAACTAAAACTAAGGAAAGTCAAAGCCTGCAAGTTCAATTTAGGAATCTGTCTGGGTCCAAAATCTATACTTGCCCTCACAAATAATCTTATACAACATTTAGGGATGTCAGCAACCAATAAAATAGTGTTCAGCATAAGGTTCAGAGCTTTGTCCAGCTCGCAGCTTTCTTTCAGCTCACTTCCCCAAGTATAAAGCAGTTCTAACAAAAGGTTCAGGATTGCCTTAAGTTCCAAAGTAATATAATGTTAGGACTTGGGGGTCCTTTCACCAAGTCGCAAATCACAGTTCAAAACACTAAATATTCTGAGGCTCCATCCTCCAGTCAATAAGTAGGTCAACCCTCAGGGTTCCCTTCCCCAAGATATACTTTCAATGATGTAGCAATATGATGGTGTTTCCCAATTTTCAAAATGTTCTGCGCCACACTTGCATATGACTGGTCTTTGCACAACAAGATGCAAAAAGGTTGAAAATAGTAGTTCTCTTTATTCCACATTTAAAAGTTCATCTCCAAAGTTCCATTCACTTTGGATTACAGTACACATGGGGTTTGCTGGCTTTGGTAAAGTTCTATTTACCTTAGAGTTCAATATGCTTTGGATTCCTTGATTTATCACTTAATTGATGTGTAGATTCAGTGTACATAAGCGTTGCTTGCAATTTAAGTTTCATTCACTCTTGGACTTGGCGTACTTTGTAGTACAGTTTTGTTTCTTTAGAATCTTCATAAGTAACAATGTTCTCGCAATGCAGTATTCAGTATGTGAAGATATATTTGTCGAGCTATGTTTTCGGTTTAGTATTCACTTATTTTCGATTCACTTTGTTGTAATATACCTTTGTCGTTTGCGTTTACATGTGCACAGCACTCATATGGCCTCATTACAAGGTTGGCGGTCCGATAATAACGATATCGGTAAGGGATTACCGGCTTCGATTACCGGACCAGTGGATTACAACCCGCGACGCTGGTGCTACCGGCATCACCAGGGACCCGTTGTGACCGGGTAGCAGCAACCCGGAATGGGCGCAGGCACGCGGCAGCCATGCCAGTAAGACCGGCATGCGGCAAAGTAGGGCACATTACGTGGCGCATGCACAAGCACTTACCGGCATCCATACGCCGTTAAGAATGGTTACCACGATGCCGGTAACACTGGCATCGCGGGGCAGTCGTTAACAGCAATATGCTGTGTCCAGACCTGCCACAGGTGCATACAATCAGCACAGGTGGAGGCAATGGAGTCTGGCCCAGCAGAAAAGGAGCATACCCACACACCACAGCCCTTCCAAGTCCAAAATGATAAAACTAGCAGTTGCCATACAGGAGCTGGAGGACATGCCTGCACTTCTACTCCCTGAGCAGGCAGTAAACCATGGAATGCAGAGGAGGCACAGGAGGAGAAGGAGGGTGAGACTGGGCCAGCACATACCACCAGGCAGGCAGTGAGACCCCGCAGGCAGCCACCAATCCCACACATAAGGGCCAGTCCATTACACTTAACCCCTGCACAGATCCACACACTGTACCACCTGGACAGGGACACCATCACCACCATAGTGGACCTCACCCAAGATGACCTGGTCAGCCTGATCAACATCTGCACCGCCATCCCCCCTCTGCTGAAGGTAGTGTCCGTGCTTCACTTCCTGACCACAGGCACCTACCAGCGCACAGTCGGTCAGCTGCATGGCATCTCACAACCATGTTTCTCACGTGTGCTGAACCAGGTGCTGGATGCACTGCTGAAGTACGCAAGGGCCCACATATCCCTACCACGAACTGCGGAGGAGGTGAGTGCCACCAAAATAGCATTCTATGCACTGGCAGGCATGCAAAACGTCATGGTGTCCTCGACTGCACCCATGAAGTCTGGCATGCCGTGGAGGAGGTGTACCACAATCAGAAGCAATACCACTCCATCAATGTCCAAATGGTGTGTAATGCAAGCAAGATGATCACACTTTGCTGTGCCAGATACCCAGGATCCACACATGATGCAATGGTGCTACCGAACACCATGCTTCCCCGCTACATGGAACGACATGCTGCACAACGTGCCTGACTGTTGGGTAAGTCTGACCACAGGGCCATGGGGTTTATATTGGGGGGTGGGGGGATAACATGCATATGCAACCTGTCTGCTTCCTGGGCCATGGGGGTTTATTTGGGTGTACAGACACTGTCCTTGCTGGCAAACACTGTGACCCTAATCATCCCAACCTGATGCATGACACTGACAATGGATGCAGATGTACCATGGCCGCACATCAATGTACAAATGTCAGAGTCGAATTCAGCGCCCACCCCTGCACCTGTTCACTGGACATCATCAGACCGCACCCACAGGGACCACAATGCACCATCCTGCAGTCACAAAGCTGAATCCACATGAGCGCATCAAAGCACATCACAGATCATGCATCCATGACTGTGCAAAATCAAATGCCACTCAGGGAATCCCCTGTCACTGCCCCTCCCCGACAGGAACACTGCATGACACTATGCCATTATGTGCAGATGAGGGCAAACTCAAGAATACCATGTCACAAGGATGCTGAAAATAGTATCCATCAAGTAATGAACATCACCAACATGAGTGCAATTGGTGCGGGAACAATCCACAGTACATAAGAACCAGCATGCCGGTTCTGGTATTAGTGGTGCCGGGGTGAACGGTTCCGGTCTTAGCGGCATCAGCGATGCCGGTGGCGATGTCTGCGCATTTGATGATGTCGCTATCGGGGGGTTTGAGGCCCTTACCGGCATGCCGGTGCTGCCGTTACCGGCATGCCGGAATACGCCCCACACTGACTCGGAATCTACCCTAGCTTCTGGCATCAGTGCTACACGGACTCTGTAGCACTGGCATGGTGGTAATGATGGTTTCTTACCACCAAACTCGTAATGAGGCCCATAGACTTTCCAAAACATGCTTTCATCTGCGTGTGACCATTCCGTAACAAAATAGTCTTACTTGTTTAAAGATTAACAAGTCCTATTGTTCGCTGCTTTGCAAGGATTCGGATCAGAGGCCTTTGAAAACATGTCTCACCATTCACATGACCACTCTGATACAAAATAACCTTGCGCGACAGATCAAACACTTGCATGCCGTGTTTCTGTTTGCTTAGAAGCTCACTAGTTGCTTCGATCCGAGTTCCTGCAGCGCAGATCTCCCGTCCTTCTGGTTGTTGCCTCAGGGCTCCTTCTCCTGCCCCTCAGGCACTCCTGGGGTGGCTTCTGGCCCCAGGAGAATGAGCACTTCGAGCAATAGAAAAAGTGGCATCCTTCTGACACGGCTCCCCTTTCAAGGCTCCTTCGGTTCCACAGAGCCTCAGGTCCCGGGCTACTCTTCCCTGGACCATAGGCATGCTCCACACAGGCAGCTCCCTGCTGTTTCTCTTGGCCTCTCTACTGTTGCTATAATTTCACTGCCACTGCTCCTGTCACTGCTTCTTCTCTCACTCTCATTTGGTGGGGCGTTTCATACACCTGCATCCCCTTAATGACTGCTGGTGCAAATTTACAATTAGCCCTGCCTGACCATCATTTAGGGGACATGCCTGACCTCTACTGCTCTCAGGAGGTCTCTTCCTCGTCCAAGTACCAGAGTGGTGAAAGCAACTAGTCTTCATTACTCCTGGTTGCCTCTTCCTCGTCTCAGTACATTTTGTAGTTATGTATGACGAAGCGAGGGGAGTTGATTTATAATACCCCATGAAGACGGGGGAAGGGTTGGGTTGGTCATTAGTAGGAAAAGGGGGATACCATGTCTCTACCAAGGGCATCCCCCTCCCAGTCCCCTCACGCCCACCACCCAGGAGATCCTCCCTCGATTGTCCACCCCCACGGTTGCGATCCAAAAGCGATGGCCTTTCCCTCGCCACCTGCTCAGAGGATCCACAGGTAAAAGGAGTGAGAGCATCTTCAGGATTTGCACAGGGGGGTCGGGATTCCAGGATTTATTCCCAGGTCTTGTAACCACTTTCTTGCCTTCTTTCTATTGCTGACTCATACCCACTTTCTTTTTTTCGCTGTACTATTCAGCACTCAGTCCCTAGTCTTGTGATCTTTTTCTGACGCATTCGTTATTCAGGACTGGTGCCTAGGTCTCAAAACCCCTTTTGCTTTTTGATTTTGGTGAATTTTGGTGGCAAAACCATTCTTACAGAAGAGAGAGAGGGAAGTGGGGTTCAGGACTGCGAATATCTGTTTGGCATAGCATCCAGCAAAGTCACAGCATGCAACTCACTAAAGTTTATTTTTCCAAACTCCCCCACCTACCCATTGAGGAGTTCCCTAACAATATTTGCTCCAATCAGCAGCTTTTTAAGAAGCATGTCGGGTACCAGGTTTTCCATTTTCCAACCATGCAGTGAATTGTAAGGTTTTGTTCTTGGGCTATTTTGGGCCATGTTGCACATAATGTGGCTACATTTGGGCTATTTTTGACAAAATTGTGTTTTTTAGTCCTCCCGAGGCTGCCTCTCATCAAACACACACCCACCCCACACCCACTCTCCCCATCCCAACCCCCACTCTGTCTACCTCCATCATCCTACACCCATTGCATGTGCTGGTTGGGGTTTGTTTGGGCTCTATTGGGCTACTTTCACCAAGTCCTCCTGAGGCAGATTTGTTCTTCATGTTTCCTGCCCCCAATCAACTTCATACCCTACCACCACATCCACTGTTTCGCTACACGACTGGCTAACCCACTCGACTACGCCATCTCTACCCAGAACCACCCATCCTACCCCCAATATATCTACCACCACCCATCCTAACGCCACGCTCTCTGACAGAGAACCTACTAAAGAGACTGTAACTGACAAACTAAATATAATGTTCCTGACCCCCAAAATGGCCAGTATAGAAAATTTGCTAATCCAATTAACAACCCACCGGATCCAAGCCGAGATACAGTTTCAAACAAGGGTTATTACAAAGGGTTGGCCAAACAGACAACCTTTACAAGCAGAAGATAAGGGAAATCAAATTGAACCGTTCAGAAACACCTATAGAATGTGTGGCCCAAGTGCAAAACACCATTTCTTTATGGCTTGGGAAAAAAACTCTACAAGATGTGATAGAGACTTTGACATTGGAACAGTATGTTAATTCCTTACCACCTTACTTGCAGAAGGCCGTCCCTCGGTTTAATAAACCTAGCCTAGCAATGGCCATAGAGACCCCCCAAAACTACATTAGGCAGTTAAGATTGATCCACCAGGATGAAGAAGTTAAGAAAGATCCAAGGAGTTTCCCCCGTCCCGTATATCCCTCAGGAGAAAGAAAAACCACAAGAGGCAGAAGTCAAGACCGCTTCTCTAAACCACAGTTAAAAGATCTTGGAAGGAGAGATAGAGAAATTGTAATTGGCAAAGAAAGTGGGAATGTAAAATAATAAGAAGGGTGAGTAGTTAAACCAACATCAACTGTGTGCTTCTCCTGTGGACAGTCTGGACATTTGGCTAGGCAGTGCCCATTCAATAAAAAGGAGGAGCCCATGGAAATTGGGTATATGACCAGAAGAGAGTCGGAGGAATTCAACTTCCCTGAAGTTGAGTTTTTAGAATCCATGAGTAACTACTTCTGTGGGGTTACTCTGTTTAAAACCCACAATTCTACAACAGTAAGCAGACAGCGATGAGAGCTGACTTGATCTCGACTGGAGAACTGGGATGGGGATATCCTGTAAACATCACCTGTGTTCATGGATATGAAGAGATATATCATAGGACCCCAGTCTCCATCCAAGTTCAGGGGGAAACAACTGAGATAAACGCTGCTGTAATTCCCGGACTATCGGAAGAGACTATAATTGGTACCAACTTTACAAGGTTTGAGACCCTCCAAAAAAACGCTAACAACTCCTCCCTTCCTTATTCCCCTTTTGATTCCTGGGATTAAGAAGAGTTTGTACTTGAAAACCCTATTTGGAGAAGGGAAACTAAGATTGAGGAACAGACTCCTTTCCCGATCAAAGCAAGGAAAAGAGACCTTGGGTAGGAAGCCAGAGCATTCGGGGAAGGGTATGGGATGAGAATACCTTCCAATGTTCTATACATAAATTACCAAGAACTGACTGCCACTTCCATGCATGTGAAAGTACTGCAATGAGAAAGCTGAATGGAGTAATAAGGATCAGTAAAGGTGAGAAGCACAAGATGCGCTATTGTGGTTGCGAGCGCATCATAGGTGCCAGGACATTTAAAACCCTAACCAGCTGACAGGTGGGGGACACTGCCTGGTGGAGCCTTGTCCTCTGGGTTCTGACTGAGGGATTATTGTGCTGCAAGGAAGACCATGGGGGCAACCGGCTCAAGGGGCAAGCCAGAGAAAGAAGACTGCCGGAGTCATCTGCTGCATAAAAGCCATGAGAGGAAGAGAGGGGAAGTCTTCCTGGCGTTTGCGGGATACGAAGAGCAGTATCCACGCTGCATGAACACGGAGAAGCACACAGCAGGCAGGCAGGAGATGCCAAGGACGTGTGAGCCGACAAGTGAAGTCGGTGAGCCTGGGAAGTGGGGTCGGGATGGCAAAGAGCCACTTCACGTTCACTGCGGGGGAACCGAAGGAGGCCACAGAAAGCCGTTGAGTACTCAGGAGGGAAGCTCGGATACTGGGGTGCTTCGGCAACCTTACCAAAGTCACCACAGACAGCTAGTGAGCCCTCAGGAGGGAAGCTGGTACATTGAAACACTTTGGCAACCATATCAAGGACAAATAAAGATAAAGGAAGTGCATAAAAGGGAATATGAGACCCGATGTTTAAAATGGGAAAGTAATGGAAAATATGCAAGACATACACAAGGTTGAAAATGTGTCAAGTAAAACACATGAGAAAGCCCTGGCAGGAGAGTATACCAGGCAAAGTCAAGTTGGCAAGTGTGTAAAGCAAATCACATGAGGAAGTTCTGGTAGGAGAAGACACCAGGCAAAGCCATGATTGTGAGAAAAGGTTACATTAAGGTGGAGAAGAAACCTGGTAGGGGAGTACACCATGTATCCTATGAAATTGGGACTACCTACCAATTTCTTTTGCATGCATGTTTGGTTTTTTTTGTTGATGAGAGAATTCCAAGGAAGACTCACACCCTTAGGAGTCTAAAGTACTGTGAAGAGAAAACCCAGGGAAGGTGCAATCCCCAAGAACTGTGAACGTTAGCCATTGGGAACATTTGTGTTGGAGTTATGTCTTTCCTTTTGAACTTGAACATTTGTGCACTTTCAAGGTCAAAGACATTACCATTTTCACCTTAGAGTTACCTTTAGAATGTGAGGGCCAGAATAGTATTTCGGACACAGGACATTTTGCTTTGGACATCCTGACAACAGACATACCCTTAGTTTTGTTTGAAGTACAGAAACACCTCCTAGAATAGGGACAGCAAGCATTTTTCAACCCCCTTCTATTTGAAATAAATGTTTATAGCCAAAACTATAAGCTCTCTGTGTCTGTGCCTCATACCTGGCTCCTCACATTAACCTCACCCATCCACCTTAACACCCGACTCTGAACCAATACCCACCCACCCTACCACCACTATCTCTATCAGAACCCACACTAACACCACTCTCTCCACCCCAACCACCCACCCTACCTCCACTCTGTCTACTCTCAACCACCCACCCTACCCTTAATCTCTCTACCCCCACACACCCAGCCTACCCCTGCATGTGGACTCACACAATCCCAAAATGTTCTTCCCACATCAGCTTATTTTGCTACAAGTGACTCAGTTTCGGGGTCTGCTCTGCAGCTGAGCTCTTTCAACACACAATCAGGGGTGTGCTGCCAGGACACCCAAAGGTTTTGAATGTAAGCGATGATGTGCTGATCTTTTTGGCTTCCACAAGGATCTCATGGTGAGGCTCACTGCAGTGCTAGCAAGGATCTCTCAACACAAACTAACGCTCAACCAGCTGAAGTGTATATTTGTATTTCACGAACAGGGCTGTCTCCTGATCCCAAGAAGGTCTGCAACATCAAGGAAGTGGCACTAAGGTGAGGAGTTTCTTGAGAATGGTAAGTTTTTTTGGCCGGGTTGTTCCTAACTTGGTCAGGCTAACAAAACCTCTCTGGATCCTCGCCAAGAAGGATCAAGACTTGGAATAAAGTGCAGCAGAGCGCGTTCGTCGCCACCAAATTGGCACGGTTGGCCAACAAGTGGATAGTCTTTTCCGACACGGCCAACGCCACCGAACTCATGGTCAGTGCTAGTCTGGTGGTGCTGGGGGAAGTTCTCCTTCAGGTGGACCACCAAGGGGACAGCCACCCCGTAGTGCATTCCAACAAAGCCTTCACAAGCACTCAGCGCACATACTCCCAGATAGAGAGGGAGGTCTGGCAGTCCTGTGGGGCTGAATGCACTTCCATAATTACATGTACGGGCACCCGGTGACGGTTTTTAAGGACCACAAGCCGCTGATCCCCATAATGACTGGGTCCGCCCCTCAGCCCCCCATCAGGCTCGAGCGCTGAGTGCAATAGCATCAGGAGTACGGCATCATGCTACTCTTCAGGACTGGAACTGAAAATCCAGTTGATTACTCGTTGTGGCATCATGTGGTACAGGATACAGAGGGCAGCGAGTCTGACGAGGACGGTGAGGGATTCATTGCCATGGTCACTAGAGCTGCTGTTTCGAAGTTGATGTCCCTGTCTGACATTGCTAAGGCCACTAGGACATTGCAGGACCACCAGGATGCCAGACTCCAGGATCTTGTGGCCCAACTGCAGTGAGGACAGTGAAAAATAGTGGAAAACGTTCCAGTACACCATGCAACAGTGGTTGCCAGAGGCGCAGTAATTTCTACAAGGCCTATGGAAAGTCAAGGGGTGATCTGTCTGTTGATCACAAAGGGGTGCTGCTCTGCGGATCCCAGCTGGTCATTCCCCCTGAACTTCAGAAGCATGTCCTGAGCCTAGCCAATGTGGGCCACCAAGAAGCCAGCAAGACAAAGGCGTGCCTCAGCGTGAAGGTGTGGTTGCCGGATGTTTGAAGCAAAGGTGAACAATGCCCTCAGTTGTTGTGTTTGGTGCCAGGTGGCAGCCCTGACCAGGGAACCTTCCATTACTTCTCCGGACAGGTTTCGACTCTGCCGGGTATTACCCAAATTGTTCGTTTACAATTGTTCTAATGAAAAATTGACCGAATTTAAAGGGTCACAATTGACCTTTTCACAATTGACCGAATATATATATATATATATATATATATATATATATATATATATATATATATATATATATATATATATATATATATATAATATATGGAAAGAACAAGGAAAGGTGCGCACTCCAATTCTCTACATAACCTTCCAGGCCACCTCCCCCCCCCCCTTTCTCCACTGTGGGATTGGGCGTGAGCGTTTTCTCTGCTGACCAGATGACTATATCTACCAGTAGCCCTTGCAGCAGATTTTTATCACCTGCACCTGCGGTGAGCTGCAAGTCCACCCAGCCTCCCTGATGACGTGTATTTGCACAGAAACCGGTCGGAGGAGTACACCAGTGGCCTGGAAGGTCATGCAGAGAATTGGAGTGCGCACCTTTCCTTGTTTTTCCATATATATATATATATATATATATATATATATATATATATATATATATATATATATATATATAGGGGTGTTGGGGGGTTTGGCGTTGGGTGGCGGGTTGTGGGGGGTTTCCCCCCACATATATGGTACAATTACAATTCGGTCAATTGTGAAAAGGTCAATTGTCATTCGAACAGTTGTAAAACGAACAATTCGTATACAACCCTCTGCCGTGGCTTGCACTTAGCCTGGACTTTCACATGGTGCATCAACCAAGACACATCCTGATCATCCTTGACGAATTCTTGCGCTCACAGTGGAGCATGTCATCAAATCCACAGCAGCAGCAGTCTACATTCCTGTTCTAGAGGAACTGTTTGTAGCTCATGGGATCCCAGAAACGGTAACATCTGGCGACGGCCTGCCATTCCAGGGCAAGGAGTTTGCACGCTTCTTATGATTCTACAGAGATGACCATTGATGAATCATGCCCCGCTGGCCGCAAGCCAATGGAGACGTTGAACATTTCATGTGGATGCTTAACAAAGCGTTCTGCATCGCGGTGGACAAGGAACAGTCCCTGTACCAGGCTCTGATATTATTCCTGATGGCTTACTGGATGATGCTGCATGCCAGAACAGTATTTGCTCCTGCAGATGCCTTGCCGCCCCCAGAAAGCCTTGTGAACAATGCAGTGGGTCTAGAACTTGATCCTTGCAGCCACTGGGAGCCAATGGAGAGATTTCAGGGCTGGAGAGATACGGTCCCTGGGCTTGAGGCCAAGCACAATTCCTGTATTCCTGTTCTGGATTAGTTGCAGTGGGCGGAGAGCAGAGGAAGTCAGATTGAGAAAGAGGCTGTTGTACTAGTTCAGCCTGGAGAGAACCAGGGCTCTGGAGACAGTGAGCTTCTGGGTAAAAGTGAGAAAAGGAAGAATACATCTTAGGAGGTGCAGCTGGAAGTGGGATTTCTTGGCAAGGCCTGTGATGTGGGGAGAGGAGGAGAGAGTGGAGTCGAAGATGACACCAATGTTTTTTTTGCCTCACAGGAAGAGGGCCAAGGAGGGCAGCCAGAGTGTTATGTTATGTTATGTTATGTTATGTTAACGGTACTTGTATAGCGCACCGTCACCAACAGAATTGGTCCCCAGGCGCTCTGGAGGATCTGTATATGAGAAGGTGGGATGGGTTAGTAAGGTGAAGAGGGCGTAGGATAGTGTGAGGAGTGGTGTACTGTTGGCAGCTTCAACTCAGTAGACACCGGGTGCTGAGCTTTGGTGCGAGTATTGGATCAGTGTCAGTCCGCATGTGCTGTTGGTGCGGCTTATGTGTTGTTGCAGTGTGGTGAAGTGCGTGCAGCTGGTTGTGCGAGAGGTGGTTGTGTGAGTTGTTTAAGTATGCAGAGTTTGAGTTTAAATTGGTTAGTGGGTTATGTGACATTTAACATGCAAGCATTCACAGTTCTGTCTAAGTGTAGCACTTGCTGACCTACACAATTCAGTCTGAGTATGGCACTCAACAATCTTCACAATACCATCCAGATACCGCACAGGCCAATGTTCACAATTCCATCCAAGTGCGGGACATGCCAACATTCTCAATTCCTTTTAAGTGTAGTGCTTGGTAATCTTCATGATTCCGTCCAGGTGTGGCGCTCGCCAACCCTCACAATACCATCCAGATGCGACGCAGAGTGAGAGAGGGAAAGTGGGAGCAGGAGTCCCAATGAGAAGGATCTCCATCTCACTGGCATCAAGGCAGAGTTCATTGGAGGTGCACCAATCCTGAATCGCGGATGACAGTCAGGAATGAGCGAGAGAGAAGAGGAGGCTGAGTGTCATCCACAGAACATTAAAAGTTAGAGCAGATGGTAGAGATCAGCTGGGCCAAAGAGGCCAGGTAGACATTGACGAGCCAGGGTGCGAGGATCGAGCCCTGGGGAACACCACAGGACACCAGGAGGACAGAGGTTAACCACTCCAGGCCCGATCCATGATACCCAGTTTCTCACGCAGTCATTTCATCAGGAAGGCATGATTGACCGTGTCAAAGGCAGGGGAAAGTTGAAGGAGGATGAGGACATGAGGAAGGCTAGATTAGTGAGCAGATCTTCATGGGTGTTCAGGAGAGCAGTTTCCGTGCCTCTTGCTGCTCTGATTTCAGACTGATGGTCATGGAGATAACCAACAGATTCAGTGTGGAGTGTAAGCTGGAAGATGACCAGCCTTTCCAAGAGTTTTCACAGGAAAGGAGTGATAGAAATCGGGCGATAGTTTTGACAGACAGGTAGGATCGGCAGAAGGCTTTTTAAGGAGGGGGTACACAAGGCAGTGCTTGAGGAGAGAGGGGAAGGATCCAGTGGCGAAAGAGTGATTGCAGAAATCAGCCAAAGCTGGAGCAAAAGTGTCAATGTGGTCCTTGATGGTTCTGGAGGAGCAGAGAAGCACCTGTTTGGACAACACTGTCATAGATCAGACTTGTCTAGAAACATCATCAGGTGTTGTCAGAGAAAAAGAGGAGAAAGGAGGAGGACAGGGAGAGGCGGCTAAAGGGCGGTCGAGAGAGGTAGAGGGAGAGGAAGAGCAGAGAGGGGACAGGATGTACTGAGTTTTAGTGGTGAGAAGCCAGAGCTGTACAGAGGGCCTGGGAGGGAAGAGGAGAGGTGGAAACTGAAGAAGGATTGACCATTGTTAGAGGCCGCAGAGCTGCAGGCTTGGATGTGCACTCTCTTGTTGGACAGGACAGAGAGTCTGTATTGCCTTTGGAGCAGGCGACAGGCCAGTTTGTCAGAGGATGCGCCTGAAGCTCTCCACTTCCTCTCAGCCACCATGCGTTTCAAGGCGGTGAGGTCAGAGTCATACCAAGAGTTGCACTTCGAGGTAGACTTCAGATGGATTCTCATGGCAGGGACAAGGATGTCCAGAGTGTTGGAGATGGAAAGATGAAGGTTAAAAAGGGTTGTGTCAGAGTGTGAGTCAGTTCAGGCGTAGAAGGGGCAGAGAAAGTAGCCTCAAAGGCATCCACTGACACACGTTTCATGGGCCGAATGACTGAGTAGGTAGGTGGCAGTGCTGGGGTAGGCCTAGCCTGAGGGACAGCGAGTTTCAGATGAGAGGAGCTCAGAAAGTGGTCAGTCCAAGGGAGAGGAGTGGTGAGAGGGTTAGAGAGGGGAATGTCTGAAGAGATGAGAACATCCACGGCGTGACCGACAGAGTGTGTCGGACCAGATGGTAGAATGGAAAGAGTGGCACAGAGGTTGCCGAAGAGCCCAGAGGAGGGATTAGAAGCATCCAGGTGGATGTTGTATTCTCCGAGGAGGAGAAGTTGAGAGGTAGAGGGAAGGAGAGAAGATGAGAGGTCAGCCCACTCTAAGAGGAAGAGGGCAACCTGGCCAGGTAGCCTGTAGTGGTGGCCACAGTCAGAGAGAGGCCAGGAGAGATGGAGAGTCTGCAGCCAAGGCACTCAAAGGAGGAGTATGCCTGCATAGGAATGACAGGAGCAGGTACCACTCCAGAAAGATCAGGGCTACTCCACCTCCAGGTCAGTTTGTTCTGGGTTCGGAGAAGGTCTTGTAGCCATCAGGGAGGAGAGTGTCAAAACTCATGACAGAGCTTGCCGTGAACCATGTTTCGGTGATAGCAAGGACATCCAAGTCAAGTTCTTTGAGGAGGTGGAAGATGTCAGAGGAGTGTTTGACAGCAGAGCAAGAGTTAAGAGTAGCGACGTGGAGCAGATTGCTACATTTAAAAGACTTCCGGGTGGGGTACAGGCTTGAGGTACACCCAGCAGAGGAGGTGGAGGGGCCCGACAGTGGGCAGAGGTGGTAGCAGGACGTGGCATAGTAGCCAGAGAGGAGGAGGAAGTTGCCAGAGAGGTGGCAGAAGAATGAGGTGGCAGAGGAGCCTGAGAGGTGCTAGGAGGAGTAGCAACAGATGGAAGGAATTTGATAAGACGTGGGAGAAGCCTATCGCAATGGAAGAGATTGGGCTGAGGGCTCTGGACCAAGACATTGCCATTAAACTAGACATTATTGATGAATTTAGAGGATTGGAAGGAGGTCAAGAGGGCCTCCCACTGAGTGCCACTATTAATGGTAGAGGAGGAGATGGGAAAGAGAACCAAGACCATATGACGGGTCCATAGCTCTGGAGAGGGAACAACAAGGAGCATGTCAGTTAGGGTCTGTCTGGAGGAAGCGCTGATGTGGGAATTAGTGATAGGGAGGCCTGGGTTGGAGACTAGGATGTCCCTCTTGAACTTCTTCCTTCCAGACTTGGAAGTGAGAGGGATAGGATAGGAGATAGAGTAGCAGTTAGAGAAGATGGGAGAAACGGAGAGCACCATGGGGGGTGCAAGGAGGAGGGAGGGAGTGAGAGAGGGAATGGAGCGATGCACATCCCAGCACAGGATACGCAGGTGGGGAGGGTCACACAGAAGGGAGCACACAAGAGGAGCAGACAGGTGACCCACAACAGTAAAAATAGTACCCCAAGATAGCTGGGGACCTAGATAGTGGGAGAGAGCATAATGGGACACAGTTCACAGCACAACAGTAACCACAGATAAAGGGGACCCAGAGAGTGGGAGAGAGCCTAATGGGGCACAGTTCACAGCTCAACAGTAACCACAGATCAAAGGGACCTAGAGAGTAGGAGCGAGCCTAATGGGACACAGTTCACAGCACAAAAGTGACCGCGATTGCAGGGGACCTAGAGAAAGTACACAAAAACACAAGTATGGCTACCCGCTAAGGTGGGAGCCTAGGGTTGCGCAGAGACAGAGCACATTAAGTCAGACGGTTAGGTGCAAGTTAATGGAAAGGCCGGGAAGTTCAATAGAGAGCAGTAGTGGGTTCTCCCACTTCCTGCACCTTTCTTACTTTTTTCAGTCACTGCGGGTCGCGGGCTGTGCAGCGTGCTCACGCTCTGCAATGCTACCCCTTCGCCGCCAAACACTTGCATTACACAACACCGCGGCCTTGTTCTGCGAGGGCTTTGTCGCAGATGGTCTGATCCTAGGTTCTTAAAGGTTTGGATGAGTGGACATAGGTGCAACTTATTACTTATCGATGGGAAGCGTCTCCTGCGCACCTGCTTTGCTCAACACTGCGGCCTCGTTCTGCGGGGTCTTTGCCGCAGAGAGTCCAATCTTTGGTTCTTAAAAGTCTGGATGCGTGGACATAGGTGCAATGTATCACACAACAATGCAGACTTGTCCTGCGAGGGGTTTGCCGCAGAGGGCCGATCCTCGGTTCTTAAAGTTTTGGACGCGTGGACGTAAGCGCAACGTATTAGGTATCGGCAGTCCCCGTCCCCTGCACACCTGCATCGCCCAACACTGCAGCCTTGTCCTGCGAGGGCTTTGCCGCAGAGGGTCCGATTCTCGGTTCTTAAAGGTTTGGATGCGTAGACGTAGGTGCAACATATTACGTATCGACGAGCAGCGTCCCCTGGGGACCCGCGTCGCACAGCACTGCGGCCTTGTCCTGCGAGGGCTTTATGGCATGTGCCCATGACATAATTGGAAGATGATGAAGAGCGAAATGGAGGAGCTGACCAAAGTGGTGGAGAGTTGGGTCAGCTGGAGTAGCACCAATCTCAATATCCGCGGCGGCCAGGGAGGAAGCCAGCAGGGTGATTCCAGGACTATGTGCTCGAATGTGGAATAGACGCATGCTGACCTGTGGGCCTGCAGACAGTTGTGTCTGTTCTGCTGTTTCAGTTGTCTGCTTTATAAAGGATGGATGGGATGTTGTGACACAGACAGCCACCCGTGCCAGGCGGTGCACTAAGTCATGAGCTTAACAAAGCAGGACCACATCCAGGCACGGGGCGGATACTTTACAGACCACGTCCTTGTGAGCGTCTCGTCTTTGGGGGCTCGCCCCCCTACTGCCATAGCGGTCCCCCAGAATAATTATGAAGGCATCTTGCCATAACACTGGTGCTGTGTTGTGGGGGAGTGAAGCACCAACTCTCAGTGTGATCCTGGACTAATAATGAGGGCCACTTGCCACGTCAGAATTAAAAACAGCAACTGCTTTGACGTTGCAGCCCCCGTCGTGTGTTGATTTGTCTGTAATCGGCTCACCAGGCTGATTAATGAGACTCACTAAAACGGCGCAGGACTTCTTCAGGAAGGCAACTTCAACCTTCCCGCCCCACATCGCTTTTCCCTGGTTTAGGGTGTATAGATTGCAGTCTGGCCTAAAGCCGTCAGTTGGGTTCCCATCAGAAAAGAGTTCCAATTACACTTTGATATTCTCGATTGCTCCGGCTGTTTTTTTACTGCTCTTTTGACAGTGAAGGGCTGCCCAGAATTCACACATTGATAGGCAATGGGGCGTGAGAGTAGGTTTATCTTCAGTTGCCATTTTTAAATTAAATGTTCCGGATGTTTAGCATGTGATGTGCCATCTGCTTTCAAAGTGAAATCCCTGCCAGAGCATGCTGTTGAATAATTTGTCAATGAAAAGGGAAACTAAACACTTATGCCATTCAGATTCTCGCACAATGCCGTTTTCCCCTATGCATTCTGAGACTTGTTTTTGCTTTTCCCATTATAAATCAAGGACTACAAGTCCCAGAATGCAGAGTAAAAGCCGACCTGAATTTACATCCCAAATGCCATGGGGCATGCACAGACAAACAAGTACGTTTTCGCTTTTTTGAGGCACGCATTTTATTCTCATAACATTAAGCTACAGAAGTGTTTTAAGCAGTGATAAATGCAGGGGGTTTTCTTGATAATATAACCCATAGTAGAGTTTACAGACATTTGAAGTTGCTCTGCATCATGTGTGAAAAGCACACTCAACTCTGCCCTCTTCCGAGAATACAATGACAAAAACAGTATAATATAGCTTTATAGACCTGCAGCGAGGGCCGTACCGGGCGTTATGGGCCCTGAAGATCGAGTTTAATGAGGTATGAGGGACCATAACGCTCGGTACGGCCCAAGCTGCAGGTCAATAAAGCTGTTAGAACACCCCCAGTATTTAATTAAATTTTAAAAAAAGACCAATGACCGATAAATGCTGCAGAAGTAAATTTGTATTGGGAAAGGGTCAGCATTTGATGTATATGCGCCAAACAAATGCTCTATAAATACATAAAAAACCTCACACCTGCAGTTTATTTTATTTATTTATCAGGCAGGACAATACAGGGGTGAAGTTACTTGTTTAAAAGTAAATATAATATTGAATTATTTCAACTACAAACACAAGTGTATTTTTAACTTTCAGTTGGTGGCAACTACATAATGATGAGTTACTTTTGTTGGTAGATATTGCTGTTTCCTTGTTTGGAGTGCTTGTGTTGCACTGTTCTGGAGCACAAAAGAAGGGTTTCCTTTACTTAGTTTTGTTGAGGGGGGCAGGGACACGTCAAATATGCTCACACAGCAATGCTACAGAGAAAGTGTTGCCAGAGTTAATAAGAAAGCTTTCCTATTGTTAGATTTCCTGAGGGGGCTGACCTATGTTGTGTACACACACGCGGAAATACGGCAGATAAAGTGGGCTACGTTATGTATGCTCACACAGCAATGCGACTTCAATTGCTGCAGGAGCTTCATCTTTTAGCAGAGCTTCCTTGAGGGGCATGCCCTGCCAGGCAAGCTTGTACGGCAATACAGCAAACAGAACTTTAACTGTTTGAGTCGAGTGTGCCATGCTTCATTGCACTTCTACCCGCGACAGTGTAGGCAGCGGCGGCAGTAATCAATTGTAATTGCATTCCACCCTAGAATGCTTGTGCCGCGTCGGAACTAAGCTCCAATTCAATATTTGCAGGCTGTATTGAATCTGCGCTCTATACCAGTTCGTATAGCCCACAGATTAGCCAATCAGGTTCCAGGAAACACCACTTCGGTGTTCTAATATGCATTACTCACACCTCACATGAGGTGCCTGACATGGGGCAAAGATAGATGCTAGGGTTAGAACAGGGCCGTCACGAGGGGGGTCCAGGGGGGGCAAACTGCCTCGGGCCTCGCGCTTGCTGGGGGCCTCGCGGCCCCCTCTCCTAAGTGGAAGGCAGCACAGTCTCCCGTGTCCTTTATTCACACGGGGGACTGTGCTGCCCCTGCAATTATTTTGCTGTTTCTTGTGAAGCCGTTTGGCTCCGCAACAAACAGCAAAATAATGGGAGACAGCAGGGCTCAGAAGTGAGCTCTGCTGCCTCCCGTCATTCAGCTGAAAACGTGGACACGCTGACTGACAAGAGAGGACTCCTCTCCTGTCAGTCAGTGTGTTCACGTTGCTCAGCGTGACCACACTGACTGACAGGAGAGGAGTTCTCTCTTATCAGTCAGTGTGTTCATGTTGTCAGTGTGACCACGCTGACTGATGGGAGAGGAGTTCTCTCTCGTCAGTCAGTGTGTTCAGGTTGCTCAGCGTGACCACACTGACTGACAGGAGAGGAATTCTCTCTTGTCAGTCAGTGTGTTCATGTTGTCAGTGTGACCACGCTGACTGATGGGAGAGGACTCCTCTCCTGTCAGTCAGTATGTTCATGTCAGCGTGATCATGCTGACTGACAGGAGAGGAGTTCTCTCTTGTCAGTCAGTATGTTCATGTTGTCAGTGTGACCACGCTGACTGATGGGAGAGGAGTTCTCTCTTGTCAGCCAGTGTGTTCATGTTGTCAGTGTGACCACACTGACTGATGGGAGAGGACTCCTCTCCTGTCAGTCAGTATGTTCATGTCAGCGTGATCATGCTGACTGACAGGAGAGGAGTTCTCTCTTGTCAGTCAGTATGTTCATGTTGTCAGTGTGACCACACTGACTGATGGGAGAGGAGTTCTCTCTTGTCAGTCAGTGTGTTCATGTTGTCAGTGTGACCACACTGACTGATGGGAGAGGACTCCTCTCCTGTCAGTCAGTATGTTCATGTCAGCGTGATCATGCTGACTGACAGGAGAGGAGTTCTCTCTTGTCAGTCAGTGTGTTCAAGTTGCTCAGCATGACCACGCTGACTGACAGGAGAGGAGTTTTCTCTTGTCAGTCAGTGTGTTCATGTTGTCAGTGTGACCACGCTGACTGATGGGAGAGGAGTTCTCTCTCGTCAGTCAGTGTTCACGTTGCTCAGCATGACCATGCTGACTGACAGGAGAGGAGTTCTCTCTTGTCAGTCAGTGTGTTCACGTTGCTCAGCATGACCACGCTGACTGACAGGAGAGTTCTCCTGTCAGTCAGTGTGTTCATCTTGATTAGAGAGGACTCCTCGCTTGTCAATCAGTGTGTTCACGTTGCTCAGCGTGACCACGCTGACTGATGGGAGAGGAGTTCTCTCTTGTCAGTCAGTGTGTTCACGTTGCTCAGCGTGACCACGCTGCCTGATGGGAGAGGAGTTCTCTATTGTCAGTCAGTGTGTTCACATTGCTCAGCGTGACCCCGCTGACTGATGGGAGAGGAGTTCTCTCTTGTCAGGCAGCATGTCTACGTGTCGGCTGCGTGGATGCTTTTTAAGGGTGCATGGAGGTAAGGTAAGTGTTTTTTATTTTAAATTAAAAGTGTGTATGTGTATTTAAATTAAATTAGTATGTATGTATGAATGCATGCGTGCATGTTGATGTTTGTGTCAATGCTGTGTTTGGTTTTATGTATACATGCATGTATGGAGTTGTGTAACTGGTGGTTGAATGCATGGGTGAAAGTGTTTTTTGTGAGTGTGTGTTCAGCACCACCCCTAAATGTAGCCACCCTGGGGGCCACTTCATTAAGGGGTGGGCTCATGGCATCAGAGGTGCACCTAGGCTAAAATGTCAGGGGGGAAAGGGGACTAATACTTCAAATGTTGGGAGAGGTGCTAACGTCAGTAGCTGTGAGGAAGGGGCAAACTTCCTTGTGTGGGGGCACCTAAAATCTTTCCACTTTTCGAATGAGACTATTCTGGTGAAGCTTCAATGTTACAAGCAGCTACCTCTTGCCTTCATTTCTGAAACATCACACTTAAGGACTGCTGTGAGAATGAGATGTCTCATGTCACCACTTCCCTTCTAATCACTCCCCTAGCATGCAAGTGCTAACCCCACATCACAATTTCAATTACCTAAAAGTGTATGGATATGAATGCAGGTGCTAACAGTGAAATGACTTCTCATGGCCATGCTTATCCCTATGGCATTCTCACCCAGTCCCTGTCCTCCCCACCCAAAACAACTCCTCACTGGAACTCTTTGGGCTAGCTTTAAACATGGCTAGCCATCAAACTTTGCCCTCAATGTGCCTGCAAGTGTTTCCTCAAAGGAGTCTTCTAAGAGTTCATGACTTCATTGGAGTTGTAAACACGTAACTGGTGTAATAAAAATGTCTTAATCAGGTCTGCCTTTGGCCACTCAATTTAAAAACACCTGCATGTCTTTCGCTGAAATTCTTTTAAAAATAAGCATTGGCAAAGCCAACAGTTTTGGCTTATGTATAAGTATTAGGCATTTACGAGGCACTGCTATTAGCTGCTCAGGTACTCAAACCATTTTGCACTGGCACTATCAATGGCCAGCTAATACCAATACAGAAGTGCCTTTGCCATGCCTACACAAATGCCCAAACTGTTAGCATTGCCAGTGCTCTTTTTGCTTTACCCTTGATGTACAGGACTATGCATCAAGGTTAAAGCAAACATACTACTTGGCTAAATTGGCCCACTTTGAATGTAGGCCAATCTAGCCAGTAATAACACTTATGGTACACAGTCAGCCTGGATATACTTTCTGTGGCATGGCATTTTTACTGGTTGGGAATCCGTACATGGTAATAATGGCAAATATTGATGCAGCCTGCTTCAACATAATTAGAACAACCAGCATGAATATATTTTTATGCTAGCATATCTCGAGTGGAAAGGCGGCATGAAATGTATTGGAAAATGTTCCTATGCACAATTTGTGATTTGCAACTATTGGGAATTTCCATGTGCTTCCATACAAAACCAATTGCAAACTGTGTGGATTTCTACCCAATTTTGCAAAGAAAGTGCTATAAAATGCACACTTTTAACCCAATGTTTCAAACATTTTCTTGGGAGTGAGAACCCCCCCCCAAGCCACCCTTTGGTTTGGGCTCCCTCACTGTGCTCTGTTGATCCTGACTAATTGGAACAAACATTTAAGCCTCTTAAGTTCAGAAATGTACCAGCCTCCACTGTACATCATTTGTCACTGTGTATGATGTGTGTTTTAATGCGCAAACAGGGGCAGGGTGCTCCTTAATTATATGATATGGCATTTATAACGTGCCTGTACGCAAGTGTTTCTAGGCGCGACAAGGCAAGGAGGGAGAAACAAAAGAGTAGGACAAAACACAGATCTTACTAGGCCTTGTGTCATTCAGATCGTACAAGAGCAGGGAATGGGGAGTGGAGAAGTGCCGAGGGTGGGGTAGGATGCAGAAGTGCAGGAACAAAGTAGAAACAAGAGTGCAGCCAACTGGTGGCAAGTGTGAGTACTCATAAGTGTAGCCAACGGGTGGACAATACGAGCAAGAGCGGGGACTGTAGGGTTACAGATACAACAGATACAGACCACAAGTGCAGGGGAGCCAAGAGGCAGTGCGGGATTGCAATAGGACGAACAGGCATGGACCTGGGCCCGAATTCAGAGCTTGACCAGGTGACCAGTGCATGGATCAGGCAGGTGATCAGCAAGGGAGAGGAAGAAAGAAGGCAGAAGCAAATAAACAGGTCTTGGGGTGCTTCCGGAACCGGAGATGGTGCTCCTCGTTTTTAGCGAGGCAGGGAGGCTGTTTCCAGAGGGAGGCCCCAGCCGAAGAAAGAGATCTGCCATCAACTCTTTGCTTGGAAAAGTGATTGACCCTCAGAGAATTGGAGGTGGCGCAGTGGAGAGCTCATGCCATCTTATATATATTTATTCATATGATAAAAAAGTTAGTCTGGCATGAACCTTTCTTCATTAGAGAAAGTAGTACTAAACCATATTTGGGATCCTGCACACAAACTCAAGGGTAGATTTCTCAAGTCTCCTGTGTGCGGATATGCCGCCGCTGGCCGAGTGCAAAAAACTGTAAGGGGGCCTCACCAAATGTTTTGCCCCGGGCCTCACCACATCTTCTGACAGCCCTGGGTTAGAAAATGGCTGCATATTCCATCATGGAATTCAAGCTGATTCTTGATATTACAACCAGCCCCTAACTCCACCCTCGCCATGCCATGAGTCCATCCCGCCCAGCTAGGTCCAGAGAAAGAGCCTCACTCTGGTGCGCCTCCCTCCCCCCCCTAATTCCCCTCCCATACCAAACCATCCCAACCTCCACCACGCTCTCACCCCACCCCCTTTCCAAGTACCAAGCCAGAGGAGCCCAATGACGCGTCGACCATACTAAGACCTCTGTTCCTCCTGTCACACCCACACCCACTGCCCCACCAACTAACCGCTCACCCACCATCCTAGACCCTCCTCGCCCTGCCACCACCCCCTGTCCTTCCTCGCCACAACTCCTTCTAACATCCTCCACCAACCTCACCCCTTCCCCTCCCTAAAAACTGCACGTCTTGCCCTGGCAAGCACTGTAGCCGAATCCCCATGGCCCTCCGACCCCCCTACCCTCTCACACACACCAACTCCATTAAAAACCCTAGAAAAAAGAAAAAGGTCCTGGTCTGCTTCAATCTCCCATTACTCCTCACCCCTCTTATCTCGACCCACCACCTCAATCCCTCAATCTCCACCATCACCACCCCCCCTCCCTTCCCTCACCCTGTTTCGAACCCCTCTCCCTTGAATTTTCACCAACCACACCTAGAACCCCTAACCACCCATGCCTCACCCTCGAATCTCCAACCCCAAATCTGTCTTCCCAACTGACCAACCTCTCACACCCATCAAGCCCCATCCTCCCTACACCCTCCTACCCCTACCTACTCTTCCCAACCACCATCGACCAACCTGCCACTCTCACCTCCCAGATTCAACTCAATCCCCTCCCAGCAACTCACCAACTCCTCTAAACCCCCACCCCCACAACCTTCACAACATCCCCCTGTGCCGAAGTAAGATGCATCCTTTTTAATGCCCGATCTGTAGCAAAAAACAGACACAGCATCTTCAATCTCCTCGCTCAGACAAACCGGACCTAGTCTTTATCACGGATACCTGGTTTTCCAACGACTTTGCCCCTATCGTCCATGAAGCCTTCCCCCTGGGCTACTCCCTCATCCCACGTAACCGACCCTCTAGAGGAGGAGGAGTAGCAATCGTCTTCAAGTCACATTTCTCCACCTCACTCAGCGACTGCCAAACAATCATCCCTTCCTGTGAGTCACTCCTTGTCAAAATATCCCTCCCCCCAACGTTCTCCCACACCTTCCTAATCGTCTACAGACCCCCTGGCTATGACAGACAATTATCAAGCACCCTGTGTGATTCGATAGCAACCATCCAAAGAAACCATCCCACCCTCACTCTTCTAGGGGACTTCAATATCTGGCTGGACATGCCCACCAACCCCATGACCCACTCACTGGTCGACTGCCTAGATGCCCTTAACCTCCGCCTTCACATGAACGGCCCAATTCACTCTAAAGGACATACCCACCCTTGATGCCATCTTTAGCTCCCACGACCAGATACTCCTTAGCCCCTCTACACCTATCATCTGGTTTGATCACTTCATTGTTCCTTTCACCATTCGCTTGCCTGCCGTCCTCCCCATACTTGAACCAGAACCCCCAAATCAATGCAAATGCTGGAAGAAACTAAAAGTCCTCCCTGACCTAGCCAATGCGCTGCTTCAAACCTCTCCCCCAACCACCCCACGTAATGTACCCCTCACCACCGACTCCTTTGACTCATGGCTAAATATCTCACTAATCCTGCTCACCCACACTTGCCAATCCTCCGCTCGCCGTGGCCCTTATCCCAGATGGTTTACACCAGAACTGAAGACTGCAAAACAACTGTGTAAATCCCTTGAATGCAAATGGTGGAAATATAAAACCATCCAGAGTAGATCCACCCTGGCCCGGAATCACCGCTACTACAAAGCCGAAATCCGAAAAGCAAAAAAAGTCCACTACAACTCTTGAATTCTCAACTGTGAAAACCCCAGCAAAGAACTACACAAAATAATTTCTGAATTCACCAAACCAACCTGTACTACCACCCAATCAACCCCATCTCAGTCACTCTGCCACTCACTCTCTCTCCACATCTACACCACTGCTCTCGAAAGAACTAATTCTCTCAACAACAAACTGGCCCTCATGTCCTCGCCATGTAATTCACTCGCCTTACCAGTCACCCCCCCGCCTGCCACAGCAACAACACAACCCACCTTCGACTCGTTCACACCAATATCCAGAGACCAATTTCTCAAACTTCTCCCTGCCTGGAAACCATCTGGCTCCCCCATTAACCCCTGCCCTGTGTCAATCCTCAAATAAATATTTTCATCTACCTGCGTAGGAGAGTATGCAAGAACCATCATAAATGACTCCCTCTCCTCGGGAATCTTCCCTGACTCCTTCAAAACTGCTCACGTCGAGCCTGTTCTAAAAAAAACTTCCCTCGACCCTCTGGATCCCAAAAACTACCACCCCATCTCAAACACCAGGTTCCTCGCTAAACTCATTGATCGAACCGCATACTCCCAACTAAATGCCTTTGTCGAATACAACAATCTCCTAGACCCTGCACAATCTGGCTTCAGAACAGAAACCACTCTGACCTCAATCTGGGACGACCTCAAGATCACTGTTGACTCTGTGGGATGCGCCGCACTAATTCTTCTAGACCTATCCGCCGCCTTTGACACTATCAACCACTCAATCCTCCTCGACTGCCTCCACTCCCTAGGAATCTGTGGAAACGCTCTCAATTGGATAGCATCCTTTCTCAACAATAGGAAACAAATAACCCTCCTCTCCTCCTTTACGTCTGCCGCCCGACCAGTCAATACCGTAGTTCCACAAGGAGCATGCTTGTCAGACCTCCTGTTCAACCTCTATATGTCCACCCTCCCAGGAATAATCCACCCGCACAATATCCTGTGCTACAACTACGCAGATGACACCCAATTAATCCTAAAACTCCTCAACTCAAACCCAAACTGTCATCCCGACATCACAGCCTGGCTCTTGACATCGATCGCTGGATGGCCACAAACCACCTCCTTTTAAACCCTACTAAAACTGAAATTATGTTGTGCGGCAACACCGAGCTTCTCCCCCACCCTCTACCATGGCCATCATCCATGGGCAATCCACCGACCACCTCGACCACAGTAAAAAACCTTGGATGCATTCTCGACTCAGACCTAACCCTCTCTCGCCAAATCAGCAACGTCTCTAAGTCCTGCCATTACCAAATCAAAATTCTTAGATGCATTTTTCCGTACCTCTCCTTTGCCAACAGACTCGCCATTGTCCAATCTATTGTAATGTCAAGACTAGTCTATGCCAACTCCTTCTACCTCGGGGTCCAAACTTACCACCTCATTAAACTACAAAGAGCACAAAACGCTACAGCCAAACTACTTCTAGCACTTGGCCCAAGAGATCACACCTCTCCAGCTCTCAGAACTCTCCACTGGCTACCGGTTGGAGGAAGAGTAACCTTCTTTATGCATCTCCCACCGAGCAATGCATAAAACCGGCCCTCTTTACCTACAGGACAAGCTAAAACCCTACCACCCACCGCACACTCTAAGATCAAGCTCTGCCTTCCTTATAGTGATACCAAACACCAACTCAGTCCGGTTAGGAGGATCATCACTCTCAGCCTTAGCCCCCACTCTATGGAACTCGCTTCCACCCAACATTCGACAGACCAAAGACCACCTGTCTTTCCGCAAATTATTGAAAATGTGGCTTTTCCCTTAAAGAATCTACGCTTAGAGCAAAAGGAATAAATAACCACAACAAACAGAAATCCAAAGGTGTTAAACAAACAAAATAAAAGAACAAAGTGAGTCGATGGAACAGATAGAAAGACTAAAAAAATAGTGTAACTAAAAGGGATAAACTGAGAGAAATGGATAGGGTAAGTGAAATGGATGGATTAAATGGAACAGACAGACTAGATGGAACAGATCGCGTAGATGAATCAGAAAAAGTCAATGGAGCGTATAGAGTATATAGAACAAATAGAGTAGATGAAAGGAATAGAATAGATGGAACAGACAAAAGTGGATGGAACGGACAGAATGGATGGAACCGACAAAGTGGATGGAACGAACAGAGTGGATGGAACGGACAGAGTGTATGGAGCGGATAGAGCGGATGGAATGGACTGAGCGGATAGAACGGATGAAGTGGATGGAAAGGATGAAGTGGATGATACGGATGGAATGGATGGAACGGATGAAATGGATGGAACGGATGAAACCGATGAAACGGATGGAATGGATGAAACGGATAGAGTAGATGAAACGGATAGAGTTGATGAAACGGATGGAATGGATGGAACGGGAAGAGTGGATGGAATGGGAAGAGTGGATGGAGCGGGAAGAGTGAATGGAACGGGATGAGCGGATGGAACGGGATGAGCGGATTGAACAGGAGGAGCGGATGGAACGGGTGGAGTGGATGGAACGGGAGGAGTGGATCGAACGGCTAGAGTGTATGGAACGGTCTGAGCGAATGGAGCGGATGGAGCAAATTAAGAGAATGGAATGGATGAAACGGATGGAACGGATGAAGTGGATAAAACGGATGAATAAGATAGAAAGGATGGAGTAGATGGTTGGAGTGGATGAAATGGACAGAACGGATGAAGTATATGGAACGGATAAAGAGAATGGAACAGATGAAATGGATGGAACGGATGAAGTGGATAAAACGTATGAATAGGATGGAAAGGATGGAGTAGATGGTTGGAGTGGATGAAGTGGACGGAATGTATTAAGTGGACGGAACGGATGGAGTGGATGGAACGAGAGGAGTGGATGGAACGGGAGGAGTGGATGGAACAGAAGGAGCAGATAGAACAGAAGGAGTGGATGGAATTAATAGAGGGTATGGAACAAATAGAGCGGATGAAACGGATTGAGTGGATGGAACGGATAGAGTGGATAGAACCGATTGAGAAGATAGAATGGATAGAGTGGGCGGAACGGTTAGAGCAGACGCAATGGTTAGAGTGATCAGAACGGTTAGAGCAGAAGGAACGGTTAGAGTGGATGGAACGGACAGAGTGGATAGAATAGATGAAGAGAATGAAACGGAGCGTAAGGTGAAGAGGATGGAACGGATGGAGTGGATGGAACGGATGAAGTGGATGGAACGGATGATGTGGATGGAACGGATGAAGTGGATGGAACGGATGAAGTGGTTGGAACGGATGAAGTGGTTGGAATGGATGAAGTGGTTGGAACGGATGAAGTGACTGGAACGGATGAAGTGGATAGAAAGGATGAATGCAACAGATCGAAGTGTATGGAATAGATCGAAAGTTAGAATGGATGAGTGATAGAGCAGATGGAGTGGATAGACTGGATGGAAAAGAAGAAATAAGAAGGGAAAGGATGGAAACAATTGGAAAGGATGGAAAGGATGAACCGGATGGAACAGATGGAGTGGATGGAATGGATGAAATGGACAGAACTGGCGTAAAGGATATATATCGAATGAAGTGGATGGAAAGGATAGGGTGAGTGGTGTGGATGGAAAGGACAGAGTGTATAGAGTGGATATATCGTTGTATATCTCTGTGATTCCTATTTATGCTATGTATATGCTATGTACCTGTATCCCCATGTTATCTGTGTCCATCCTGTCGCTTTATATACATATGCCGCAATGTACGCCCCCGTCCTGCTCTCGTGCTTGGCCCAAAGCGCTTTACTTACAAGTACCATATCACACTACTATGCTTACTCTCTCCTATACACCATCATTCAACAAGAACACAGCTATGCTACGACGCATTCGGCCTAGCTGTTCTCATATTAACATGTCCCCGTGAGCACCTCATCATCCTAATAAAACACAGCTAGCTGAGCACATTCCGGCTAGCGTAGGCGTCTCCTCAGGCCTAAAGCAGCCAGAACCCAGTCTGGGTGTCCACTCTCCAGACTGACTGAACACATCCAACTGATTTCCTCAGCACCACACTTACCACTAAAAAGCAGCTATCACGCAACAACCACACCAGCTGCACACATCCGGTGCGCCCACGCACCATACGACACTCTCTTTCTCTACTGACTTGAACTGCGGTCCCGAGGGCGTTCAACCTACCAGTATTTTGAGATCATACCAGTGATACATAAGGCACTATATAAATGCAAAGTAACATAACATAACATTTTAATTCTGAGCCATGACCCGTAAATACTACAGGCAGCCCAAGTAGTGTGTTTCACAAACACATACAGTCAAGGCTTTCTTTTGTCTTTGCTCTCTGGTACCTTTAGCTCTGCTTTTAAATTTAGAAGATACACAGTATAGGTACAAGAATGATGAGAAACCAGACAAACATGGCATGATTAACCACTCACGCCTGGCATGTTGGGAGGGAATACGTCTCTGCGTGGAAACCACCATAGAGAGTATAGAGTTAATGGTAGGGAAGTAGCTGTCTAGTGACCAGCCTTTGCTTTTTAGTTTACAACGTTTTGCATTAGGGGATTTGTCGACTGGCAGGGCAAAAGCAAAACTAAAAGTCCCAGAATGCAAAGCTCTATTGAACGAAAAGCCTGGGCTGGGGGAAATCAGACCACTTAGCAATACTAAAAGCTTTGTCAGAATGAGGCCACAGAGGCATGTTAGGTGTGACATGCACGCCAGTGCCGGCCTTGCAGACCACATCAGCCAGCAATTGCTATCCTTGCAGTCCTCCACTAATAATGGGAAAATTAAACATCATCACTGTTTACAAAAGCTTAATGACATGAGCCAAAGAAATAGGACTGACAGAAAGTCTCAAACCCAACATAACGCAGATACATTGTTTATGCATTATTTTTTTTTAACAATGGACAGTAGTGCCCCAATTACAGATGGTAATCTTCATTACTCCTAGTCTTACTCTTCCTCATCGCAGTCATTACAACACATCCAATCGCTCTTCAAGGCACAGCTAAGGGGCACACCATAATTGGAATGAAACATACAGCAGTAAGGTGGATCTGCTCCCATATAAAGTATGTAACACAAGAATATGAGTCTCGTCAGGTGATACAAAAGGTTGAAAGTCGGAAAGTGTTCCTGTAGAGAGGTTGGCACCTGGTGCTCTAATGACCAGGGCGAGGGGTTACATGTCCCAATGCTATATTTTTGAGCTTTAAGAGGTTCTTAAACAGCAGTTACTTTACATGCAGAACTACTGCTCTGTGGATACACAATGCAAGAGCTGCTGCTGCCACACGTTGCTAGTTTGGAAATATTGTAATTGCACCCCAAAGTCCCTGGTTGAGAAACTCTCCTGGCAGACGTGTATCACTTATTTAGACTTGACTGCACTATGTTCTCTCGTGAGCATTGATGGATGTAGTAGGTGGCAGCTACTGAGACGTCAGCAATTTGAAGGTCTGTCGTGACAGAATGTGTTCACACAATAAACAGTCCCCAAGTCTTTTATGAGTTATTAGCATCCGGGGTGGGTGCCGCGGCCAATCAGGTTGCTTGAATCACTGGCTGAATCACACGATCCATGCCTGCCTTCCGATCTTGGGCAAATTACCTCACTGTGGCTTATGTTCCTAAATTGCCAAACTTGAGAGCACCTAAAAGGGATTTTATTAAGTGTGCATCGTCCAAAAAGGTTCGTATATGCATGATTTAACTTCTTTAATGTGGCGGTAACATCCTTTGATCTGAGATACCCACATCATGGCAGGTGCCACGGGGATGTGGACGACCACATCTTGGGCAACAGGCAGGGCTAGCCAGGACATGGACCGGCACTTCCAGGGTAGGGCAAGGGCTTCTAGACCAGAGGGTGGCTTTGTATGTACTAATATCCTTGTGCACTTATATGGCGCACACCACAGGCTCCATCTTCTGATAGGTCACTGACGAGAAGGTCCATTTTAAGCCCTGGATCTCTCCTTGCAGATTAGTGAATTGAATGATACATGACAGTGCTTTGTGAGTGGTGGTACAGGTGGCTTGAAGAATGCCATGCAGAATTATGGGCAGGGGCAAAAAGGGGTGTTAAAATGACCATGGGATAGCTCCTGCAAATAGCCATTAAGGCCTTGCTTCATAAAAAGATGTAGCTATATGTAGAACATATTAGGGTGCACATTTCTTACTTTTTAATTGGGAACATCACATTGTTAGTTGAAGAAATATCAGAATCACAAACCCTACCCCCAATATTGCTAAGCTGCGCCCCTCCATATAGAGTGGTATGATTTCCGAATTGTTCTTCAATTATCACATATTTTCCTCTTTAAAGCCTTTATCCCCGTGGGGAATGAGGCGCACTCTTCCATCCAGCCACCCCTCCTCCCTCCATTCCATTAGGTCTTTGCTGTAGTTACAATTTCCCGGTCGTCCAGTTAGCAATTTGAAACATTTAGAACATGGAGAGCCGCACTCCAAGTGGCACTTTGGCTTCAGTCCAATTACATCAAAGTATTCACAATATCTCAGAAGCAAAGTGCTTCTGCGCTCATCTTCTCCCTCCTTGGTAAACTTAGAAGCTGAGCAAAGTTTTCAGTAGTCATGATTGAAGCAATGGGATGCTGGCAGCTCCGTTGCAGACACACCACTGGCAGAGGGCTATTAATTGTTGGCATAGGCCCTCTGACCCAACCTGCCAATGTTTCTTCCCCGTCTAGAGTATTCTAGCCTCAAAGTGATGGAATATCATTATAGCACTTCCACCACAAGCTGTACCTGTATACCGGTCCTTATATCTTTACCCTAAATTATGGGTTGGCGGTCGCCGCCCTATAGTTAAGGTGAGTCGGAGTTCCATAGGAAATCCAAAAAATTATTTCTAATAACATTTGACTCGTATGACTGATCTGGCTGAAAGTTTGCAGACAATTTTGTACACTCGCCCCCTCCTCCGCCCACCCCCAGAATGGAAAGTTTCAGAATGATCCATTAAAAAAATTAAAAAGTTATTAAGAAAACAAGAAAAAGCACTTGCAGGCTACTCCCCATTCATTTTCCCATAGAGAGTTTTTACTGGAGCCCACAGCCAAAACCATTGGACATTTGACCCTGCTTTGACACAACTTAGTCACAAAGCATTCTTTTTTGGTTTAGGGTTATTCCGTCCAGTACTTTTTAAATTATTTGACGGAGGAGGGGGGTGTCCCTGTCTCCAAAACAAATAGCTATATATGCCCAGATACATTGAGTATCCAGGTGTTTACGGTGTTTATAAATGAAACAGCTGCCAACTTTTTTTTATTCTCCATGTAAGAGATAGCCACTGTTATACCCCCGGTTATACCCCAGGGTACATCAAAAATATAACGCAAAGTAAAGCCATTTGCAGGTAAAAGAAAAATGCAAAAATGCAAACATGCAAACGCCATCAGCTAGAGTTGGGGGGAGGCAAGACGACACCAGGTGAAATCTGGGAAGTGGATGGGGGCTAGGGATCAAATTTACAACACAAGGCTGAAATATTTTTCCCATGCCCTCGGATATAACCTGGGGTATATCCGCGACTACCCCACAATTCAACGGAACCTGCATCACAGAAATGACAAGTGTTGTGGGGGAATGGGAGAGGGAAGGTGAGGAGGCCAACAAGCTGGCTAGGGAGAGCAGGCACACATAAGGGGGCAACTTGGTGAGGGCAAGGAAATATTATTGTTTTTTGCTGTTGTTTTCTGATATCCACGGGTATAAAACTACAATACCCGCGGGTATATATACTCCTTACTACAAATACTCTTGGGTATAACCTGGGCTATAACCTGGAGTATACCGTAGCTATGGGAACACAATTATTTTTATAATAAAATGAGTCATTGAGCCATATACAGTGAGGCAGGGAGTCAAAAACTTGATTGTGTTTTAAAGAGTGGGCACGAATTAGTGGGTGTGATATCAGCCATGGCAACTGGCAATCCCCAAATGCCAAGGCCAGTGGGCCACAAGTGTTTTAAAATATGCAGTGTGCACGGCCAAAGGCTGTGCCCACTGGCCATGGCCAGTGGGCTGTATACAGTGGGAACAGCCTTTGGCAGTGCCCACCAGTGATGCCAGCAGTGATGTCATAATCATGGTCATAGGCTGCACAACTGGGGGCGCAAAGTTAAGGTGGGTTTAGCTGAATTTCAGGATTTCTTTGCGTTCAGTTCTCCCATTAACGTCCCTCCAACTAAAGTTATTTCCCTGAATATATAAATATCATTCTGTGTGGATGCCTGTACATTGGGGGCTGTGCAGTGCACAGCCCAGCTTCCCCTCTCAGCCCCACCTCTTCTAAAATTCTGGCTCAATTAGGCCCTCTGACCCACAACCTCGTCACAAATGACACAACCATTTCATCATCCCATCTAAATCCTGGGGCTGTCCGAGCATGTAAATATAGTTCATGTTTACAAAAACTTTAAAATTGGGTGACTATAGTGAAAAGGTTAATGAGCACCAAACCCACTGGGCATACTTTTGGATTCAAGCATGCAACCCTTTTATCACAGACATATTTGGCAAATATAAAGATCTGTTGTCATTCTCAGCTTTCCGTTTCCCATAATGCTCTTTGATGTTATGCAATGCTGCCAGGAACCTTCCCTGGTTCTCTTCCACTCCCTCATAAGTAGTTTGAAAAAGTACAACATGACTGCACCAAACTATGCATTCTTGGAATGAAAATCTTCTATCAGAGCACAATTGATATAATAATGTATCCGTTTTGACAATGTGTGTTGCTCAGTAAGACAAGAGTAATGTTCTTATTATGAGTTCAATATGTACAGGAAGTGATCATAAGGAATTAACATTCTAAAATGTAAAAGAAAAAGTCAATTAACAATGTTAGATACAGTTAAACTATTTCCGTTTTTAATAGCTTCTTTTGCAGAGAATACACACCATTTTGTATCTCAAAATGTCCTTCAATCTTAAAACCAGTGACCTGTTCTTCTGTGAGCACCAAGACAATGTTTAGTTTTAGGTGCAGGCAATTGATTATACACACACTAAAAAAAATAAAAAAAAAAGATAAGAGCAGACACATTTTTAGTCCCTGTCAGAAAAGCAGCACCCCACCCCTGAGCCTATGTGCGTCTTCCTTTCCCCCGCCATGCGCCATGCAGACAATACACCCTCAGTCTGATAGCGATGCAATAAAAATGGAGGTCTCCCAATTCCAGGCCCGGCCTCTGTCGCTGAGGCTCTCCCGCTACTTTTAACAAAAAAAGAGCACAGCACCGCCGCCTCCTCCACAGCACCCTGCCCTTCCTTCAAGATATCTGTGCATGTCTCTGGGGATGCTTCTGTCAGCTACAACTAGGTTGGGTCTAGCAAACGCACACCTGACAACACAGCTCTGACCCAAAGAGACAGAGAGAAATAAAGAGAGAGCGAGCAGGGGCGGCTTTAGGCATGGGCGACCTGGGCGGTCGCCTGGGATGCCACATTAGCCTCCCCTTTGCCCCCTGCCACGCCAGCTCAGGGAAGTCTTTCAAGGGCTTCCCCAAGCTGGCTTGGTGGGTGAAGGCCCCTATTGAAATTAAATGTGCCCTGCTCTTGTGCTGGCGCCAGGCAGTCCAGCACGGGAGAGGGGTGCTTTTCATTTCAATAGGGC
The DNA here is from genome assembly GCF_040938575.1 of Ambystoma mexicanum. Classification (NCBI taxonomy): domain Eukaryota; kingdom Metazoa; phylum Chordata; class Amphibia; order Caudata; family Ambystomatidae; genus Ambystoma; species Ambystoma mexicanum. The sequence goes on from NC_090932.1 coordinate 1,528,063,416, forward strand.
ACTGCTGCTCAACCTTTCAAAGGCTGCCCCATGCTTATTTGGCAGTGGCGGTCTACTTAAGTGATTAACTCCCCACTGAAGTGAGTGGGGAGTTAATCATTTAAATACAGCACTGCTTCTACACCAGCACGGGGCTGCCCAGGTCCTAAGGTGTTCATGCGAGGCGATAGAAGTACAAAGGTTACCTACCTCACCACACGCTCTCCGGCTCACAACACAATGGCCCTCATTACGACCCTTGCGGAAATCGACTGACCGGAGCGCCACAGCGTAAATAGCGTTTCCGCCATTGCACGAAGGAGCAAAGTGCGGCCCATTCCGACCCATCGGGCACGAGCACCACGGCATGGCGGAAGTGCTAAGTCCGCGATGGCGGAAAAGACCCCAAAACGGCCCACACCGCCGCCATACGGGGCCCCAGGTGCAATACCGCCACCCCTCCTAGCGGTCACCGCAGTGTGCGCCTACCGCAAAGTACGGTGGCCGGAAATATACGGAAACGGAAGTTAAAACACGGGCCCGGAACGGGAAACATCCCGGCGTGCACCTATAAATACACTAAAACCACACAACCACTAAAAACACTACCCTGAGACACACCCCACCCCGTCAACCACCCTAGCGAAACCAAGAAAAATGGGAAAAGCAGCGAAGAAAGCGTGCGACCGCAAGCGGCAGGTCCACTTCTCCCGTGAGGAACTCACCGTGCTAACAGAGACCCTCCAGGAGAATGCTGCCGTGGTCTTCTCCACGCAAATGACCAGGACGGCACTTGCAAACAAGAAGGCCATATGGGCTCTGGTGGCACAGCGGGTAAGTGCGGTGGGGACCGCACCCCGCACCCCACAGCAATGCCGCAAGCGATGGGACGACCTGCGGATACGCGTCCGCAGCATACTCTCTGCCAACCGCAACATTGCCACAGCCACCGGGGGAGGTCCTGAATCACCCATCAAGTTGACCCCCTGGGAAGAAATCTGTGCCTCCACCATCGGAATGGAGAGCATTGAGGGAGTCGGAGGGATGGAGAAAGGAGTGCAGACATCCGAAGATTCAGGTAGGTGGGCCAGATATAACAAGCCACACAGTCCATCCATGTGAAGCACCATGCGTCCACATAGTGCAACAGAAACACATGTCCAGGATAAGGTCCACACACATCGGCCTGATAGCGCACGTTAAAACCCACAATAAATACATAAATAATTAAAAACCCCTAATACACGCACTACACGTGCAGCAGGCACACCCAAACTGCAGGCTGCCAAACAACTGCACCCTCACTCCACACACAAATCAAAGCACCTCCAAGGACCCGACCCAAATCACCCTCAGGTACCACCCCAAAGCATGTGATACAATGCCATTCCAATTCCCACAGACCCATCAATAACCCTCGCCCTCCTTTACTCCACCACAGGGTCCGATCCAAACGACGAGCCACAGGACACCCCTACCAGCACACCTGCAAAGAGGGCCAAGACCAACGGCCAGAGACCCTCCACCTCAGCTGCACGCATCAAGACACGGCAGCAGCACAAATCAGGTGGTAGCACAGAGGAGGGAACATCAACAGGCACCCCAGCAGCCAGCATGGCCACAACACCACCACCACAGGTCCCCCCAACGGATGCCACAGAAGGCACTGCCTCTGGTGGCAGCAGCACCATAGGTGACACCCCATTGATGGCAGCATGCTCGGACACAGAAGACGGGGATGTCGAGGTCAGATCCATCCATGACCTGTCCCAATCCCCCTGTCTGTCCCATCCCGTACAACATGAGGATACCACGCAGGGGCAGCCACAAGACGACGACTGGCCATCCCCCCCAAGCCCTGTGGCAAGGCAACATGAGGACAACAGCCCCTCTGTGACACCCCCGCAAATGGGCATGGCCCAGCAGAGGCAACAGTCCCTCGAGAAGTTAATCGTCCAACAGCAGCAAATGGCCACACTCCTCAAGGACCATGCCGATGAATGTGGGGGCACCAAGGCAGACATAGAAACATCAACAGAGACACTTAGGGCAGAAATGGAGAGATGTACAGAGACGCTAAGGGCACAAATTGAGAGTAGCACCGAGAGCCTGAGAGTCCAAATGGAGAGAAGCACCGAGAGCCTGAGGGGGGAACAGCATGCGACGTCCAAAGACGTATGTGCCGAACTTGCCGCAGTGCGCCGTGTGCTCACTGAGCTCTCGCAAACCCTTAGGGACATGCATGGACGTGAGCAGGCAGACACATCATCCGTTGCAAGTTCCGTCCAGGGCAGCCCCCAACGTAGATCAGGGAGGAACCTGCGCTCCACAGGCAGGGGTGCCCCTGATACCCGCAGAGGGGGCTTGCAATAGCGACAGGCCACTGACAATGAGCATCTTTGGACACTGGTGTTCGGGTGGGAGGTAGGAGGGTGGAGGGGGTGTGTTGGGCTCACTTGGGTGGCGGGTCGATAGGGTGTTCAACATGATATCACATATGCCATAAAAAGTGCACGATCACCCAATGAGATGTGTGGACATTGATCTTTGTGTACTAGGCCATCATAGGCGTACAGTCCATATTGTGCATGTCCCAGACACACGCAGTGCCACGAGTCCCGTGTCCATGTATCAGCCCCCAGGCGTGAGTGCTAGAAGCATACATCAATGAGATGCTGACGGATGTCACGGCCCTCCGGTGCCTCGCAGACTCCTTGAGGTGCTGCCACATCCCCACCCTCATCATGACCATCATCCGGTGCTTGCAGTTCAGCGTCAGGGGGCATGGGCACATTTCTACGTACGCACATGTTGTGGAGCATGACACATGCCATGACCATCTTTGCAACCTTCTCATGGCGGTACAGGAGTGCCCCGCCAGACCTGCTGAGGCAGCGGAAACGAGTCTTCAGTAGGCCGAATGCCTGTTCTATGACTACACGGGTACGTGAGTGGGCATGGTTGTAGTCCTCCTCATGCTGGTCCCGTGGGTTCCGGACTGGTGTGAGGAGCCATCTCTTCAGTGGATATCCAGCATCACCTGTATGTGGACGAGAAACGTAGGATGTGGAATGCCATTGATACGTACGCACACCCCCCCCCTTCCTGCCAGTACATTGCCAAATCACATACCCCACATCATCATGCATGAGATGAGACTCACCGAGTAGCCAGGATCTGTACCCTGCGTGTCGCTCCATGTAGCGTGGTATGGTAGAGTTCCTCAAGACCATGGAATCATGGGTTGATCCAGGGAATCGGGCACAACAATGCGTAATGATCCTGTTGGAGTCACACACCATTTGTACATTCAGGGAATGAAATTGTTTTCGGTTGCGGTATTGGGCCTCCATGGCATGTGGGACGACCAATTCAACATGGGTGCAGTCGATGGCACCAATGCAACCCGGTATGCCGGCAAGTGCATGGAATCCCACTTTTGTGTTCGTAATTTCCTGCTCCGAGCGTGGTAGGGAGATGTAGTCGTCTGCGTGCTGCAGGAGGGCATCGAGCACTTGGAATAGTGTCCGTGAATACAGTGGCTGTGATATGCCATGCAACTGTCCGACTGTGTGCTGGTAGGTGCCTGTGGCCAGGAAGTGGAGTACAGACACCACCTTCAGTAGGGGTGGGATTGCGGTTGGGCTATCTATCATGCTGACTAGGTCAGCCTGTGTCATGTCCACAATGGCGGCTATGGTGTCCCGGTCCAGACGGTAGAGGGTGTGGATCTGCTCATCAGTGAGGTTGAACGGATGTGCTCGGAGGCGTGGGATTGCGGGCTGCCTGCGTGGTGGTAGTGGCTGTGCTGCTGGGCCTTGCTGGCCCTGCCTTGGCCTCCTCCTCCTCCTGCGTCTCCTCCGTGCGGCTGGTTGTAGTTGTTGTTCGTCTTCTTCTTGGAGTCGGAGCACTTGCAGTGCTATCAGGTCCCCCAGGGCCAACATCGCGAGTCCTGCCGGTAGCATTTCGCTGTGGTTGTGGGAGGAGACTGGCTGTGCAATTTATGTGTTTTCAGGCTGTATGGCCTCCACCTGTGGTGATTGATTCCACCTGTGCAAACGGCTCTCCCCTTTGGCCGAGCACGTCCCGCGCACTACGCTGCAATTCGGGTAATGGTATCTTGCTATTGCAATCATGTATTTGTACCCGATGGGCGTGTAAGATTGGTTGATATGTTCATTCTGCTGTGGTCCCATTGTTTCCCATACTATCTGTGCAGTCGCGAACGGACTTGTGAAGGGTCAGTGGAACGTAGTACTCGAGTAACGGTGGGCCCTCATGCATCACTGTACCGAGTTGCAACGACGGGCGGGGCGTCCCATTTGTGGGTGAAGGCAGTTGCCATTTTCACACACAGCCGCACTCGATGGAATAATTAGTGATTTCAAACGGCCACAGATGCCTTTTCGACGTGATGTTGCAAATGAGGAATTCGAAGGGCGGCGCTTTCGGTTTCCAGCTAGCGGCGAGGAGATGCCCACAGGTCTGACTGCAAATGTAACGTTCTATTGTTCTATGTCCTTGAGACAGGGCCCATGGCGAGGGAGCAATGATTGATATGAATAGTTTGGGATGCGCAATAGCTACGTGGGCGATGAGGCCGGTCATTCCCAAATACATGTTACTTCACAACACTGGATTCACGGGCTGGGGCACTGTGGATGTAGCAGGCTGCATTACGCACAGACTCAATGGACGTTTCTAATGTCATGTGAGTAATAATTCAGGCGTTTTGATCCCGGGATGAGGGAATGATGAATGGATGCATGGGCAGGTGATTTGGTGCAGAGTTTGCCATGTACAGGGCTTCTTGGGATCTATCCGCCTCCCCTACGCTATGTGATGCAGGGCTGCCATAGTGGGACCATCGTCTATCTGGCCTTGTTGAGCCCTCCCTGTCTCGACGCGCCCTCAGACACTTGTGTCCATGCACGTTAACATTCCCATCTGATGGATTCTGTTTTGGCAGACGCATGCACAGGTACACTCGTTCGTGATGGTGTTTACACCTAGGTATAGATGGTTATGAGTCGCAAGTGGCTTTGGGGTGTTGATGATCCTTTGGAGTGGGCTGGCATGCATATGGCTGTGGATTTCGTGTGCTCATTGAAGTGAGTTGTTCGAATGTAGTTCTGATGGCCATTCTGTTCTTGTTCTTTTCTTTTGGTTGACAGGTATCTCCTCCCCTTTTGCCACTGCCATCTGTATGCCACTCCTGCAGATGGATTTTACTCCCGACACCTGCTGCTTCGTGTTAATCGGTGGAGCAGCATTACGATCTTATGGGACGATCGCCAGTGGCCCACATGCCCTTACGCAGTACTGGTGGCTCGGAGCAACATTTCGGCCTTTCAGCTGGACTAGTGCCTCCCCATTGGGACGGCCCTGCGGTTGTGTGCGCTTCCTTTTTGCCTTTTCGTACGTGATTGTGGCTCTGTGTACCATGATGGGACAGGGCGTCACACAAGTAGTGGCTGGTCTTTTCTTGCGGATGCAGCCCACAATGGTGAAATGTGTTTTGGAGTTCATGGCCTGATGGCTGTATGGGCTTGGTGATTTTGTTGTGCATTAAATTTCTATTCTGATTTGGGCCGTGTAGCGTTTTTCTTTGCAAGTGATGTGGCATGTGCCTATATGTGGGGCGATGTATTGTGAGGAGATCTGCATTGGGTTCCTGCTTCGGGGTTTAGTTGCGTGGTACTGTGCTGGGCGCGTTTGCCTACTGAGCCCGTGAGGTCAGGGATGGGGGCTGCCTATATGACAGTTTGGATGTTGTCATGCTCAGGGGCGGGGGATTGGGTTTTGTGTGACAGATGGCGGTCAGCCAGGTGGACTGGTGGAATGTTGTTATTTTCGGAATGTTGCTGGTCACAGGTGCCTGTGTTTGCGTGCGTTTCGGGGGGGGGGACTGTGGTCATGTCCATTGGGATGGCTTCTGTATTCGTGCCATCTGTGCCCTGCAGCTCCCATTGGCCCCTGTTGTGTTTCTTTTGTTCGTTGGCATGCATGGGTGCTTTGTACATTTCAATGGTTGCATTGTGACTTCATTGCACCTACAGGGAGTTGTACTTTGTGGGCAGGGAGCGGTGTACAGGCACTCAGTGGGGCCGTTTACGGTTGATTCGCGATGCCGGACTTCTCGCCATGGCGGAATGGTCCATTCCGCCATGCCTGATGGCGTTAGGTACATGTCCGCTAGGGTCGGAATTGGCGTACCGTTGCACCATGGTGGTGTTTGCGGTTTGGCATGGCGCGCGCGCGCGTGCTTAGTGCAGTTAGCGTTGGCGTTCACTACGGTGTCGCTAATGGCTTCGTACTTTGCGGTGACGGGTCATAGTCGCACCGAGCGCTATTCGATGGCGGTATTGCATTTCCGCCATCGTTTTTCCCTTTCCGCCAGGGTCGTAATGAGGGCCAATGAGTGCATACATTTCCAAAAGCAACAATGCAGGCATGTAATCAACCAGACAAAACTGTGTACAGGAGAAACACACCGCAATAGCCAAACCAATATAACATTTCTCTGTAGAGCTGACAGAGACACCCAAACAACCTTGGGAGGATAGCTCAGTGGCAACGTGCTCGCCTTAGAAGCAAAATGGCAACGTGCAACACAGGTTCGATCACCGGGTCCATGCTCAGAAACCTCTGGGTATAAACCGAATTATAAATAACCTATTATAATTATAACCACAATTGGAGGGTGTGGATGAAAATGACTTTTAGAATGACGACCACAATAGATCATCCCTGATTTTGCTATCTACTTGAAAAATAAACAGCCTCAGTACAAGTTTCCCGGTCCAGAAACAAGGGTGCTGGGAAGCTCACCGGCACCCTTGTTTCCAAACAGGCAAACTACGTGTCTGCCTTCGGTGGACACTGCTCCTGACAGTTCTGACCCTGCCGGGCGCAGCAGCCAAGTTAGGCAGACCCTTCACGGTAGTGCCGGCGCTGTTAACAACGGTGGCAGTGCTTCCGAGTCCCCACTCCCATAGAGTCCTATTGGACTCTATAGGAATGGGGACTTACATTTTACTGGCGCATGACTTCCTGGGCTGCCGGACTTGTAATCTCCCGGTGGCACCCGGAAGTTAGGCGGCGGTAACATTTTACGAGTCCGGTGGCAACCCGCCGGTAGCACCGGCAGGGTTACCGCCGGACTCGTAATGAGGTCCATTGACTTATCTGACTCTATTAAATGTAAAAAGTAAACACTTAGCAAATACAGAAGCACTTAAAAAACGGAACTAGAATTTGATTGGACAACCCAGTGAGAGAGTTTGCCCTACCGCACATAGAATGTACATAATAATGCTGTCAGGGCATATCAGTGAACCCTAAATGTCTGAGCCCTAAAGTCAACCCAGGATCAATAGATCCCAAATAAGGGAAACACCAACAGAAAGAACTGTCTCACAAGCTACACTCAGTACTGTTATCGATAACATGTGGTGTGCCTTGGGTGAGTATAGCTCCAATAGGCGCAAATATTCTTGTAACAGAAAATAGTAAAAACCAAAGGACTTCGAAGGGCGGCTTTGTACCAGGCGTGTTTAAATGGAGTCAAAGTCCATGTTAAGTACTAGAGATACTTTTATTTATTTATTCTAAGTGTGACGAATCTGAAGGTGTCACCCCTTCTCCCCTATGGGGAGACCTTTCCCATGGGGACAGGGCAGTGCGTCCACAGTGCAATAGTCCCCCTGGGGGTGGTGCGCCAAAGGAGGATCACATGGGAGATGAAGCCCCTTAAGGGATTAGGGATGACCCTTCCCAGAGAATGCGATATAACTCCACTTTGTTAGACCCTCCTTCTTTCCCCAAGGCAAACTTTCCTTCCTGTTTACCAACCAGTGCCAATGTCCATTGTTGTAAGGTCAACCAACCTAGTGTGTTAGACCTGACTAGCGGCCCAGAAAATGCAAACAGATTTCCATCTAATTCCAATACATGTACTTTGGAGAAGAAGATGACCAGGAGTGTGAATATCACTCCAGCGAACCAGAGTTAACGATCTAGTTCCTCACAGCATTTGATTGGTCAAAGGAAATACAAAATATCAGAGGGAAACCAACATGGATAGAGCAATTCTCTGATGAGGAAACCTGGGAGATGGCAACCACAGCAGGAAACGATGTGCACAGAGGCGAACGGGAGTGCAAAGGTAGTCCATGTCGAAGGAGCTACTTTGCACACTGCCCAAACAACCCTCTGGGCGTCCCAAAGTCCAGCAAGCCACCGGAAAGCAAAAGCTTAGACCAAGAAGGGAGCAGAGGGAGCAGAGACTGGCAGAGAAAATGCTGACAAGAAGAGAAACCCAAAGGCATCTATCTGGAGACAGAAGGTCTAGCCCGTGGAAAAAGAAATGACTGTCGGAGACGCTGCCGACCGGAGAGAATGTACGAAAGCTGCCAGAGCCTCAGAGCGAAGCACCAGTGCTTAGAAGATGGGAATCAAACAAACAGGTATGCATGCAGACCGAGAGGTGCTGGAGCTCTGGGAGGAATCAGGGAACAACTGTAGAACACAAGCTAAGAGGGTCTGGGACCTGCACCCATAAGATAGCCAGAGAATAAGAGAGTCTGGGACCCTGAGAGAAACAGAAACAGTACAGAAGGAAGCATATGATTGGCAGGAGAGTAAACCAATCTACTGCAACAGCGCACTGCAAGTCTAGGACGTGCACCCATATGAGAGCCAGAGAATAAGAGGGTCTGGGACCATGAAAGAAACAGACAGTACAGAAGGAAATATATGCTTGGCAGGAGAGTGAACCAAGTTATTACGACAGCGCATTGCAAGTCTGGGACCCGCACCCACATGAGAGCCAGAGAAAAAGAGGGTCGTGGACCTTGAGGGAAACAAAGAAAATCCAAAGAAAGAATATACTTGGCAGGAGAGTAAACCAAGCTATTGTGACCACGTAATGTGAGTCTGAGACCCGAACCCACATGCACCCACATGAGAACCTGAAAATAAGAGGGTCAGTGGCTCTGAAAGCAAAAGAAACAGATCAGAAGAAAACATACGCTTGGCAGCATAGTGCACCAAGATGGTACAATATAGTATTGTGAGTCTTTGACACATACTGATCTGAAAATCTAATGATACAGTGAAGTTCATTCAGGAAGGTACAGTGTCTGGGACCCAAGGAGATAAGAAAAGGAAAAGAAACTACATAAGGACGAGACAAGGTCCTAAAGTAGAACCAGAAGGAATCCAGGGGAAAGGAGCTAACCCCTAATCCTTGGAGTAATACATTTAGGAACATTTCTCTTGTCGTTTTGACCACCTGAGACATTGGGAACTTTTCTGTTGACAAGAACTGTCATTACCACTTTAGTTTGGAAAAGAACACCCAAGCACATTAGATTTGTGTTATTAGTGTTATGGTCAGAACTAGGTTTTGGGACACAACAGTGACTATTTGTTTGACATCCAGATGTTTTCCATAGATTTCTTTGAGGCACGGGAACTCCTCTTAGGTTTAGAGACAGAGATGCTATTTTCCTAACCTTTTTCATGGTTAATAAAAGTACATAACCAAAACTATACCACCTTTGTGTCCGAGGTTTACTTCTGCACCCTTACATAAGTCATAAATGAAAGATGAGCAGATCCCAGCATAATCATTTTATCATTCTAGGTCAAAGATTACAGCTTTGGCTACACGGAATACAATCTGAAGCCGAAAGTAGCAAACACGACTCGCCTACACGAGGAACCTCCTCCCAATGGCCCAGCACGACTGAAGAAACACCCAGAAACATACAGCGACGTATACATTCTCATTATTCCTTTTTGTACAAAGAAAGATAACAACAAAGCGTACTTTAAACGCAGTTACCCACACTGCCTACAGCACGGGCACCACTACCAAGAGTTCCTCCCATTCTCAAGAACCTTGAGCACGAGAATATCACCAACAGAAACAACGTATAGGGATTAGCTTCTCAGAACTAAATTTACTTCCGGGATAACTACCTACGAGTATCAGCTTTGAACAGGCACATGTGCAGGAAACACATGTCAGCCCCCATATAACAAATGATAAATGTCTAAATACATTTGAAGCAATACCAACACATGGGTTCCATATTTGCAATAAGATGAAAATACGCTTTTGTTAACTTTGTTCATGTCAAAATGTAAACGCCCCCTGGTAGACTAATGGGAGTCCGACATGCACCCATCCACGTGATCCCGAAGCCACTACTGCTTTCACTAGAAGCTCAAACATTTCCTAATGATGAAATTGCTCTTTGAAGAGTTGTTCTGTCAAATGCATGTTGATGGTAAATCCCAAATGCATATCACTACAGTGGAATGCACAGTTCATTGAATGTGCCATTGGTAATTGGTGTAATAACTTAATGCCTTTTGAGCAGTAAGCCCATATTCAGGAAGTTACCAAATGGGCTAGACAACAATATTAAAGAAAGATGAGTAGATATATTTAATGTGTACATCAAAGAGTATGTAACATCAGAAAATATGCAACATACTCACAGGGCACAGTTCTCCATTAGCTTAAATAAGATCTCCAACAGTACAACATGAATTCCAGCAGCAACACTACCAAAGATTACACAGAACTAGTTAACTGAGACTTCCCCATGTTTCCTATACTCAGGGAATTATAATTGTTTTTTTCTAATGCGCTTAATACCAACGAGCGCGGGCTCTGGATTTGAGCCGGTGTTGCACTGTGTTGTCTTGCTTCCAAGACAAACGCGTTGCCTCTGAGCTATCCTTCCTCCCCAATAGGATGAGTTGGGCTAGAACAAAGTAGAGCTGTGCTCTGGAAAAATGTGTCTTGTTACAGTGGCACTCTGGCCCAACCCCTTCCCCCTCCCCCGGGGTTGGGCTCTCTTTCTTTCACAGCACTGTGTGGTGCACAGCACCACATTCTCTCAAGATTCACTGCCATTTCTATAGAGACTTGTATGAACATTTAATAGGTATTCATCATTTTCGAAATATTTCCATCATATGCCGAGGTACTGCCAATATTTAATTTGGCACGAACATCCTAAGACAGTTATTGCTATCATGCACCAGCTATTGCCACGAAATGACCAGGTACTCAGACCATTGCTATAGGATTTACAATCAAAAGTCCAGGTGCTCACATCATTGAGAGGGATTGTCATAAAATGCACAGGTGCTCATTTGATTACTTGATAAATGTTTGGCGACTCACATCATTAACTAGTTACTGTGAAGGTGGATTGGAAGGTGAAAAAACGCCCGTATGGCTGCACCACGCTGCCACCCTTTTTACTGTAAGAGCACACCTACCTCTCCCCCTTGTCAAGGAACATACACTCCAAGCATTCAGTGCTGTCTCAATCCACTTGCAATGCACTACTTTGCATGCAGAAGGATACACACACCAGAAAATGCAGAATTTAGTCCAGTCAATATCTTCATCGCCCTACCATGCATAACAAAACAGATGTTAATTAGGGAAGGTGCCTTTAATTAGTCAAAACTAAAAACATTTTGATCAAACCTCTCTGTCTTTAACTGACAATGTCATAGAAAGCCTAATCTTTGAGTCTTTTTGTTAATGGTACATTATGTATGGAAGTATTTTATGAACATTCCTAATTCCATACAATATAATCGAGGCCTTTTTTTATTTGATCGAAGTGATTTAACAATTTTTACAAAACAGAAAAGAGACACTGGGCCTCATTACGAGGTGGGCAGTAAGTGTTAACCGGCACCGGTAAGGAGACCGGTGCCGGTAAACCCTTACCGCCCTATTCCGAGGCCCATTAGCGGATCCCGCTATGGGCGCCTGGTTTTACCAGGCGGGAGCCGCTAAGGGACAAGGGAGCTAATAACGGGCCTGCTATTAGCGGCCCGTTATTAGCGCCATCCCCATTCCCATTGAGCTCTATGGGGGCTCGAATGGGAATGGGGAATGGTTCTCGGAATGGGGACTTACCGGGTCCTCCAAGGTTGGAATGACCCGGTAAGTCCCTATTTCAAAAACCCGCACCCGGTATGCGGTAAGGGGGTAGCCATGGCGCTAATAGCACTATAGCTACCTCCTACCTCGTAATGAGGCCCAATCTCTTAATTTATTTCTTTATCAAGTCTTTGCTTCCGCTCAATCTCGTCCGCATTTCTCATCCGGCTATTCTCCCAGCACGCCTTTCAGTCAGTATCTTAAATCTTTATTTACTAGTCCTTCCTTAGCTCTCAGCCTGCTGTGGAGGTAAAGTTTTTTGTAGAAAGGAGGTCACTGCTATTACTTCTGATGTTTTATCTCTGTTCATCAGCCGTGACCACTAGTCTTCCTCATCGTACACCCGTAGTTTGGCAAAGTGATGACCCAAGTACATTTTCCTCTCTTTAATAAGGCTGGGACAGTGTAGCAGGCGATGTTTTAGTTTCAACCTGGGCCATTGAGCCGCAGTAGCAACATTTGTTTTGATTGATGTTTCCCCTAATTGCGATGATCTCGTTTGTTTGGAGCAGATTTAAACGTGCTCTCAAGAAGATGTTTCGATGCGTTCTGTTGGGAAATGTTTTCCGGTACTCCGTCAGCTGCTTTAGCCTCCTGGTGTTCATTGGTAGGTTAGCTGTTAATTTGCTGGAGGTAGCTGTCTCAGGGGTGCGGATCCAATCAGTTTCTTCTAGTTTCTTTTTAACCGTTGTCGGGTTTGATGTTAGTTCTGTTTCTGTACAGCCGATCTCTTCCAGTTTTATTTTGTTCTTACTTGACTAGTTGTTCAGCAATCTGCTTTTCCCGCCCACAAGTTCTGTGTTGATGATATCGCACATCTTTAAGCGTGTTGATAACACAACTTTCCGATACAGCATCAAGCTGTTACGTTCAAATATGGCTTGTAGTGACAGCAGACTCAGTTTCCAGTGGATAGATCCTCTTGGCGTAGAATTGGGAATACCCAGAATTTGTCTCCAGAATAGACCCTCGAGTATTGGCCAGATCTTCTCTGGAATGGCCGGCATTGCTTCAACTCCATATGTCAACGCAGGGGTTACTTTAGCCTTATAAAAGATTACTATGGAGATCATAGAGAAGCGTCCACATTTCCTCTCCATAGCCCTAGCCTGACTGGCTAGTTGTTTCGTTTTTGCAAGGACGACTGCTTGCATTGGTGTTTCTACAGTGCTGTTGTTTAATGTCACTATGAGATATTTGAACTGCTTCACTTGTTCAATCTGTGTGTCTTCTAAGTGCCATTTCAATTTCTTGCTTTGTCTTGTTGATATTTGGAAGCACACCACCTTGGTCTTTTATTTGTTAACTTCCAAGTCGTTTTCTTTGATGTACTCCTGCAAGCTGTCAAGTTGGCGCTAAAGACCCACTGCAGTTTGATCCATTACGATCATGGGGGATTAACCATGTTTTTGATTGGTTTGTTGGTGATTTACCCAAAGGTACCTTGGGTCCTTTGAAAAGGGTGAAGTTTTCTACCTATAATTTTTCCCCAACATTGTTCTGTAAAGAGTCGTTAATATCTGCAATTCACGTGCAGCATCTGCTCAGAGTCAACTTGGTACATTTTAATTCTATAACCTCCTAGCCAGTTTGTATAAGCCCTTGTTGAAAGTAAGGCTTTTGCCTTAATTCCTTGAGAGTTCGTCTTCGCTGCAAGGCGTTTTACTCACCTCAGTTGTTTTCGTTTCTCTACCAAGAGGGGACCGAACACGTGAGCTCTTTGTTTTGTGTCACTTTTAATTCCTTTATTTTTAGAGCGATAGCAGGTTAACAGCGGTATGTAGTTGGCTTTGTTATGACCATTCCCGTCTACGTTAGTTTTGTGGTAAAATATGTGGGCCTTTGTCAGATTCTCGATTGCGTTTTCATCCAATCTCAGCCAAGTACCTCTGTTACACTCTTCTACTCGAGCTGTCATTCTTGCCTGTATTTGGTCGGTTGTTGTTGGCCAAGTCATAGTTAGCAGATTATGATCACTGTTTTTCGTTCTAATTATTTCAAAGGATGCAATGAGAGAGAGAAACTCTCCAGATACGAACATGTGGTCTATATATGTGCTTTGAGTGTCTCTTTCCCATGATGGTGTTGATGATTTATCTTGCTTTGATGAAAACTGCAAGTTATGGATGTCACGAGAACTCATGAGCGCCATCCACAGAATTCCTCTTTCAATTGAAGGAGATTGTTTTGTTTTAATTCTCGATTTTTCTTTGCCTTGTGAACAGGTAGCGTTTAAGTCCCCACAGACAATTATGTATTTTGTCAGCTGATTTATATAAGATTCATTAATTAAATTCTAAGCTAATTTAAGGAACTTTTCATTGGGCATGGCTTGGGGGTTCCAATATAAATTAATAATCACCAGATTTTCTGATATTTCTTTGTCAGGTGAAAGTCCAGGTTGTTTCCAGATTATCAGCGGCGCTTGGGCAAAAAGATTTGAAAAGAAGGTTTTCAAATTTTAAACCGCTGCCGGATCTTACTGCCCCTTGGGCCTTTGGAAGCCGTGGAGGTGATTGTTTCGTATCCATCGAGATATGTTTTTTTCTGTAACCATGTTTCCTGAAGGCACAAGATCTCACAATCCCGCGGGTTTACATCACTCTGGGCAGTTAAGTGATGGAAACCCTGTGTATTCCATGAGGCCAATTTTTGCAAATTAGGGTTAGATGTCATCTCATTTTGGGTATCAAGTGACGGCAGCCAATGTTGCCGAACCTTGAATGGCTATCTGCAAGAATGTTTAGCTAATGCCTCAGGAATCCATGACCAGTTTTGTTGAGCTTGTTGACTTTTCCTGTTAGTGGGCTTACAATTCGCTACAACGTAACTTGTAGTTTTTGTAAAGGGCCTTGTGGGATACGGTCCGTTCCGAGCGGATCTTTGTTGTATCGCTATCTCTCTTGTTCTTTCCTCTGAGTTTCTAATTGAGGCTTTAAGTGGAGTTGGTTCCCTGGAGACATACCCTTTAAAGTCAATAAAAGGCCTCCAGGACGTGTCCGCGCTGGGCTCCTAGTTAAAATTGAGACCCCAAAGCTCCCCTTTTCAAATCACACCAGAAGGTCCCTGATCTTTCTGTTTATTGGCCCCTGGCACCTGACTCTGGGCTGCTGCAGGGTTGACCATCAATCTAGCAGTGATCAGGCCCTATCAGTGCATGTTGTACAATCATGACAGTGCTCATGAGAAATACCTCAGATTGAGTGCTAGTGAGTGCTAGCTGGCAGTTCAACTACACTTGAATCAACCACGTAGTACACACAGTGATTTGTTTATTTTGTGCCTTCCCGTCAAGACCCCCTTTCCTCTCTCTTTTTCATCAGCCCCTGCACGAAGAGGTGTGGAATTTAGAAACAAGAGAGCTGGGTTGTAATCCCTGCTTCCCCCTTTCACCATAATTGTGTGTTCTTGTGTGAATCAGGTTATGTCCATGTGCTGGAGGGCAGTAATCTGGCAAAATTGAGAGTGCATAAAACATTAGGATATTCTGTTAGACTTGAAAGAGTTTAGGCGCGGCTCAGCTGGTACTGTTGAGACATGCAGAGGTGTCTTCACTTTCTTTCAGACTCACTTACACAGAGCACGATGTGAAGAACACTAAGGGCCTGATAAATGGATTTCTTTGTACGGTTCAAAGTGACTTTGCACTGCTGAAAAGTGACTTTGCGCTGCCGACACAAACCCTGATTCATGGAACTGTGCAAAGTGTATTTTTGCAGTGCAAAGTCCGTGCAAAGTAATTTTGTACTTTAAAAATGACTATGCAATAACTTTGCACAGACTTTGCACTGCAAAAATACACTTTGCACAGTCCCATGAATCAGGGTTTGTATCAGCATTGCAAAGTTACTCTTCAGCAGTGCAAAGTCACTTTGAACTGTGCAGAAAATTCCATGAATCGGTCCCTAAAACGTACTGCCTGCTCCAGAAGGCTGGCCCGGCAGCTTCTTGGCCCAGGAGCTCAGGATAACGCCCAAGCAGGCCACGGGTAATGTGACAGAGGATGCCTATATGGCCCCTGTCAAGGGCTTAAAGAAAACAATCAAAGGGTAAGCCTGGCCCACGTGCGGTCATTCCCAGAACTGTGCCACATCCTGCGTGTGGGCCTTTCAGTTGCAGCAGGGTGTTGCCAGGTCTGGGAAAGACCCAGGGCTACGCTAATGTCGGAACTGTCAGTACTCGGGGCTAGCTAGCCTTTTGGTTGTAGCTCCTGAGATTCTATCCGGGGCTACAACCCAAAGACCCGGGGCTATAGCCCCCTAAACCCCCCCTAGCAACGCCTCTGAGTTGCAGTAGTGCACTGTGTGCAGTTGAATTCCCGGCCCTGCTGCACAACAACCTGCAACAAGTTGGGTGGAGGCGTGCCCCAGCCTCCGCAACCCGCTAGTCCTGGCACGATGGAGCTGCTCCTGGTCCATGCCCTAGGGTGCCAGCACACAGCCACTCTGGGCTGTGCCTGAGAGCTCTCTCCCCTCGCTGGCAGTGCCGACAGTGCACTGATCAAAGGTTCACATCCGCTGTTCAGACTCGCTGTTACTCTGCCTGGCAGCCAGTCAGCTTCTTGGGCATGGCCTAGCTGTCCATTCATGGGTGCTTGTGTGGCCTGATCTGCCTCCTAGTGTGCTTTGTGTTATGTTATGTTGATTTATACCGTGCACCGCTACCACACAGGGAAAGTCTCCAGGCGCTGTGGTGGGTGATCCCTTTCCCTCTCACAACCCTGTCAGAACCTGTGCTGCACCTGTTCATGCAGGGAACACTCATTGCTCCACAGCCTGTGTCCCAGCTCACCTTCCATTATCGACCAGCATGGACATATTGGATGAGGATGACAAGGTATCTACTTCGTCAATGGTATCCCTAGGCAGAAGCCACAGGTCACTCATGGGCACGCACTCTGTCTCCTGTGAGGTGGGGCACCGCACAGTTACCGGCAAGCTGGCGCCCGAATTTCACGTCAGTGGCTCTCTGACCATATTGGAGCCCTGATGGGATGTCTGGGTTGAGCGCCTGGAGATAATCTTCATGGCAGCACACAAAGACGACAATGCTGATCAGAGGTCCATGCTGCTGCTTTATGCAGGTGTACAGGTTCATCAGATATTTAAATCACTGCTGAGGAGAAGGCTCCTAAAGGGCAGCCAAGGAAACCAACAAAGTCTCTGAGAGGTTCCACCTGTTGGCCTGCGTGATGAAACAGATGAGATAAGGGCAGACATCATTCGAAATGGTGTCTCCACTCAGGTGCGTTGACAGATCTTGAAAGAACTTGACATACATTTGCAGCACGCATTGGCGCTGGGCAGGGCTCACATGCTTGAGTCGAACTAAGCAACCCACATGGAGTAAACATTTAAAACCCTCCACGTGGAAGAGGCACATGCAATGAGTGCTGTTCCTCCAGCGCAACCTCGCTGGAAAGTGAGTAGTTGCTCACAGCTGTCAGCATCACGACAAAATGACCTGTGACGCATGCAATGTGTCCCCGCACACACACAAAACTGTCCAGCGGCCTTGCCAAACATGTGGGAGGTGTGGAAAGCAGAACCGTTTTGCCAAGTTGCACAGAGTTCAGAGGCCTGCCCAACCTACAAGCAGGTCCGCTCCCACGGAGAGACTCATAAGGCCAAAGTTGTCCACCAACTACAATGCACCGTCAGAACCCAGGCAGGATTTACATCGAAAATGTCCTCTTTCTTTTGGCGGTCTGTCATGGTAGTCAAGGACATCGTCGATAACCCTGGTGCACTGTAAATATTCTAACAAGTTCCAATACTGATCGACACAGGGGCATCGATCAATGTTATGCCATTAAAGCTCAAGTTGGCAAAGCCAAAAATCCAGATCTTCACACATGGGGGTTTGTTGCCAAATCTCCTGGACAGCGCATTACATACAAGACTTCAGCACGATCGCAGTTCGAAGTGGCCACTTTTTATGTAACCTCTGCTGTCAAAGACCCCACTGAGCAGCAACACAGTAGAGAAACTGGGTTTGGTTCACTGTGCATTCCAGGTGTATCAGGAGGACATTGGCAATCTCTTAGATACTTTTTATTTTATTTTATTTATTTTATTACATTTGTTATACGCCCAGACCCGGGGGTAACACTACGTAGTTACAGACAATGGGAGAATGCAATCTTAGAAAGTACACAAAGGCACACAGGAACAGCAGTCAATAATATACAACAATATGCAAAGCAGTCAGATATGTACAGTTAATTAGAGCGGATTAGTGCTCTAGTTCAGTTAGAACTTATTGAAGAGCCAAGTCTTCAGGAAGCTTTTGAATTTAGGGAAGGAGGTTTCGTTCATAATGTGGGTAACGTATTAAGACCTCTTCAATGGCATCGACTGACAATGGGGCCAATAAGTGAGGTTGCACTGTAGTGCTGAGCCACCGGTGGATCCTGTTTTACCTATGGAAGTTGAAATGTAGAACATGGAGAACATAAACACAATTGAGAGGTTCGTGGGCCCCACGATGTGGGTGATCTGTAAAAGTTCTGTAGGGGTTACAGACTCTAAATTTCAGCTAGGGCAGAATTTTATCAAAGACTCAGCAGCAAGAGATGTGAGACTCTGGTGTGAGACACTGGTGTGAATCTGGTGTGAGTCAGTACTGTGAATGTATATAAAACAAAGAAAAGGGGGGGTTGCACCAAGCTTTGCAGGCTATCTATACCATAGCATAGTGCATCACACCATGATATAGTATCGACTGAGTTGCAATGAAGCATAAGACTAACAATTACTTACCAATAACACATTAACATACTAATGTTTACTCCCTTACTAATATTGAAGGCAGCTCAGTCCATAGCTCAGTGGTGCAAATCATTGGTGCAGATCCTTGGTACAAATTGGCCCACTTCATGAGGTTGCAAGCAAATGTTGTGCAGCGCTGCCTGAAAAATGTGAGAAATAAAGCTGCTTTTGCGATGAAGATGTGAGCTGAGGACTGTGAAAAGTCATGTTGCTCAAAGTAACTCCATTATCCGTGTTCGGCTGCAGGAAGCCAGCAGAGAGAAAAGTACATAATTGGCATCCATTTGCTGTCCTGAAACATGTGTTCTCTGGAGGATTCTAGAGGCTGGCCATTTTGGAGGTGGTGTCTGATTGGTATGTGACATCACAAAGAGGGGAAGGGAGTTCTTACACTTTCTGTAGTAGAAGATACATGAAGGGGCAGGTTGAAGAGAGGCCTTAAAAAGGGAAACGCAGAGAGGAAAAAATGATTGGTTCTCTGAGACTACAATGTGTTTCCTGGGCTTTTCCAGCTAAAAGGGAGAGAAGCAGATGGGAAGGGTTTTTCTGTGTGCGAGCAGTGACCAGGCGGCCTGTGGTGAGAGGGATTCTCAGCAGCAGAGGAAGAAGGGGTAATCTGAGCACAGCAGAACAAGGGCACACAGAACCTATCCTTTCCTGAAGCTCCTGGTGAGAATATTTCAAGCATTTTTTAGGTGAGAATAAAGTACCAAGTGAGGTTGTGTGTTTGTGTGATTGCATATTGTGGGAAGCCGCAGGCTGGCAAACATTTTATACTTACAAGTGTAGATAGCTATTTTCATGTGCTTCTGCACTATCCAATAAGCACATTTCACATATATACACTGGAAGCTTAAAGCTCTGTCAGTATGAATGATACATTTCAAGGCCATAGATAGAAGTGTAATTGAATTTATTGTGGGAGAAAGGGCTGTATCCCGGGGAAGCAGTTACTATGAAGTGTGCTCGCAGCTCTATTTTGGCCTGAAGAATCGAATCTGCTATCGCTGCAAGGGGAAATGTGAGTTTGCAATGTACGCTTTCATTCCTGTATTACAGAAAATGTCATGCCGAACACATTGCATTGCATATTTCGTGTTGTGTTAGTCATAAACCTCAATTGCTTATAAAGTACATGAAAGAACTAGATCAGTTTTTGGTCTATTATTGAGTCTAATTACTCATGATAACGCATAGAGAGGTACAAAGCTAAGGAGGTATTTTTATTACCATCTGTGGTAAAAAGTAAAGTGCACCAAAACACTGTGAACTGGGTAACATCATAAGGAGCTGATTCCCCATATTGAAGCTTTCAGGTGACCCGCTAAGTCAATTCTGAGTCACTACACCAAACCACCAATGAGATACCACCAATGAAATACAACTAAGGTAGATAAATTGTGCCTTAGTGCACACCAGGTCTGAGTTTGGCTTTCTGCTCATGATCCCAATATGAGAATAACAACAGGTAGTCCTGTGTCTTTGGGGCTCACAAGTACCCCAACATATGTATGGTGCATTGGCCGGGAAGCGGTAAGGCAATTACTGGGCGTGGCTTTGCATAGTATAGTACAGTCATATTGTGTGCTCTTTCCATGCCCTGAAGTGCATTGTGAGGGAAGTGACAGTAATTGTGCGGTGGCACGCTGAATTTCTCTTTGTTGTGTTGTTTGCTTTGGGTCCCGGCATGTCAGAAATAGAAACTGGGTTTTCTGATGTGTCTAATTACCTTGAGGCTTACCTTTTGCTTTTGCTACATGGTCGCCTGATGATTTGTTAACTGGGCGAGAAAGGATTAGCACTGAAGTGGAAAAAGAAGTCCCCGCAGAGATTTTTGAAAAGGGGAGCATTTTGCAAATGTATGTCCGCAAACAAGAGGTTGACTCTATTATTAGTTTAGATGTAGAACATGAATGGTTGATACAGATGGAAGCAGATTTGAAACATAGAGGGCTAGACACGCAGCTTTACACTAAATGTAAAAAGTGCACAGTTGATTCAGAAAGACAAACAGTGTGAGGAAGAATTAATGCAATTGAAAACTGTGCTAGACAGTGTCTGAAAAGATAGGGATGTAGCCATTTCAGAAATTCACACCTTTAGGATGGTAGTGAAAAGGTCAGGGAATTGCGAGCGTTGGAAAATGAGATTTTTAGGCTGTTAGACAAAAATGAAGGAAAAACCAAAACAGTTGATCATTACCAGACACAAACTAATGAGTTGCATAGTGTAATTACCAAAGTGAGGAGTGAGAATTCTGCCCTTTATCATGAAACACAGCAACTTCATGCTCAGTGAGAGAAATGAAGTGAACAATCTCATATTTTTAATCCCAAAAAAAGCGACAGTGCACCACGTTCACTGAAGCTGAATTTAACTGCAGCTCTAGTTAGGGAAACTTGACAGCATCTGTCCACTCAACAAGGCCTGGCTATGGACAAGTGTTTGAGATTGAGCCTGCCCACCAACAATAGCACTGGGGGAGGGCAAAATGACAAGTCACATGATGCACTGTGCAATGCTTTAAAGATAATGAAGTCTATCAAAGCTTTGATCAAACCATTTAAAAAAGGATCAGATAGCTGTATCGAAGATCAGCTCAAAGTCGTGACTGAGATTATTCAGATGCTTCAAATTCCTAGAGCTCAATATGGCCACTATTTTCACCTTACATTAAACTCTACCTCTGCCAGTGTTATTCAAGGCATAACTGAGCAGTAGAACGTGTCATGGGAGGATTTTGGAAAAGAGATTAGATGCCAATTTTCGCTGTTTCATTCTATACAGCAGGCCAAGAAGGCTACTTACAGCATGTCAGCCCAGCCAAATGAGATGCCTTGCCAATTCTTTCAAAACTCAGAAAGGGCACTCTCACATTTTGACGTAACTTTTAACCCCCATTCAGTAGAATTCAAATTTGCTTTCCTTCATGGGCTTCAACAAAATATTGTGTCTCAGCTAATCTGTGGATTTGAGAGGGGAACACCACTAGAATGGTTCATTGAACAGACAACTAAAATCTATGAGGCAATATCTAATGAGAAGGAAGAGACATCTAAGAGTAGAGAACCTAAATTAAAAGCTAAAGAATCCACACCAGCAGTTCTAGAGGTAAAGTCTGTAAAGATGCCCCTACAAATAGCCAAAAATGAAGCGAAGAATGACACACGACACAATCAAAGGGGTGTAACTGTGCAGAAAACACCACCCCAAACTCTTATGTTCCAGTCCATAGACCCCAGTGACAGAAGCACATACATTAGTCCTCGGTATCTTGGTATGGCTCCCAAGGTAGGGTTTTGCTATAATAAGCCAATGCTAAATAACACTCAGAGTCAGATGTACAATGGGCCATTTCAGGCATTAGGAGCCAGCCACTATAGTATATGGAAATTAACCAAGACAAGATATATAGATAGGTTCAATCAACAGAGAGAACAATTCCCAATACATGAAAGACAGAATGTGAACTATGCACCGCGCCAATATAGTCAGTCCCCACCACAGGTGAACCATGGTCAAATGATGGTCACCCCATGCTCCCCACCTCCTGTTTCACAGGAATTCAGGGGAAACACAAACAGAAATCAATCTCCCGAAAAGTACCAGAACAGGCCTGATCAGGGTGAATTCAAAGCTAGAGCACAGAGGGATGAGTTTAGGGACATGAACAGGTTCCAATGCTTAAAAGCCCAGATTCAAATGTTATCTGAGCAAATAGGGAAATTGTGTGCAGTACAAAAACAACAGCCAAATGAAAGTGCAGAATGTGACAGGAGTGATCTTGCATGGGGTGACAACAAGTGACTAGTTAGTCATTTTTGCCATAATGAGAATACAGATGACCATGACTTATCTTTAAATGACCAATTGCTTAGCGATTTAAAACCAAGAAAACAAACAGAAGAAATTGAGGTAGGGAACAGTATCACACACAAAAAGGGAGTGTGGTTTAACTTAGATTTGAACCAGACCATTGAAGTGTGTGAAAATAAAGACCAGTAAAAAATAAATGAATATGAAAAACAAAAAGACCGGCAAGTCAGAAGGCAATTTAAAAGGAATGTGCAACATGAAAATTATGAGATGCATGCATAAAACAAATTACGGTTTGTGACAAAGTGGATCATTGCAGGGTCAATGGCTCACTGAATATTTCAGCAATGGGAAATGAAAAGAAAGAAACAAGTGATCATTTATCTTTACTTTATTTATTTATTGTTCGCCTGTTAGGTGCTTTTACAGCAAGACAATTCTGTTTCAAAGCGCCCAGTTATGCAATAACCAACATACTGTTTATACCTCCATAGTAATGGAAATGCCCCAATAGACAGATACAGGTAAGTCACCTAAAGAACATTTTGGGACACAGATGTTCTAAGGGACAGATGTGACAGGTACCATACAAAACGCAGGTAAGTGTAACATACCAGAAACTGGTGTTTTGACACATGACACTTGCGAAAATACAGAGTCCAAAATGGAGGTAAGTGGAGAGGACCCAAACCATGTGGAAAAAGCAGTAGAGGAAAGGGGGATGAACACTGGTGGTCCTGAGACAGGGTGGCTATCAGTGGATGTGCTGCAAATGAGTTCTGAGTCCAACAAGATAAACAAAGAGATACAAAGAGAGATGGCCAAAAAGGGGCTAAAGTAGCAATTAATATGCCCCTCTGCCTAGCAGGAAGCCAGGCAGGCCTAAGGAAAGTAATCCCTGAAATTCATAAAAATGCACATTTCCTATGTATACTAGAAGAATGCGAGGCAATGGCAATGATTGACACAGGTAACTGTGATGTCCCAGAAACGTATGTAAAGCATAAATGAGGGAAAATCCCCACAAGACAGGCAGATATTGAGGCAGAGTGAAGGCCTCATGTATTCAATGGGGAATAATACCAGTGGTGGGTGTCACTGAAGTTGACATCCAAATAGGGAGACATAGGGCCTCTTTACGACCGTGGCGCTAAGTCGTTAACAGCGCCGTAAAAGGCTGCGGCGCCATTAACCACTTAGCGCCTTACTACGAGGTCCCTTTGCGGGACCCGAACTGAACGGCTGGTCTAGACCAGCCGTTCAAGTAGGGACTCTCGAGGTAAGTACGGTACCGCAATTTGCGGTACCGTACTTACCGCCTTCCCCAGACCCATTGAGCCCTATGGGGCAAAAATGGGAATGGGGAAGGGCCAATGTTCAATGGGGAATTACCGCCCGCCAACCTTGGAATGGGGTGGTAATTCCCTATTAGACATTGGCGGACTCGTTACAATACCGCACCAACCATGGTGCTAATAGCGCCATGGTTTAGCGGCGGTGTTGTAATGAGGGCCATAGAATGATATAGGGAGTGGTGGTCACACCCATAGATGAGATACCATTCCATATAGGAACACATTTCATGAAGAGACTGTCTCCCCTTATTGATGGGGCGAATAGGGTATTGTGGTCCTTGGCCAAAAAAATAACTGAAACCTCAAAAGGCAATGAGCTAGAGCAACAGTGCAGAATGTCACACCATTGCTAGATCAGAATGTGCGTTGGAAGTGTATCTTCAAAATGGCTGTGTGCCTAGTGTCACTGTCATTCTCATGTGCCAGAGTGAAATGCAAGATCATGCGCACTTGCACGATCTGAATTTACCATGTTTTGAAGATCGTCTATCTGTTTTTCTCTTGTCTCCCTTCCTTGCCTGGTGGCGCCTCAATGCACCTGGAAAAACTGCAGAATAGTCATCAGACCTATTTGCTGTTATATACACCGTTAATTGTATTACATGCACCCACTCTGCCCCCTGCAGACTTGTATCATTCAGAAATTCATGGGCTCTGAATGACTGTTGTTTTTTCCCCTTGTCCCCCATGAGCGATTTGAAACACTTGCTTTGTGTATGTGCGCTTTACAATAAACAATACCATACCATGCCAATACCAAGGAGAAAAGGAAAAGCAAACAGTAGAGATTTATCTGGACCTCATGAAAGGCTGGCAGGCACAGATAGATGAAAACATGTTGTGTTTTTATCTAGATGAGGAAAACTGTAAACCAAATATCATTGCAGAGTCAGGTCAGGAGAAACATAGTTCAACAATTACAGAGATTCACTTGAAAGAAGGGCAGGCCTGGATTCCCATATAGGTGAATGGTCATCCAGAAATTATTGAAGCTATTTTGGCCAGAGAGCAGGAAAAGAGTTTCAATAATGAAAATGTGTTTAAACAAATGCTTGACAGAAAGGACATACCAAAATGTAAAATTTTAAAGCTGCACATTTTTGGGCTGGATGACCCTGAACTGGGGCAAATAATTGCGGGAAGATGCATGTTGAAAATCACAATTGGTTCCAAAAGCATTCATCATGTTTGAATTGTAAGTGGGACCAAGAATAAGTTCTACTTGGAAATGACATCATGCACAGAATGTGTATGGTGTTAGATTTCCTGAAGCAAAAGGTGTGGTCTAGGCTGGGTGGAGGGGCCCAGGAATTTAAGAACAAAAGACACGCTTACAATTTTGCCCAAATTATGGTGTATGCCGTTGAGCTTCAGTTAAAGAAGGATGTCACTATTCCCGCTTTCACCAGACAATTTGCAATAACATTAAAGTACAGAAAGGGACAACGGATAAAAGGGCTTGATGCATTTGTGTGCCTCAATGAATACATGAAACAGCAAGGGCTTGAATGCAAATATACACCATTATTAGAGATTGGGGATGGCCCCATTCAAATCCTAGTGAATAACAAGGGATGCCAGAACATTCATTTGGAAGAAAATACAGCATTAGGAATGGCAATACAGGAATCTCACTACACTGCGGATTTAAACATCACAGTGATTGGGAACATCCCTGAAGGCTATGTAACTTGCTGGGGCGAATTACCTGAGTCACTGGATTCTAAACCAAAGACGATTTTCAGGATCCAGTCTGTTTACCCTTATGAAACAGAAGAAGCGATATGCTGTTATCAGGATAATTGTATCCTATTTGAAGTAGGGGAATCTGAATGAGAAAAGCATCAAGGTGAAACACAGCAAATTGAAAAGGAGGCCAATGTTCCAAAATATCTGAGGGTGGCACCCCTTCAACGAGACACTGCTACACAACTACTGGAAAGCAGATAGGTTCTAAAATGGTACAGGAACAAATACAAGCTGCAGATGCTTGCACAAATGAAGAAGAGAGAGGTCAATTGAGGAAGATATTTATAGAGTTCAAAGAGGTTTTGCCAAAGATGCCTATGACTATGGGCTGACCGATTTGCATGTTGCTACCCTACCTGAAGGGTATGGTCGGGAGCCAGTATTTGTGTGACAAAATAGGTTACTCCTGGCCTGACTGGAGTCCCTGGCAGAAATAAGTTAAAATCTGGAATCCAAGTACTCACAATGGCGCTTGTGTGCAGACTTCAGTGAACTAAATAAAAGAGTACCTTTTTCAAGGCGGCCTCTCCCATTTATTGATCAGGGTCTTGCACAAGTTCAGGGGTCAAAGATCTTACAGCTGGGTACTGGTGTGGCCATTAGCTGAAGATACAGAAAATCTATTTGCCTTCTCCTTTAACCGATTACAGTATGCATGGTCCCAGACCCCTTTTGGCTATATCAATAATGGAAGTGAGTTTGGAATAAGTATAGCACTCCGAGATGCAGCGGATAAAGGAACTGTGATTCATCTGGATGAGGTGTGTAAGAAACCTGAGGGTATTCTCCCAAATATCTCGATGATCCCTTATTCAGGTGGCCAGGGAAGGGATGGCGCTCTCAGATCCCAACCCTGGGGGTGGAGAAGCAAGGGAGGATCACCTGGTTAGGGGAGCCGGGGTTATGATTGGAGGAATACCCCAGGAGAGACGCAGTAGTCTACCAAGGACGAAGTCCCTGAGGCCTTTTTTGGTTATTTCACATCTACCTCCCTTCCACCCAAAGAAGCTCCCTTAATAAAATCCAACCACCCCTACAGGTCTGTTAAACTAACTAGGAGCCCAAACCCTGTTACACTCAAAAACCACAACTCCCAGAATCCTTGTTTTACTGTTATCTACATGAATACTCCCGGTCATTCTTTTCCTCATCCATCTGGTTATTATTTCCCTAACTCCCGATCTGCATTTACAAAACACTACTGTTCCCACAACCCCCCTGTCTATTCCATAAACCCTACCAAACGTTACCCCCCACCTTTTTGCCAGGAACTCTTGCTTACACCATGAAAGACAATGGCCCTCATTGCGAGGTTGCCGGTCCGGTAACAAGGGTACCAGTAATCTTGTCGGTACCGCTGTTACCGGACCAGCAAACTCTGAGTTGTGCTTGCGGGTGCCTTTCATTCTGCCAAGTCTGCCCTGGCGGAATGAAAGGCACCCGCGAGCACAGCAAGCCTGTAGCACCGGCACCGGTATGAATGGTGCCGGTGCTACAGGCATCCCCATTCCCATTGAGCTCTATGGGGCTGAAATGGGAATGGGGATATACCGGCACCCGCAAAAGGGCAATTACCAGGTCCGGCGGGGCCAGAATACCCCGGTAATTGCCCATTCGCGGGTGCCGGATTTTCATGCCATTATGGAGGTAGCTTTGCCGGTAAAACCGCCAAGGCTACCTCCAACCTCGTAATGATGCCCATTGAACCGCACAACGAGACAGCTAACTCATCACTGCAGTTTAAGAGGAGGACAAAGACGGCGCGAATCGAGAGGGTGACAAGTCGAGAAGGGACCTTGCCCTTTCCGAGCCAGGCTTGTGAAACCTCCACAGAAGGAATCGTAAGACCACGAACAATAGCCAGCGTGTCTTGCAGCAGATGTCAACGGTACACAGGGCCCTCCTCCACTGATAACCAAGGCAGGAAAAAACACTTGCCACTGTGGTACCAGCCTTGACTTCAAAAGAAAGGAACAGCCAAGCGATTTCGCAGCCGGTGAGTCGTGGTGAGAGCCAATAAGAAACCAAACTGTGTTGAATGAAGTAGCAAGCGGCTAATTAAAGAAAATACAAAGAACTGTTAATGTGAGAGGGGAAAACCAGCTACAGAAGAGTGAGGCATCACGTGTGTGTTCACTCGAGAAACTCTGGGCAATTACCCCATTGTTGAAACTACCATTACCAGAAGGCCTTGGGAGAAGCGTGAGAAAGGGGTCAAAGTGGTCATACAGGGGTCTATTAAAATCCTTGGTACAGTCGAAAGACTTTGACCGGCAGGTGATTGTGAAGCTAAGGGAAGTGAATCCTGCATCGTAAGAACTGTTCAAGGAATTGTGTGATTGGCAAAGTTGGTAAGAGTGAATCCGATGAAGGGATGCCGAGGAAAAGGGAGCGAAGCCTAAAGTCCCAATAATTAGTGTGTTGACATGAGTGAACCCAGCAGAGGTATGTCCATAGAGAACTGTTTAAAAAAACATTAAAATTCATGACTGTCACAAAGGAGATTGGGTTGAAAGCCTTAGTGAACCCGGCAAAGGGAGGCTACCATTCGAGAGGGGTCTGAGCCTGAAAGAGGATGACCTAGGGGTGAAGAAGCATCACCCAGGGAGAGGCAAACTGTTTGTGAATCTGAGCCGGAAGAGGGGGATCCAGGGGTGAAAAGTCATCATTCAACATATATTTGGAACAGAACTTTTGTCTATTATTTTGAGCTTATCAGGCCCTCAGAAGCAAGAACCCTTAACTACCGAAGGCCCTGACATAGCCAAGAACTTTTAGTGCATCTGAGCCCGGAAGAGGGAGATCCAGGGGCGAAGGGCATCACCCAACATACAAGCAGAAAGGAACTTTTGTTTATTATTTTGGAACACATGAGGTCCTCAAAGGCAAGAGACTTTTTGTATAAAAGAGACTTAACCACTAACAATCCTAATGTCTGAGAGAGGAATTGTCGGTTCATGCTGAGAAAGCTCGAGTGTGTGTTGTGCTCAGGAATCCCACCTTGTCACATGGTCAAACCGTGGTGAAGGGAGAACCCCAGCTACTATACAGTTTAATAAACACCCTTGAACTGTAATCACTTGTGTCTGTCAATTCTTGAATACAGGCCTTCCTTACAGGTGCTAATTAAAAATGAAGATTTGAAAAGTCACTTCAATGAAATTAGACATGTGCTCGGTCAGCTGCAAAAGGCTGGAACAAAATTATCTTTACAGAAGGCTCAGTGGTGTAGGAAAAGGGCCAACTCTCTAGGGCATCACAATGGGTTAAATCCATAAAAGAAAAAGGTGAAAGCTACCCAGAAACTAAAGGATACCACCAATTTGAAAGGCCTAAAAAGTTTGTTAGGAATGACAAGTTGCAACAGGAAAATAACTCGGAAACAGCAGCTGGCTCCACATGTCTGGTGGCATACACTCGCTCTACTGTTCACAGTGAGGGGGCGTCTGAGCATCAGGAAAGTGTGGTGTGTACAATGTGACCCTGGTCACGTGAGCGATGCAAGACTCGTGCCATGTGACAGGTGAAGGTAAGCGTCCCCAGCCAGCACGATCCTCCCCACAATGAGAGACAATGAAGGACTCTCCCAAATCGGGAATAAGGCCAAGACAGAGTGCGGGTGAGCTTAAATGGGAGTTTATCAATGAGAATATGGCATGCAAAGAACTCTGCAAACTCCGAGAGCGCTCTGTCTGACAATAGCAAAGACAGGCGTATATATTTACAAAAAACGTCATAAGAACCTACACACTATAGGGGGCACAAGTTCGATGGGATTGGGTGGCGATGACTAACTATAGGTGCTGCTGTGATGCGGTTGGCTTTGGCTGGAAGACGTCACTGGTCATCCTCGTGGGTTGGGCTGGGCCTGGCAGGTTGGCTGAGTTCATCCGGGCGGTGTTGTTGTGCCCTCGCGGCCAGTGTCAGAGATTAATGTCTTTTCCTGACTTATTTGCCCTAGGCCATGCACACCGCAGTCATTCAGTCATTTCAATATTATCTTCTTTAGTAAATCTTCCAATAGGTTATTCTACAGGTTAATGCAACACAGGAGGAATGTACCTTGTGAGGGGTCTGGCGGTAATACGTCAGGACATGGTTACCAGTGTCCTGTTGACCGGGGCCATAGGTCGAGGTGCTAAGCTTCAGGGCCTGGGACGGGTGGTACAGGTCTTTCTGTCTTGTTAGAAGTTGTTATAGATGTGCCGCTGTGTGTTGTCAAAGTGTTGGGTGTCCTGATTGCACAGGGCCATAGGTCTAAGATGATCCGGTGGGTTATGGGGTTTACGAGGGGGCGCCTTTGGAAGTGTGTGTTCAGGCAGAGGTTTACTGCTGTGCTGTAAATAATGCAGGTGGCGGGCCGTGGCCTTGGGTGCTGCAGAGGGGGCTACAAATCTTTGAAGCAGCTCCAGTCTGGTTGGGGGAGGCGGAGTAGCGCAGCGCGGGCCTCTGCTCTCATGTCTTGGCAGCCTTCGCAGGGTGGGAGGGGGAATGGCCTTGCATGCATTTCACAAAGGTATCTCCCTCGTGTGTTGCCGATTTTAGGTAAAAAAACATCACAAACATTTGAACACTCTATAATACTTATTCAAATCATTTTGAAACATGCATTTAAACTTTGCTGGATGTGTCTTGATTATACCCAGTCTGAGCACCTTATTCATACACTATGTTTTAACAACTACAGTATTTAGTTATATGCATATACATTTGCAGTAAGTGAGGTAGTATTGGGGTTGGTGGAGTACATAGAAAGTAACTCGCCACTGTACGTGGCGTAGGTGGCACGTGAGGGGCTTAGACGTACACGTGTGACGAGTGCATTCTCGCACACTCTTCACATGTGCCCTTGGTATGGTTACATTCATTTTCTTGTGTACCCTAGCAGCATCAGTTCAGTTGTGGCGCAGGACCGCGGGGCGTGGGGCTTTCGATGATACTTATGAAGAATAATCCCCCGGAAATGCTTTTATCATTTGCACACCACTGCAGGGGTGTGGGTCCTTTACGGCTGGGGTCATGTACGATAATTACACAATTTCACAGGTTTCTTTAGTAAGAGTGGTTGTATGGAGAGGATACATGTGTTAAAAGTGGTTTCTTACATTCATATTTGGGTACCTGTCTGCTTTCAGCAGATGACCATTCTACAGATCTTCCCATCGCCCAGGCCTTGCTGACCGGGTCATTGTGGGAGCAGTGATACACTGCGGAAGGTGAACTGTTACAATGTTAATGTATTACGCTAGATCATGCCCGTCTTGTTCGTGGGAACGGGCTTGCAGCGGATCTACCATGGTGCTATGGAGACAGGGAGGACTGAAACTTTCCGAAGGTGGGGGCCGCGCTACAGCGCGCTGAGCTCACACCATCTTTAGCAGACAAAAAATGGTTTCTGAGGCCTAGCTTAAATTTAATATGTGCGGGCAATGTCTTCAGCAGGTGAGCCATCCACCACCTGGGCCCTGGTGGTAAGGAGGGGACGCCCGATGAGCCATGGCCCTCACCTGGGGTGGAGATGCAGGCCAGGGGGGGGGGTCCCTTGGACCACCCCTCCCCTACATTTCCCCCCTTTCGTTACTTAAGTAACGAATGCTTTAAGTCCTCCAACCTCCTACATTCTTCTTCGTCCATCACTGCCTCATCCCATGCAGGTGTGCCTTTTATGGGCATCCATGCTAAGCACACCCCTCGTAAGCTTTCCCCTCTTCTGGCATACTCATCTGGGGTGCAAGTCAGGTAGATACATCCGCCATCTCCCGCCAAATCCACCCACACCTCCTGGTACCATTCTAATACACGGGGCTCTCTAATGGTGGTGTGCCACGCTTTATCTATGATATCTTTGTCGTGATAGATAGGCACTAGCTGATATCTTGGTGTGTCATCTGCTCCTGTTTGCACCTGCACTTCCTGCATGTTTTGTACTGTCCCACGAGTGTTGCCCATTGTCACCATCATCATTGCACCATTAGGTACTGCATTAGCACAACATCGAAGGCCCACCTGGCACAGGCAAAAAATTAAAAGGAGGAACACCACAGCTGGCATCAACAATTTCACAGTTGTTCCAAGCCATGAGGGGACCCAGGAGAAGAAGTTATCGAACCATGTACTGTCTTCTGCTCCACCTTCCATTTTCATTTTTTCCCCCCAGGTTGTGGACTGCCTCGATCACATGGGACAATGAGCCATTTTCTGCGTCTTCAGAAGGTACGAAAGTGCAGCAGGCACTTCCTATTTTTCGGCAAACACCTCCAACCATTGCCGTCAACAGGTCCAGGACATACCTGTTTTGCATAGTCATCAGTCGTAAAGCCCTTAGTTCCACTTTGATTACGTTGAACCCTTCTTCAGTGTCATTCGCCAGCTGAATCAGTTCCCAGCGTGTTATCTGGAGCCATTTTGCATTTGCTCTTGCTTGGACACTTGAGACAAGTGAGGCAAAGAATGTTTCTGCTGAGCTGAATAATCGATATTTATCTGGGATCTGAGCCAATAGTTCTGATGATTCCTTTGATATGTAGTTTGATGCACGTCTGTTACAGGTCAGCACTTCTCCCTTGCTTCAGGAAGATAGGACGTACATTTGCGACTCCGCAGTTGGCTGGGCTGCACTCTGTTGCGGGCGTTCCTGTGTCTTTTTGCTCCCGCCGATGTGGCTCTCCGGTATTACCATTAGGGCTGAGTGCAGAGTGGCCATTGAGCAGCTGCCACTCCATGACGGGGGGAGGTGTAGGTATGCCTGGTTGCCGCATACCCAGTACGTGTCCATAAGGGCAGCTGTCCCTTTTCTCAGATCTGGGATGGTGAGGGTCTTGTTACAGCTCTTGTTTGTTCCCATGGAGGTCTTCCCCTCTCCTTTAAAACATAGTTCATAGTCTATTTCGCTCTGTAGTTTGAAAGGTTTTTCAATGGCGGTTACCCAAGTTAGTTTTGAAATGTGTTCTTTCCATACTGGTGTGCATGTTTCTTCTATCCACTGCAATTTCTCTGGTGCCACACCTCTCAGTGCTTCCGCCTTGCACATTACTTCTTCATCCTTCCACTTGTTATCAGAAAAAAGTGTCCCTTGTAAAAAATGGTTCTTTCAAACATATCACCCCTGCCGTCTTTGGATAGCACGTTTTCTCGTTCTGCAGCATTTGAAAAGTAACTTCGTGTGCCTGGAAGGTGTTCTTAATCCTGCATAACGTGAGATGAAGGAGACATTGGGCATTTATAATTGGCAACTCTTTGGGTAGCAATACTTTGGGTGTACCTGAAGCGTGAGGAATGAGGGAGCAGACATAGCAGCTCTCATTTGTTGTTTGTTTAGCTGTGGCACTCATATCCGCATACCATTTATTTGTTTGGTGGGGGTGTTGTGGGTCTTCCATCTTATCTAGACCTAGCCCATAGTACTCATCATACTTTCTCCTCCCTGCTTCCCTCTTCCGTCTGTTGTCCTTGTTCCTCATGTACTTCCCAACTCCCTGGGCGAGGGATAGAATAGACCCCCCTTTCCCATTCCCGTCCCCCGTGGCCCATGCATCATATAATATTTCGTGTATTGCTAGCAGCTTTTCTTTTTCGTCCCTGACGTTATCTTGCAGGTCATTTTTTAGGGTGGGGGCAGATTGGCTGGTGGGGGTGTTATACAACCATGATATGGCAGACGGGCTTCGGTCATTTAAACTGCAAGCATTATACCTATACATCACTGGTGGAGATACTGTGTTGTTTTGCGTTCCACCTTGTGGCTCTTTCTTTTCTTTCTTTTCTGATATGACAACATTGGATGGTGTGGTGCGATATCCCCATACAAGTTTAGCTCCGTCCCATACCAGAAAATCACCTTCCCTTACAGTGACACTTGCAGTTACATTGGTCCTAGTGGTGCTGTTAATCCCAGTGCTGTTAATCCCTCCCCCCTCGTTCATCTCGATAGAGATGAACGCTACAAACCAATATGTAATCAGACCAAACATTAGCATAAAAAACATCGTAATGCATACAGATAATCCGCACTCATACGAATATCTACATCTCTCATTTAATAATTCTCTCATTCTACTAATTCTATCCGTTGCAGGCTGCCTGTTAGATGCCATGGTAGTTCCTGTTTGAGATATAAAAGCGCATTAAGTGCATGCATGTAAACGTTCTGTTGGCACCATGAGCGCCAATATATATATTGATGGGGAATGGGAGCGGGTAGGGTTGCGGGGAAGGGTATTCACAGACAAGGGCGTAAACATGTCATAATTCGACCACTTCATTAATTACATATAAGTCCAAAAAAAAACATTTTTTTTTTCCAGTTGTATATAAGAAGAGAATGCAGCAATACTTCATCAGTCACTTTCCCATTCACGTGCATTGCTGACGCACAAACACAAGTTAACATTCAGACATTCTGTTCAGCTCAATCGGTTGCTGTTGTCTGTGCCTCCTCATCTGCCTCCTCTTGCACATTATTATAAGCTCTTCGCACATCTGTCAAGTGTATCCAGTACCTCAAGCCCTTCACTTTTACAGCTGTGGGTGTGCAGAACACGACCTCGTATGGGCCGTGGAACCGTGGTGCATTCCATCGACGCACAAAACTCCTGACATAAATTAGTTCGCCCGGCATTATCTGTAGCTGTTGCTCAGGCTCTGTGACAGACCCTGTTATGTTTCCCTCCTCTCTAGTGAAGGGTGGGGAGAGCTGCTTTGATATTACGCGCGCTGCCCTTGTTAATTTTTTCAAATAGTCAGTGAATTCTTCTCCCAATATCGCGGCGCTCCTGTGTGCATCTGAGTGTTCGCGTAGTGGGGAGTGTGCTGTGTGCATTCGTCTCCCAGTCACGATTTCGTGCGGGGACAAATGGTGATCTTTACTTGGCTGATTTCTCAGTTCAAATAGCGCAAGGGGCAGACAGTATATCCAATTTTTCTTCAATGAAAAGCATAGTTTTGATAACCTGCCCTTTAACAGTCCGTTCATCTTTTCCACTACGCCATTGCTTTGAGGGTGATAAATCGAACACAATTTATGTTTTATTCCCAATAATGTAGTGACTTCCTTGAAAAGTTCATTCACAAAATGAGTGCCGTTGTCTGAGCGAATCACGCCACAAATTCCCCAGCGCGGGAACACTTCCCTCACTAGAAACTTGGCGGTGCTTTTAGCATCAGGTCGCGCACATGGTCCAGCTTCCACCCACCTTGAGAATGGGCACACAACCACGATCATGTACCATGCGCCATTACACCTTTCCCCCATGTCTGCGTAATCAATGTGCAGTTCTCTGAATGGGCCAGTGGGTTTAGGAATTGTTCCCCGGAGTGTGCGTAGTGTCATTCCTGAATTGTAGATCTGACATGTTGTGCATTCCATTGCTAATCGAGATACGTGCTCCTGGAGACAGGGCACGAACCATTCTTCCTGTATTTCTGCTGCAATGTGCTGTTTGGTATTATGTGCGGGGAAGTGTAATTGTTGAAACGCAATTTCTAGTAACTGGATGGGCATCACCACTTTCCCTGAGTTATTTTGCCGCCATAGCAAGTCTGTTCCCGACCTGCTGCACCCTCGTTTAGTCCACATCAATTTTTCGTCTGCGCTAGCTCCTTCCTGCAATTCTAGTATTTGTGATATGGGATCATGTTGTACCCTTCCGGGGGCTCTTCGGTTGTCTTATGCCACAGCATGTATTCACCTGCGTCATATTTCTGAAAATAGGAAGCCTCCTTGGCGGCAGCGTCCGCTGCTGCGTTCCCCAAAGACACAACATCTGTGTTGGATGTATGTGCTTGGCACTTTACTATTGCTACTGCAGTAGGGTTTTGTAGGGCCTCAATTAACTCTTTGAACAACTCTGCATGCTGTACTGGTGTTCCGTCTGCCCGTCGAAACCCCCTACGCCCCCATCTTGCTAGTCCTCCATGTACTGTCGTTGTCATGTAAGCTGAGTCTGTGTATATTGTCACTGCGCAACCTTTTGCTGCATGTAGTGCTTCTATGAGCGCAATCAGTTCTGCTGCTTGTGCAGAGTAGTGTGATGGGAGGCGGTACTGCACTAGTGTTTCATACTCACCGTCTTCTAGCCTCACCACTGCCATGCCGACATGTTTTTCACCCGTGTCTACGTCAATCGATGCAGACCCATCCACGAAGTACACTTCCTCCTCGCTCAGAGCATTCTCACACACCACTGTGTCCTCCCCTCTTTCTCCTGTGTAGGTCGCGCAATCGTGGTCCTGCATGTCCTCTAGTGTGCATGCTTCTGTAATGAATGTGGCGGGGTTCACTGTCTTGCATCTCACCACATGGATGTTGGCGCTAGACAATATAATCTCGTAGGCTGTCGCCCGCTGTGTTGTCAGTGTGCTTTTTGACCTTTCAAGTATTGCAAATAATGAATGTTCCACAAACAATGTCACAGGGCAACCCATTACTATTGTGGCACTTTTCTCAATCGCGAACGCGGCTGCAGCGAGTGATTGCTCGCACGCGAAATGACCTTGCATCACGGCATCCAAAGTACCACTATAGTAAGCCAATGGCTTGTGTCCTAGGGACGTCTTTTGTGTCAGTACAGCTGTCATGAGTGTTCCCTTGCAGTGTGAGAATAGGTAAAATTTGCGTCCATAATCAGGGTTTGCTAGCACTGGAGCGCTTGAAATTAGCTCTTTTAATGATTGAAATGATGTGCTCATTTCTTCTGACCATTCTATTTTTTTGTTCTCCTGTTGTGCTTCCTTGTGTGCTTGTAGGAGGGGTCTTGTGTATGCTGCATAGTCTAATATCCATGTGCGGCAATAATTGCACATCCCCAAGAATTTCTGCATGTCTTTCACTGTTGCGGGTTCTCCTACTGATCTTATTGCTTCTACCCTGTCGGGAATTATTCTTTTTCCATCTTTTGATATGAGCTGTCCCAGGTATAAGACCTCAGTCAGGCAGTACTGTAGCTTCTCCTTGTCTACCTTGTACCCCTTGTTGGCCAGTAGAGTCAGGAGCGTTGTTGAATCCTTTCTACATGATGCTTCGTCTTGTGCACACACTAATAAATCGTCTACATACTGAATAATCGTACTCTCAACTGATAGGTTCCCCAAGTCTTCATGCAATATGCGGTTGAATATGCTCGGGCTCTCACAGTATCCCTGTGGTAGTCTGCAGTGTTCATATCTTTTACCCCCCAGTGTGAATGCTGTAAGGTATCTACTCTCTTCAGCCAGGGGTATTGAGAAAAACGCGTTTTTCAAGTCTACTACTGTGAAATGTGATGCCACTTTCGGGATGCTGCATAGTATTGATGCAGGGTTCGGGACTAGAGGGAACTCCTTCTGAATTACGTCATTTAGGGGGCGTAAGTCCTGTATCATCCTCCAAGACCCTCCTTTCGCCTTTCTGATTGGATAGATACATGTGCTACATGGGGAGTTTGAAGGCACTATTATCCCTTGTGCTAGTAATGCATTTATTGTCTCTTTTATCCCTTCTTCAGCTTCACGGGACAATGGATACTGTTTAACTCGGGGTAAAATTGCTCCTTGCTTTAGTTTTATCACCACAGGTTGTACTCCGTGCAACAGCCCGACATCATGGGGGCCTGTGGTCCACAAATTAATTGGTACGAGTCTCATGTCGTCATCAAAAAATGACGGTGGTGCTCCCACCACTGCCATCAATTGGACGGGTGTTTCCCTGGCTTGAATCAAAATGTCACAGGGCATCGCTATTTCCATTACTATCTCACCATCCCCTTCTGTGTCTGAAAAGAGATCCTCATCTGTTATCTCTCGTAGGGCGATGTTGGCATTTGTACACAGCACTGTACGCCACTCGCATCCCTCCCTATCCATTCCAATTGCAGCGATCCTTTTCGCTGACACCTGTACAGCATGCAAGTCTAATGATACCACTGATCCTGGTGCTGTGTCGGGACACACTATGGGGCGGAAGAGGAACTCCGCTGGGATCCTCCAGTCCATTTTTCTTAGTTCTGGAATTATGTGGGCCAAAGTCTTTAGCCATTCAATAAACATTTCCTCATTTTCCGGCAGCCCTCGTACCTCCTGTGTGGTTGTGTAAGCTTGCACTACCAACATTGCACGCAAGGGGCATATCCCGGGTGTAGAACACACTATTCCTCTCTCGGTAAATGATATGGTCATGTTAAGTTTACTCAGGAGATCCCTCCCTAATAAATTTATTGGTGAGTGTTCATAATACAGTAAGGGTGTCTTTACAGTTTTACCCCCCACTGTTACATCCAATGCTTCTGTGTAAGGAACTTCAATTACAGCCCCAGAGAACCCCTGTGTCTCTAACTTCCGGTTAGATAACGGGAACCGGCCCTCTCTGATACATGATTTTTCCGCTCCCGAATCAACCATGAATATGAACTGCTTGTCTCCTATCTGCGCCCCTACCAATGGTTCCTCTGCTGCATTGTAGGTTGTAGACAGAACTGGACACGCAA
Organism: Ambystoma mexicanum; assembly: GCF_040938575.1. NCBI lineage: Eukaryota > Metazoa > Chordata > Amphibia > Caudata > Ambystomatidae > Ambystoma > Ambystoma mexicanum. Next base: position 1,528,101,526 of record NC_090932.1, read on the forward strand.
GTGTTCTCTGTGGGCTGTCCTATGCGGGGTGTCTCATTGCTCCCCCCTGATTAAAGACACTTCCCGAAACCACTGACATGCCGTTGTAAGGTGCTGGTACGGGGGCCCCGTTTGCTGTTGTCGCAAAGGGGTTGCCTGGCGCATACTGCATATTGTCATTGTTTTGGGGGTGGTTCTGTGTTCTATACTGGTGCCCCTGTTGCTGCTCAGCATCACCTCGGCCTGGGTTTCTCAGCTGTTGTTGTCCCATTGGAAGACCATATGGGCTCCCCGGGTGAGGGTGGCCATACTGTTCTACCTCTTGGAACCCACTGTTGGGTCTAGCTCTGCACTCCCTAGAGTAATGCCCCCACCGCCCGCAGTTCCAGCAACTCCCTTGTGCGCCTCTAGGGCCCTGCCATCCATTTCCTCCCATTCCCCCATACCCCTGTCCACCTCCTCTTCGGCCCCTGTACCCACCTCGTCGCCCTCGAGGGGTCCACTCTTGCCACTGCGGACCTCCGCCTTGCTCCTGTTCACTCCACTGCCGCTGTCCTGCTCCAACCCAATTAGTTGCCACCCTTCCTTGTATTGCTATCAGCCCCTCCTCCTCGTCGTCTCCCTCCCTGCTGTGTGTGGGAGCGCGGCTACTGCTGCTGCAACCTTCACCAACTTTGTCTGTACTAACTTTGCCTCGTCTGCCAATCTTTTCTGCGCCACCTCCTTCTCCCTCTCTTTTATTCGCTTACAATGGTGTACTATTATGCTCTGAATCTCAGGCCATCCCTTTGCTTCAATACCTGCTATTTTGTCAAGCGCCTTTTGCACTTCTTTGGGGAGCCCTCTTTTTATAATGAAGTAAAATAAAGATGTCGATTGATACCAGGGCGTGCCCGTTTCTGCTCTCCACATCTCTTGGACCCGAAAAATGTAATCCATAGCCTCCTCCCCGTCATTCATTGTACACTGCATTACTGACTGTAAGTCTGGCGTATCTGGGAATGTTTCACGTAAGGCATCCCACACCCTGGCACGCACTGTGTTAAAGGAGGCCCCATCATGGCGGTCGCAGTCTAATGTTACTCCCGGGAAACCGGCCTTGACCCATACTCTCTCAGCCTGATCCCCCACTGCTGATACAAGCAAGCTCTTCACATCTCCTATTGCTAGGGGTACCCCAGCAGTGTGCTTCTCAAAGGCGTATATCCACTTACTTGCCCCTCCCGACAGCGGGGGCAATAGTTTTAATAAATTGGCTTTATCCATCTGAGCCCATGGGATATAGTTAGGCCTCCCTCCTCCCCTGTGTATCAACGGGAGCTGTAGTCTTCCTTTTGTCGTTGCATCCGGACCCGTTTTGGCTGCTGAGGTCCCCAGTGATGCCATTTTCCCCACTCTGTTCCTTAATCGCCCCGTCCACTCATCATCCAGGGTTCTCATTGAACATGTACCATCCCCCCCTTCGCTTCCCCCTCCCATTGCCATGCTCAACCTGTCGCTTTCTTCTAACTCGTCCCTTATATCACATAGTAATTCCTCTCTATCCCCCATAGGCCTTTCTTCATTGTCGATATCTCCCTCTCGTGTCCCTATTTCTATTATTCGTGTCGGTTCTTCTTCAATTCTGAACAGTATCTCACCTTTTTTCCACCCCTCTTCAGGTTTTCTATTCTCACCTGGCGCTCTAGACGTGCGCCCTGATCGAGCCGCATTAAGTGCTGTTTGCTCGCACATGTCTTTTATCCTCGAGAGCTCATCTTTTGCTATTGAGAGTCTTGATTGTAAATCATCTGTGAGTTTCTCTATGTCCACTCTCTGTGTACTTAACTGGGCTCGCTCCCTTGTACTTTCATATGGCGGGAGTGCCGTGGGCCGGCGGGGTGTAGTAGTTGTCGGGGGAGGCACATATGTGGGGTCACTGTATCCTTCTGCGGGCACAGGCTTGTTTAATATCGGGTACAAACTTATTACCTCTACTGGTGGCGCTACACTTGACAATTCTTTAACATCTTTCTGTATCATTAGTGGGTTGTCTGTGGTGGAGGGGAGATCAGGATTTGATGCTGGTGTTTTAGGCGGTGGTATCTCTTCAAATAACCTCCAGAGATCTAATACTTCTCTCCTATTTTGCAACTGCTTCCCCTTGTACTTCAAACAAATGCATGTGGCCACCATATCCAGAACACTTTTATCAAATGACCCTCCCTCGGGCCATATCTGGGGTAACCCCTCTCCCTTCAACTCGGTTATCCATTGGTCGTGATATTTCTTAATCCGCTCCGCGTACCCTGGTAGATTCTTACAAATATGTGATATGGGTGTTTCGGCCCCCATCACTGTGCCCTCCTAGTACGTGTGTGTTTCTGTGTGTCTGCAACTACAATGTGGGTGTATTATCAATATTATTTTTCGTTTTCTGCTTCACAATCAATAACGGGCTCCTTTGTGCTCTTCCCCTTGTCTGCGCAATACAAAACTGGCTGTACACAGTTTCTATTCTATTCTCTTTGGGGGGCACATACAAGAGCAAACCATCATTTATTTTGACAATATCGACCCGGAAATCAAAAAGGTACCCACTCACTTCACCGTGTCATTTTTGTCTTCAAAAGTTCTATCCGGTCACACGTACCATGACCATTTAACTACTATACATTCATAGCCGTTTTACACATTCATAACATCAACTTGTCATCTGACACATGCGAGGTGCACACACCTCTTGGTAACACTCTATTCACAATTCACGGCGTCCTCCCTTTCCTCCCTAGCCGGCTGTCCCTGTCCGTTTTACTTGGATCTATGGATGCGCATATATATATAGGTCTGCTCTTCCCTCTTCTAGTAGGACTCTTACTTTCTCCTTAAGTTTGTGTTAATCTCACTTTTTATTTTCCCCCTAACCCTAAAGAAAAGAAAAGAAAGAAGTAATAGCGGTCACTAATATATTCGCAGTGCCCCCTTTTGCTGAGCACTTTTATCTTATAATCCACTTCTTCATATATTCCCAGTACTAGTCAAGATAGCACTATGCGGCGCCGCCTTCCACCCCCTTTCGGAGCTAGGTTCCCGTCACTTTTATCTCTTATTCACCTCTTAATCCTAATGGCCATATGCAAAGAAAAAGCAAGGAAAATTTTAGGATGATCCTTAGTAGATCTGCGTACCCCCTCTTCGTTCCCTGTCCTACACTTCTTCCCCCACTCCCTTTACAGTCGCTCGCACTCAGTACTCACGTGCCCGTCTTGAACTGATAGTCTCCGAAACTGGGTCCGTCCAGGCAGTGTCGCCGTCAGCTCAACAGTCAGCCCCGGCTCCGGCGAGCGGTACTCAAAGGGGATTTTTCAACCGGGATCCCGTACCCTCTCTCTTTTGAGTGCGCACTTCTTAGTGTACCGGTCGCCGTTGGCGGGCAGCCTCCCGGAGCCGGCTCACCGTGCGTATCCCTTTTCGACCGGAGATTCTCGTGCCAAAAGGGGACGGTAATGTTAGGTCGGGAAATAATAAATAATAATAATAATAATCACGCTTTCGGGGTCACCACTGAAGGTAAGCGTCCCCAGCCAGCACAATCCTCCCCACAATGAGAGACAATGAAGGACTCTCCCAAATCGGGAATAAGGCCAAGACAGAGTGCGGGTGAGCTTAAATGGGAGTTTATCAATGAGAATATGGCATGCAAAGAACTCTGCAAACTCCGAGAGCGCTCTGCCTGACAATAGCAAAGACAGGCGTATATATTTACAAAAAACGTCATAAGAACCTACACACTATAGGGGGCACAAGTTCGATGGGATTGGGTGGCGATGACTAACTATAGGTGCTGCTGTGATGCGGTTGGCTTTGGCTGGAAGACGTCACTGGTCATCCTCGTGGGTTGGGCTGGGCCTGGCAGGTTGGCTGAGATCATCCGGGCGGTGTTGTTGTACCATCGCGGCCAGTGTCAGAGATGAATGTCTTTTCCTGACTTACTTGCCCTAGGCCATGCACACCGCAGTCATTTAGTCATTTCAATATTATCTTCTTTAGTAAATCTTCCAATAGGTTATTCTACAGGTTAATGCAACACAGGAGGAATGTACCTTGTGAGGGGTCTGGCGGTAATACGTCAGGACATGGTTACCAGTGTCCTGTTGACCGGGGCCATAGGTCGAGGTGCTAAGCTTCAGGGCCTGGGACGGGTGGTACAGGTCTTTCTGTCTTATTAGAAGTTGTTATAGATGTGCCGCTGTGTGTTGTCAAAGTGTTGGGTGTCCTGATTGCACAGGGCCATAGGTCTAAGATGATCCGGTGGGTTATGGGGTTTACGAGGGGGCACCTTTGGAAGTGTGTGTTCAGGCAGAGGTTTACTGCTGTGCTGTAAATAATGCAGGTGGCGGGCCGTGGCCTTGGGTGCTGCAGAGGGGGCTACAAATCTTTGAAGCAGCTCCAGTCTGGTTGGGGGAGGCGGAGTAGCGCAGCGCGGGCCTCTGCTCTCATGTCTTGGCAGCCTTCGCAGGGTGGGAGGGGGAATGGCCCTGCATGCATTTCACAAAGGTATCTCCCTCGTGTGTTGCCGATTTTAGGTAAAAACATCACAAACATTTGAACACTCTATAATACTTATTCAAATCATTTTGAAACATGCATTTAAACTTTGCTGGATGTGTCTTGATTATACCCAGTCTGAGCACCTTATTCATACACTATGTTTTAACAACTACAGTATTTAGTTATATGCATATACATTTGCAGTAAGTGAGGTAGTATTGGGGTTGGTGGAGTACATAGAAAGTAACTCGCCACTGTACGTGGCGGAGGTGGCACGTGAGGGGCTTAGACGTACACGTGTGACGAGTGCATTCTCGCACACTCTTCACATGTGCCCTTGGTATGGTTACATTCGTTTTCTTGTGTACCCTAGCAGCATCAGTTCAGTTGTGGCGCGGGACCGTGGGGCGTGGGGCTTTCGATGATACTTATGAAGAATAATCCCCCGGAAATGCTTTTATCATTTGCACACCACTGCAGGGGTGTGGGTCCTTTACGGCTGGTGTCATGTACGATAATTACACAATTTCACAGGTTTCTTTAGTAAGAGTGGTTGTATGGAGAGGATACATGTGTTAAAAGTGGTTTCTTACATTCATATTTGGGTACCTGTCTGCTTTCAGCAGATGACCATTCTACAGATCTTCCCATCGCCCAGGCCTTGCTGACCGGGTCATTGTGGGAGCAGTGATACACTGCGGAAGGTGAACTGTTACAATGTTAATGTATTACGCTAGATCATGCCCGTCTTGTTCGTGGGAACGGGCTTGCAGCGGATCTACCATGGTGCTACGGAAACAGGGAGGACTGAAACTTTCCGAAGGTGGGGGCCGTGCTACAGCGCGCTGAGCTCACACCATCTTTAGCAGACAAAAAATGGTTTCTGAGGCCTAGCTTAAATTTAATATGTGCGGGCAATGTCTTCAGCAGGTGAGCCATCCACCACCTGGGCCCTGGTGGTAAGGAGGGGACGCCCGATGAGCCATGGCCCTCACCTGGGGTGGAGATGCAGGCCAGAGGGGGGTCCCTTGGACCACCCCTCCCCTACACAGGGCAGAAATAAAGACGGCTTTGCCCCGGAAGGGCTAAGCCGAGTAGACATCCATAAGACTCAGATGTGTTTCTTGTGTGCTCCCTGCCGAGTGCGTGTGTGAGCGCACGCATTGCAATCCAACCTCCTCAGTTACACCGGAGTTCGGATGAACGAATATCACACTGTCGACGAGGATATGTTCAGAAACCACGTGTGGCCTGCCGTGTGGGGAAGTCGAACACCGAGTTCTACGCACAGCTGCCAGATCGCGCAGGTGAGGGCTGAAAAAAAACAACAACAAAAAACACAATTGCTGAAAAGGAACATGTCAACTAGTAAACCCGGCCAGCCCTATCCCAGGAGACAGTCATAGATATCTCTGTTGAGACACCAGGCAACTGCCAAGAAGGCTGACAGACTGTGTTTCACAATACATTGCTGTGTTCCCGTTCAAGCTTGATAAGATTAAATTCTATTTGTTTTAATTGTTTTTTTATACCCGAGTTCCATTTCTAAGCGCAGATCTGTTGCTCTGCATAATCTTGTTTCCAAGACCAGCGCATTGCCTCTGTGCTATCCTCCGATTTGAGAAATGTATATTGCGCTGCAGTAGAGATACCGAGAAGAATAAACTGCTTCAAAGAACAGGTTTCATCATCTGATGAACAATATAAATGAAGATCATAAGAGAAAAATCATGATTATTGAAAAAGGTGAATTTTCAGGTTCTTATAAAAATGGATTAAAGAATCAAGAGTGAAAAAGACCAGGGCCAAGGACCGAAAAACTCCTCTCTCATCTGTATGGCGAGTTATAGGTACAGCTAGCAGATGTTGATGCAAAGACCAAAGAGGGCGAGTTGGGTGATAACATTACATTTTGTCAGCTAGATATGATGAGGCAAGAGAGTGAATGCACTTGAAGACCAAACAAATTATTCTAAACACTGTTCTTTGTCTGACCGGCAACCAATGAAGAGATTTTCGAACTTCAGCATCTGACAGATAAGTCTGATCGCAGTGTTTTGAGCAGCCGGTAAATGAGAGAGTTGCTTCTGTGGGGTACCTGCTAAAATGGCATTTGAATAGTCTAATTTAGTTAACCAGAGTGCCAACCACTGCTGGATGATCAATAGCAAGAATAGAACGGAGAACAGAGCAAATTAGCCAAGTTCTGAAATAGATTTGACTATCTCACCAACTTGGAATTCGCATCCCATTTTAGACTGCCAATAACAACCTAGATTTGTTTACCTTGTGTGCAAAATAGATGGAGGGTTCATATAATAAGGGGGGCAGGGTGACATCTGCAATGGGTTACTTAGCAGATGTTTAGAAGGTTTGAGTTGAAACTTGTTGGACATCTTTCATTGGGCCTCATTACGGGTCCGGTGGTAACCGTGCCGGTGCTATGGCAGACTATCAAAGTCTACAGTGTCGAAGGCTGTGGAGTCATCAGAGATAATCAACAAGGTGCAAGCGCCTTCATCAGTATGTTTCAAGAGGTCAACCCAATCACAAGAACAGTTTCTCTTCCATTGGATGGATGGAACCCTGACTGGAAGAAGCCCAGGAGCTGAAGCCTATGAACATGTTCTTGTAATTGTGAAGTAACCACCTTCTCCAGGACTTTTGCCGGCTAGGACAATCCGGCGATCGGGTGATAGTTCTGTCAAAAGTCAGGATCAAGCAAGGTTTTTGTAACAAGGGACTGATGGTGAAAACCTTCAAGACCTCTGAAACACTCCCTTGAGAGATGGAGAAATTAACAAAAGTTATAAAATCAATGAAAGCGTGGGCCTGACAGTGGAGGGTCCTTGCCGGTAGGAAATCATACGTATGATTGGTAGCTTTCAGAGCCAAATGATGTTAGAGAATCTGATCCGTATATGCCAGAGAGAAATTCAAAATAACTTTGGTAGAAACTGGTTCAGGGGGAGGAGGTTAAGGTATCAGGGTCAATTTGTTAGGATCCTCTTGGATTACTTTGATTTTTCCATTAAAAAAATGATTCTATTTGTTTGCCAGCTCAATTGTTGGCAGAATACTTATTGAAACACGACAAGAATTACAGAATGTATTTATGGTATCGAAGAGTTCTTTTGGTTTAATAATAGCAGTATTAAAAGGGTTCTGCAAAAAAGCTGGTTTTTTTTTTTATAGCTACTTAAAGTAGACATAGGAGAGTCGAGGGACAACGCACCCCGATGTTTTTGCCAGATCTTTTCTTGCCTGGGATAATCCTGATTCAGGGTTCACAGGTATCAGTATACCAACCATGGGTATGTTTCTTTGGCCATATAACTTGAAGCGGAGCAATATGGTTGTAGACCACTGTGGTGTTGACAGTTTACTGTTGATATGGATATCGGGACAGAGGATGCTCTATGAGGGGACAGGTTCCATGGAAAGCAATACAAGGGGATGACTTGCCCACGCGAGGTCATTCCTGGAACTGAGCCGCCTCGTCTGTGTGGTCCTTTCATTCACAGCGGCGATTCCCTTGGCCTGGTCCAATTCACAGCCTTCCGTTGCGCAAAAGGTGTTAAGAAAACTAAAATGAGACCATAGCGTGGGCTACAAGCCTACCACAATCAGAGCGGGCACTGAATAAAAACAAGCATTGCAAATTCCAACAGTTTGCACTTTTGTGTAGGCATGGGAAAGGCATTTGCCAGGCATTGCCGTAGTGGTATTACCTGGCCATCAATGGTCGCAGCTGCAAAACGGTGCAAGTACTTGGGCATAGAAAAGCAGTACTATCTTCGCCCTCCTGAGGTGTAAAACCCTAGTATGCGCTGGTGTGCCGCTTATGCAGGATTAGGGGACAGACGGAAGAGGCTTGCCCTATGCCCTATGTACTTCAGGCTATGTACTGAAGAAAGTGGCACAACCTGAAAAGCCACTGAAACTGCTAGGCCCATTCTTGGTTCCTGTGGCTATTGAATATCATTTGCAAAAAAAACTGGTGTAAAGTAACACCAGCAAAAGAGACAGCTCACATTTTTGGAACTGTATCTCTGAATTGAACTTGTTTTGACTGCGCTTTTAATCCTGTTGTGGGGTCGCGCTAAACAGGAAAATTAAAAAGAAAGAACCATCCTTTATAGCCTCCATCACACTTTGGGGTACAATATCTAGCTACCACAGTTGTGTGTTTTTAATTCCAACTTTGATTTTGATCTGGTTAGTGAGAAACTCACCCATTGCCTGGAGTATACAGGGCAAGCCTCTTCCGTCTGTCCCGCAGCCCTGGATATGCGGCACACCAGCGCATCCTAGGGTTTTACAGCTCTGCAGGGCATAGTTAGTATGGCTAGAGGGAAAAATAGGCTGTACACACTGAAGACAGCAAAATGAAAACGACTGTAGTTGTAGGCTTGTGTGATTTATGTGTGATAAAGTGAGGGTACAGTTACAGGTTAGTTACCCACCCCAAGTCCCTTTTGTGTTTTTTTTTTCAGATAAAAGCAGTGCCTGGCCAATGCCTAATATTTATACACAAGCCAAAACTGCTGGCTTTGCCAATGCTTGTTTTTAACAGGACTTCAGTGAAGGACATGTATAGTACTTATAACTGGAGTGGCTGAAGGCAGGCCTGGTTAAGACATTTTTATTACACCAGTAGTAAGTTTACAGCTCCAATTAAGCCATTGGGCCTCATTCCGAATATGGAGGTAGCCATGACGCTTTTAGCGGCATAGCTACCCACATACCGGGTACCGGGTCCGGGTTCCTTGAATGGGGAAATACCGGGCCATTCCGACCTTGGAGGGCCCGGTATTTCCCTATTCAAAGAAACCAGACCCGGTACATCCCAATTCCCATTTGAACCCCCATAGGGCTCAATGGGAATGGGGAGGATGCTAACAACGGGCCCGCTAATGACGGGCCCGTTATTAGCATCCTGGTCTGCTTGCAGGACCCGCTAAGGACGCCTGGTTTTACCAGGCGTCCTTAGCGGGTCCCGCGAGCAGACCTCGTAATGAGGTGGTAGGGGATTAACGGCGCTGGCAGCTCTACCGGCGCTGTTAAACCCTACCGCCTGGTTCGTAATGAGGCCCATTAACTATCAGCAGTCTGATTTGAAAAAACACCTGCAGGCACATCCAGCACAAAGTTTGATGGTAAGGCTTGATAAACCTAGCTCAAAGAGATCCCAGGAGGATGTGTGTTTGGTGGGGAGGGGCAGGAAGTGGCCAGGGAATTGCCATAGGGATTTGCGTGGCCATGAGCAGTCAATGGATGGATAAATACCCAAACAAGCCCTACAAGCTTTGTATCCCTCCTCAAATGACAGTTCTCCCTAGCTGTTCTCTGCCACCTAACAGTCAAAATTAAAAAGAATGAAAAGCCCTGCTAAGAGGATCATCCCAGAAAAAGGAATCTTGGACTGGAAAGGTGGAGTCCTTGTTCCCTTTTTGGTGTCAGCAAAATGCTGGGCCATGATTAGAATATGACCTGCTGGAGGCCAGCTGGAGCCCTGATACAGAGGTTTCCCCGAAGCAATGCAAGGGAGGTGCGTGGACCCTCTATGTAATGCCCGCTTTTCAAGGCATCTGAATGGCTTCCAGGCACCTCCCATGTGCTAATTGTGGATACAGAATGTGCAAGGAGACGGTGTATATGTGTGTGCTGTAATCAAAAAGCGGAACGAAAAACAGAGTCATTTTGACGTCATAGGCCCCGCCTTGTGTGTTGCACTCACTCAGGTTCTGATTCTGAGCTCTGTGTAACATGAGAAAAGCATTATTCAGTGGTGCACCTGTCTTCAGGAATAATACAGAACATTGAGTAAATAGTGACAGTGTTGGGCCACAGTAAGTTAGTACTGTCAGAAACGGGCCCTCTGTGGCTAGCAGACAGAAGAAACAGTGGGCTGATTTGCTCCCCAGTCAGGGTGGCCTTTCCAAAACGAAATTTCACGCTGCACAGGCTTCCCCATAAGAGGAAATCACAATAAACCAACTTTCAATACCTTTCATTGGACTGATTGAAAACAACATGCTAAAATGGCACAATACATTGGCTTCTGAATGCCATTGGTGGTCATTACAAGTTTGCTGGTATTACCGGCGGGATACCAGCAAACTAATACCGTTTCCGCCATTTGATCTGCCGGAATTGCCAGCAGAGTGCAAGTGGCGGAAACACCAGAAAATCCCCATTCCATGGAGTCCCATAGGACTATATGGGGGTATTTGCCGGATTGTACCAGCACCAGTAATACCAGGCCGGTAATACCGGCAGTTTTTTTATGCTAGGGTGGCAGATATACCTCCATCTGAGAGCTGGAGGTAAATCAACTACCCTACCGGTAAACTTGGAATGTGCCGGTATGCAGTCATTTCGGCACATTATAACCGCACCGGCAAACTCGTACTGAAGCCCATAGGCCATTACAGTTTTGCCGGTATCCCGATGGTAATTCCACCAAAACTGCCTTACCGTTTCCACCACCCGATATCCCGGTATTACTGGGATATTATGGGCGACAGAGACGCCGGTGAGTTCCCATTCCATGGAGTTCCATAGGAGTCCATGGGATAGGATTACCGGTATTACAGGCACCAGTAGTACTGATTTCCTGCCGGTAGTCCACTGCCCAAACCGGCAAACTTGTGTTGCCCCGGTCTGGAAAAAATGCCAGTGCTGGAATTACTGGCATCTTTTCCAGAATTTTCTTCAGACCGGGGAACTCATCTTCTTAATGCAGTGGTAGTCACAGTAAGACGGTCAGATAGCACAGCCAGTAGAGCGCTTGCTTGGACATCTGTGCAGAGCCTGCTGACACAGGTTCGAATTCCGCCAAGCTCCAAGGTCGATAAATGAGCACCACACAACATGGGCAATAATAAACAGCGCTCAGATGCCTGAGGGTTTGTAGCACTATATAAGTGCAAATTATTATTAAGACTCGTATCAAAGCCTTCATTCTCCAGAATAAGGAAATCATTTGAATGTTAAGATGAGGGAGTTTGTTAGGAAAAGAGAACAGACCCTTTGATTTCATTTTACAACTTGTAAGGAAAAGGTTTCCTTGCTGAAATAAGCGCGTTATTTATAAAGTGCGACCCGGGGGCGGGGGGGGGGGGGGGGGTTCTCTGGCACTTACTCGCCTGTCGGCCTCTTCTGCTGCTAGTGCTTTCATGGCAGCCTCTTTGGGAAGTCTCAAATTAGAACCGAGGGGTTGCAAGAGCAAAAGGCCGCAGGCTGCTGGGAGCGGGGAGGGTGCCACCCACCTCGAGTAACGGGACTTCTGGAACAGAGAGAGGGCTCCTCAGCTATACACACAGGCCCGCATCTTTAAAATGAGAATCAGCGAAGGGGGAGTCGCTGTGTTCGCGAATATATTAATGGTTCCCTCGCAGGGATGACTGCGCACTGCAGAGATGGATATTTTGCTGAAACTACAGGACAAGAATAAAGTCTGAATAATGACCTGCGCCACTTAAGCCGGTCAATAAAAGCGCAGCTAAAAGAGGAGCTCCAATGTCAATATCTATGCGCCGCACAAAGCGCTTGAACGCAATAATGTGTGCTTTTATATAGCGCTTCCTGCCGGATTCCTCCCACTTCGAAGCACTGACATTACTACACTGTTTTCGAGGGTAATTGGGTTAGTATCCAGGGGCATATCGCAGACACAGTGCCAATTTCTTTTTAACTCCTCACTCTGCGCCGAAGCAAGGAGTTTATCCCTTTTCTAATGAAACCTGCCCTGCTGCCGCGCCCGTGCGAAAGTATCAGCACCCTATCGTTATTAAATCCGCGCACTTCCGCGCTGGAAAGCCGGGCGCCAGCACAAGAGCGGGTGCATGTAATTTCAATAGGGCATCTGCCACGCCTTTTCCCACCAGGCAAGCTAGAGGGGGCAAGCTAGAGGGGGGGGGGGGGGGGGGCGGTAATGGAGCTACGTTAAGTCCTACATGGGTCTTTTGAGAGAATTCTTAAGTCAACTGGTTTTGCAGGCTTAGCATTTATATGCATTTTCCAAATATAAATATATACTTTTAAAAAAAGTCAAGGAACCTTTAAAAATAGTCTGGCTTTGGTAAATAACAGAGTGGCCTAACAGGCATGCTCGAGTTTTCCTAGCTTGCATGAAAGGCAAAACCATCGATAAAGAAGGCTTGTTAAGATATAATTGATCATCGGTGCAAACACATCTAAAATAAGAACTTGTAAACAAAAAAAGAAATAAAATCACAATAGGCAAAGGAGGGTTCCAATATGATTAAGAAAGCCTTAAAGGGTATTATTCAGTGTCTGATATCTCTGTGAAAAATGCAGACACAGGCGCCTCCATCAAAACAGAAGAACTGTGGCCCCACTCTCGCTATTTTAGCCACACCATCAAATGTATAACATATGCCACCCAATTTGCTGCGCACAAAAGAAAAATAAGCATTGGCAAAGACAACAGTTTTGCCTTTTGTGTAGGCAAGGGATAGGCATTTACCAAGCACTGCCATAATATTACCACCTACGAGAAGATGGCAAGAGGTGAAAAATGGTGTGATTACCTGCAATTAAACGATGAACTCTTAGTAGACTGCTTAGAAATAACACTGGCAGGCCAACAGTGTATGTTACATCTTGATAAAGCTAGTTGAAAGAGTTCCTAGGAAGATGTGTTCTGGGTGAAAGGGGCAAGTAGTGAATGGGAATGGCCATAGGGATTATCATGACCAGGTAAAGTCAATGGGTGGGTAAGGAACCAAACAACACTCACAAGCTGCATGTTGTGTCCCTCCTCGCATCTCATTTCCCTCCTACCTGTACTCCCAATGCAATAGTTGCAGCTTAAATAGCCAATACTGAAAAGGATTGAAACCGCCTTTTCTTAGGTGGAAAGCACCAAAACGAATCTATTGGTACACTGTATCTTTGAATGAACCTTGTCGGACGCAAATCCAATGCTTCAAGGCAGTACGGTAAAAGTGCCAGTACTTCCATTGCTTCCAAAAACAGTTGCATAGACGGAATTACCATAACGTTTTTACTGTGCCACCAAACTTGCAATGAGGTCCAATGTCAGTTGTGGCCACTTTGTTTTGTGGTTTGTTTTGGAGAGAAATAGGTGTTGTGTGATAGTTGTGCAAAGTCGATTTGCCATAAAAACATTCACCACCGGAGACTAACCCAGGGTGGTAATAGTGATCACCTACACTTTTGGGGAGGTGGGGCAATAGCCCTCCTTAGTCCCCGCCTAGGCCCCCTCATTATGAGGTTACCGGAAATATGTCAGTGATTCCATTATCCCGGTAGTAACGTTTCTGGCTAATGTAGTGAAGGAATCACCGCCATATTACAATCTCACGCGTGCATGCATTCCGCATTGCTGGAATCGGTGTTACCGGCATGACGGAAACACTGGCAAAACCTGGAAAAGCTGGTGTTTCCGTGAACAGAATACTGGTAACAGCGATTCCGACATGCACAATCATGAAAACACCAGCAACGGGCTCACCATTGCTGGAAACACTGGCAACGGTAATAGCGGAACCGGAAACAGCGTCATCGCAGGAACTGGAAGCACGATGGTGGCCATTTTGAAAAACACAATCCATATAAAATCAGGCACCTCCTGTAGCCATTGAGTCACGGAAACACAGGCAACATGGCAGGCAGGCACACCCAAATGTTATATTCCTGAGGTCCGTCAACGAAAGCCACGGTTCATGGAGCCTGAACTTACTGCATTGACAGACAACATTGTGGCCAATGCAGACAAACACGTTGGAAGTGACAATCTGCGAACCACCGAGCGCCGAAAGACCACAATATGGAAGGAGGTAGCCCAGAAGGTCACAGCAGTGGGCCCTGTCCCCCGCAGCACAAAAGACTGTCACAAAAGGTGGGATGGTCTTCGCCTCTGAGTCAGGAATCTACATTAGAGGGAATGCCTCGCCACCGGAAGCGGGACAGCCCACCCCCTGAAACTGATGCAGTAGGAGGAGACATGTAGCACATTGCTGCATATGGAGGGGATCGAGGGAGTAGGAGCAGCAGAGGCCAGAGCAGGGCCACAAGCAGAGGGCGGTGAGTAAAACAAGCCACATGTGAAATGCACCACACACATTAGGGGGACATGTCCAAGTTCATGTGAACAATACATGACTACAACATCAATATGGAGCATGCACAGAGAGATGTCAGTGGCGGGGGCCAGGGTAAAACATGCACAAGCATTGCACCCAAAATGAATGGACACCAACACATATGTGCACATGAGTACCGGTCATGTGCGCAAATGGACTACATGACAATTAGCACATTCACGATGCACACACCAGTACAAGCCAGCATGGCAGGACTATGACCAATGTGCACTCATACCACACACATATGCCTGGACACATCAGAGCAGTTATGACAATCAGACATCATGTCCAGGCCAGGTCACACACAATGTCATATCTGTGTAATGCAAGTCTGTTTTGGTGATATACAGGTGAATAACTGCATGCCTATCTCCTCCTGACAGGCACATCCTCTGACAGTGACCATGCTGGTCCCTCCACAGCCCGTGCAGCCACACAAAGGAAGGCAATACTACAACGCACCACCACATCCCAGCCAACGGCAGCTGTAGCAGCACAGCCACCAGGCCCTGTGCCTCAACCATCAGGCCCTGCACCTCAACCATCTAGCCCTGCAGAGCTAACATCTGACCTGACAACGCGTCCATTTAATGCGCCCACCCAACACCAGCCACGAGCCATCCCGGCACATACACTGACGGTGATCTGGTGGTGGACGTATGCGATAGAATGGATGGCTCCCCGGACCACATCCCTTACCGCAGGCCGAGTTTCAGCCCCTCAGACCTGCACCAGGGTGTTGGTTGTACATAGTTCTTTTTGAATAATTCATCTTGTTATGGATTTACATCAATGACTGGACATTCCTTATTGGTGTGGTAGGATTTATTGAGTGTACACTTCACATGCAGTGAGGGGCATGGGTTGTGCATGGTGGAGGGGGAGTCAAAAGAAGTTGCCAATGAGTTCTTGACGGGCTAGACGCATATCCCTGTGATACATGTGCACATGCCTGTGCCTGGCTGGTGCTACCTCCCCATCTTCATCATCTTCACCTTCTGGTGTTGGCATGTCCATATCCGGGGGCAGGGGTATGTTGCATCTGATGCATATATTATGCAACATTGCGCAGGCCAGGACTATTTGGCCCACCTTCTCTGACTTGTACATGAGTGCACCCGGTGTAGGTATCGGAAACATACCTTCAATAGCCCCAAGGTCTGCTCAATAGTTGTCCTGGTTCGCACATGTGCACAATTGTAGGCCACCTCCTCCTGCGTCTAGGTATCTCTCAGAGGGGTCATCAACCACGGAAGTAGCGGATATCCAGAATCACCTGCAAGGGGGTAGGACACAAGGTGAGCCATGTCATGCATGTGGCAAGACAGTGCATTGCACAATGACCGTCTGTGTGTGTGTGGTTTTTGTCATCATCTGGTTCTGTGGGCTGGCAGTGCCTCAGGCAGGCTGCTGTACCCTGGGACAGCCCTGCATGACATGCTGTCTATGCAGGGTTTGGGTCACTGGGATTGCTTGCTGAGGGTAGGACAGGACTACCCACTGACTGGCCCTAGTGGGAGTCACCCATATACCTGCGTATCCCCATTTCCTGGGTGGACGTTGCCGTGTCCCTGCCACAGCTGCGACTGTACACACTGTATGACACCCGCAATGTGGAATGGACGTTAATTGACTTGCATGTACGAAATGTGAAGGCTCACAGGCATGGAAGGCCTGGACAACCAATTACCACTTTGGACACACTGAAGCAGTTAATGGTACAACATGGATGTGTTGCCCCTCTCCCTTCCATTCCCACTGACATCCCACCCCTGCGCACTCTCTTTACAGTCCCACCTGAGCACCATGTGTCTACGTCAGTGGAAACAGTGCACTATATGAGGACGTGATGGTGCACGACAGTGGTGTTGCCTGTGACTGTGGATTCTATGCAGTCGTGGTGTGTGCATGCACACACCAGGGCATGTGTTACATGTGTCTAGGTGGGATGGCAAACTGGTACACTTGAATTTGTGAAATGGCTGTGTTGCACTCTGATACCTGTAGTGCATTGCATGTACATGTCCTTATGGGTTTGAAATGGATTTGTCCGTCAATGATACCACTCCTGTTTGGTGCTGTCCATGTGAGTAGTGGACACTCAATCAGGCTTGCCCTTATTGGTCCTGCATGTGCAGGTTGGCTGTGGGACATGCATTAGTGCACCCCCCTACCCCGTTTGGCCTGTGACCCATGCAGCAATGTGTGTGTGGTTGTATATGTACTCACCCAATATCCAGGTCCATTGTGCCCTACTGTACCAGGTACGCCAGCATGGTGCTGTTCTGCAGGACCATGGAGTTGTGGGTTGATCCTTCAAAGCTAGCATGGCAGTGCGTGATGGTAAAGTCGGCAACACAGGCCACCTGGACATTGAGTGAATAGTACTGCTTATGGTTCCGGCACAACTCCTCTACATGTGTACAGTCCAATGCTGCCAACACATTTGGCATGCCCACAATTGCATGGAAGCGGGCCTTGGTGGCGTATACCTGTGCCTGAGTGTTTGGGAGGGCAATGTGCTGGCCCACATGGAGCAGCAGGGCATCCAGTGCCTGCACCAGCACTCTGGAGAATGCAGGCTGCGATATGCCATGCAGCTGGCTCACAGGGTGCTGGAACATACCTGTGAAGTGGAAGTGCAGGACTGACACCAGCTTCAACAGGGGTAAAACGGCTGTCCAGATGCCAATACTGCTCCCAATGTTATCCTGGATGAGGTCCACCAGTTCCAGTATTGTGTCCCTGTTTAGGCGATAAAAGGTGTGTCAGGGCCCAGGGTGTTGGCCTTGTGCGGGGAAACAAAGCACACCTCTGCATCACCACTGGCATGACATTCATCCTCCTCCTCCTCCACACTCTGCTCTACTGTTGCCACTGATGCCACTGATGCAGCTCCAGCTCATACAGCTGCATTCCAGCGTGCAGCACCCCCATGCCCATTGCTACAACAATAAGGGACAGCATAGTTGTGTTTGGAAGTTGTAGAGGAGGTCCCAGATATGACCTGCACCCCTGCCCCCCATTGCGAGTTGCCAGTAAGGTACTCGCCGAGGTATGTGACGTATGAGGAGCAAATGAACCAACAGAGAGCTGCACTGGGACTCTGCCCCGTGTACATAAGGAGATCAATACCGGTTGAAGCAGCCATAACGCGACAACCCTGGGCAACACGGTACCCTATCAGACAGCCTTACCAGCCACTGATGCGAAGTGAGGAATACCTGCACACGGTCCACGAGGAGACCCCTAAAGCCTTAATGGAAGGCCATTGAAAATAAACCAAGGGCTGGAGCAGCCCCGAGAACAAACGGAATTGGCTACTGAAAGCACGTGTGCCAGTACTAGTAACTGCAAGGATAATGATAATGGATGCAGGGGAGAGACACTGTTAAAACGTAAAAGAGAATGATGCCATGAGGCAAGATGGAAGCAACCGCCCTGTTGAATGTGTGTAAATAAGCTTGAAACACAAGATGCTAAGAAATCGATACTGCCTACAATACCTAGTAGAAGAATAGAGCGGCAAGCGCCAACCATATATCTACCTCAATACTGCACAATTTACACTTGCAACTCTATTTTGTGAAAGCACAAATGTACCCAGGCGGCCAAAGGCCTGACAGGCCGAGTTTAGAAACCCAGCAAAGACGAGAGAAGGAGCGGAATCAAAACTCAACAGAGAGAGGCTTATGCCGGGGAGATCGAGGTCAACCAGAGAAGGGGAGGTGAGCATGAGCTTGCGAGACTCCAACTACAGAGAATACCAGCCCGCCCGTGAAGGTCAAGAAAAGAGAGGCCCATGCAGGTGGCCAAGCGCACACAGAATTAAATGCACAAAAGGTTGGAAACTGAAGCAGATTCACGGTGGACCAGCACGTGACCAGACAGGCGCGAAGATGTACCACCGCCTGATGTCATCCAGAACCAGAGGGTGCCATAACTTTTCCTGATAAGAGACTACAGATCCGAGGCCATACCCAGCCAACTAATTGACACAAAGCCCTAAAACACTGATTGATGGAAGGGAGGAAGGGTGAATCTTGGGACACTAGGTACCTGGGTGTCTACTCTGCATGCTGCTAATTAAATTGGAGATTTATGTTTAGCGGTGTAACTTGCCCAATCACAAGGGACCATGTAATCTAGAGTCCTATAGAGACTGTAACCAATGAGACGTCGTACTTGTAGTGACGTCAATCACGTGTGTTGTAGAGGGAAGGGCATAGACGTCCACCCGATAAGAGTTATCCAATCCACTTGCGTTATTTCCATATACAGATATAGCGCCTATACTTAAGTTACCTTTCCCAACCAATTATATTGCATGATGATTTTTTGTAGAATTAGACGTCAATGATGACGGATTTTGCCCATAAAAGAGGCTGTTTGACTAAAGTTCGAGGAAGTCGGGGTGAGGCAGGTGTTCGTGATGCTGCTGATTTCCATCTGCTGATGTATGTATCATTAGACGGACTTCCCTGTGCCAATTTACTGAGTCCTGATTATTGAAGCTTGCTGGAGTATGTGAATCCTGCACTCTGTCCTCACATGGTGCAGCTATCATGCATTACTAGTTTTCGAGGGTGAGTACTGACCAATGGGCCCATCAGTAATTTCCTCTCCTCGTCAACAAAGTGTTTCTGGTGTGGGCGTGGCACTTTTGTGTTGTTTATGTGAGTATTGGGTGCACCTGTGGCCTTTTATTCCCCACGTGGGCCGTTTTCCAGTTGCTCCGCTGTGCCAATGTTTCTTGCATGGATGCCAGGGGTATTGTGTTACTGGCAAATCCATGATTGTGATGTCACTCTGTTTCCGTGATGCCTGTGTTTTCTGAACATGTCCAGGAAGATGCTACAACTTCCGTTCCCTGTACTACTGCCACCAGTAGCACAGTGTGTGGTGTTTACTGGCATCCGTGTTACCGGCAAATCAACTCTGAATGATCTGGTCCGGATATAATGCCGGTAAACTGTATTACCGGCACTATCTCCGGACTGGAACACTTGTAATGATCCCTTTCTTAGTTCGGGCCTACCTTAGGCTAGGGTTGGCAGGCTTTCACTGCCCGTACTTGCCCCCGAGCGAAGAGATGATCACCATATTCCAAAACTTGCATGATCCTGGTTTCCAGCACCAAGGAGCCTCTTGAGGTGGAGTTTCATTTTACAAACGAATAGACGATAACATAATAACCTAATCTTTAAGGTGAACACGTTTCCTTAAAACGTGTTTTAGAGTGGAGCACTCTAAACTCTACCCTCATGCCACAATACTTGTTAGCCTAAGGTATTCTTCCTGGGTGAGTCCCTGGTCTACTTGTTCTGCACCTGTATCAGGGAATGTGTGCAAAGCTATCGTGCTAATTGAGTTCATGCTACTGGTGCACCTTGAAAAATAAGCAACCTATTGCACCCAGTTGCTCCGTCCTTAACGCTTTTAATGGGAGGGATGTGTCTGGAATCGCCTATGCATCCTCAGTGCTCCTTTTACGTAGCAAGGTGTTTCTGATTTCTCCTGATGTGAGATCTGTGAACACCCGCAGCCCAGGGAATATGTATGTCAGAGTAGACTAATCTATCCATGAGGAAGGTAGGGCTTTGTATACTTTGGTGCCACAAAGCCAAAACACCACTTGTGGAATTCAGAGGCTGGTGATATTGAGGGCACACGGATCAGAGTATGACTCAGTGTTTCGATTTATTTTATTTATATATTTGTAGTGCGCCGGCAGCCCGTAGGCATCGGGGCGCAGACATAAACACAATTCACCTAAACAATCAAAATGAGACAGGCGGGCTTAGCAGGAATGAGAGGGTGCAAGAAGCATTCATTTGAAAAGAAAGGTTTTCAAACTTCCCCTGAAGATTTTAAGATCAGGTTCCAGGCTGAGAGCAAGCGCCAGGGCATTCCAAAAGCAGGCAGCCTTAGAGGAAAAAGATCTACCAAGGCCCTTGGTACGTTTAACCGCAGGGCCCTGTATCAGCCCTAAACTGGAAGAGCGAAGGGATCTCGTGGGTTGATATGAAGGGGCCAATGGTTTTAGGTAATCTGGTATTGTGCCAAAGAGGCACCTGTGGACCAGGGTGTCCACTTTGAAAATGATCCGTTCCCGGATGGGTAACCAGTGCAGTTTCCTCCTGTGGTCCGAAATGTGTGTTCTTCGGTGAGTGTCGGTCACAATATGAACAGCATCATTTTGGATCACCTGACATCTCTTAAGATTGGATAAGGAAGATCTGCTGAGTAAAGCGTTACAATAGTCTCATCTGGTCAGAGTAATGGCTTGTGCCAGAGTAGTGCAGTTTCACTCAGAGATGTAGGTGCCGATGTTCTTGAGGGGGCGTAGATAGTAGTTGCATGTCTGATTCACATAAGTTATGTGAGCATCTGCATTTAAAGAGGCATCGAGCTGCACCCATAGAGTTTTTACCTTCTGTTGGATTTTAATTACTTTGTCATTTAATGAGAAACTTATAGTCTCCGCTCAGTTTGTTCCGGGCCTGTTTGGATCCAAACATCATCAGCTCCATCTTACTGCCATTCAGGCACAACCAGTTCTTGCACATCCAGCTATCAATATGACCGAAGATGTTGGACAAGGTTCTGGAGTCTGAGGCGTAGTTGCCAGTGACTTCCAGGATGATCTGGGTTTCATCGGGGTAATTTGTCGAGAAGAGTACAGAGGAATCTGATACATACATTGAAGAGCACCAGCGAGATGGACGCGCCCTGCAGCATTACACAACGGATCAAAGAAGAGGAAGAAAAAGCAGATCCCTCACTGTATTCTGGCCTCACAATATGAAAGAAAGGAGTGGAGCAGGTCCACAGCTTTCTTGGAGCAATGGTCTGTGTCATTTAGGCAGGTGAGGGGATGGTTGTGATCAATGAGATCGAAAGCCGCAGAGAGATCCAATAAGATCGGCATCCCAGCCTGCCCTCTGCCCATGCATCTCAAGCATTTGAGTCTGAAGGTCGACGAGGGCGGCCTCAGTGCTGAATGAG
Organism: Ambystoma mexicanum; assembly: GCF_040938575.1. Classification (NCBI taxonomy): domain Eukaryota; kingdom Metazoa; phylum Chordata; class Amphibia; order Caudata; family Ambystomatidae; genus Ambystoma; species Ambystoma mexicanum. The sequence goes on from NC_090932.1 coordinate 1,528,123,182, forward strand.
GGGCGAAAGCCAGATTGTCAATTGTGTAGAATGCTGTTGGACTCCATGAAAGATTGTAACTGGGTGGTGGCGAGTTTGTCAAGTATTTTAAGAAGAAATTGAGAATTGATAATGGGTCTCAGATTGCTAGGCTCTCCAGGATCAATATTCTTATTTTTCTTTATGAGAGTGATAGTAACTTTTTTGATACCACTGGGTATGTAGTTTTCCCTAAAAGATGCGTAGACTAGGTATGTAAAAAATGGAGCGAATAAATCCTTGTGTTCCAAAATCAGTTTTGGACGGAGACGATTGTGGGTACAGGAAGTAGGGTGCATTGAGGACAACAGAGTGGACATTTGGATCTTGGATCGAAATTTGAGAAAAAGAAAATTCCTGGGAAACGGAAAATTCCTGGGAAACGGGACCTTGTCAGGTAAAAGGGCCTGTTTTGTAACGGGGGATTGCAATGTTGTGCAGCCTTTATTTTATTTTGGGCATTTACAGTGGCCTGTATTATGGAGCAATCTGAGTTAGTCGGTAAGAAGGCAATCTGGGATATCTTGGGTTTTTCCAGAGACTTCAGAATTTCAAAGAGCTTCCCAGTGTGGTTAGAGAAAGACTCAATGTGGGCGTTAAAGAAGTTCTTTTTGGTTTCTAGAATTAAAGATCTGTATGATTTATCCACATCCTTCCAGGACTTCCTGGTGTCATTGGACCGGAGTTTGAGCCAGCGGGCTTCTAGAGCGCGTTTATGTTTCCTCAAGAGTTTTAATTCCAGGGTGAACCAAGTTTGGTGAGTTGGATTTATCCCTGACCTGTTCGGTTTTCATAGGGGCTGACAGGTCAAGCATTTTGGTGAGTCTTTCTGAGAAACAGGAAACCATACTGTCAGCTGAATCGTCTGGCTTTATTTTGGGCATAATGTTACTTAGGCAAGACTGCAGATCCTGGTGGGATATTCTATTGAAGGTTCGACGGGTAACAGTTTTTATGTGATTTGGAGGCTTGGGCGATCGGTTGAAGCTCTGGATGTTAAAGGTGATAACAAAATGATCAGACCATATGCACGGACTGGTTGATATTTTATTAACTAGAAGTTTTCTTGTCACGATCCAGTCCAGTGTATTGTTTTTTGCTGTAGTGGGTTCGTTATTCTGGACTTTGTGTCCTTTAGAAATAAGAGAAGATTCTAAATCAATGGCTTATTTGTCCAAAGTGGTCCCTCTCCATCTGTTTAGATCTCCCAAAAAGAGAGTAGCCATGTTGGGACTAGACAAATTGTTTAATATAATGGTTATTTCATAGTTGAAATCAGGCATGGGATTAGGAGGTCTATAAATGAGGACAAAGTTTAAACAATTATTGTTTGTCTGGGTCATTTTAACATGGAGGACTTCGCATCCGGTACAAGAGATGGGGACTGTAAAGAGTCCCAATCCCGTTATTAGCAATAATAGCCACTCCACCACCGTAGCCGGAGCTGCGGTTTGCGCAGAAAAAGGAGAAGCCTGTGGGGAACTGCTAAATTAATGGATAGGCTACTTGTGTCCCGAATCCAAGTTTCGGAGATACAGAGAATGTCTCCATTAATCTCACTTATCAGGTCGTGAAGATCCCGGGCATGGTTTATAAGTGATCTTGTATTGAGGCGAGCGACTTTTAAAGTGGTAGCCTTATATAAAGACAAGTGGGCTTTTGTATTTTTATATATTTTTTGCTAGGTTGGTTGAGCTGAGCGGGGGGGTACCAATGATCGAGTTAGACGGAAAAGCAGGGGTTACCACCTCAGGCACCTTGTAGTTGGTGCAGTTAGAAAGGTGGGTACCAAGTGGCACGATGCCAGGATTCAAATGCTCATGTTCCGGGATGACTGGTGGATGGGAGGGGGTGTTTGAAAGGCGTTCCAGAGAACAGGCATGCTTTGGATCTGCTGAAATGGTCTCCATTTGCAAAATTGCTAGGTCTGAAGGGGCAATGACTATAAAAGGCGTGGGGGTGGTGGACGCCGCGGTGGCCGGTAAGGTTGGGTGGCTATCAAGTTTGATTAGCTTTAATTTGTTTATGTACGCCAGTCGGTTAGCTCGCAGAGCTGCCAGTCACAATGCAACTCCAGGGGGGTAACCCATGTTGACCACGGAAATCCCAGGGGTGAAAGCAATGAGTAGCAAACGTGAGGATCTGGGGTAGCTAGTGGTACTTACTTAAGCAGAGTATCACCGTGAGGCTGTGAACGTCGAGGACCGGCAAAGACCGGCTTGGTGCTGAAGCGCCTGACAATTCAGTAAGTGCAGCTCAGGGTTTCCTGGGAGTTGTAGTTTGGAAGAGCAGTTCCTGTGCTCTCACGTTGTTAAACGCAACAAAGTGTAACAGATTTCAAGATTACCAGTGCTAAAATGAAAATTGAGAGTGTTTTATCTCTTTGCCTGAAAAGTTGAACAAATAAATGCGAGGCACGGTGGCAGCTGTAAAGGTCACACTCGCCAGCTAACAAAGAAAAAGATCAGCTTAGCAGCTTCTGCAATTATAATGTCACAAAAACAATGCAAGCACTCACACTACCTGTGCAGCAAATACCTGAGCAGGGGAGGGCAGCTATAGTATTTGTAGACCGGCGAAAACCGGCTTGGTACTGAAACACCATTACTACAGTGGTAGTGCCACACCAATCTCTTGAGTGGAACATTGATACTCACTAAGTCTACATTAATGTTAATCTCATTATAGGAATACTGTTTAATGACATTAGAGACCATCACATTCATATATCTACAGTGGTTTTTCAATAAACCTAAGACAGGGTCCGAGGTTGTGTTCCATTTGTCCATAAGACTATCTTTTCCCCAGTCCTTCCCTGTAAACAAGCCTGTGCCGTTAGCAAGTAATTCTACTGTAAAGTTGCACCCCGATGTGTTACTCAACATTCTCCCCTCTCCTTCTTTTATCTCCATGCAAAGAGGGAAGCGGTAAGAGGAGTGTACTCAAAGTGTTCTGGATAATTTATTCAAGCCCTTGGAGGTGGTCACAACTGCCGGTCTTAGCACTAGATTTCATTCATTTCATAGTGCTAGGTCAGTGATGACAAGAAGAGGATCCTCTGAATGGTGCATCGGGTGGCTATATACCGAACAATCACTAACGTTCCATTCGGAAACAGTTATGCGAGGCCATGTTGACGTAGGCGTTGAAATACATTGTTCACCTCCTGATGTAGGTGGTCTTTTTACTTCTTTCAAATATATGAGGACTTCATCACTCACGTTTATGCCTCCTTCCAGGCATGCCAGCACAACCCGAATAGTATGCTGGAAGGACTCTGCCTCGGATGAGACCCCGAAATTGAGCCTTTTACAGTAGAGGAACCCCACGTGGGATAGAAACATCATTATGGGGTTGGAGTCTTCGTGGAGGGGTAGTTGGTGGTAACTGGACCTCAAGTCAATAGTTGAAAATATGGAGGCTCCTTGAAGGTCTGCTAGAATACCCATGTGTGTAGGTTGGGTGCCTCTCTCTACATATGGCACAATTCGGAAGCCAGATTTCCACACAGATGTGGACATCATCTGGCTGCTTGGATTTGGGTGTGACTACGATGGGGGACACCCACGGAGCAGGCCCGCAGACTCTTTCAATTATATTGGCCGTTCCAAGCTTCACAAGCTCTTGTTCAACTTTCTTGCAGAGTTGGAATGGTATCTTTTTATTCCGCAGCGCAACAGGTTGTATCATGAGATCCATGTGTAGTCATAGATCTTGGTTATTTAGACATCCCACACCTTGAAAGAGGTGCTGATACTCCAGAAAAAGGTTATCAACATCATCTGGTAGATGCTAAATGCAAAATGGACCTGGTCTAAATCCTTAGCGGTGTCGCAGCTGAGCAATGTATCGGTAGTTGCCTTCACCACATAAACCATAGCTGGCGTGGAGACTCTCTCGTGGCCGACCCTTGTATGAAATGCCACTTTAAGAGGAAGTGGTCTGGACCATCTGATGGGAAAATTCTTATATTCAGAGCTGCCAAACGAGGCATAGGTTGTAGTTTGCTGAATTGTGTCGAGGGCATTAAATTGTCCGATGCACCTTTGTCAATCAACACAGGTACCTGTTCAAAGTAGATTGTATCAGTGCAACAGGGTTGACACCTACATCCTCGTAAAGAAGAAATAATTGTGGGCACATATGCACTTGGATGTTGAAAGTGTCAAATTGTTTTATTAGTTCATCGAGAAAAAAGTTACAAAATGTTGTATGAAAAAAACTATTTCTCTTATTAATTGCTGAAGTTCCAGGGTTTTAATGTTGTTAAATTATTTATTCTTTAAATTATAACTTACAATTCACAGCAGGAACTTCTAGTGGAGTGCAATGCAGCATGTATATCTACATACAAGAAAGTAGTAGAGCACAGGAGAAATGATAAGCCTGCACTCAAATTCAAGATACCTTCATCCTTGTGTTCCTTTGCAGATTGCTGGCACTAAGTAAATGTCCTCCACATTCTACAAGTGCTCGGGATCTCTAGGATCGTCAGTCTGACACTTGCTGGGATGCACGTTCAGCTCCCATGCCCACACTAACAATTTAGGCTGCAGAAAATATATTAATGCACGAGAGAGTGAACGTGAGCGGCTGCAGAGGGTTGGAACGTGTGAAGTGGGAATAACAACCATAGTTGCTTTGTAGCAGTCATGAATATATACGGAGGCCTGTGTGGAGGGCATGAGTGCCACTGAAGTACAATAGTTGAAATGTAGTGTACAAGGATATAAACATAGGCCCTGGTCCCCAACGTGAGAAATACTGAAGCACCGCCATATTTGAAGTGAGGCCTAGTATGTTGCAGGCCTGGCTGAAAGTAGCAGCATAGTGCGATAATGAGTTTTGAATCACCTACCCATCCTAAGCCCCAGCAGTGAAACCGAACACAGAGGCCTTCAGAAATGTAATTCTATCAAGCTAGGGGGCCTGCGAAAGCAGAACGGAATGTGAATGGCCGAGCACGGGGCAGAGCAGCGCCAGTCCCGAACGATAGACTCCTGGGAAGCAGGGTAAAGGTTGTCAGCTGCCCAAAGGCCCGGTCTAGATTTAGAGCATAAGCACCCCCAAAATAATGGCCATCCCATTTGAACTGCCAGACGCCCATAAAACAGAATACCTAATTCCATCAGGGGCCCCCCGACATGTCTGGTATCAAGCTAGTATTCCATTATTCAAAGGGCCAATTTGACCTTGGAGGTATCCACTAAGCTCATGTTAATGACCAGGTGCACGCCATGTGAGTAGGCCCACGGGGAGGGTAACAGTCTAGGCAGTCCGCTAATCAGGTAGCGGGAACCAAAGGTGACTGATTAGAGGACCACCTGTTAGAGGGCATGGGTATATTAGAATGTGGCCAATTGGCTGAGGGACCGTAGAGGACTGGTAGTATGTATATAGGTTGTAACCAATGAGGGTGGAGGATGAACACTGTATACTGTGTGCATCATCAGTGACGATGTCTCTCCTTATAATGCCATGTTTCCTTTGAACTGAGAGCTCTGTGGCAGCTGGGTTTTTTACAGGACCCTCTGTCACCTTTTTCCTTTTTGCATACAAAATAAAACTTTGTTTTCCTTGCAAAGAGGTGCACAGCGCCTTTTTGCTTGTCTGGTTGTCTGGAGGTCTTGCCTTACAAATTGAGGATAACCGCTACTATGGCCTGTTCCCTATGTATGGTGGACTGGGTTCTTGTTGGATTGGGAAAAGCCCATATTGCTCTGCAAACTTTAGCAAAATCATTTATTCACCCATAGCAACCACATTGTTTTGTCGTTGCTGAGCACACTTTTTCTTTTTTTTTTTTATTCAGTTGTATGTGCTGAAGAACACCTCTGCTGAAACTGCATTGTGAGTCTTGCTGGTATATATTTGGTGGTTTTTGGGTGCATGAGGTTGAAACGCTGCTGCGTACTCAGCCGTATTCAGTTGGTTGGGATCAAGTTTGTACTGCATGGACTTCTTAGCCTTTGAGGCATTGCATGTCGGTTACATGTGATTTTATCGAATAAACGAAGAAGGCATTTTTAAAAATCCAAAACATCGAGAGAGAAAAATAACGAAATTTGTTTTTCATTGTTTTTGGGGGGATCCAACCCCCCCCCCCCCTCTCCCCCGACCCCACCACCCCTCACCCCACCCCTTTTAAAAAAAAACGTTTACTATAATTTGTTATTTTTTGTTTTTCTTTTGGATTCGTCCAAAATTGCATTCTTTGTTGTCTATTCGATAACATCACTGCATGCTCTGCATGTCTTCCTCCATATGAGCTGTGCTGGAAGCTGTGAGTTTGCAAGCTCTCCCAAATTCGAAGATGTGTAACAGAGCAAGCCTGGTTCTTTCAGTACTTGTTTTTTCAAGTGAGATAATTGTACCTCTTATCGCCCCTTCCTCCTCATGTAGAGAGTATGCTGCTGCGAAGTTCCTTAAACACGTGTAGAAAGTGTCTAGGATTGAGTTAGGTCCCTGGCTGTTAGTTGAAACCGTTCATAGTTCATTTTGACAATCGGCGTAAAAAGTACAGTGTCTGAGCACCCTGTGTCAGAGCACCCTTGATAGTTTTGTAGGATCCATTCTATACGGTTCTATGTGATATTACCGAAGATTTTTTATTCAAGGTATTTTTACCGAAACTTTTTCACCAAAAAAACCTGTATTTTTTTATTTTTATTTCGGGGGCTCACCCCCCATGGCCCCATTTCCCCATGTGTTTAACCCCCAAACCCTCCCCACCTGTTTTAACCCCTTAGCCCCCCACCCTATATATATTTTTTATTTTTATTTTTTTATCTGCATTTGTTGTTAAAAAGCTTTAGGTAAAAAATACCTCCAATAAAAAATTCTGTTAAATCACTGGATACCATTCCATATGGGTAAGGTTTTGTGAAGCTTTTGCACTTCACTACTTACATAGAACAGGAGCATAGATTGGCTGGCCTTATCATCTTCCAAAGAGCATTTCAAAAGGTTCGGTCCATAATGCCTAGTGAGGGCCAAGGGTGGTGATAGATAATATCAAATTCTGGCACTGGGCATGAGGGAAATTGTGGCAGCGGTTTAGGAGATGGCCCTTGTGTTTTGTCGTGAGTCCTTACCACGCTTCTTGGTTGGGGACATAGGTTGGACGAGGTGGACCCCTTGCCCTCCCCACAATCACTGCTCACGCCCTCCATGTGGATGACAGATGGAAAAAAGTCTAATATAACCCCCGTACCATGAGGCGTGGCTTTGCTAGACTATGCATTTACCCAAACTTGACACTCATGGATCTGTATGCCTAATGTAGCCCTCCATATCATGAGGCATCGCTTTGCTAGACTATGCATTTACCCTAACTTGGCACTCGTTTATCTGCATGCCTATGCATTTACCCTAACTCGACACTCAAGTATGTGTATTCCTAATGTAGGCCCACGTACCATGAGGGGTGGCTTTGCTAGAATATGCATTTACCCTAACCTGGAACTCATGTATCTGTATGCCTAATGTAGGCCCACGTACCATGAGGGGTGGCTTTGCTAGAATATGCATTTACCCTAACCTGGAACTCATGTATCTGTATGCCTAATGTAGCCCCCGTACCATGAGGCGTGGCTTTGCTAGACTATGCATTTACCCTAACTTGGCATTCATGTATCTGTATGCTTAATGTAGCCCCCGCACCATGAGGCGTGGCTTTGCTAGACTATGCATTTACCCTAACTTAACACTCCTATATCTGTATGCCTAAGGTAGCCCCCGTACAATGAGGCGTGGCTTTGCTAGACTATGCATTTACCCTAACTTGGCACTCATGTATCTACATGCATAATGTAGGCCCCCATACAATGAGGCGGGCCTTTGCTAGACTATGCATTTACCCTAAATTGACCCTCATGTATCTGTATGCCTAAAGTAGGCACTGTACCATGAGGCGTGGCTTTGCTAGACTCTTCATGTAACTTTATGCCTCATTTAGCCCCCGTACCATGAGGCGTGGCTTTGCTAGACTATGAATTTACCCTAACTTGGCACTCATGTATCTGTATGCCTATGCATTTACCCTAACTCGACACTCATGTATCTGTATGCCTAATGTAGGCCCCATACCATGAGGCGTGGCTTTGCTAGACTATGAATTTACCCTAACTTGGCACTCATGTATCTGTATGCCTATGCATTTACCCTAACTCGACACTCATGTATCTGTATGCCTACTGTAGGCCCCATACCATGAGGCGTGGCTTTGCTAGACTATGCATTTACCCAAACTTGACACTCATGTATCTGTATGCCTATGCATTTACCCTAACTTGACACTCATGTATCTGTATGCCTAATGTAGCGGCGTGGCTTTTGACACTCATGTATCTGTATGCCTCATGTTGACCCCGTACCATGAGAAGTGGCTTTGCTAGACTATGCCTTTACCCAAACTTGACACTCATGGATCTGTATGCTAATGTAGCCCCCCGTACCATGAGGCGTAGCTTTACTAGACTGTGCATGTACCCAAACTTGACACTCATATCTGTATGACTAATGCAGCCCCCCGTACCATGAAGCATGGCTTTGCTAGACTATGCATTTACCCAAACTTGACACTCATGTATCTGTATGCCTAATGTAGCCCCGTACCATGAGGCGTGGCTTTGCTGGACTATTCATGTAACTTTATGCCTAATGTAGCCCCACACCATGAGGAGTGGCTTTGCTAGACTATGCATTTACCCTAACTTGGCACTTGTGTATCTTTATGCCTAATGTAGGCCCCCGTACCATGAGGCATGGCTTTGCTAGACTATGTATTCACCCTAACTTGGCACTCATGTATCTGTATGCCTAATGTAGCCCCAGTACCATGAGGCGTGGCTTTGCTAGACTATGCATTTACCCTAACTTAACACTCCTATATCTGTATGCCTAAGGTAGCCCCCGTACAATGAGGCGTGGCTTTGCTAGACTATGCATTTACCCTAACCTGGCACTCATGTATCTGTATGCCTAATGTAGCCCCCGTACCATGAGAAGTGGCTTTGCTAGACTATGCCTTTACCCAAACTTGACACTCATGGATCTGTATGCTAATGTAGCCCCCCGTACCATGAGGCGTAGCTTTACTAGACTGTGCATGTACCCAAACTTGACACTCATATCTGTATGCCTAATGCAGCCCCCGTACCATGAAGCATGGCTTTGCTAGACTATGCATTTACCCTAACTTGACACTCATGGATCTGTATGCCTAATGTAGCCCCGTACCATGAGGCGTGGCTTTGCTGGACTATTCTTGTAACTTTATGCCTAATGTAGCCCCCGTACCATGAGGCGTGGCTTTGCTAGACTATGCATTTACCCTAACTTGGCACTCATGTATCTGTATGCCTAATGTAGCCCCCCTCCCCGTATCATGAGTCGTGGCTTTGCTAGACTATTCATGTATCTGCATGCCTAATGTAACCCCCTGTATCATGAGGCGTGGCTTCACCAGACTACTCCTAAGAACCACCAGTACGTTTTCTTGTAGTGGGCCTGCACTTTGAAGATTGTTAATTCCCCACTTACTGTAACTAGCGCCTGAGGATTTGGTGTGCTGCAATTAATGCAAAAATAAATAATAAAATAAATAAAATCTTCCTTGGAGCGCTAAAGAATAGTGTGCACAGCAAGTTATAAAAAGCCATGTTGTTTTTAATGCCATGTTCCCTTTTGTTTTTAATAACTATGCCCGTGTAGTTTTGTTTGTAGGCTGTGGGTACCCGTATCAACTTTCACCTGCAGCTCACAACAAAACTCCCTGAAAGACCTGCACCTTGTCACCTTTGCCTTGTTGACGGCAATAATTCACACCTCGCCCTTTGTAACCAGTTGAGGGCTGTTTAAACCGGCGCCCCTATCTCTCTCCAAGCGTCAAAGTGCAGAAACAGCAGCACGGGCTGTTGCAAACTCCAAGCTCTCGCGAGCGCCACAGAGAACAGATCATCAACGCGTGTCCTGCTATTTACATTCCTGCGGAACACCTTAACTCAAGAACACAGGCACAATCTACGTAACGCTGTGAGGCTTCCATTTTATTCTGCGGTTTGGCCCCACCTATTTTTTTGTTTATTTTCAATTTTATAGTTTAAAGCGTGGACTTAGCTCGAGAGCAGCGCAGCACTGTGCAAGGTTTTGGTTGCAGCGTTTGGGCTGGCATCTTTTAACACTAGAGCAGTACTGCGAGTTGCGTTCTGTGCTTCCATTGGGATTAGTCCATGGTCAAGCGCTGTTGCGAAAGCCACGTTTGGAGAGATTTGCAAAATTGGAGAACTGTGAAAGACAGTCTTCTGCAGGGGTGGGCTGGGAAACACAAGAGGGCCCGGAAAAGAGTGTCACAGTGGCCCCATGTCACACATTTTCAGCAAGCCCAACCCTTTTCCTATGAGAAAATGTGGAAATAAAATAGATTACCACACAAAAGAGGACCAGGGTGCAGAGGCCTACAGGGAATCTACAGAGGTCCATATAGATTGGTTTACATTTATTGTCACTGGCCCATCTCGGGAGGATAGCTCAGGGGCAACATTGGAAGCAAGACGACACAGTGCAACACAGATTCGATCCCCGGGGCTGCGCTTAGAAATCTCTGGGTATTAAGCGCGTTATAAATAACCTATCATATCATATCTGTTCCAATGACCCACGAGTAACTTTCCTCTGATCAAGCAATATTTTGTGACCCCAGCATGAGTGTTCTCAGAGGCAGTAGTGCTGTGTAGGAGGCCAGTACTTTCAAGTGAGCCTAAGTGGGCATTGCTGAGGAACAACTTGGCAGTCAAATCAAAGGCTTACAACCCTTACCTTTTAGAACAATTTAAAAAATACCCTTCTGAGTACCTTCATTTCTACAGAAACTAAACTTGGGTATCACTTTTCATGTTTGACATGACTTCTGTAACTGTAAGTAATCCAAAATACCAGACTTAGCCAAACCCCATAACACCCCGTACCCCCTGCCCCCCCCCCCCCCGGAATGGCCGTGCAGGCTTCTGCTCTCAGGCTCCATGTGGATGCTGCTTCTCTAATTTGATGGTTTATATGCATTGCCAGAATCCAGGTGTATGAGCTTCCCAGAGAGAGTGCTGCTGTGGCCACAGATGTATTTCACCTGAAATGCTCTCCGCCTAAAATTGGCCAGAATTCCTTTCACTGTGTTTGCCTGAGCTAAAAACATGGTACTTGCCCATTCCATTGCCATTGCGCTGGACGCGCACAGTTGATCAATTCACTGAAATGATGCCACTTGTTTTGTTCCTATAATCGTTATGCACCTCGATTTTGTAAGACATTGTATTTAGACCAACACATTCTATTGGCCAATATTATCTGCGCTGATCCTGTAGGACGCATGCTCAAATCCAATATTGTCCTCCAAGATCGATAAGCGGTAGTAACACCTATGTGAGATGTACTGCTATGAATAATGATATATATATATATATATATATATATATATATATATATATATATATATATATAGTTTATTAGCCATCTCTTTTTTGATTTCTCTAAAACTATGACCAGTCTCCTTCTAGTCTAGCAAAGTTGCTAAGTAGCCTCTCTGAAACCTCTTGCTCCTGGGAATCCTATGCCTGCCCATTGGGTGCCCATTGGGCGGCTGAGCTCCCAATCGTAAACCCTGATGGTCCTCTTGCTGCTTAACTACAATGGTTCAGGGCATTCTCCATTGGTCAATGCTGGCCACTTGCAATATTCGAGTGCCAGCATCCCTGCGTGGGTAAGACGCCCTTTTAAAGGCTAGGATATTAAGTTGTTCAATTTCAGGCTTGGTAGAAGTCTGTGTGCCAATGTCTCAACCCCCTTCTGCACAGTTAAAAGTCCATTCTTCCAGAGGCGTGGCTACCCATTGCCCCATGACCCTGACCAAGAATATTGGACACCTTGGGGAAAAATTCTCCAAAAATGTAGCACATCTCAATAAGATGTACAATTGCTCAAAGGTGTGCCTGCGCCACGGCCCATCTAATTGTACCCCCAAATCCTCCGAAAAGATCCCCATATATGTGCGATGTGCAACACAGCGCAAATACGAGGGCAAAAGATGCACAAAATAAAGTGCAATCGATCCCTCATGTGACAGGATGCGCATTCGCCCCGTGCATTGTGTCCGATGAGTCAACAATGACCACATCACGCATGTGCATCACGTCAGATGCCAAAAAACGTGTGCATCGCATCAGTTGCCTTATAAATGGGCACAGCTACCCTCAAAAAGTGATCCAAGCCAGGAGGCCTCCTCAAATATCATTTCCAAGCACCAGACCACACTGGAAGTCCCAAAACTCGACCCAGCAGTATTTGGGAAGGTACCAGGCCACCCACGGGAGACCAGGGTGTAGAAGACAAGACAAAGGTGGAAAAGGGCAGAGAGGCAAGAACTTTGCCCCAAGCACAGATTGACTACATGAACCAGCATGAGGACACCTTGTTCAACCTCCATGGCCAATCAGCCAGCATAGTTGTCAAGAATGCACTATGTTATGATATGGCATTTATAACGCGCCTATACACAAGTGTTTCAAGGCGCAACTAGGCAAGGCAGGGGAACCAAGGGAAGACAGAGACAACGATCTTACTAGGCCAGGTGACATTGAGATCGCACAAGTGCAGGGTGGGTGGGGAAGGTGAAAGTGCAAGGGGGAAGGTGGAGGGGAAGTGCAGACATCAAGTGTCAAGTGCTGGCCTCAAGTGTCGAAGAATGTGAAGGCCCTTGTGTGCCACACCGATCGAACCACCAAGGTAATTAAGACGCACTGGGACGTCCTGAAACGCTGACCAAAGAGAAATTGGCAGACATTCACACCCATTCTGGGGCACGCCCCCTTGCGGATGAATACATGGCACCAACAGAGGAGGCAGTGGCAGGAATGTTACATAGCTTCTGTAGAAGGCCTTGGTGGCCCAGTCACTGCAGCTCCAGAACCTGGTGAGTACAACCAACAGGAGGTTACCTCTGCATGCCTTTCCCAGTGCACTTACAGTGGCTTCCAACATCACTCCACTACAGCACACCTACTGGAGAAAGATATCCATCTTTGCTCCGATTCATCCGACTGCATGCTCCAACATTACTCTCACAGTGTACTCACACTCAGAGCTGCTGACAGCGCATCTGTCATGAGGGCCGGCCGCTACTTTTCTGCTGGTTAACGAATAACAGTAAAAAATCATGCACGTGCCCCACATCAAATGTCAGTGACTGGCTGCACATGTGCCAAGATAGTTCTGTACTACTACGCAGGACCACATTTAACTGTATACACACAGGGATGCAAAGGACGATGTGTGGGGTCTTCCATGATGCGTGCATGCTGCAATGTTGGAGCACACGCAATGTCCCAACAAGTCAGGTGGACAAGGGTGTGGAATGTGATGAAGGATCCCCACCAATTATATTAAATGCCACTGCATAGCACTACATCCACACATCAATCATCTAAAACTCTTCCATACAGATGCTGCTCCACCAGACGGCCACCCCCGGAGGAAGACGACATGGAAATGGATCTGGCCCAAGAGGGACCCACACCACAGACTGCTACAGACATGCACCTTACCTGGGGATGGCCAAGCAGGCAATGAAGAAGGCCAAGCACTCAACCTGGGTGTGCCTCTGGGTGCATCAACACTGGCCTCTGGTGACACCATGGCAATGAACAACAGAACATCCAGACCAGCAGGAAGGCTGTTCGGTACATACAGGCCCTGTGCACGTCCCCATGCAAACTGGGAAAAAGAAATGGGCCAGCACCATCTGGCAATCCGGATACAACACACCTCAACGCAGTCCACTTTTGGGCAGGGGTCATGTAATCAAGAGGCATCCATTGTGGAAGTGCACTGGCCTCTTTGTTGCTCCTTACATGTTAATGGTGATATGATAAGTTATTTATAATGCTTAATACCCAGAGGTTTCTAAGCGGGACCCAGGTATCGAACCTGTGTTGCTTCATGTCATCTTGCTTCCAAGGCGAGCACGTTGCCCCTGAGCTATCCTCCTGAGACACGACCAGCGACTTTGGCACATATGTACAGTGGCATCATGTATTGCCTGGTCAGAGCTACAAACAATGGCATATCAGAATAAGTCCGTGCCAATGGCCTGATAAAGTCGTCATACTGCATGCATAAAAACCACTGGCACCGCCTGTTGAAGACACACATGCCTTCTTTAGTGAACAAACTTGCCGCAAGATCATCCTAAAACCCTATTGCCACGTGACTCAGTCCATCAAATGCAGCAGGTGGGACAGGTGGCTGTGGTCGCAAATCAGGGCAGATCTCAATCTGGGGGCATTGCCCGAGTTCCATGATATGCAGCACAGAACAGACCACTATGATATTGCATGCGGTCAGATGGTCAGATAGTAGCGCTCCACCAGATGGTCAGATAGTAGCGCTCCACCAGATGGTCGGATAGTAGCGCTCCACCAGATGGTCGGATAGTAGCGCTCCACCAGATGGTCGGATAGTAGCGCTCCACCAGATGGTCAGATAGTAGCGCTCCACCAGATGGTCAGATAGTAGCGCTCCACCAGATGGTCGGATAGTAGCGCTCCACCAGATGGTCGGATAGTAGCGCTCCACCAGATGGTCAGATAGTAGCGCTCCACCAGATGGTCAGATAGTAGCGCTCCACCCGAGTAGTCTAAGCACCTGAAGCGTGACCTTGATCACGTCCTTTGCGCTGTGGCCCAATTCAAACAGGAAGAAGATACAAGACAAGTTGATTCACTAAAAGGAGGCCACATTAGATAAGGCCACCCAGATTGACAGAGCAGCAGAAGAACGGCAAGAAAGATGCCAGGAAATGGCGGGAGCTGGACGAGGTGCATGCGCGGCAGAGGAGAAGACATGATGGAAAAGACAGTGTGAGGGTAATAAAGACTACATGGAGAGGAGAAAAGAACCAATGAGTCAGCACCAAAGACAGAGTAGATGATGGGCCTATAGACGAAGATGCCCTTACTGTACTGAATGAGAAAAGAGAAACCACACTGCTACATCAAGGTAGATGGCAAGGAGACGAGAGAGATGGCTAATACAGGGTGGGATTCAAGCATAATGCCCCTAAGCACGCACAAGCAGATGGTGGGACTGAACAAAGCTGCATGAATGAAGAACAAGCAAACCCCTAAAGTGTTTGGGAGGGTCCACTGTACACCCCATAAGATATTTAACATGTTCAATTGAATTTTGAGGCAGAAAAGCTGGGACAGAAGTATACTTTGCCGAGAAGAGTCCTGCAGTCTTGGCCTGGGACGACCAGGCCAAATTGGACATTAAGAAGACCCCTATACGACAGACCAGGTACTAGCTCTAGAATGGAAAGATGAACATCTGAAGCAACATCATTGAAAGCTGTTTTCTGATACACTAGGGTGTGCTAAAGACTAATGAACCCAACCCCCTTTTTTCTTACAGGGCCAAGCACAGCAAGGCCACCAATAGTGGCTGAAGGGCACTGTACAAGACCGCTTACATTACATAATACATATCCAAAAGCCAAAATGTTTGCCTTTGTTAGTATTGTTTTTGACAGGGCTTAAGTGCAATGAACATGTGCAAGGGCACACTTCCGTCTTATTTTAATTACACAGGAACTCATTCACGTGCACAATTAAGGCATTACATCTCAGAAGGCTGATAAAAAAAAACACTGGCAGGCCCTATAAAACACAAACGTTGATGTTACTTCATGATAGATGTAGCTAGAAATCAAGGAATAGATATTTCCCAAGCCCTGCCATAACGGACCTGGCAATAACATGGCAACATCTGGAACATGGTGCAAGTACCCAGTCATATGATGTCAATGCCTCACAAATGCTTATCCTTTATCTTGAAAGAAGTCAAAATTATAGCGCTTGATAGTAAGTCTTTTTTAACAGCACTTAGGTGCAAGAAACAGATGTAAGGGCACACATGTGTCTTCTTTTAATTACAACAGAAACTCATTTTGACACACAATTAAGGCATTACATCTCAGAAGACTGATACACTGGTCAGAGTAGGCTAAAGGAGCTCTTACAGCAGCATTCTACAACCTTAGCCCCAACTTACATAGTAGCCTAGACATTTACAAAATGCCTGATCCTATCCAGCCAAATGCCGTTTTGCTCATTTTTCAGGGACGTGCAAGCTTCTTTTTTGTGTTGCGTGTATGTATGTGTACATAGGTCTCTACTCTGGGCAGGGTAAATGAAAGGAGCTGTTACAGGCAGCATGCTACAACCCTAGTCCCAGTTTACAGAGTACCCAAGCATTTACAAAAGGCCTGATCCTATTCACACAAATGCTGTTTTGTTCAGTTTAAGGGAGCTGCAAGCTTACTCTTTGTGTGGCACTTCTCCTGATTACATTTCCCAACTGGTCAATCATGAGCCTGATGGAGGGCAATGTACCATTGTTTTTGTAGTCACAGAGCACACACGTAAGCTTCCCACTTTAGAAGCAAGTGTAGGGTACGTCTGCTGCCTTGGCTGACATTGCCCTAAGAGATCTTACCAACTTGTGTAAAAGATGTAATTTTAAAAGCACAATTCAATCAACACCTCACGTACTTCAGAGAGGCAGCCCGGCAGGCTCCCTCCCCACTTCCTCTCTTCTATAGTGTAAATAGATGTTAATGGGTGAGCCAGACCTTTCCCTGGCTCCAGAAGATCCCCAGGGGGAACAGCTCACACTGTGTGCATATGCTAAACCCTGACAGCCCCTTCCTACCCTCGGAGGACAGCCCTGACAATCTGGATGAATAAAGCATGGCTGGCGTGCCCTGGTGCCATCATTTAGCTGTGGTACAGGTAAGGAAAACCACCGGAGCCCCTTAGCAAGAAGGGCTAGGGAGTCTACACACTGGAGATTGCAGTCTTTTTGGAAAGTCCATCATATCCCCAGCCCCAAAGGCCCTGTCTGTCACTGCCAGCACACTGCTCGTCACCATCCTGCTGCCACCGCACCTCCCAGTTGCCTTTTTTAGGCCAAGGTGCTGCACATGTTTAAGGAATCAAGGAATCCACCATCCATGTTTTCTGCTTCACGTTTCCTCGTGAAGATTCCCCTGCATGGTTGCAGCATCACCCAGATACCGAAGGCCTGGTGCCACATCAAAACCTGGATAGTTTGTGTCTGCTGGTGTCTGTGGAGGGGGTATTTAATTTTGAACTGTGTGAGAAGAGTATTGGAGCTTGAGAAAGACATCAGGGTAGACCTCTGTGATGTAAAATGATCAGGGATTCTGGCCAATGCCCCGACCAATGACAGATGAATGCCTGATAACACCTTCTTGCCCTGCCCAAAATGGGCCTTGTCCTGATGGGCAAAATTCCCAGCACGCCACTGAGCACAGCACCTGTGCATGGTAGAGTGACCTTTGAGGCATCTCTCAGTCTGCCAGTCAGCAGGCCAAGCAAGGCAAAATAGGTGCATCCTCAAATCTCAAGTAGCCCTGTCTCTGAACCAATGTGTCTTGCCTCCCATAACCCTTTGGTGACGCTTATGGAAATTGACTGCAGTTTAGATGCTGACCCTTCCCCCTCATCTGCCATTTCATAGATGCTTGTTTTGATGCACATGGAATACAATGTATCGATGTGTGTGTGTGCGTGTATGTGTGTGTATGTGTGTGAGTGTGTGTATGTGAGAGAAAGAGGGATTGACAGGGGCAGAGTGAGCTAGTGAAATGGGACCTGTATGCAAGCGGGCAGTGGTGGGAGCGCAGGGTTGCAGGTTGCTTTGCCTTGTAAGACCTACTTCCCCCATTCCATTGACTAAGCGTCTACCCCACTTTACACTGAACACACAAACCCCACACAGACGGTGACCACAGGCTGAACCGTTAGCACATCATTGATAACCGAGTCACGAGAAAGCTCTCCTCTTTAGCCTTATTGCACTCTCACACATCAGCTCGCCAGAACCAAAGCACTGTAGTCTATCAAATCTTGGGCTCTTGCCTGTGGATAACATACTCCTAAGTCACTCCGCCAAAACCATAGAAAGCAGATTGGCACTCAGGAACCAGATACTTTCCACATGTACCCAACACCTTAAGTTTCACATCTGCCTTTTCCACTGCCCCACTAAAACCCTGCTCTCCTTTCTTCTTACAGAGCTAAGAGCAGCGAGGCCACCAATTATGGCAGACGGGCACGATACAAGACCACGTACATTACACATTTCTTCCAGTTCCTGCCACAGCCAGAGGGCGGCTTCAGGATCAGTTACAGAAAATGCTCTGACAAGGAATGATTGAGCCAACTGAGTCATCAGTCTGGTAGCACTAACAAAAAAAAAGCACAGCCAAACGCTTTGAGAATGCGGATCCACTTACATCAGGAAGTTGTTAGAGGCAGATACTCTTTGTCGAGTATGAACTAACTCATTCTGATAATAAAGGAAAATAAAGGCCCTCATTACAAGTACGGCAGTGTGATAAAAAAAACAGCGGTAATGCAGTGCTAAAACCGCGCTTACTGCACTGCCGTACTACAACTTTGGTGGTGAGGTGTAGGAGTAACCTCCAGCAAAATGCTGGAGGTAAATCCATTGCCTTACTGGCAAAACACTGCCAAATTGGCAGAATTACCGCCAGCAGTCAATTCTGCCAAAATCCCCAGGGATTCCTATGGACTCTATAAATGGAGACTAGGATTTACCACAAGAATACCGCCATACGTTTAATGAGGCCCAAAGTCTTCTCCAAGCTTGATCTGCAGGGTGCATATTATTATTAATATTATTTATTTTTTTATTTATTCGTGTGTATTGCCTTAGCAATTTTTACAAAAGTGATGCTGGTCATCTTACAAGAGCCACACGATGAAATGGAAAATACAACAGTCAGACAGTAGAAGCTCTGACGGGGGACGGTATCTCCCTGGCCGACCAATCTCCCCTGTTAAAGTCCATGCTCCGCATCAGGGACCTCATGGTCGGTCATCATCGGAGTTTTTGAGGAAATTAATTCAAATGCACTTTCCAAGATTTTTACAGTTGCTATGGTCCATTTTGTTTTCTCCCCTGACAACGGCCTGTTCCACCACGTTGTATCTGCATCTTCTATGATTCCCGAGCGATCTGTGCACAGACTAGTCAGGTATGTGGCTCTTGCTTTTTACTAGGTATGGGCAGTGTATCAGAAGATGTTTTATCGATTCTAGCTCGTCTGGTTGGTTGCAGAGACGACAGGCCTTTTCATTGGTTCGTCTCCTGATATCTTGGATTTCACGTGTCGGAAGGAGATTGAAGCGCGCCATAATGAACAGTTTTCTGAGTTGCTTGTTTGGAAATCTGTTACAGTATCCCATTGGTTCTTTTAATTTGTTGCAATTTGGTGGGAGATCTTTAGTCAGTTTATTCATCTGGGCTTTTTCCAAGGTTTCTATCCAATCCTGAGCTTCCAATTTTGATTTCACTCTCGTAGGGTTGTTTTTTAGATCCTCTTCAGTGCACGCGATCTCAGTAAGCTTTTCTCTCAGGTTATCTGTCCATTTATTTAAGATATCCAAGTGAAGGTTTCTCATTTCATCAGCGAGTATCTTATAGATAGGCAAGTTGTCTTGTATAAGAGTGTTCCTCCAGAGTTGCATAGCGTTTAACCCCACTGTCGCTTCTAGGGAAAGTAGACCAAAGTCTCTTCTGATAAGTGCCATTGAGGTAGCGTTGGGCAGTCCTAGGACCGTTTTCCAGATATGGTTCTTTAGTTTCCGCCAGATGTCCTTTGGCATGCTCAAAGTAGCTCCCATGCCATAGGTCAAGGTTGGCACCACCTTCCCTTTATAGAACTCTATCATTGGGACTAAGAAGGAGTATTTGCCATATTTTTGGTCTATGGTTTTCATTTGGGCCGCAAGGTTTTTTGCTTTTTCCCATAGAATCCCCTGCATTGTTACTTCCTTTGCCCAGTGGTCGATGTGGACTCCTAAGTATTTAAAACTTTGGACCACTTCGATTTCTTCTTTGTCCAGCGCCCAATTGAAACCCGCCTGGATCTTCTTGGCACTTTTCCCAAAAATCAGTATTTTCGTTTTCGATTTATTTATTTGCAGGTTGTTTCGCTCTATATATTGCGCCCAGTTTGCAAGTTGGCGTTGTAGGCCTATTTGGGTTTGGTCTAGTAATATTAAGTCGTCTGCATACATTAAGGGTGATATGTTATCCTTACCCAGCTTTGGTGGAAAGGCTCTTACTGCTTCTTCCGACTCTTTGAGGTCCCCCAAAAAAGCGATGAACAAAGCTGGGGCCAGAGGACAACCTTGCTTCACTCCTTGCTCCACCGGAATCTCTTGCGACAAAAGGCCTTGATTGTTTAAACAAACTCTTAGCATGGTGTTAGTATGTAGAGCCATCACATGGTCTAGCAGTTCCCCCCGGACAGTTCATTTTTTCCAGTTTGTTCCAGAGTATCCGCCTATCCACTCTGTCAAAGGCCTGTGACAAATCCACAAATGCCATGTATACAGTTGGCACCCCTTGCTTGACCTTGGCTTTTATCAAGTTGAGAATAAAGATGTTGACTGTTGTACTTCCCTTCTTTAAGAAACCCATTTGAAAGGGGTAATTTGCATGATCTGGCCCAGTTTCGAAAGTGGGTCAGAAGGAGCGTTGCAAAGATTGTTCCTATTATGTCGTGTAAGGCGATGGGTCTGTAATTACTCGGTTCTTCTTGGTTCCCACATTTGAAAATCGGCACCACCACCGCACTTACCCATGACGCCGGGAGGGTTCTTGTCTGTCTACATTGTTCAAAGATGATACTGATAAAGGCAGCCCAAATCTCCGGATTCTGTTTTAAGTCAATATTGGATAGTCCGTCTGGCCCCGGTGCTCTGGATTTCTTTAGTTTCATTATGACGTTCTTTATGTCATCAGTTGCCGAAATATCGATCCAAGGCGTTTTAACTGGATTTTCAGCCCTAGGTATTTGATATGCTTGTGCCTTAAACAAATTTTCGAAGAATTTCACCCAAGCTCTTTCACTCACTGCATTTACTATTTGATTTTCAGTCTTCTTCTCTGGTTTATTGATGAGTGCCCAGAAATCACCGGTCTT
Source organism: Ambystoma mexicanum (assembly GCF_040938575.1). Taxonomy (NCBI): domain Eukaryota; kingdom Metazoa; phylum Chordata; class Amphibia; order Caudata; family Ambystomatidae; genus Ambystoma; species Ambystoma mexicanum. Next base: position 1,528,144,291 of record NC_090932.1, read on the forward strand.
TTTTGTACTTAAGGTACGCATCATTTCCTCTGCGTCTTTTTGATACATTATGTGTCTATGACCTCGTATCCAGGTTTTGTATTTTGAGCTTTCCTGTTTCAGTGTATTCCATGCTGTTAACGAGTTCTCCTTGATAGTTTGTCTCTTCAGTTTTCTCAGGGTTCTCTTTCTTTCTACGACCTCTTTGGCGTAAGTATGTATATTTTGTCGTAGCTTTTGGTTTTTACCCTGCGGCTTCATCCTGTACTGAAGTAAGAGAGGAAGATAGTCCGGGCTTTGTTTCTTACTGGAGTAAGAGAGGAAGATAGTCCGGGCTTTGTTTCTTATCTCCTCGTGCCTGGATACCAATTTTGTACTTTTCGGTGATGCATTCAATATTTGCTGCAGTGAGCCGAATGTGGGTTTGTTGGTTGTTCAATTCATTTGAATTGTTGTACTTCTGGGGTACAGATCGTCGTGAATTCCATTTTATAGCCACAAGATTGTGGTCGCTTTCTTGTGTTTTGGTCACCGAGTAGACTTCTATACTTGCCAGTAGACTATAGGAGATGAAGAAATAGTCAATATCAGCTCTGGATACGCCCCTTTCCCATCCAAGATTTCAATGCTGCCACATTGTGGAGATTTCTCGATTTCATGAGCCTCATCCACGATGTTCCACTTTCTTCTGCTGGGGATTTTGTTTTCTTCAGCAGAGTTGTCCCCTTATCCATGGTACAGTTAGCATTTGGATCTCCACAGATTATTATGTGTGCCAGCGGGTCTTCCACGATGATGTCATCGATTGTTTTGGCTACTTGTTTACAAAAATCTGCTGTCGTGGTTCTTTCCGGGTTCCAGTATGTTGCTATAAGGGTGATTTTTGCTTTTTCAGTTCCCTTTCCTCGAGTTTCTTCCTGGGCCCATGTCGTTAGAACTGCCAGGATACCATATGATTCCACTATGGTTTTTACACTTACTATTCCGACCCCCGACTTTATGGCTATCAGGAGCCCTGAAGACGGTCGGCCAAACAGGCCTTTCGACGCTGGCGAAAATGCAATTTCAAAGCTGTCTAAAGCTGGCTTTTCAGTTAGCCAGTGCTCTTGAAGGCATAGTATACCATACGCCCCAAGATCCTGATTCTCCGGGTTTGTCAGGTGCCGGTGGCCTCTCGTGTTCCATGAGGCCATGGCTACAAAATCTTGCGTTGTGGTTTCTTGCTCATGATCTTGATCAGTCGTCGGAGGGGGTAGATCTCTGGACCCACCTCCTGATGATTGCTATTTCTCGGTGTGTGGCTTTAACGTTGCTTTTAGCCAGTTCCATGGTCCTTTTGGTGTTCTATTTTCTCGCGTGTTTTCACTCTTTGATTCTCGATCTTTTTCTTTTCTGCCATCTTTTTCTGAAACTTCTCTCTTTGTCCGGGTCGCCTGGCGCTTGGTGGGAGATTCAGCTCTGTCTCGATCTCTTCTATCCCCTGACTGACCCCCCTCTCCAAGTGCTTTTCATTTAGATCTTCAATGGCTTTAGGATCTCTCCTTCTATATCTCTCATTCCTTGGTTCTCGTTTTTCCCACTCATAGTGGCGATTGCTTTCATATCTCGTATGATACAACGGTGCCTTCCTTTTATTGTTGTATAGATCTCTAGTTTGGGATATGTAATGCACTTTATGGTCGCCAGTTTTCTTTGTGGACTGCACTTTTCGGTCTGTCTTGGATATATGTAATTCTGTCAGGGTGTATCCTGCTTGTTGTAAGTCCTTGTATGCTTCCTCCGTGATATCTTTTATTGCCTGATTTTTAATGTGAAGGTACGTTTTGGCCTTTTGGTCCCTGTGATAGGGTTCTATTAGTATGAAGTCTTCCGACTTTAAATGCTGCAGACAGTGGATTTTGCTTAGTATGTGCATATTATCAGATGCGTCTACATAAACAATCTAGACGACTGAAGGCAGGTATCACCCCGTTTGGAATGTTCCAATTTGCCCGCATGCCAAAGTGTAAAGTGGATAGTATCTCAGAATGTTCTAGATGATGTTACACTGCTGATGAGGAAACCCAGGACAAGGCACTACAAGAAATACTAAGCACATTGGAAAGAGGAGGCGTTGCATTACAACATGAGAAATATGTGTTGAAGGTAAGTGGAGTACTGTGGTTACGCAATCACGTCGAAAGGAATAAAGCCTAAACTGAACCCACTGCAGGCAATGGCGGACACACCTGCGCATACAAATAAAGAACTCAGGTCCTCCCTATTCGAGTATTATGTGAACTTTTTGCCACAGTTCTCTGTAAATCAGCTATAATAGACTGCTAATTTAGAAGGACAATGTGTTTGGGTTGTCATCCATGCAACAGAAAAGGTTTGATCTGGTGAAGGAAATTATTTTTGAAGCACTGTGTCTCAGACCATTCAACCGAAAGTGGCACAGATATATTACCGCGGTAGCAGGTGCCTTTGGCCTGGATTCCACCATGACACAAAGGTAAGGAGAGGTGGAACATGCAGGTGTGCTCTCATACAAGGCGTTATCAACATCAGAAAGTAAGACTCAACCACTGAAAAGGAGATGCTAGCATGTGCCTGGGCGGTTGAGCACTTTCCGGACATGTGTGTGGGAAATCAAGTTCTGGCTAGTAACAGACAATAAACTCCTCATTCATCTGTGTAATCCAAGTGGCGCTAGGACGTCAACTCCTAAACATGTCAAGGTTGCAACAAAGTTACAAGACTATACATTCACTGAGAATATTCCAGGTTGGAAGAATCCATAGGCAGATGGTATGTCCCCCTCTCCCCTTGACTCAAAGGAAGATGGCATGCTCATTCAAGATTAATGTGTGGCAGCGTCCATAGGCGACACATGGGGAAAATACTTCTTTAATGGTAATGACTATCTGGGGACCACAATGACAAAGAGGAGAGCGAGGGGGTCGTAAGGCTGGCGCATAATGAACATTGATGTTCACATAACACTAATGAACTGTCATGCATGCGCCAATACTGATAAAGACTGCAAGTTACATATGCTCCCCTAGTTGGCTCAGAGGGGGCAGTTGCTGCGTGGGACAAAGTTAGGCTGGAATGTATAGACCCATCAGAAGCCATGCAACCAGAAAACAAATATGGCCTGGCCATAGTGGACTACCTATCTAAATGGACAGAAGTTTCCTTTGTGTATAACATCACGACAAAGACTGTCATTGCAGCACTCAAAGTGCTCTACGTGAGATAGTGATGGACAGTGGGGCCCAGATCACCTAAGCAGCGATAGAGAGAATTCTGTATTACCACAACATAAAACAGCTTAAAGCGGGCGTGTACCACCCACATGCAAATGGACTGATTGAGAGAGCCAATAGGTTAATAAAGGGTTAAATCTACTTAGCCAGGCCTCAGGTATGGACACTTAAGAGACGTTCATTGAAGCACTCAAATTCTTCCAATGCTGCACTCCAGTGAAAGTGTTTGCCAAAGGAACAAATCAAATATGTACGCAAGTTAGGTGAAAGTGGAACCTGGAAAGGGTGGCATTACTTACAAGGACTTGTAAGGAACCCTATGCTGAGGAAGAAGATATCCAAGGTGATACTTCAGGTGATGCTATGCAGAAAAGGAAGATACATGGTTGGAATTAACTCACGACAGACGCTGAGGAACCATGGGCGTCCACTTGAGCTCATCTCCTTGGAACCTGGAAGAGGAGACGTCACAGGCACCTGAGCAAGGGACTGAGAACAGGGTGAGTGCAACATTCCCAAGCAACAAACTCTTGAGATCCCAGCTGGAGTGAAGAGTGAGCCTTCTCACTATAAGGACTTTATTATGGACTAAAATGTTCTTGCTCATCAAAGAAAAAGAGGTATGTGCAGAGCTGTTCTCGTGGAACCATCCAGACCCTCTGGGAATCACCCAAGACCTAGCCATTGTGTGTCTCTTTCACTTCGTGGTGTAGTTACTTACTGCTCCGCTGCATTCTGGTGCAGGATCTTTCTAATGCAGGATTTAACCATAAAACGGAAACCATTGTATGATTGTGGAGCACAGTACAATATCATCTCTGCTTTCATTTCATAAGTAAAAATGTAGTGGGGAAGATACAGGAAGGGAGCCCTTGATTGGGTGGGAAAATGATGGGGAAAGGACCAGGGGAATGAGGCAACACATGTGACATCAAACAACCAGTGAGAGTACAATAAGAGGGGAGTGGTGGAGGAACAGAGATGGAGGCTGTGTGGCAGAGCTCCCAACAACCAAACACAGAATAAATGCAACCCTCGATAGGAAAAGTTTGGCACACCTTTTGCAAGGATAACAAAGTTTTACTTCCAGAAAGAAAAATACATGTCAGCAGGGGCATTCAAACCCCATTGCCATGGAGCGCACTGGTTAGTTCAGGGAAGGCAAGGCATTTTAAGGCACAACAAGGTCAGTAGTGACAGAAACAGTGTACAGCATCATCTCATCGTCATTATTGGTGGGGCCCCTATGTACATACAGTCGGACCCTTATTGGCCACCAGATGATTGGCTGCTGTTGCTTGTGGCGATCTTCTTCCACGTGGACCTTGGTCTCAACAAGTTCACACCCTAGCAACACAATTGGCTCATTAGATGAATAGACCTGTCTTTTCACATTTCGACCATGTGATGTGTACCTGGTAATTTAGAATTTAGCTCAGTGGATTCTCTCGAGGTCAAGATAGCCCTCAGAAATAGGAGAAGCTTTGTTCGATCCCAGACGCTCTGGTGCCCCCGCCATGCCTCCTCATCGTTCGCCTAAATTTGTTATCCTCACCCCGTGCGCCTCGTGATACAAATCAAACAACATTCTATTTGGGCTCCCGCCTTGGCATCTGCCGACTCCCCGGGTTGCCTGTTGCAGACACACTAATCAAACAACAGTTGAGGGATTTAGGAGTTTGGATAGTGAGCCTCTGGTAGTTCAAACAGAACGGCTGGGGGTTTGGGGACAAGGGTGCTCTAAATCTGTGATCCATGCGTTGGCAGCTTCAGACCTCTGCCCTGCTTCTCGTGAGATTGTCCTTCAAAACCAGGCTCAACCCTAACGATGCTTCGTTGAGCACATTCCTTTGGATTGCATGGCCTTAGAGTGTGAGACAAGAAAGGACTATGTTCTTAGTTGATAGAATAACCTTCTACTCTATCCTGGGGTGGGAGCAGTGAGAGGGTTGGTTATTCTTGCTGAGGTCTACAGTTATTATTCCCTAGTACAGAGTCCTGGCCCTGCAGAGCCTAAATTCCAAAATGGCAGTGGTTCAGTATGCCTACACCACTTAGAAAACCTAACATCTGCAAGCTCTACATTTCCTGCAAGCTCTATTATCCCTTCTATACACTACACCGCTGCCCCCTGCCACCTCAAGCCATTAGGTGCGCACATTCTTAGCGTATGGCTCTCAGTCTAAACCACTTGGGTGGAAATGGTTCCTGGGCATGCATCCCAACCAGGGCAACAAAAAACAAATGCCAAAGAAAGGAGATCACACCATTGAATTTATATTGATATTTTATTTCTATCGCGCTCATACACAAGTGTTTCAGAGCGTGGCTAAGCAAGGGAGGGGAACAGAGGAGAGCAAAACAGCGATCTTACTAGGCCCAGTGACATTGAGAACACGCAAGTGTATAGGAGAGGGGGAGGGGAAAAGTGCATGGAAGGGGGGAGAAGTGGAGAGTGTGGAGCAAAGGAGAAACAGATAAATAATAATAAATAAATAATAAAGGCAACAAACGTAGTGCAGCCAGCAATTGGCAAGTGCTGGGTTTAAGGCCGCAGACAGGGTAAGTCTGATAAGTGTGGGGCAAAAAACGGGCGGGGGACTGTATGGGTACAGATACAGACCCCCAGTGCAAGGGGTGGCCCGGAGGCAGTGCGGGAGGGTGGCAGGGTGAACAGGTACCTGGGCCCAGAGGACAGATGGTGGCCAGGTGCACGGTACCAAGAGAGAACAGATCAGCAGAGGAGAGGGGAAGCAAAGGCAGAAGCAAAGAGGAAGGTCTTGAGGTGGTTCCGGAACCGGAGATGGTTCTCCTCAAGTTTTAGAGTGGCAGGGAGGGTGTTCCAGAGGGAGGCCCCAGCCGAAGACAGAGATCTACCCCTAGCTCGTTTCTTTGAAAAAACGACTGACCCTGAGGGAGTTAGAGGTAGAGGAGCGAAATACCTCGAGAGGGGAGGTATTTGCAGAGGGATAGCTGAAGGTATTTTGGACCCAGGCCCCAGAAAGCTTTGAGGACAATGCAGAGGCTTTTGAATGTAATCCTTGCATCCACTGGGAGCCAATGGAGAGATTTCAGAGCTGGAGATATAGGATCCCAGGGCTTGAGACCAAGGACAAGTCTTGCAGTACTCTTCTGGATTAGTTGCAGAGGGCGGAGAGTAGAGGCAGGTAGATTTAGAAAGAGGCTGTTACAATAGTCTGACCTAGAGAGAACCAGAGGTTGGAAGACGATGAGCTTCTGGGGGAAGTGGAGGAAAGGCAGAGTACCTCTTAGGAGGTGCAGTAGGAACTTTGACTTTTTAGAGACATCAGAGATGTGGGCGGAGAAGGAAAGTGCGAAGTCAAAGATGACCATGTGGTTCTTAGCCTCACAGGTGGGGGTAGGAGGAAGGCCAAGGGAGGCTGGCCAGAGAGTGAGGGGAAAGGATGGTGAAGGTGTGCCGATGAGGAGGATCTCCGTCTTCCTGGCATTCAGACAAAGATCATTGGCGGCACACCAATCATGAATGGGAGTTAGGCAATCAGAGATGAGAGAGGGAGAGGAGTTGGCAGAGAGCAGCCTGAAAATGAGTTGAGTGTCATCAGCATAGCACTGGAAATTTGAGCAGAAAATGGTAATGCAGTGGGCGAGAGTTGGCAGGTATTGGTTGAAAAGCCAGGGCGAGAGGTTAGACCCCTCGCCCTGAATACAGTCACTGCATGCGCTCCCTGTAAATTGTATTTATTTGGGAAGTAGATACTAGCAGGATTCATGATAATCGATGTACCCTCCCATTGTATTCCTCCAAGTGAGGCTAATACTGCCGGCAAAAATAGGCAGCATCTAGCACATATGTGGCTTCTTTATGCAACTTGCACTGTTTAGGTAATGTAGGGCACTAGTGGTAAGAGCAACACCTTCAAGAAAGCAGACATATGCTATGCCTGCGGGCTACAGAGCTAAATATATAAAATAAAATAAAATAAAGAGAAATATAGTGTTGCTAGAGGATGCCTGACAGACCGTCTGGCACTACTGGCAACAGCAGCGCCGTCAATAAAGCAGGTCATGCTACAGTGTTGCTAGAGGATGTCCGACAGACCGCCAGTCACTACTGGAAAGAGCAGCACTTTCAAGAAAACAGATTCATGCTATAGTGTTGCTAGAGGAGGCCTGACAAACTCCAGGCACTACTGGCAAGAGCAGCACCTTCAAGAAAGCAGACCCATGCTATACTGTTGCTAGAGGATGCCTGACAGACCTCCTGCCACTACCAGCCAGAGCCGCACCTTTAAGAAAGCAGACCCATGCTAAAGTGTTTCTAAAGTTTGCCTGACAAACCGGCTTGCACTACTGGCAAGAGCAGCACCTTCAATAAAAGCAGACTCATGCTATATTGTTGCTAGAGTATTCCTGACAGACCTCTGGCATTACCGGTAAGAGCAGCACCTTTAATAAAGCAGACCCATGCTATAATGTTGCTATATGATGCCTGACAGATCGCCTGACCCTACTGGAAAGAGCAGCACCTTCAAGAAAACAGAGGTATGCTATAGTGTTTGCCAGAGGATGCCTGATAGACAGTCCGACACTACTGGCAAGAGCAGCACCTTCTCGAAAGCAGAATCATGCTATAATATTGCCAGAAGATACCTGACAGACTATCCAGCTCTACTCGTAAGAGCAGCACTTTCAAGAAAGCAGACACAGGCTATAGTGTTGCCAGAGAACGCCTGACAGACTGCCTGGCACTACTGGCAAGAGCAGCACCTTCGAAAAAGCAGACTCATGCTATAGTGTTGCTAGAGGATGCCTGAAAGACTGCTGGTATTACCGGTAAGAGCAGTGCCTTCAAGAAAGCAGACCCATGCTATAGTGTTGCTAGAGGCAATAGCAGCACCTTCAAGAAAGCAGACCCATGCTATAGTGTTGTTAGATGATGCCTGACAGATCGCCTAGCACTACTGACAAGAGCAGCACCTTCAAGAAAGTAGGCTATAGTGTTGCTAGAGGATGCCTGACAGACTGCTGGCATTACTGGTAAGAGCAGTGCCTTCCAGAAAGCAGACCCATGCAATAGTGTTGCTAGGGGCAAGAGCAGCACATTCAAGAAAGCAGACCCATGCTATAGTAGTTGCTAGATGATGCCTGACAGACCACCTGACACTACAGCAAGACCAGCACCTTCAAGAAAGCAGACGCATGGTATAGTGTTGCCAGAGGATGCCTGATAGACCGTCTGGAACCTTCAGGAAAGCAGACTCATATTATTATATTGCCAGAAGATGCCTGACAGACTATCTTGCTCTACTGACCAGAGCAGCACCTTCGAGAAAGCAGACCCATGCTATAGTGTTGTCAGAGGATGCCTGATAGACCATCTGGCACTATTGGCATGAGCAGCACATTCAAAAGAATCATGCTATGTGTATGTGTTGCCGGAAGATGCCGGGAAGACTGAAGCTTTACTGGCAAGAGTAGCACCTTCAAGAAAGCAGACCCATGCCATAGTATTGTAAAAGGATGTCGAACAATGCTTCTTTTTATTTACAGATATTTCGTGCTGCTCAGAAAATTTGGAATTACAAGAAAGTGGCTCTTTAAGAAAAATAAAAGTCTATATTGCACATCTAAAAATAGGCAATTCATGAATAGCTAAATGTTTACTTGCATCTTACCACAACTCATTTATCTAGTGCCCTAATAAGGAGGATCAGGGATTTCAAGTTAAAAACAAATTTCAAAGTGCAATAGATCCATATATGGGTATCTTGTTTTAATACAAATCCAGTCTTTCCCACAAAATGTTTCCCAATAAATTGAAATTCATTGTTTAACTTGTTTCTCTATATACACCTTAACACCAAGACATGCTTGCGAAGTTTCTAATATTTCCTGGACACTAGTCAGCAAGTTTGTACCTGCTGATCACAGTGGTGAGCTGTCTTAAAGGGAACTTTGGTGATTTCCTGGTAGGCCTCTACACTATGAGCATCTTTGTGTCGGTACAGGGGTTTTAAGCTCCTTTTAACTCCTTGTCCAATCACCCCACCAACTTCCTTCCATATCTTTCATCCCCTATATCCCTTTGAAGCAAAGAATGTGTGTAATATATTTGGGACCAGCAGGATAGCTCTGGTGCAGCAAGCTTGCCTGGAGAACAGCATGATGCTGTGCAACAATGATCCAGTCCACGCTTAGAAGCTTAGACGCTGGAGAGTCCGACGTGGAAGCTTAGACGCTGGAGAGTCCGACGTGAAGCGTGATGAAGCTTCTGGCATGTTGTTCCTCCATCTTAACAAATGTTTTATGACTGTTCTTGGGTATACTTAACTAGTTTCTAATCCCTATATAGGTACACATGTGCTTTAAAGTTCTCTATTTAGACCAATTTTTCTAAATGTTCTTGGGCTGAAAACCCCCAAACCCTGCTTCAAAGAGTTGGGCTTGCTCGCATGGTGTAATATGAGGCCACTTGACGGTCGGCTTTTGGTTCCCAGTCGACCCCTGACTGAGAACCCTATGGGAAGATCATATATCACAAGTGTTTCTACTTAGACACTCCAACAAACTCCATGTCAAACTGCTGAAGACCTGCGTGCAAAGTTGCCTCCAATAGTTGTTTTTCTGAAGAGTGGTGTCCATTTCAAGGTTGTCGTGGAGGATAAGCCTAGATGGACAGTCGAATTTGTTCTTAGAGCTGGTCATCTTGCCTTCTTGTATGCTTTTGTATAGTGGTCTTCATTATGAAAACAAACTCGTTTGTTGACTCGTCATAAAAAAACACAAAGCCAATGTCAAAATCTATTTCTAAATTTTTTTTAATGGTCAGTTCTCGGGTTCTCGGTATTGGCCATTATTACTCATTGTGCTCCAGATGTCTTCGACTACAAATCCTGTGTTCGTTCACCACTGTCTATAGTGGCTAGGGATCATGGGAGTTATGGCCCAAAACATCTGGGCCACATAATGAGTAATTATGGCATAGTCTTTCACTTGATTGGAAAACGCAATGGGTTCCTACTGCAATACGCCGGCTCTAGCATTCCTCTTCTTTTACAGAGCCCCCTTCTGTTGGTTGCCCGTGTTGAAGGATGCTCACTCAGTCCAACTCCCATCACATGGCTTAAGGCCACCAAGACTATATTTGCCCTCATCAGTCCCCCTACTTATCAAAATCACGACCAAAGGTGGCTTGACAGTCGGAAACTAGAAAGATTCAACAAGCAGCTGTCAGACTGAGCCAAATCCCTATCCTTCATTGTCGACAGCAGCATCTCCTTCCAAAGGAGCAGAGCAAAGGAAGCCCAAACGGCCTGGATACAGATCACCAGAACTCCACAAAAGTAAACCTTCATCCCCCACTTCCACACTGTGGTTCAGGCTCTCGTGATCTCCTACATTAACGGGGCAATGCCCTCTTAACCATACTCCCAGCCACACATCTGGCCCCTCAAAGCTTTCCACCATGCCGCAGCCCGCCTCATTACTGGCACCCGCACATTTAACCACATCTCGCTAGGTTCGCGTCTGACGGCCGACTCGCCCCTCGCCACCTTCCCCCCCACCCTCTGCTCGGTTTTTTTCTTTGCAAACCCCCACCCCCACTTACCTTATTTTTTCGGCGGCAGCGGCCCTCGCCGCCACAACCACACCTTCCTCTCAGATTCCCCCAGCCGCTATGGAAAGAGGAGGGGCTCCGTACACGTCCCGTTGTGGGAAGGAAAATCCTTTTTGTTTAACACCCGGGTTACTGCTTTGGTAACCCAGGGTGCTAATGGCCTTCATCCCCCATTGCAGACCCTGAAACGGGGGATGAAGACCACAGAATACACATTTTCTAAAATAATGTATCGCTCTAGTCGCACTTTCGTGTTTGCAATATCTGTGGTACTTTGACTACATTTTCCAGAATTCCGCATTGGACCGCATTCTCACACAATGCAGCATCTGGCTTCTTTCTTGCACAATGCGTTTTAGACACTTTGGGGCTTTTACTATGTTTCCCAGAATTCAGTGTCATCCTTTTCTTCTGATCTCCCCTCTTGGTGGCATTATGGTATGGCATTCTGATTCCACCTACAACCTCAGAGTATCACGCCACACCGAGTATTGGCCTCTCAGTGGCAAACAAAATGGGGCTTATTTTACAACTTACTAATGTGGCCTCCCTGCCTTGTGTCTGGTTTCCTTGCTACAGCCTTTGTCAAGCTCAGCTGACTCACAATGGAGTGCTCTTCTTTTCAGGGGCCCGACCATCCCATGTGGCTCTCTTTTCATCTCTCTCTGTGCATTGTCCTTCTGCCTCCCTCAGTGGTCTTCAAACTGTGGGGCTGGCCCAAAGGGCCCAAATGATGTTTTTCCCGGGGGTACGAGGCTCTTTAAAACGGGACTACAGTGGCTGAATTGAATACAAAATAAAAGCAAGAGGGGTCGTTATAGAAATGTTTAAATACCACTGTAAGGAACACCCCGCTCTTTGGTTTCGTCACACTGCAGTTATACACCTAGAATCATGAACATAGAAGATAGACTCTTCTCATGGTTGTTTGTAAAACTCATACACAGCATTTTATTCCCAGCCAGTTGGTTACACTAGATTATAATGCAGCTTTCAAAATCAGAGCCTGTTATTGCTAACACGAAAGTTGTGTGTTTCCTAATATAAGTATACAGTGTTCAAGCAAGGCTACAACATGTGCACTTGCCATTGGTGAGTAACAATTCACTCTTGGCAAGTAAGAAATGGTATGTAGTGAGAGCATGTAGGATTGGCTTTCGAGCCAGCTGGCGAGTGATTCGTATGCTTAGCTAGTAGCTTTCAACTTGAAACATGTAACTTTGCCATGTTGATTCAGTGTATAGACCTTTATAAGTGCAGTCATTGATGCATAACCTCATGGCTCAATTTTGACTTGCCAAATGTTGACTCTTGACGAGCAGGAGTGTTGTGTGCAGGTGGAGAGCTGAGGGGCCGAGTGATATTATGCCTAGCTAGTAACTTGCAACATGAAATGTGCACCCTTTACCCCATTTAAATGTGGTTTATGCTCGCTGTCCTTTGAAATGAAGCCTAATTGGCCATTGCTTCAGAGAATATGTGGAGCAGCTCAACCCCACAGCGAGATAAACCAGCCTTTATTTTGTGTGTTCTGTGCATCCATGTATGTTTGCGTATGTGTGTATTCTTGACATATATACAGTACTGCCTCGCTAGCGGCAGTATAGTTATGGTTACCTTGCACATCCCACTGCCGCTGCAAAATTTCACATCCCTTTAACTTTTGCAAACTTGCCAATTTTTACCAAATTGTCCATAGTAAGTTATCACGTGTATTGTGTGACATTTGAAGTATGGATAAGTTTGCTGAAGGATTTTAAAAGTTACACTGATCTTCTTGCACTGCAAAGATTTCTTACGAGAGATTTCTCAATTGACTGCTGCAATGTTCACCAAATTTCTCTCTGTTGCGCACTCCTGTGCGTACACACACACGCCCTGAGCTGTTGCATGATGCAAATTTGGTGAAAATAGGGTTTGCAGCTTTTGAGGAACAACACTCAGCTGGAGTGAGGACATCTATCAATATGTGACTCATGCCTATTATTGATCACGCCGGCTCAACTGTGCTGGGAGCCTCATCTAAACAATGGAGACTTAAATCCACTCAAATGATTTGCCGCCTTGACCCAGAGCTCAAACAGATTCAAGTCAATAGCCTGGAATCTGCTAGAGCTCGTAATCAGGGCACTTGGTCCCTTCCTGATCCATAATCCCCATATGCCTGTATGATTCCCATACCTGCAGGACCCTTCAGTCTCTTCTCCAAGCAACAAGTTGGCGGTAGATCTCGGTCTTCAGCTGGGGCCTCCCTCTGGAACAGCCTCCCTGCCTCCCTGAAACTTGAGGAGAACCATCTTCGGTTCCGGAAGCACCTCAAGACCTTCCTCTTTGCTGCCTGCCTTCTCTCTTCCACTCCCCTGCTGATCTCTGTCTGTTTCGGCACTGGGCTCCTGGTTACCCTCTGTACTCAGGCCCAGATACCAGTCCACCCACCTGCACACCCGCACTACCTCCCGGCATCCCTTGCACTTGGGTCTGTATCTGCAACCCTACATTCCCCTTACCTGTACTTATCAGATAGTCGCTGTCTGCGCTTAATTATTGCACTTGCCACCTGCTGGCCGCACTACCTGTTGTTGTTATTTCATCACGCGTTCAGCACTTTCCACTCTTCCTCCTCCCCTTGCACTTCCCCCTTCCCTCTCCTTTGCACTTGCGCGTTCTCAATGTCACTGGCCCTAGTAAGATCGTAGTTTTTTCCTCCCTAGTACCACTCCCTTGCCTTTTCACGCCCTGAAACACTTGTGCCTCGGTGTGATATAAATAAACTATCATATTATACCCTTATAGCATCATACAAATGTTCAGATCTGCTTATTCTTTGTGGCTTAAAAGGCTGTAGGTTTATTACATATACACAGCAATCAGACTAATTCAATTCTACTAACATGATTGTCAACACTGAAAAACACACGTCGGCTACATTGTTATTCTTATGCGGTGACCAGCCAACTAAATCACACATTCCTTGCTTCCCCCGTTTTTCCAACCATTTGTAATTCTGTTAGGCCAAAGCTCCCCCAAACGAAAGTGGCATCGGTCTACATGCCTTCGCAGGAGATCATGGGCTAGAGGAGTGCCGTTCATGACAGGGGAGAGCTGAGCTCTCTTCCTTTCATCAACCCCTCTCACCGCTGGGCCTCAGAGGGAGGCTGACCATGGGAGGAGCGAAAACCCCTCCTGATTCTTCTCGAGCTCACTTCATAGTCTTTAAAGTCCAACTGGTCACTTGCATACCGCCCTGAGACTGCGACGGTTGCATTGACAAGCGTATTTTACTCGTCCCCTCCTGTAAAATCATTCCTTGTGCGGTGGGGGGGAGGATGACGCTGCCCTCCCAGGCAGTCACTAGCAAAACATAATCAAAAGAGGTCACTTGAGGCGTGCTCTCCTTTTATGTCCCTGGGAGGGAAAGCCCTCTATTGACTGCTATCCCTTCTTCCGGCTCCCCCCTCTTTCATTTTCCCGGGCTTGTGGCCCCGTTTCGCAGACTTCCACCTAACCCTTTGTTTCCCCGGGCCGAGGCCCAGGTTAAACTTGTTCTTCTTCGAAGGTCGGCTCTGCCTCCCTCGTCATCACCACCATGAAGGATGGCCTCTAGCGACTTTGTCGCTAGCTCAGATTTTAATCTTTTGGGCAGAATCAAACCTCCATTGAATGAAAAAATGATAACATTTGGTGTTTTACATAGCACTGCACACTGGAAATTCCAGTTTCAGAGGGCTTGTTAGATGTTACTAATCGGTATCATTACTACCCTCATTCGTGTATTGAACGAAGAAGGCCCGATTCAGTCTGGGCGAGCGACAGCTCGTCCTCATCGCTCGGGCGGGCTATGTGTAGGGCAACCTGCTCCATTCAAATTGCATGCGAGCCAGGTGGACGCAATTCGAGCCAAGAGCAGCCACATAGCTCAAACTGTCTTGAATCTGCTTACATATGGAGAGTAAATTGATGGAAGTAGGTCGTTCAGTAATGTTACTAGCTGGAGCTAACAGGAACCAACTGGATTGAACAGTTTCAAAACGGATGGAGCTATTAGAGTCACTGGGTGTCCTCCTTCTTTTTTCTTGTATGCTTTCTGCATACCGGAAATGGCTCTGAGACAAGAAGAGAGGTACAAATAGCTTGTAGCTGTTCTGAACAGGGGCCGCTCTATTGGGGTCGATGGAGAAAAGAAACAAGTTATTATCTTTCTTTGGGGGGGTTTTTTAATGGAAAAAAGTGTGGGGAGTAAGAGAAAACTTGAGGATTGAACCTTCTTGGTCCCAAACCCAGGAGACCGGAAGGAGAGCAACAGCTGCCCTGTCTATGCCAAGCTGCTCTGAGCAGCTGGACCCACGCGCACCCACCTGCACTGCAGATGAGGCAGGAGCAGCCGCTCCATAAGGGGAGCAGCAGCAGCGCCGTATGGGGAGCAGCCTCCACCAACCTAGGCTGTGCTCGAGTCAATGTCCCAGGGCCAGGAGATGGAGGAGGTTCTAGTGGGGGTGGGAAAGTCAACGCAAACAGAAAGTCGGAAGGGCCTGGCAATCTTTTACTGCTAGACGAGGGGAGCTTTAAGATTTATTTATTTTTATAAAGGCTTTGAACATGGGGTGCACCATTTGTGGGAACATGGCATGTCAGCACAGAGAGCCCCACTTAACCACTACTGCAATGCTGAGATAGCTGAAAAGGAAAATCTCCATGGCTTTCTCTTCAGGCAAGCAACAGTCCATCTAACCTTGTCACCCGGAAAAGGAGACCGCGGCTTGCAGGGGAACCCCCAGGTGGCCTTTCAAATGCACCGACAGCGGGGCTGTGGTGTTTGGAGGAAGTGTTTTCACTGCACATAATAGGAGAGATACTAGGATGGCACACCAGCAGCAATTCCATGCTAGGTGGGTGTCAGATCACGACCACCTAGTGTGTGCCTCTGCTTAACTGGCAGCTTCTCAGGAAACACATTAGGAAGTAAATGTGTTAACAACCCTGCGGGCATCCATTACCATAAAAGACTGTTACGGAGGCATTGGGGGTTGTCATGGCGAGGCTGGCCCCTATCGCAGCTTCAGTCACGTGTTCCTTTTGTTTTCTGCTCACGTGACTCCCGCGTTGCTTCCACGCCAATTTAGGGCCACCCCACTCACTATTCGGCGCTTCACTATAGTGGCGTTCTTGTGACTCAAGTTCTATGCTTTATCGACCCTTGCCTGTTATAAGGATTTGCCTTTGCTTGACGGTACTGTTGCCTCGTCATTTTGCTATGACCCAGATATTCCATTTGGCTCTGATTACGTCTTCTGAATTCACCGTATTTGTTTCACGTAGGATTTTGACCCAGACTGCCTACGGACTCGCCTGCTTCATGGACATTGGTGTTGGATGCCTTATTACACAGCCCTGCAGAAGAAGAACATCAATCCTAGGTGTACTCGTGTCGGCGGGAATAGGGTTATTTTGTGCTGGACTTGAGACTGCCTGCAGCACGTGTGGGACTTTGCAGATCATCCTAGGCGTACTCGTGCCGGCGGGAATAGGGTTATTCTGTGCTGGACTTGAGACTGCCTGCAGCACATGTGGGACTTTAGGTGTCCTCGTTTCGGCTGTGTAGGGAGTGTTCTTGTATTTCTTGGATTTCCTGGATTTGTTTATGTCATTAAGACTACGTCTGTCCAGTTCTATCAGTTTACAACCCGAAACTCTGTTTGAGGACATACAAGTAAGAAAACCTTTTTTTTTCTCGTGTTCTATTCAATTCCATATAGTCCTTGTCTCACGTAGATCTTATATTGTTTCTAGAGGCTGGTTTTCCAATCCCACTGCCGTCTATTTCATGCCTGATGTGTTATGCGCACTTTGCTTCATAGACAGGTGGGTTGCCATTTGTCATTTCATGATACTTGAACTGTCAATTGCTATCAATGTTAATTTGGTGTTTTCCTTGAAGCCATCGGGGCTCCAGCGTGTCCTGTCCATTCTTAAATCATCTTTCAACCTATTGAACGCTCAGTCTGTTCTTATACACACCTGAGTATTACATTGGTGGGAGAACTAGTTTACTGCACTACGAGTTCAAAAGCTCCTTCGCTGTTACAAGGCGGTTTGGCTCCGACAAGGATCTTTATTCTGACAGAATCAGAAGCCTTAAAATGGACACAGCTAGTGATCCCCGGGCTACCTTGGTTCAATTGGTGGCTGATTTACATGCTGACATGCAGACAGCCCATGACGCCACTCATCGCTGCATTGATGACATTCAAGCGGGATTGAGGGTCGGCGTTACTGAACCTCCATCGAAAGCCGCGGCTTCCGGATCTGGTACAGCCGGTGCTCAGGCCAGACCAGAGACGTTGCCAGTATACATGGCAGCACAGTTTCCCTTGGCTCCTCTTGAACATTTTTTAGGCGATCCCAAAGCCTTCAGAACGTTTATTAATCAATGCAGACAGCATTTTCTATGTAGACCGACATCATTCCCCAACTCGACTACCAAAGCTGCGTTTATCTTGTCTAATTTGGGTGGTACGGCTGCAATCTGGGCCAATCCACTTTTGGAACAGGGAATTGTTATTTGACTGCGACGCTCTCATAGAGGCACTCACGAGAGTCTTTGACACCAGATACAAATCTCAAGCCACCGATCTAGAGTTATTAAACCTACAGCAAGGCGATACCTCCCTTTTGACATACCTTGCTAGATTCAACCAGTTGGTTGCTGAAACCAACTGGCCAGATGAGAAGAAGGCGGCTTTGTTTTATAAGGGTCTATCAGATTCACTCAAGGACACCATTGCTATGGTACCTGTGGTACCTACCTCTTTTCCTGACTTTTTGGATCTAGTTCTCCAGATTGATGCCCGTAAGGCAGAAAGGAAGGGGGAGAAGAGGACTCTGCCTCCTGTCCCAGTCAATTTTACGAGTACTGTCTCGGGCAATGGGGAACCCATGCAAATAGGGGCGGTAAGAGGACCACTGTCTAGGGAAGAAAGAGAAAACCGAAAGAAGAACAATTTATGTTTTTATTGCGGTTCATCTGGTCACTTTTTAGGCTTATGTCCCAAGAAACCAGTGAAATCGTGAAACATCAATGCTCGGCAATAGAGGGAGCCCCTCTGCCGAGCACTGGTTTTCAGAGTTCCAATTTTTCCGCCTCCTTCGTGATTAGGGTTACTCTTGCATGTCCTGAAGGACAGACCTGGTCCTCCGAAGCTGTTTTGGATTCCAGGGCAACTGGAAATTATATTGATGTCCAGTATGTCAGAGACTGGGACAGACCTCTTGTATCTAAGGAACAACCTGAAGTGGTCAATGCAGTTGATGGTACCACGCTACTCTCAGGTTTAATAACTGAATCTACGGTGCCTCTGACCTTGGTCATAGACGGGTCCCATAGCGAAGTAATTTCATTTGATGTCATTTCTGCACCCCAATTTCGAATTATATTGGACCTACCATGGCTTAGACTCCATAACCCCCTTGTGAATTGGGTTACTGGGTCTGTCTCTTTTACCTCACCACATTGCCTGGATCATTGTGGCCCATCAAGCTATATGCAGGACAACCCAAGTCAAGCTCTATTGGAATCAGTGTCAGTGGTGGGCGGCATCCTCAATACTACCATACCTCCGTAATACGGGCATTCACAGATATTTTCGACAAGGGCAAAGCAGAAAAGCTTCTGCCTCATCGCCCATATGATTGCCCAATAGACCTTAAGGAGGGAGCTAGAATCTCCTCCAGGAGGATATACTCTCTTACCATGAAGGAGGATGCAGTGTTGAAGGAATACTTAGAGAAGGGCTTGGCTTCTGGCTTCATTCGCCCCTCCGTTCTCCTGCTGCCTCTCCCTTGTTCTTCGTCCCAAAGAAGGAGAGGGACTTAAGACCATGTATAGATTATCGGGACCTGACGCAGTGACGATACGGAATCAGTACCCCATACCGCTGATTTCTGTTCTTTTGGATCAGTTAGGGTCCTCAGTAATCTACACCAAACTGGACGTCAGGGGTGCGTACAATCTTGTGAGAATACGGGAGGGGGATGAATGGAAGACGGCATTCAAAATCAGGTATGGCCTATTCGAATATTTGGTTATGCCGTTCGGGCTGTGTAATGCCCCTGTCACGTTCCAGCATTTTATCAATGACATCTTTCAGGACATGATTGATCGTTTTGTGATCGTCTACTTAGACAACATACTGATCTATTCCCCCTCTCATGAACTGCACGTACAACATGTTACTGAAGTCCTACAACGATTGCGGGAGAATAAGTTATACGCAAAATTAGAGAAGTGCATATTCCATGCTTCTGCAGTGGAATTCTTGGGCTATGACATCACTAACCAGGGTGTTCAGATGAGTCAAGCAAAGGTCAAGGCGGTACTGGACTGGCTGGTACCGGCCACACTAAAGCTTTAAAATCCTTTCTGGGATTTGCAAACTTTTATCGTCGCTTTATCAGGCACTTCTCTAACATTGTAGCCCCGCTCACTGCATTAACGAGCAATAAGCATCCGTTTCTATGGAACCCAGAATTACAAAAATCCTTTGATACCCTTAAAGAAGCTTTTACTTCAGCTCCGGTACTACAGCACCCTAATATCAAACAGGCGTTTGTTGTGTAAGCAGATGCTTCGGACGTAGCAGTAGGGGCGGTTCTGTCTCAACCTTGCCCAGATACCGGGGTCCTCCCCCCGGTTGCCTTCCACTCACGTAAGCTAACTCCATATGAGGTAAATTACACTATTACAGAGCATGAACTATTGGCTGTTCGAGAGGCATTTACAGTCTGAAGGCATCATGTTTTAGGAGCTGAGACACCGATTCAAGTGTTCACCGACCATAGAAACCTTCTAGCTCTTCAATCATTGAAATGCACCACAGCGCGTCATGCACGTTGGCATGTGTTTTTCTCTATGTACAACTTTGTGTTGTCTTACCGTCCAGGGGTGTTGCACTGCAAAGCAGATGCCCTATCTCGGCTGTATTGAGAATCGGTACCTCGGTCACAGGAAGGTCGCCTTCTCTTGCCTAACCAGGTTGTATGTGGCTGCACTTTGCAACCCTCGTTGAAAACTGCCATCCAGCAGTGGGTCTTAGGGGGCCCTCCAGAACTGGACAACCTTAACATGGATGTGGTTCAATCCTTGCCATATGTTCAGGGCAAGATATACATGCCAGATTCTCATACTTGTAGACCCGCCATGTCCTGGTGTCATGACTCCATGTTGGCGGCTCACCCTGGCCCTAGGAAAACCCTAGAATTACTTAAACGTTGGTGCTGGTGGCCATCCATGTCTAAAGATATTGTTCAGTACATAGCGACTTGCGCTGTCTTTGCTCAATGTAAGACCACCCCAGCCAAACCAATCGGCCTACTGCAACGCCTACCAATACCCGCACAACCCTGGGGTATGATTTCCATGGACTTCGTAGTGGAACTGCGTATGGTTGGCGGTTTTGACACCATTTGGGTGGTAGTGGATAGCTTCACGAAACTGGCACTCTTCGTGCCGTGTCAGTGTCTTCCCTCCGCTCCTGTTCTGGCTGACTTGTTCTTGTGGAACGTCTTCAGATTTTTTGGTCTTCCTGATATCATAGTATCAGACAGGGGTGCGCAGTTTACCTCTCGTTTTTGGAGACATCTCACACAATCTATGGGCATTGATGAGAGGTATTCTACTGCATATCATCCCCAGACAGATGGTGAAACTGAGCGTCTCAATGCCACCATGGAACAGTACTTGAGGTGTCTTATTCTGCAACATCAAGAAACCTGGCTCTCCCAAGAAACCCATGGCGGAGTTCGTCTACAACAACTCCGCTCACTCTTCTACTGGGGTCTCTCCTTTCTATGCCATGTATGGACAGCATCCTCGCTCTTTGCCATTGGACATTAATTCATCCTCAGATTGTCCGGCTGTCCAGTCCTGTCTCAGAGATCTGTCCTCGTTATGCAAGAGTGTCATGGAGCACTTGACACTTGCCCAGGGACAGGCTAAGAAACATGCCAATCACCATCGCCGACCAGCTCCGCTTTACACTGCTGGTATGCGTGTCTGGCTTTCTGCCAAGCATCTCCATATCCCAGGACGCAAAACCCGCTTTGTGGGTCCCTATGTCATTAAAGAGGTTATTAGTCCTCTTATGGTCAGATTTGATTTGCCTCCTTCATGGAAAGTGCATCCCGAATCCAACATCCATGCCCCCACATTATTGTCCTGTTTCCTGGCCTCCCGGAGTCTGGGGTTGCCTTTGGGGGAGGATACTGTCAGATCAAGACCACCTAGTTTGCGCACCCGCTTACCTGGCAGCTTTTCAGGAAACACATTAGGAAGTAAACGTGTTAACAACCCTGCAGGCATCCGTTTCCATAAAAGACTGTTTCAGAGATATTGGGGGTTGCCATGGCGACACTGGCCCCTATCGCGGCTTCAGTCACGTGTTCCTTTTGTTTCTGCTCACGAGACTCCCGTGTTGCTGCCACGCCAATTTAGGGCCGCCCCTCACACTATTCGGCGCTTCTGCTTGTTTTCCTCGGACTGCAACAGTGGCGTTCTTGAGACTCAAGTTCTATGCTTTATCGACCCTTGCCTGTTATAAGGATTTGCCTTTGCTTTGTCCACGGTACTGTTGCCTCGTCATTTTTGCTGTGACCCGGATACTCCATTTGGCTCTGATTACGTCTTCTGAATTCACTGCATTTGTTTCACGTTGGATTTTGACTCGGACTGCCTACGGACTTGCCTGCTTCACGGACATTGGTTTTGGATGCCTTATTACACAGCCCTGCAAAAGAAGAACATCAATCCTAGCCTAGGCGTACTCGTGCCGGCGGGAATAGGGTTATTTTGTGCTGGACTTGAGACTGCATGCAGCACGTGTGGGACTTTGTAGATCATCCTAGGCATCCTCGTTTCAGCGGTGTAGGGAGTGTTCTTGTATTTCTTGGATTTCCTGGATTTGTTTATGTCATCAAGACTACGTCTGTCCAGTTCTATCAGTTTACAACCCGAGACTCTGTTTAAGGACATACAAGTAAGAAAACCTTTTTTTTTTCTCTTGTTCTGTTCAATTCCACATAGTCCTTGTCTCAAGTAGATCTTATATTGTGTCTAGAGGCTGGTTTTCCAATCCCACTGCCGCCTATTTCATGCCTGATGTGTTATGCACACTTTGCTTCATAGACAGGTGGGTTGCCATTTGTCATTTCATGATACTTGAACTGTCAATTGCTATCGATGTTAATTTGGTGTTTTCCTTGCAGCCATCGGGGTTCCAGCGTGTCCTGTCCATTCTTCAATCATCTTTCAACCAATTGAACGCTCAGTCTGTTCTTATGCACACCTGAGTATTACATTGGTGGGAAGAACTAGTTTACTACACTACGGGTTCAAAGGCTCCTTCGTGGTTACAAGGCGCTTGGCTCCAACAAGGATCTTGATTCTGACAGTGGGACCGTGTCACTGTTAAGCTTCCTTGCCCCTAGTCCTGATTTTATTTGCCCAGTTCGTTGTTTTTGTTACAAAACAAGGAAATACCCCCACAAAAAATCAGGTGGCTGACAGAATTGAGAAACAAACACATTTTTCTGAGGAAGCAGAGCTTTCACTTGACGGCTGAAGTGAGAAATGTAATGATGGTACCTCTGTAGACGTCTTAGGCTTCTTACATATACTTTATTACAGGGTTACATTAAACTACATAAAAGGATAACCACTGGGTCCCATCACCCAGGCTCAACTGACACAGATTAGAACCTTCATCCAGCGTTCCTCACCAAACATTCCACGTGACATCACAGGCTCTGACCTGCACAGACAATCACTTCACAACACATCTCCTTCCTTTCCAATCACACACAGACGCAAGGAGTACATCATAACAAGAAACACATACGTGATATTTTTGACAATAAGAAGAAATTACGTGGAGATTCTGTCCGATTGTTCAGTCAGTTAATCATATTCAGTTGATAGGCATTCAACCTACAAGTCATAGGGCCTCATGACAAGTTTGCCGGTCCGGAAACAAGGGTGCTGTGGTCGAAGTGTATGAAAAGAAGTAGTGGAACTATGTTCCCTGCTGGTCTGTCCCGCTCCCCACAAACCCCATCCCTGCGCCTCCCTCCCACACACAATCCAAACTCCCAAACAAGCACACCTGCTATTTATGGGAATGTGCAGTGCAGTGCACTGCAGTGCAAGCTTCAACTTCTTCCTACACTTTTATTTTAAAATGAAACCATTCAAAAATACAAAGTTATTGGAGCATCACTCCCGACCGCTCCGCCCACTTCGACCTCTGGTGCCGGTAAGCTCACTGGCACCCTTCCTTGATTCCAGACCAGCAAACTACAGGTCTGCCTGCCGGAGCCGCTGTGCCCGACAGGTCTGACCATGCCGGGTGCAGCGGTCACGGTAGGCAGACTTGTCATTAGAGCACCGGCACCATTGCTAACGGTGCAGGTGCTCCCATATCCCTACTCCCATAGAGTCCCATAGAGTCCCATAGGACTCTAGCGGAATAGGGATTAACAAATGTACCAGTGCCTGACTTCCCGGCAACCAGACTTGTAATAGCCCGGTGGTAGCGGGAAGTCAGGCAGCGGTAAATTATGACAGGTCCGGCAGCAACCCTCCGGTAGCACTGGCAGGGTTACCGCCGGACCCGTATTGAGGCCCATAGACTTATGCCCGGGGGGACAATTCCATCAAATTGGTTAATAGTGCCTTCTGTTAGTCACAGCACCACAAAGTGGCAATGATGGTGGCAGAAATCACTATGTGACAAAACAAATGGCAATGTTCTTTTTGATGTATACAATGATTCCCCCCACAGATTCCCCATCAATCGAATCCCCTTCAGACACAGCCTACTCTGGGAAGTTTTCCTCTTGCCAGCAGGTGGCGCAGTGCACCTTAAGATGCCTCCATGACGACGCCTTGGCTCTCTTGCGCCAGCAGTGATCTCACCCACATGAGTAGCTGGACCGCCACACATCATCTTCAAGTGTCCCACACTCCCCTCGACAGACATAAGGAACTACAGAAGGGGAGGGGCAATGTGCAAAAATTCCAATAACAATTTGAGAGCTTGATTTAGATGGGTTGGGGAAGGGATGTAGAATCATGGTATCATTCAGAAAGAATGTTACCAGAGTTCGCAGAGCACTAGGTCAACTGATAATACCAGAGAAAAACAGTCTCACCTGATGAACGTGACCAGGGACCAGTTGCAGAAGGTAGTTCAGAGGCAGAGGACAGTGTGAGAAACCTGAAGGTGTTTCCCAAACCAGACCCCAGGGATCTGTCATCCAGGTGGCCAGGGCACAGGCATTGCTATTGGAACTAGTTCCTGAGGGTGGACAGGTGAGGGAGGATCACCTGGTTGGGGGGTTCTCGGGGAGTGGAAGGGGAACACTGATGGGTGGGACGCGGTATAACCCTTCTATTAATCCCACTTTCGTATCCTACTACATAAGACAGTCAACCTCTCTAACCCCCCTTTCCAATAAGAACACTGTTGCACACCACGAAAGACAACAGACTAACCCCAGAGCCGTTTACCTGACATGTCCCAATACAAGGGTCAGGCAAAGTCAGGCAATTGACCAGAATCACACACAATTGACAGCCCATTCCCTTCCCCACAGGGATAAAAGGTGGGGCACAAAAGCACAAGGCGGGCAAGGCAGACCGCACAACCTGAGCGCTAACTCAGCATGGCAGTTCAAGAGGAAGAGAAAGACGGACCATACCAAGAGGGTGACAAGGAGAGAAGCGACCTTGCCCTTCCTGACCAAGGCCTGTGAAACCTCAGCAGAAGGAATTATTAGAACACAAACAATAGCCAGCGTGTGTTGCAGCAGATGTTTACGGTACATGAGACCCTCCACTGATAACCAAGCCGGGGAGAGACGCGAGTCTCCATGGTACCAACCTTGACTGGAATAAGAAGAAAGGCAAGTGGTTCATCACAGCCGGTGAGTCGAGGAGAGAATCGATAAGAAACCGAACTGAGTTGAACGAAAAGTAGCCAATGGCTAATTTGAACTTTGAAAGGCTTAAAGATACGATTGATGGAGAATGGGGAAAACCAGTAACAGAGGAGGCCGGCACCACGTGAGTGCTTTAGCGGGAATCTCTGGGCGATTACCCAATGGTAGAAAAAACCGAATCCAGAAGCCCTTGGGAAAAGGCGAGAAGATGTCAAAGTGGTCATACAGGGGTCTTGTAAAATCCTGTGTCCCATCAAAAGTCTTTGGCTGACAGAGTAATGAAGAGCAAAGGGAGATGAATCCCGCTTTGTGAAACTAGCGCATGAACGGTTTGTTGACAAAAATTGGCAAGAGTGAACCCGAAAGAGGAATACCGATGGAAAGGGGCAAAGTCTAAAAGTCCCACAAAACAGTATGTTAACAAGAGTGAACCCGACAGAGGGTTGTCCACAATTAACTCTTTTCTAAAAGTTAGCAAGAATGAACCCAGCAGAGGGGTGCCGACAAGAAGAGGCGAAGCCAGATGCCTCAAAGGAAATTTTTTGTATTGACAACAGTGAACCAGTGAAAGGGAGGTTCACAGTGAATTGTTGAAAAGACATTGTGATAAAATGACAGAGAAGATTGTTCTTGAAATACAAGACAAAGTGAACCCGGCGGGAGGCTGACATTCAAGAGGGGGCTAAACCCAGAAGAGGGGAACCCAGGGGTGAAGCCAGCATCACCCAGAAAGGGAAGAACTGTTTAAAAGGACATTACAAATCGTGAAACAAGAAAAAGCCATAGCAAACCCAAAGGAGGAAGGCTAGCGTACGAAAGGGGTCCGAGCCCGAGAGAGGGAGATCCAGGGGTGAAAAGTCATCACCCCAACGTGCACTTTGGAAAGGAACCCATCGGCACCTGGTGGCAAGAGACTTTTCTGATAGAACAGAGACAACCACCGGATGCCCTGATTGCTGAAAGCAGAACTGTTAGCTCGTGCAAGGAAAGCTCGAGCATGTGCTGTGCTCCAAAATCCCACCTTGCCCCGTGCTGAAAACGTGGGGAAGGGAGACCTCAACTACTGCATCCTGACTTATCATTTTGTGAACACTTCCTTCTTTCTCAAAAGAACATTATCCCACACTTCTTTTTGTATTTAGCATAAGGATTGGCAATAGGCTTTTCTTAGTATAGGCCCTTTTATTTGACACCACGCCACTAGGACTGCCTTATTATTATTTGATGGTCGAAGCTTGCTCCCATCTTAGATTTAGGTTTAAATTAGGTGCTTGTTAGGAAAGATTTCCATTTATGGGTAATTTTCACTCCAGTTGTGGAACCCCCCAACTTTTTGCTGTTGTCTGACCATCCTAGCCTGACTTTTGCCAGTGGAGCACAGCCTTCTGCTGCACTCCACTGGGTTTTCGCTCACTTTGTTATGGGGAAACTGGCATGACCTTAAAGACAGCCAGTACTGGGAGACTTTGTTTCCCTTAGTCTTTCACTATGTTGCTAGTTTTAGCAACATGTTACCAGTGCACAAAGAACCCTACAGTACAGTATGCTGGGGTCTTCCTTTCATTTTTAAGGCCCTAGACACCCTCAAAGGTTTTTTTGGTACAAGTACAAATGTGCCTTGGACAGAGCTGGTGGCAGCTGTTATTTTTCATATACTTTTAACCCTTTCGTGTGTTCCATATCGCGTTTACCGCGTTTGGCACAGAACAGTGGCTTTGCACCAAAATGGCCATTCCACAAGGTCCTTTGTTCTGTCCTTTAGCCATCTTGTCCCTTTGCTTTCCCCAAGTCGAGCAGACCTGGGAAAACCCTTATTTGGTCATGCAGATCCCAGCGCAAACCAAAGCTTTCGCAAGTTTCTGCACGCCTTGTGTGTGTGCCTCCAGGATGTGGGCTGGGCTGTCTAGTTCCAATACGCATCCTGGGTGACAGAGAGTCTGGTGTGCTGGGAATGACTGGGACCACTGTGGTCCATGATTGGTCCACGTCTAGCATGGATGTATGTGAGAAGGTCTCTCATTGGGTCCTCTTCGTTTTGGCACGAAGGAGATTCTGGATAAGAGAAGGGCCCAAACACCCATACCAGGTCAATCTCTTGAGTTTTAACCGCACTTAGGATATGAGCCAAATCTCCTGAAACCACGAAGTTGAGTCGAGGAACCAATGGTGACCCGCTGGAAGGTTTGGCACCCTGAGCCTGCTGATGTTTCGCAGGACCCCCCTGCTTCTGATCAAACTAAGAAGGTCTGCAAAGGCGCTTTGACCCATTTGAATAGTGGGACCAACTATTCACGGCACCTCCACCTTAAGCGGAAAGCAAGCCTTCTCAGAAGTGTTCCTGGGCCAACCAGTGAACTGACCAGCTTGCACAGGACCTTTGCTCTGGAACCCCCCGCTGTCTCGAGTTGACACTTGAAACTTTGGAGATCGTAAGCACTGGATATAAAGCACTCTCCAGCTGAGTTTCGTATACGTAGGCACCCTAGGTCTGGAATTAGTAGTGTACGCCTGAACCCAAGTGCACGTGGTCACTGTGGCGCCCAGCCGTGGTGACGAACTTCGAGGGTGCACTGCTGCTGTGCCCCCCTGTGCCCTGAGATGAGCTGCAGTGAATTCGAGCTGATTGCTTCATCAGGAGAGGAGAAATCACCACTGTCCCGCCACAGAATCATCTCTGGAATTCAGCCGCTGAAAGCCGCAGAACCGCACAATTGTAGCATTTGAACCCGCAACCAAAGTGGACTCGACTGTTGAAGTTTGGTCCGGGGTGTGCCTAGGGTCGGTGAGTACTTGCAACCTTTAACGGTGTCCCCTCGCGCATCCATCCATTTTTACGCATGAGTGTCCCCTGAGGGCCACTCTTCCTTATTGAGGTAGCCTATGCTACCGAGCTATTCCCAACTCTTGGATCCTGTTCTGCCCTCTTGGGGAGACCCTCCTCGAGTAGTGGGAACTTATTCTTCACTGCCTCACCCACCTTCCTGAGTCGCTACAGCCCCTGCAAGAGACCCCGTTTTCGCTCTACCGCACGATCGCGTGTTTCTGCACCAAAAGTACTTTTGAGCGCAAGGCTCCACTCTTCTTAGGGATTGGACTGCCTCTTAGTTAGGGTTTGATAAGTGAAGGATTGTCTAAAGTATATTCACACTGTATTTTCCCTTTCTTCACAGATTGTGCACCCTTAATGTGTGCCATTCCTTTAGGCCAATTGGTAATTACATATATGTTTGATAGTAGCTTTGTGTTGGTTTAATATTACTGCTGATATTTGCTTTGTGTTTGATTTAAAAGGCCTTTAACAAATGTATTGTTATTGTTGATATACACCAGACTGAGAGCAATTTGTAGTGTTGTTTACTGTGTGTGCTCATGGTGGACTTTCAATCACCCTCACCCCTCCTGAGATCTAGTCTTGACCGCTGCCAATGCTACCTTGATTGGTCTGGCTTGGCCAGAAGGTTACCCTGTTCCAGGAAACTAGGCTGGCCTTCTGAACCTCTGCCCACCAGGTAGGAGTTCAGACATCCATCTGAACATCGCTTTTCCACTCTGCATTTCCAGTTTAATAAACACCCTTGAACTGTGATCACTTGTGTCTGTCTTTACTGTTGCCACCAGGAGTTCCTTACAACAGGGATAACCACCCCGGCCAAAACCAGGACACAAAAGAAGAAAAACAATGCAGGGTGCTCCCGAACGGAACAAGGATGAAACTAAAGTGGGGGGTCGGGGGAGAATTTAGTCCATAGCGGACAGAAACCAGAAAGTCAGACAAGAAAAGGGCAAGCTGCAAAAGTCTGTGAAGACTGGGACCAGGACATCAGGGTAACGCAGTTCAAAATAGCAGGTACAGGGTAATCCGAATTCCGGTAGGAAGCATGCTGTGTCTGTAACCAAATAGACAAGGAGATCAAGGCATCAGTGGCAATCCACAAGCAGGTCAAATGGTGGGCTGGGTTGAAAATCAATAACTCCTGGAGGCAAATGAGGCAAGGAAGGGACAGAAGCAAGACAGGGGCATGGGAAAGGCCTGAGACTCACGGAAGGCCTTGACACCTGATGTCCGCACTTACCCATGCACTTACCACATGCTGGTCGTTACTTACTTATAGTTATCATCTTTTACTGCACTGTCCCTGCCCCCTTCCCACACAATCTGAATGACACCTGGCCTAGTAGGATTGTTGTCTGTCCTCCCTTTGTTCCCCTCCCTTGACTCGTCGCGCCTTGAAGCACTTGTCCATAGGCACGTTATAAATGCCATATCATATCATATCAAGGATTGTTGCGCTATTCAGATCTGTTGGTCTTTTCAGCCCTCCATTCTCCTTCCTGACGTAAGGACGTGTTGCTGTGGCAACCGCTGATGCGTCCAACGACATGCCGAGGGTTCGCATCTCTCGCAAGGTGGCTTGGGGCTTGTAGTCCCAATCCACATGGCAGCCTCCACTTCCTATCGAACAAGCTGCAGGGATACCGTGTCAGGCGGCTGTGGCGCCCGTAATTCATAAAAATTTCAAAGGACATACTTTCGTTTTTATTTGTTTTCAATCCAAACCTGACTTTTTGGAGGTAAGTAAAGCCTTCTCCTTTACTTCCCTTGTCTTTTGAATCATTCTTATGGGGATACTGATCGGTCCATAGGACTATCGATACTCAGAGACTATAGGCCAGATTCTCAAAAAAGTGGGCATCTCGATGGCACATCTCATTGGAGAGGGTAAATTCACAAAGGAAACACCAAAACATGACCAGTGTGCAAAGGTGCACACATTATGGCGCAAAGAAATTTGCAAATAAGTCAGCATTTAATGGTGCATCTGATGAGATGTGCATGTTTTTGGAGCCTCTGTCCGATGGCCACTTTTGTATGTGCAAATGCTGACATGAGCATCACTTTGCACCGAAAAAGTGCATCTCATCAGATGCCCCAAAAAAAGAGTGCATCTACCCTAAAACCATAAGCAAAGCATTTTGGACAATTTGTTTAATGTTCATTCTCTTTTTTTTGTTTTATATGCATAATAAATGTGAGAATAACACAATTTACGTTTTCTAACTTCAGCTTTGTGGTGAGTTTACTTTGTAAAGTGCACCACTTGCCGTGGGAGCAAGTTTATACCATTTAAATGTCAGAGGTGGTAGTTTTTCCATGTCATTCTGGAATGTCGTAGAGCAATGTCTTTAATTATGTTGATGTAGAGTAGGATTATGCATTTCATTTGCATAATTGTGTCACAACCAGCAGTGTGATTCCTAGGCAGTAACATGGAAAGTGTTCTATTTCCTGATGTCCTCACAATCTTGTACAAGAGTTCTATAGCTATAGGGGTGTAAGGGCCACTTGGGTGCAATCAATGATAACACAAATGCACAATACTCAGCAATGTCGTAAAATGCCCTTACTAATCCTGCCCTCGCACATGTATAATGGGTCCTGCCTATATATACCGTGGCAGATGTAAGGATCATCTTGAAGACATTGCATAGGGACTGTGACTGCGAGACAATTAAAACCACAATACATGACGTTGGCAAATTACTCTGACTCATGTACATGTAATTCATCCATACTCTTGGAACAAAAGGCTATCACAGCCAATATCACAGAGTACTGCTACGCATTTAAAATCCCTAGCCAAAAACAGGTCGGGTCTTTGCAAAAGTCTGCACCCTGAGGGAGTCCAGCTAGCTCCAGTGGATCACAAGATGTTTCAAGGTTTCAACGTCCCCAGTGTTTTTACAAAGTCTACTTATTCTGTGCTTTCTAGGGGGTCCCTTTCTTGCATCCACACCTTCACAAGTTTCCAGCCAATTAAGGTGGATTAACATGAATGTCCTTCTGCCCACTCGATCCGGAAAGCAAGTCAGATATTTCTGCGTGGCTGCTTTCAAGTATTCAACTGATTTTGTTCCTCAGCCAGATGTTCTATATTCCTACGCCTAGCATATAATCTTCTTTTTTTGCACTCCTTCTAGGGCGCACCAGAGAATCTGGTCTTATCGACCCCCATGTCAAGCTCTAAGAGACAGTTTTACATTGCTTGCACAAAGGAATTTGGAGCCGTACAGTTAGATTTAACCGAGAGGATAAAAAAGACGTCACGTAACTGTTTTATGTATACATATTAAAGGAATGTTTTAAGCATTGTGTGGGGATGTCACGTGATCGCGGGAGCGTGGTCTTGCGAGATTTCGGCATAACGAGATCTCGTGGACCCGCGCTCCGCGAGACAACGTTGGCGCCAGAAAGAAGGTTGGCGGAGCGCCAGACAAGCGGTCTGGAAACAGCGCTGCTCCTGATAAGGAGCCACCGCAACTGAGGCCCGGAGGAGCCTATGCAGCCTAGCTTCCAGGGCATAAATCCAATGCCACAGAAGGCCTCATGGGGGCCCTGGAAGCTTACAGCGTGCCATCCATGAGCACATCCGGCCTCCAGTGAAGTAACTGGGAAGCCCAGACTGAACTGTGAGTACTTGCTCCTGTTAAGCACATGGACAGTTTACGCCCACCTGTTGTGTCCCTTAAATAAAGACATTTAGAATCACTTCCGGCGTCCTGTCGTCCTTAGAGGCCACCACATAATTGGCGACGAGGATACCAAAAGACCCACGGGCCCACCATGCAAGGAGCCACACAGCCCCCTGCGTTTCTCCCCTCACCTGGGACCCCGGCAATTCCGTGGATGCAGTGGGAGCCCCTCTTCTCCACGTATCTGGAGGCTGTAGGCGGCACGGGATAGGACCCCGCCAGGAAGAAGGCGATGCTGCTGAGTGCAATGGGGGTTGAAGGACAGCACATTTTTGCCAGTTTAACTGCCATACGAGTGGACAATGACGACGACGACTTCTACAAGTAGGCAACCCGTTGCTTTGTGAAGAGGTTCACCAATAAGGAGAACGTGGTGCTACACAGGCTGAGGTTCTACACCGTAAACAAGAAGGGAGCGAACCCGTGGACGACTACATCACCAGGATGAGGGAGCTGGCATCCCTGTGCGCCTTCAGCGAAAACGCAGAGCAGGTCATCTGCGACATGTTGGTCGTTCACACTAACTCCAGGAAAGTGCAGGACAAGTTCATCCAAGAAAAGGAAGTGACCCTCGACAAGGCCATCCAAATTGCCAGGGCGAAAGAAGAAACCTCCAGCAGGCGCAAAGAGGCGGGAAGTCATCTGCCAGTACCTGAATTTACGGTGCTGCAATGGAGAGGGCGCAGAGACAAGCAGTCCCGTGACAGCCCCAGAGACAAAGGCCCAGGGCAAAGGGATGTGCCGAAATGCTACAGATGTGCCAGCACCAAACACATGGCGAATGATAGTGACTGCCCCGCCTGGAACAAGGAGTGCTCCAAGTGCGGATGCATTGGTCACATGGCCCCGGCATGCACGTGGCGGGGAAAAAAACATCTCCCACGTCGATGGCGACCACGCTTCAAGTGACAGTGACCAGCTACAGGACAGACCCATGGTCATCATGATCAACGCCCCCCACGCCAGGACAGAAAAGCCCCACTGCACCATTAAAGTGGACGGCATGGAAACACGTGTCATGGCAGACTCAGGATCAGACCTCACAATCCTTCCCATCGACACGTACAAGGAGATGATGGGACAAGCACAAGTGGAAATCAGAACAACCAAGCAAAAACCCGACGGTCTTCCGAGGGGCAACTGTCAACCTACTGGGCTACATCAGAGCCCAAATTGAATTCAAAGGGAGGTCTATCACCACCAAGGTGTACTTCTTACCCGAAAGGCCCAGCTGTGCTCAGATGGGACGATCAACACAGACTCAGTTTTAAACTGGACCCAGAACTCCGGAACAGGTACTCATGGTCGCCTCAGGAGCAGCGCAAAATTTCAAGGAGATTTTCCCAAGCCTGTTTTCCGAGAACCCGGGGAAAGTGATAAACGTTGTCATTAAGATTCGTTTGAAACCCAATGCGGTGCCTGTGAAACATAAAGTTAGACCGGTACCTGCCACGGCGAGACCTGCGTTAGATGACCACCTTCGGAAGATGGTAGAAGAAGGTACCATCGAGACAGTGGAATTTTCCGAGTGGCTGAGTCCAGTGGTCTTAGTTAAGAAGAAATCCAGTAACGACCTCAGAATATGCATTGACTTGAGAAGTCTGAATCTTGAGGTTGTTACCGATAGCTTTCCACTCCCCAGCATCAGCAAAATTGTCCTGATGATGAAAGAAGTGGCAATCTTCTCGAAGCTGAACATGCGTGACGCCTATCACCAGATTCCACTACACAAATCTTTGCGCCCCCTTACGGCGTTCATCACTCCCTTCGGCACTTTTCAATACGCCTGCATGCCGTTTGGGCTGTCTTCGGCAGCGTCCGCATTCCAGAGGATGATGAATTCCCTACTCAAAGGACTCACAAATGTTTCATTCTTTCAGGACAACATCCTTGTGTATGCCAAGGACAACGAGACCCATGACAAAGCACTCAGGGCAGTCCTGAGCAAACTCCAAGAGGCAGGCGTTCATCTACGCCACGTGAAATGTGTTTTTGGAGTGAGGAAGGTAGAATACCTTGGCTACTGCATCTCTAGCGAAGGGGTGACCCCCAAGAAGAACCTAATGGAGGCCATAACAGACATCCCGGCCATGATGTCCTGAGAAGAACTACGCTCGTTCCTGGGCCTAGTGGAATTGCAAAATTTGTCCCAAGGTTCTCCAAAACCACGGCGCCCATGAGAGAACTTCTGAAGAAGGGGGCAACCTACTCCTAGGGGCCAGAGCAAGATGAAGCCTTCACTGCTATCACAGAAGGATTCTGTACGCACCATGCCTAAAACCGTTCAGCCCTGAATGGGACACCTGCATCACAACGGACGCCAGAGCGTACGGGCTGGGGGCCACTCTGACCCAGGAGAAGGGCGATACTGAAAATATCGTGGCATTTGCATCAAAAGCCCTACCATCTGGGCTGCAACATGACCAGACGCAGTATACGCGTATAGGCCTCTGGACAGCATGCCCCCAGAACATAAATATGGGATTGTCACGGTTGACTATTTCTCCAAGTGGGTCGAAGTTGACTTCACCTCGGGCATCACCACAAACACAGTCATCGAAGCACTTACCACCATATTCCAGCGCAAAATCCTCCCGAGGAAATTGGGAAGGACAATGGAGTCCAGCTAGTCTCCAGAGAAATGGAGAAATTCCTTAAACTCAACAATATTCGATAGCGGAGGGCAAGTCTCTACCACCCACAGGCCAAAGGCCTGGTCGAGCGGGCGAACCGCTTCATCAAAGGGGCGCTGCAACTAGCGCATGCCTCGGGCCTAAACCCGTACACGACTGTCAAGGAGGCCATCGCAGCCCACCGCATCACTTCCAACGCCGTCACCGGCGTTTCACCATTCCATCTGCTAAGGGGGAGAAAGGCAGCATCCACACTGGTACCACCTTGGCTCGATCAAGTGAGGGCTGACGAAGATGTGGACATTGAAGATGTAGTCTTTCGCATGCAGTGTAACAAAGAAGCCATGAAGGCTCAAGGGGACACGCGTCGGGCCGCTCGCCACACAGCAGTTAACAAAGGCGACCTGGTGAAGATATGCCTTCCCCACAAAGACACTTCGACCGGCTCCAGATACAGCAGTCCCATAGAAGTCATTGCAAAAGGGTCAAACCACATTTGCACCAGCGACGGAAGGAAATGGAATCTAGAAAGGGTGGCCATGTACCGCAGAAAAGAATCTATTGAACAGCCACACTGGGAAACCGGAGAAGATCAAGACCAACAAGAGCCATCCGAAAACCCTCGCCAGGCAGAAAGAGATGCCTCGGAGTCACCGTACGGCGACGAAGTCTCAAGCACCAACTCCCCAACCCCACTCAGGGAGTCACAGCGAAGGGCAAGACGACAAGGAGAATCTGATTCACCCGCACCTCCACAAGAGTGCTCCTGCAGCCCTGCCCCGCTTCTCGATCAAGGCAGACCACAGAGAGAGAAAAGGAAACCCAGCAAGTTTGCAGACTTTGTCATGGAATGACCATCTATCCTTTTCCCAGCAAAGGAGGTGTGTGGGGACGTCACGTGATAGCGGGAGCGTGGTCTCGCGAGATCTCGGCATAACAAGATCTCGTGGATCCACGCTCTGTGAGACAACGTTGGCGCCAGAAAGAAGGTTGGCAGAGTGCCAGACAAGCGGTCTGGAAACAGCGCTGCTCCTGATAAGGAGCCACCGCAACTGAGGTCCAGAGGAGCCTATGCAGCCCAGCTTCCAGGGCATAAATCCAATGCCACAGGAGGCCTCATGGGGGCCCTGGAAGCTTGCAGCGTGCCATCCATGTGCACACCCTGCCTCCAGTGAAGTAACTGGGAAGCCCAGACAGAACTGTGACTACTTGCCCCTGTTAAGCACATGGACAGTTTACGCCTACCTGTTGTGTCCTTTAAATAAAAGCAGTTAGAATCACTTCCGGCGTCCTGTCGTCGTTAGAGGCCACCACACATAAGCATAGTTGATAGCGATACAAGATTTAATTCTGTCCTAAGCAATTCGATAAGGGTCTCCAAGGGCAGATCCAATGATCGGCGCCAGTGGATACCAACATCTCGTCACAATCAAGCACAAACAATAGCATTGGAGCCACAGACGCCTCCTGCTCGGGCACATAAGTAGTATTAGACAAAGATATCAAAAGAGACCCCTGTGAACTAAAGTTGCCCATAACCTCTCATCCAAATGCGACATGGATTTGGTTTTTGGTTCTCTCATTTTATTATTATATTCACAAATAAGTCAAGTTTATTTGAGTATTGCGCCACCATGTTCAGTGATCTCTAGAGTCCCATTCTTGTCCCCTCCTACAAGACGAGAGCACATGCATAGGCTAAATAATGGAAGTGCATAATACCCAATTTCGGAGGGAATTTGCGGCTATTCCTCAAGGTATCATTTACGTCTGCTCTGTAGAGGTTGACAAGAAGGGTGTGAGGACATCGCCCTCTTTAAACCTCAGTTAGTATTTATAGTGAAAGATAGCATACTGACTGTAGGCATGAAGGAGAAATGGTGTGTAATAATATGATAAGATTCAGTAACCCTTGGTCAGTCTGCCAACGCAAAAGCTTGCTCCGCAGGAGATTTCAGTCTGAGATGTCAAAAGCAGCCACATAGCCAAAGGAAGCCATGCAGAGGGGGAACGGCCTAGTATGTTACCATTTGAATTGAAAGATTGATGCATACGGCACTATGGCTGGTGCACAATCCCTTCACAAAACCTACTTGAAAGGCTGATACAATGCTGCTTGGAAAAGCATAGTGGCAACGACCTTGTTGAAATAATGCAAAAGCACCATAAAGCAGTAAATATTGGGATCCTCCCTGCCACATTTGTATAGACTGGCACAAGTATCTCCTCCCTCCACATTGGCAGATTAGTCATAGATTTCACAATCTTTTAAAGCAACGAGGAAAGGATATATACCCAGAGGCGCAGATCTCTTTTAATTACCAAAAAAGGCAGGGGCCCTCGAGTTTTTAGAGCTCAGTATGATCTCCTTCAAACGTCTTGGGGCACCTCTCCTTGACTAAGATGGTGATGCTTTAAAATAAGGCAGATAATCCCCTCAAACGGTGAATCAAATGTGTGTGCTATATACTTTTCCCATACACTAATGTATATGGGGTTTATCTGGTCAACAATCAATTGAGCAGGTCTGTCCTTGAAAATAACTTAGACTCAGTACATGGCTCAAAGGTTAAAATATTATGATCCTAAGGTAGTAGAGCACACGGTATATGTTAGCAATTGGCCATTTGATATGGTTGCCTTGAGAGTTTAACTCCATGCCACCAGTGTTATCCTTACCAGCCGCAGTACTACTCTCCGTACTCACCTTGATTATTAATGTAGAATGATCACTGACCTGTATTAGCACTTGTGTTAGTGATATAATCCGAGAATATAGTCGTTTCGACACAGAAATAGCCTATGGTAGAACCACCTTTAACTATCAGTCGAGTAAATTGACCAGTAAATATCACCAGTGGTTCTACCATTTAACATTATGACAGCCCAGCAGTGTATAAGATGTCACCACCATGCCCCTGCAGAGGCTATCTGCTTTTTCCTTAATGCTGCCTCTGGGATCCCCACATCCATAGGACACAACATATGGAAATGGGGTGGACATTTTGCATTCAGATCTCTTGGCAAAATACCTGGAGCCAAAGAAAAATCCAGGGTTGAATAAAATCCCACCCTCCCTCCTCCCACCAACAGTACTGCGCTACTGTATACAATGCCAAACCAAATGCTGGCACCCTCCCGTTGTAAAGCACTTTGCTGCTCTTGAGCTAGGTTTGCGCTATGAGCAATAAAATAAATAAAGGACAATTTTTCTAAAATCAGCATTAATGTATCCAGAATTCCGTTTGATAAACTTGAGCAGGGTGGATCATATACATTTATCAGTGAGAAAGGGCTATGCCCATAGCAATCGTTATCATAAATACAGGCAGTGAGGCTGTTGGATGAAGTGATGGTATATCAATTACAGCTTCATTTAATTCTTAGCAGCAATTAAGAGGGCACTGATACCAGATACCTTCGGGTCAGGCGTGCATTATAAATAAATAAACAAACAAACAAACATCTTCCCCTTACACCTTGAACTGTTAGGATTAATGACACATTCAAGCCATCAATTAAGGGTGGTGCACACAGCTGCTAATGTAGTACTTAAGACTTCCCTATTGTTTGAAGTGGCTGTGTCCTTTTGTATTCCAATGTACTACTGAGGTCAGATTTAGGATAAGGTTAGGGGCATTGATGAGGTTGCTATGAAGTGTAGCTGTCAACGAAAACCAATCAACGTCCCCCTTCTCCATCTCATATGCCTCTTTAGTTATCTAGGTCAGCCTTTTCTTGGCTCCCCAGCAGTAGACCAAAATGCTGGAAGTAATTCTGCCACCTTACCGCCAAAATATGGTTATGTTTGAGGAATTACCACCAGTGGTAATTCTGATGAAATCCACATGGAGTCCTATGGACTCCAGAAATGGGAACTAACACTGCCATGCAGCCACTTGTAATCCAACGTTAATTCCGCCAGACCCAGTGGTGGTAAAAGTGAACACAGTGTGTGGTATCCCAGCAGATTTACTGCAGAAATACCACCAAACTTGTAATGAGGCCTTGGTCTTAGACTGCAAATCATGTTTAATATCCTCTCCTTGGTACTTGCAAGATTGAACAAAGCAAACCGCCTCTACCTTGGAATGTCAGAACGCTTACCAAAAAAATGACAATGCCCCCAAAATGCTGCAGCAAGGCTACTCCTAAGACTAAACAGAAGAGACCACATCACACCAGCCCAGAGATGTTTGCACTGGCTAGCAGTAAAAGAACACATTAACTTTAAAGCCCTGTGCGTCGCCCACAAATCACTATATGGACAACAAGCCACATTTCTCCGAGCTAAAATGAACTGTTATCAACCAGGAAGAAACCTAAGATCGAGAAACAACGTTTAAATAGAAACTAAAAACTATGAGAAAATGAATTTCAGAGGAACGGCATGCTCCTATTTGAAAGCCAAACTATGGAACTCAGTACCGAAAAAAATAAGAACTACGGAAGACCACCTAATATTCAGAAAATGACTCAAAACATGCCTATTCAACTCACTGAGACAAGCATACAAATGCACTTACCCCTAACCATCCTCTGGGACTAAAGCAAACTGGAAACAAGATTTGGACGGTCTCAAGAAAACAACAATAAAACCACCACACACCCAGTCCCAAACAGAAATCAACTAACCACCCTCTCTTTTTTTCCACACCTGCATATCTCTCACATACTAAACATGCCCAAAAGGATCAACAAAACTACCCCCACCGCTAATCACTCCAGAAAACCAAATAGTTGCAAAAAACCCCTCCAGACACTACTAGCCCAGTGCACACAACAAAGCACACCCAGAAACCTCACACACACAGGCGTCAGTTCCTTCTGGTTCTACATGCATCAGCAGAAGAGCCCAATCTCTATCATATCCCTCTTCCTTCACTAACCAACCCCACCCACTTTTCTTACAGAGCCACGTGAGCACATGGATAGCATGCAAATGGCAGCAGTTTGCAGTATAAATCATCCTAACATTCATGTCAATTTGTATAGTTTGGAGAACCTTAGAAGCGGCATCCTACTTAGGTAGTTCATCCTCCTTAGCTATATTAGGTCCCCATCAGTGACTTATGTCAGACAAGGCTGACTGTACATAGATTTTCCTTATGCTGCTACTTTCTAACTTTTGGCATGTCCACATCCTACAGGCCTTGTGACCTAGTAGTTAGTCTTGTATTCACCGCAAGGGGCATTGTTAAAGGCTTTGAGGTAGTTCGCATGTTTTTTTTCGATTTTGTTTAGTTTCCCACTCTTTAACATGTTTCTTTGCTTGTTTTTGGTAGCCTAGGCCATTGTTTCTTTGCTTGTTTAGGTAGCGTAGCCCATGTTTCTTTGCTTGTTTAGGTAGCCTAGGCCAATGTTTCTTTGCTTGTTTAGGGAGCGTAGCCCATGTTTCTTTGCTTTTTAGGTAGCCTAGGTCAATGTTTCTTTGGTTTCTTAAGGTAGCCTACGCCAATGTTTCTTTGCTTGTTTTGGTAGTCTAGGCCACTGTTTCTTTGCTTGTTTAGGTAGCCTAGGCCAATGTTTCTTTGCTTGTTTAGTTAGTCTAGGCCAATGTTTCTTTGCTTGTTTTGGTAGTCTAGGCCACTGTTGCTTTGCTTGTTTAGGTAGCCTATGCCAATGTTTCTTTGCTTGTTTAGTTAGTCTAGGCCAATGTTTCTTTGCTTGTTTAGGTAGCCTGTGCCAATGTTTCTCTGGTTGCTTAAGGTAGCCTAGGCCAATATTTCTTTGATTGCTTAAGGCAGCCTAGGCCAATTTTTCTTTTCTTGTTTTGGTAGCCTAGGTCAATGTTTCTTTGCTTGTTTTGGTAGCCTAGGTCAATGTTTCTTTGCTTGTTTTGGTAGCCTACGCCAATGTTTCTTCGTCTGTTTAGGTAGCCTAGGCCAATATTTCTTTGCTTGTTTAGGTAGCTTAGGTCAGTGGTTCTATGGTTGCTTAAGGTAGCCTAGGCCAATGTTTCTTTGCTTGTTTAGGTAGCCTAATGTTTCTTTGGTTGCTTAAGGTAGCCTAGGCCAATGTTTCTTTGGTTGCTTAGGATAGCCTAAGCCAATGTTTCTTTGCTTGTTTTGGTAGCCTAGGCCAATGTTTCTTTGGTTGCTTAGGGTAGCCTAGGCCAATGTTTCTTTGCTTGTTTAACTAGCCTAGACCAATGTCTCTTTGGTTGCTTAGGGTAGCCTAGGCCAATGGTTCTAAGGTTACTTAAGGTAGCCTAAGCCAAGGTTGCTTTGCTTGTTTAGGTAGCCTAATGTTTCTTTGGTTGCTTAAGGTAGTCTAGGCCAATGTTTCTTTGGTTGCTTAGGATAGACTAAACCAATGTTTCTTTGCTTGTTTTAGTAGCCTTGGGCCAATGTTTCTTTGGTTGCTTAGGGTAGCCTAGGCCAATGTTTCTTTGCTTGTTTAACTAGCCCAAGCCAGTGTTATTTTGGTTGCTTATGGTACCCTAGGCCAATATGTCTTTGGTTGCTTTAGGTAGCCTAGACCAATGTTTCTTTGCTTGTTTAGGTAGTGTAGCCCATGTTTCTTTGCTTGTTTAGGTAGCCTAGGCCAATGTTTCTTTGGTTTCTTAAGGTAGCCTCGGACACTGTTTCTTTGCTTGTTTAAGATAGCCAAGGCCAATGTTTCTTTGCTTGTATTAGTAGCCTAGGCCAATGTTTCTTTGCTTGGTAGCCTAGGCCAAGGTTTCTTTGCTTGTTTAGGTAGTCTAGGCCAATGTATCTTTGCTTGTTTAGGTAGCCTGGGCCAGTGTTTCTTTGGTTGCTTAAGGTAGCCTAGGCCAATATTTCTTTGGTTGCTTAAGGTAGCCTAGGCCAATTTTTCTTTGCTTGTTTAGGTAGCCTAGGTCAATGTTTCTTTGCTTGTTTAGGTAGCCTAATGTTTCTTTGGTTGCTTAAGGTAGCCTAGGCCAATGTTTCTTTGGTTGCTTAGGATAGCCTAAGCCAATGTTTCTTTGCTTGTTTTGGTAGCCTAGGCCAATGTTTCTTTGGTTGCTTAGGGTAGCCTATGCCAGTGTTTCTTTGCTTGTTTAACTAGCCTAGACCAATGTATCTTTGGTTGCTTAGGGTAGCCTAGGCCAATGGTTCTAAGGTTACTTAAGGTAGCATAAACCAAGGTTTCTTTGCTTGTTTAGGTAGCCTAATGTTTCTTTGGTTGCTTAAGGTAGTCTAGGCCAATGTTTCTTTGGTTGCTTAGGATAGACTAAAACAATGTTTCTTTGCTTGTTTTAGTAGCCTAGGCCAATGTTTCTTTGGTTGCTTAGGGTAGCCTAGGCCAATGTTTCTTTGCTTGTTTAACTAGCCCAAGCCAATGTTATTTTGGTTGCTTATGGTACCCTAGGCCAATATTTCTTTGGTTGCTTTAGGTAGCCTAGGCCAATGTTTCTTTGCTTGTTTGGGTAGCGTAGCCCATGTTTCTTTGCTTGTTTAGGTAGCTTAGGCCAATGTTTCTTTGGTTTCTTAAGGTCGCCTTGGACACTGTTTCTTTGCTTGTTTAAGATAGCCAAGGCCAATGTTTCTTTGCTTGTATTAGTAGCCTAGGCCAATGTTTCTTTGCTTGGTAGCCTAGGCCAAAGTTTCTTTGCTTGTTTAGGTAGTCTAGGCCAATGTTTCTTTGCTTGTTTAGGTAGCCTGGGCCAGTGTTTCTTTCGTTGCTTAAGGTAGCCTAGGCCAATATTTCTTTGGTTGTTTAGGTAGCCTAGGTCAATGTTTCTTTACTTGTTTAGGTAGCCTAGGATAAGTTTTCTTTACTTTTCAGGTAGCCTAGGCCATTATTTTGTTGTTTGTTTAGGTAGCCTAGGCCAATGTTTATTTACTTGTTCAGGTAGCCAAGGCCAACATTTTGTTGTTTGTTTAGGTAGCCTAGGCCAATGTTTATTTACTTTTTCAGGTAGCCGAGGCCAACATTTTGTTCCTTGTTTAGGTAGCCTAGGCCAATGTTTCTTTACTGGTTCAGGTAGCCTAGGCCAATATTTTGTTGCTTGTTTAGGTAGCCTAGGTCAATGGTTCTTTGGTTGCTTAAGGTAGCCTAGGCCAACGTTTATTTGCTTGTTTAGGTAACCTAGGCCAATGTTTCTTTGCTTATTTAGGTAGCCTAGGCCAATGTTTCTTTGCTTGTTTAGGTAGCCTAGGCCCCCACAGCCCTCCGATACTACTGTTACATCCCGTATCCCCCCACAGTCAGAATTCAGGGGGCAACATTTTGGGACATTACTGTTCAAATGCTGCATATAACAGCTCTACTGGCATGTCAGGCAAGCGTTTTTTAACCAATATTTCATATTCTCCTTCCTCCATCCTCACTACTGCAAGTCCCTATATGTTTTCACCTGTTTCTTGGTCAATGATGCTGACCCATCAACGAAGAACACTTCTCCCTCCTCTAAGGCATATTCTCTGGCCTTTGGAATGTCATCCCCCTCTCCCTCGTGCAAAGCACAGTCATGCTCTTGCATGTCTTGGACTGTGCATGGTTCTGTAAGGAACGTGGCAGGGTTTACTGACTTATGCCTTACCACATGGATATCTGGGCTGGACAGTATGATTTCATATGCTGATGCTTTTTGGGTAGTGAGGGTGGATTTTGACTGTTCCAATATTGCAAACAGTGAGTGCTCAAAGCACAAAGTGACAGAGCACCCCATGACAATGGTTGAGCTTTTCTCAATCACAAAGGCAGCTGCTGCAAGAGCCTGTTCGCACGCAAATTGGACTTGCATCACTGAATCAAGTGTGCCAATATAATAGGCAAGTGGTTTGTGTCCCATTGAACTTTTCTGTGTCAGTACTGCCGTCATGAGAGTGCCACTGGAGTGTGAAAAAAGATACAATTACTGAACATAGTCAGGGGAGGCTAGTACTGGGGCTGTTGAATGCTGTTTGCATTTCTGCTGTCCATGTAATATGTGTTTTTTCTTTCTGTGCTTCTTTCAGCCCTTGCAGGAGAAACCTGGTGTCTCCTGCATAATCTAGGATCCATGCCCTACAGTAATTGTAGAGTCCTGGAAACTTCTGCATTTCTTTCACTGTGCTTGGTTTAGCAGTGGCACGTACTGTAGCTGCACGGTCAGGAATTATTCTTTTGCCATCTTTTGAAATTAGTTGGCCCAAGTACAGGACCTCTGCCAAACAGTACTGCTGTTTTCTCTTGTCTACCTTGTACCCTTTTTGTGCAAGGAGTTGGAGAAGGGCAATGGAATCTCTCACGCAACTTTTTTCGCTCTGACTGCAGACTAGTAGGTCGTCTACATACTGAATGATGGTGCTTAATCCCCCCGAGGATAAAGTCTGTGAGATACTGTGATTCACGGTCAAGGGGCAATGAGAAAAACGTGTTTTTCAAATCCACCATGGTGAAGTGGGTGGCCTGTTTCAGGATGCTGCACAAAATAGAGGCAGGATTTGGGACAAGAGGGAACTTTTTTTGGACAATATCGTTGAGGGGGCGAAGGTCCTGGATCATACACCAACTCCCCCCTGTCACTTTCTTGATGGGGTACACTGCTGTATTGCATGGGGAGGAGGAGGAGGCAAATATTCCTTGCACTAGTAGTGCTCGGAGTGTCTCTTGAATTCCTTCCTCAGCCTCTCTAGACAGGGGCTATTTTTTCACTCTGGGTAATCTAGCTCCTGGTTTAAGTGTTATCTTTACAGGGGTCACTTCTCTTAACAATCCCACATAATGGGGGTTAGCGGTGCAAAGGTGGGACGGGACATGCTGCATGTCTGTGTCACAAAAGGGCAGTTTTCCAGCTGACGATAGCCATGAAGGGGCTTGATACTTTTCTGTACTGCACCATAATGTTACTGTCAAGTCGTGGTTATCGCGTGTAGTATGAATACCTCCATCCCCAAGTACCAGTCAGGGAGAGTGAATACACTCACTGACTGATCTTTGAGGCCACAGGTGACTGGAACAATGGCACCGGGTCTCCAAGGCTGTAAAGGAAACAGGGCAGGTAAGTATGCAAGTGGTCATTGGCAATTCGAATTCACAATAATCAAAGAAACAACTTGGACCCAATGGGAGAGTGCTGCTGGCATTGAAGTGAGAAAGGTAATCAAAGCTCCCGCAGTGCAGGGGCATTTCTTTCCCACCCAAGGAGATGCCATGGGTAAGCAGAGGTTCCAGTCCCAGTGGGAACCTTTAGAGGTGGGAAATTGGGCAACCCGCTAGCCACGGAGGAAAACAAGTTCTGCAAGGTTGTTTGTAACACCAGATGCGTGAGGATCAAAAAAAAGAAAGTTCCTCAAGCAGTCCTTTTAACATTCCGAGTATCAATCAGGAGATTGATCCATAACCAAGTCCTAGGGT
Organism: Ambystoma mexicanum; assembly: GCF_040938575.1. NCBI lineage: Eukaryota > Metazoa > Chordata > Amphibia > Caudata > Ambystomatidae > Ambystoma > Ambystoma mexicanum. The sequence goes on from NC_090932.1 coordinate 1,528,188,582, forward strand.
AAATCCGTAAGCAATTCCAGGAAGCAGGGCAAAAGGAGTCCAAAAACCAGAAACTTCAAAGCAGCAAAACCTGAAGAGTAACGAGAAATACCACACGTCGGCAAAAGCACAACTGAGAAGCATTATGCATAACGCTGTGGACGTTTTTATCACATTACCTAGGTGACGGCTCACGTAGTCCCTGACGGTACCCGGACGTGACTTCAAGCGCTTTGCAAGCATCCTGTAGTCACCAGGGTAACCGCCACTGAGACCGCAACTTGAACCACAATGGTGAAGTTCTCTGATGCGTCCTCCGCTGAGTCTTGTGCAGCAAAGTGTCATTAGGGGGCGTGGCAGGTCCTGCATAGAAGCGGAGCCAGTGAGCAGCTGTAAATTTGGAGGTAAGCCGACTCCACGAGGGTAACGTGGGAGAATGTATGACTGTCACAAGGAATATTGATTTCTAACACAATCTCCCTGTCATTGTCATCAGAAAACAATTCTTCATCAGTCAATTCACGCAAAGGTATATTGGGGTCAATGCACAGCACTGTGTGCCACTCGCATCCAGGAATGTCAGTCCAATTACAACAATTCTTTTAGCAGACACTCGCACACCTCCCAAATCTAAAGACAGGATGGTATCAGCAACTATTTCTGGGGATGTCACTGGGCGAAAGACAAAATCAGAGGGCACTCTCCATTCTTTTCTAGTTAGTTCAGGCACTGCTCTTGCTAACACTTGAATCCCATACCCAAACATGTTGGGGTTCACTGGTATCCCTCTCACCTTTATTTCATTAGCCACCGTATGTATTAACAACATTTGTCTTGAGGGAGCACATGCCAGGGGTGGAGCAAACAATCCCTCTTTCGGTGAATGATATGGTTATGTTTAATTTGCTCAGCAAATCTCTTCCCAGTAAATTGACAGGGGAACTTTCGTAATACAATAAGGGTGCTCGCACTACCTTCCCCCCTATCTTAACATCTAAATCATCTGTGTAAGGAACCGTGACCACATCCCCAGAGAATACTTGCGTATCGAGAGTTTGGCCAGATAACAGAAAATCACCTTGGCAAATGCATGACTTCTCCGCCCCTGAGTCCACCATAAAGATGAACTGTTTGTTTCCTATCTCTGCCCCCACTAGTGGTTCCTCTTCTGGATGCAAAGTAGTGGATAGTACTGGACAAGAAAGTGCTCTCTGTGGGCTGTCTTAGTCAGGATAGGTATCTGTCCCCAGGCAAGAGAAGGGGTCCCGTCTGAGCACACATGCCTCTTGATAGGGTGCTGGTGCGCCATTCGGGGCAGTGGCAAAAGGGTTATTATTTCCGATGGCCAGTGAATTGGAGTGATTTTGGGGTGCCGGCATCACATGAGGGGGGTGCCGATAAGTGCTGGGGCTTGGCATCTGAGGTGGAAATTGGACATTTGGTAGGGGTATCTCATATGCCCCCTAGGCTGGCCCGTGTGGGCTCCCAGGGTGGGGATTCTCATAACGCTGCTGCTTGTAATAGGGTTTGCTGTATTGATGGTTCCCTCCCTGTCTGCTGCAGAATTCCCGTGCTAAGTGCCCCCTCTTCCCACAGGACCAACAATGCCCTTGGCTCCCTCCCCTGGGGCCCTGTCCTTCGAGTCCTCCTCCCCTGTGTCCCCGGGACCCACCTCATCCTCTCGCGGCTCTTCCTTGACTCTGGAGTCCGATGTATTGTTGCTCTCCTCCCCACTGTTCTTGCCCGTTGTCTGCCCACTCCACTGCCATTCTCACCTGTGTGGCAACAGAGACATTACCCTCCTCCCCCATCTGTTCTAAGGGTTGGCGCGGTTGCTACAGCCGCGACCTTCACTAATTTTGTCTGTACGAGTTTTGGTTCCTCAGCTAACCTCCTCTGAAGAGTTTCTTTTTCTTTCTCTTTGATCCTCCTACAATGGTGCACTATGATGCTTTGAATCTCAGGCCATCCTTTTGCTTCTTGCCCTGCTATCTTGTTGAGGGCCTTCTGTACTTCCTTTGGGAGTCCTCGCTTTATAATGAAATAAAATGGAGAGGTGGCCTGATCCCACGATGTGTCCGTTTACTGCAGTGTGGGTGGGGGTGGGGGCCGATGGGTCCTAGGGCGGTGGTGAGGCTGTGCTCGGCTTTGCTTGTGCACTTCCCCCTAACACATAAGTTGGATTTGAGTACCCCTCTGCCGGTCATGTGAACAGTGGATGCATTTTCTTTGGCTGCTCTTCCTCCTTCTCTTTCTCTTCCACATTACCTCCCGTCACTGTTAATGTTTCCAGTCCCTTCTCCCTTTTATCTGTATCGGGTGCTTCTTCAAACATCTGCTACAGATCTAATACCTCCCTTCTGTTTTGTAACTGTTTCCCCTTAAACCTAGCTGCCAGATAGGTGGTCTAACGTTCCCTTATCAAAAGACCCGCCATCCTGCCAGGTGTGAGATAGTTCCTCCCACTGTGTTTCTGTCACCCATTATCTGTGGTATTTTTTGATTCGGTCACTATACAGGGGGAGGTGTTTGCATATATGGGATAGCAGGGTATCTATCCCCATGGCTAATCACCTTGGTCTCAGGTGTAAATTCCAAAAAAGAATTGTATGTACCTTTATTCCCTTTTCTTCCCCTCTATACCCTTGGGCCCTCTTTTTCTCAGTCAATGAATAAATGTCGCATGTATCTCAATCTTGTTTGTAAAATGGTCAAACATACATGAACATGGAGCAGTTTCTTTTTTCCAAAAAACAAAGACACATAAAACAAAAAGTACATTTAATACCCCCGACTTCTTACCCTTAGAGCAATAACTTTTTTCTCAACCACTCACTCCTCACTCACATCACCCTTGACCCTCCTGGGCCTAACAAACTAAAATAATAAGTTAAAATAATAACCACTACTTATTACCGAGCCTTCTAATTAAATGGGGCTCCTACTTTTTTCTCCGTATTTATTCTCTGCACTGGTCGGGACAGTGCAATGTGGTGCCACCTTATGCCCCCTTTCGGGAGTAGGTTCCCGTATCTCCTCTTCATATTTTCTTCATTACTTTAACTTTTTAAAAAAAGGATAATATATGGCCATGAAAACATTCTTCACTCCACCTAACTACCTCGTTCATTCACATGCAACCACTGCGTGTTCCCTTCACTCACACTGCTCTATCCACAAAAACCCCACTGTTTGTCTCTCCTTGCAACTTATACTTACGTACCCGTGTTCTTCCAAAAGCCTCCATTCACGGTTAATCCACAAGGCCTGGGCCTCTCCCTGGGGCCGCACCCAGCTCCAACGAGCAGCAGGGTATTTGCAAAGTTGGAACCCACAAGAACCGCTTCTTCTGCATACGTGTTTTGAGGGGACTGGTCAGATGTAGGTGAGCATGGCCTTTCGGGAGAGGCCCTGGACCTTGCCGCAGGTATGGGGGGGCTAAGGAAATCACGCTAAGGGGTCACCAAATGAAGGCACAGACCTCAAACACCAGGCTCAATAATTACACACCCCGCAGGGAATAAAACCAAGAGATAGGTTGCAAGAAAAACAAAGTTTATATAATATTAATATGCCAGCAGAGAACTCTGCAGCCCGAGAGCGCTCTGCCAAAAATTACACAGGCAGCACATTAAAAAGGGCAAACGCATCATCAGTGATGATTTTGTATAAGGCAAAAGTCATGTTGCTGGTTGGTGCCGGACATATAGATGGACCTGCTCCATATGGGATGCCAGGCACTAATTGCCCGCTGCTTCGCAGTCGATCTTTGTGCATGTGGGTCAGCAGGGCTTGTCTCCGCTGTGAAGGCCGGGTCATGCAGGCGATACATTCTAACTAATCTAAGCTAAACAACAGGAACCGGTAATTCATGAACAATGGTAGATTTTGGGCCTAGTAAAAAATTACATCTGGTGCTGGGACATGAGTGCTATTATTCCCGAAATGTTCTATGTTATAAGGCTCTCTACACATACCACGGGGTCGCTTTTTTCTCCTATTGGCTTTGATTGGGTTTTACTCACGTGTCCTGTGGCTAGGGGGGTGAGATAGGACCATTTCCTTCCCAACAGAAACCATGACATAAATGAGGAAACCAAAAGTTAGAGTTGTTTGCTTGCTTTTCAGGGAGCATTTGCAAACTTGGCAAATTCTGGCTTTTGATATAAATCCCCTCCCAAATGTTGTTGGGATGTAGTGAAGTAATCATGAGGGCTTTGACGCATGTGTTTCCTTGGGCATGGTTTCAACATGCCCAGGCTCACAAACAGTGAGTCATTTCCAGACATACCCTCCCTTGTGCAGCAAATACTTCCTTCTCCAGCTATCTCTCCCGTTGGTGGGGGGCTCCATAGAATACAGTTGAGTCCCACGATAAATTTGGTCCATTTGTACACATAGCTCCTCTACCTTTTGCTTCCCATGCCTTCCTGTGCATCTTATGTATCCAACACCCTAATCCCAACTATCTACCCAACCTTGCTTCTCACTACAAATACTGAATGTTACAGGCAACATGCTTTGAAGCCATGAACTACGGCAGAAGGTGCTTTACAAATGCAAGATAACATAAAATAACTTGTATGTAGTGATGTTTTGCTTATTCTAGATTCTCCTTTTAGAATCTACAAGCCTCTTTATCTTAAACTTGTGTCCCCCCAGATTGTTTTTTTTTTCAACCAGACCGTTAAATCAACTTGTAATTGGTTACCCACTTGACAATGCTAGCACCAAGAGTAGATGTGACACAAGTGTTTCCATCCAGGCTAGCAGGAACCCTGGCCAGTGTGTGTGGTGGCACAGGTCCTCATGCTGTTGGGAGCCCCACAGGCCTTGCTCACCGCCAGACCTGTGGTGAGGGAATATCTGTAATAAGACAAGTTACTGGGCACTGTTCCCCAGCAGATTCAACAGGGTCTCTCACAAATACTGAACACTGTTATCTGGGTGGCATTTAAATGGGTCACTGTTTGTTAGTATTACTTATTGGACTAACTATTGTGTCAGACAAGAGTGTAAAAGTGGTAGCTCTGGTTAGCTACCAAAATCGGCACCTCCTCTCTATAGAATTAAAGTGAACAAAAATGCCTAAAACTGGCTCATATTTTCATGATGTGCGCTTATTTGATACAAACAAAAAGGTGGGTGGAATTTTTTGTGTGTGTCTTAATGTTTTGAAATTAAATTAACGCAGAATCTCCCCTCAGATTCTATTGAATTGAAGTCTGAAGGAGAAAAGAGCTCTGGAACGTAACTTGCTGAACAGACCTTCGGTTCGGGTGGCTTGTATGAAGATTTTAGGAAGAGAAAATGTGTCTTTAAAATGGCTCATACATATTGGCAGACCTTTCAAATTCTTAATAATCCCACCAGACCTGCAGGGAAAATTAATGAGTTTACATACTTGACCTAAGAGAAATGCACTTGCCTCAAGGTGACTGGTGACCAAATATTTACCAGTGCTTTTTTGTAAAATGGTGCATGTCGCCACAAGCAGACTTCATATTTGCTGCAATGCTGTCAAGCATGCACAGAGAAAACTGTATTTGCCATTTACTGCAAACATAGTGTGTTTGCAGTAACTGAAAAATAGGTTTCTAACATCCCCATACTCTCCAGAAAGATTGAGTATCATGCAAATGGTACTTGCCCTTCATTAAAACTACTCGTCAATGCTAGTGGGCTTGTAGATTTTGTAAGCCCTGATTGGGGCTCATATTGAATCCTACATAGCATAAACTGCATGCGGAAAAGATGTATGTATGTGTTTCATGCCACGCCTGATTTTCGTTTATTTGTATGGCAGCGAAGGAGCACAGAGCAGAGTATCCATGTCTGCCTTCCCATCCTCTCAACCATACAAATGAAACAGCATTTTCACCAACATGATATTCACATGCTGGTGCAAATGCTGTGGGACTCATGTAGAGCCATGCATAGCGCAAATTGCATGCGTAAAAAAAAAGTGTTCAAATTTTACGCCACAACTGATTTGCATTCATTTGTATCGCAGAGAGGGAGCCTAGAACAGAATATCCGTTTCCATCTCCCCCCACTCCCTCTGCAATACAAATGTGACGTCAGTTACCCCAGCATGTGCACCAGATTTCCATGTAGTCTGCCTGCTTTTTACACCAGAAAAAGCCAGCGGGTTCCATAGGAATCCATTAAAAACACTTCCTTGCCAGAGGTACAGGGTGGGCAGTATGAACTCTGCAGGCAATTGCATGGTCATGTACGCTTTGCAGTGCAAATGACACAAATTCAGTGGCTGGGAATTGGGGGAAACGTAGGCGGTCCCTTCCGTGCAAGTTATGTAGACTTGGAGCTCCATTGTGTTCTAAGATGCATGCTATGCCGACTTGGCAGAGTTGTCTTGAGAGGAAGGAGATGAGCTGGGGAAGTCGGCATTATGTGTTTCTGGACTGAACAAACAACGGAAGGAACACTTGGCGCTGGTGTAATTATAATCCAGTGTGCCATATTGATCAGGGCGGCCTTTCAGGGAGGGCAGGCGAGCCTTGGCACACAGAGGAAACACGCTAAAAGCTTATCTCAGGATCTTTCTTGTGTATTTGAAAGGTTTATATTGCTTTCTGCTCCTGCTCGACGGGGATGCAAAACACTATGCAGTTAAACATTTATAAAATCCCTCATTGTGCTAATGCCATTAGAGTGCCGTAATTAGTGGGCAAAGGGCAAGCGAAATACAAAGGTTTCCTGTCAAACCCAAGCCAGACTTGTTGACCAGCCATCTCGCATTCTCGCCGGAAAGGTGGGCACACCCAGAGCTCCACCTTAATTAGACTTAAGATACAAAATACATGTTTTTCCCTAGACGATCACTCGATGGCAGGGCGCTAGATAAGATTTTTAGGTGAGAAAATTGTATTCCTTCTTTTGGAAGTTGCGAGTGAGTAAGAAAGTAGTTTTCGTTATTGACTGGACTGTTTTTAGGCAAACAAGCATACATTGGAATTGAAAAAACAAAGTGACTTCTGTTGTAACGCCTATTTTTTTTGTACCCAGTAATGACCATATGCTAAATTGTATTTTTAATTTTTTTAAAAAAGTGTTAGCCTTCAAGGCCCACTTCAGGCAAATAGAACGTAGAGCTCCTCTGGTCACGCGCTGCTGACGCATCTGCCTGATCACATGCGCGCGGGCAGCAACTGGGGAGTAGCGATGAACCCGGAACTGCCAACGCCGAGGGCGTCATTGGCTGAGGATTGTTCTAGTGTCCGTGGAGCGGCCATCCTCCCTGCTCTCGCGCTGCTGCTTCTGGTGAACTTTGCCATCTCTCCCTCACCACCAATGTTGTGATGCCTCTTTCCAGCAAGGTCCTCCATTTTTAGTCATTATGGGTAACACTTTTGTCTTGTAAATGTTCTTTGATTTGCTCGACCATCGTACATACTTGCTAACATTCTGTGACCAAAAAGATGTAGGATTTTTTTTTTAAAGTTTCAAAATAGTAATCAGAATAATGATATTGTAGGAAATGACTTCATGTCACCTTTTGACCTGATGACATCACAGAAAATATCATCTGAAACATGGCCCTAAACAATTCGCAATGAAGCGCTGTCCGGCATGGTCTAACTCAGATCAACATGAGAAATCATGTTAATAAATGAGTGGCCTCCGAACACTGGTCAGATTTCACCAGCTAGGTGTTCCTGTGCAGTCTGCACTACAGCACGAAACGCACAGAGCTCTCAAGTTGCCAGTGACCATGGTGACAAAGCCATCTAGTCCCAATTTTTCCCTTTGGATCCTGGGATGGGAAGAGTTTTCTTACCCATTTGGATTTTGGGAAAACTGCAAGTCCCAGAATTCCAAGCAAAAACAGGCCTGGATGCTTTCTCACGCATGGCCAGGAGAAACTTGAGAGCAGAGCAATTTTAAGTCCCGGGAGGATAGCTCAGCGGCAGCGTGCGCGTCTTGGAAGCAAGACGACACGAAGCAACAACAGGTTCGATCCCCGGGTCCGCGCTTAGAAACCCCTGGGTGTTTAAGCGCATTATAAATACGTAACTAAGACAAAAAAAACACACACAATTAAGAAAAACAAACAATTCCTGTAACAGCGCCTCGATGCCTGCTGGCTGTGTGAGCGCTTTATAAATGTAAAATAAATAAGTTTGTTTTTGACTTTTTTACCTAACCTTTTGGGTTATGGCAACTCTTATTAACATCCCGGAAGCTTATAATCCACACAAGCTTTGACACTGAGTATATGGGGGCAAAGGTGCGAACTGCCCTATTGTTCCGGAGCAATGGGAATAAGAACATCATTTTGCCCTCCAGCAGATATTGAAAGTTACGGGGAGAATTCTGCACAGGTGCCACTGTCATGAGAAATTAGCCATTTTGGAGGTGTCTATGGGGTTTTCAGTATTGGGCTTTCGCTGGCTCTACACCCATAAGATTAAACTATTTCACTTGAGAACATCTAGGAGACAGAAGGGATGAGAGGAGGGACACAACGCTTGTTATTGTTGTTTGGTTATTACCCCCCCCCACCAAAACTCCCCCTTTGACTGCCCAGGGCCCTGCTTATCCCTATGGCCATTTCCACCCAGTTGTCAACCTTCACCTGCACAAAACGCATACTCATGGGATCTATTTGAGGTAGTTTTATCGCACAGTAATATCAAACTTTGAAATAAAACTGGCAGGCACTTCACGTGCAAAGCAGTCTTCTCATTGGTAATGACTTTGTTGGAGCTATACATATGCTTGTGGAGTAATAAAAATGCCTTATGTAACTGTGCCTTCAGCCACCTGATATGAGCCGTATTCATGTAATTCACTGAAGGCCTCTTAAAACAAGCATTGACTGAGCCAGCAGTTTAGATGGGCATTGGAGTAGGAGGCGAGAGGCATTTACCGTCAACGATCAAGGAGGCCATGATCACATTTTTGCACAAAAAAGGGAAACTGCCAGAGGTACGCTCATCGTACTAGCCTGTATCACTTATTAATATTGATAGCAAAATATTTTCACAAATACTGGCCAACAGGATCCTATCCCTTATGCATGGCTAGGTCATCCCTGACCAGTCTGGGTTAATTCCAGGAAGGAATACCACGTATGGTTTGAAGAGGTTTATTGGCTTTCTTGGAGCTCTGGACCAAGACGTCCCAGTGATCTCAGTGCTTCTAGATGCAGAGAAAGCATTCAACTCTATTGAATGGCCATTCCTGTTTCTGACCCTCCAGAAGGTGGGCCTGGGATCCAAACTCCTGGGATATGTAGCCCTACTATACAACTCTCTGACTGCAAGGATAGCTATTAATGGTGGATTCTATAGCATCCTGAAGTTGGGAAGGGGCCGAGACCGGGTGTCCCCTCTCCCTATTACTTTTTGTGCTTGCTATAGAACCATTAGCAGCATTGTTGCTTGAGCATTATTTACACAGAGGGATCCCGCTATACTCGCACAAGCTGATCATTTCGGTGTATGCAGATGATACAGCATGATTCTTGTAGGAGCCACAGGAAAATCTCAATCCGGTGATGAGGCACGTGTTGAGATTTGGGGAACTTTCAGGACTGAAAATTAACCACAGCAAATCAGTGATCTTTCCGCTCACCTCACGCGCGGAGGCCTTCGACAACGAATGTGGGTTTAAATGGAAGCTGGTCAATGCCAGGTACTTGAGTATTGAAAATGCACGCAATCCAGATGTCCTCTTCCGGGAAAACTATGGCAGAGCAGTTGACTCCCTGTAAGAGCAGGTCAAACAATGGCAGGGTCTGCCCTATCCCTCATGGGTCGTGTGGTGGTTACCAAAATGGTTGTGTTGCCAACATTTTCATATTTGTTTCTGAACCTCCCAATCCCTCTTCCAGGATTCGTTTTCAGGATGCTTTGCAGGATTTTGCTGGAGTTTCTTTGGGCGGGAAAGACTCCTCTAGTCAAGTGGAGCACCTTGATGGAACTTTTGAGCGGTATTACTGGGCAGCTCAGGCCCACTTTCAGTCCTTCTGGTACGAGGTCAGACCTATCAGCTACATGTACACATTGCTTCGAACAACAAAACTTGTAAGCATTAAGTGCAAAGCATCAGAGGAGAATATAGTCTCTTGCACTTAAACAGCCTGATGCAAAATAGCTGACAAAATGGGATTTTAAACATTGTACTCTCCCTTGCTCCCCGGTAGGTACATCGAAAGAATAAAGATTATGTCTGAGAAAATGTATATCACCCTAATCGATAAACTGGGCATTGGTACACTGGGGGAATACTTTGAGAATGACCCTGGAGATGCTCAAGGGAAAGGGCGGAAATACCCTCCTGCATGTATTAATGTATTTCCGCTTTAGGAACGAGTTCAGGGCCTTCTTCTCCACATTCCAACACCAGCCAGTTACGTTCCCATTACTGCATGAGGTTATCTCAGCCCAGGGGGGGGGGGGTTGCTTGGTTTCCCAAATTTACAACAGACTAACAGTACTGATAAGTCAATCAGATGATGCCTGAAAACAAAGGTGGGAATCCTCACTGGGTGCTGAGATAACGGATAAGGAATGGGTATATATTCAATGAAGCATTTTGTTTTGTTTTTAATCCCATTGTCTGAGACATTCACATCCCCCTTAGAGTCACCTTAAAGGCTTCCCATTGTGTCCTTACATCTTCTACCGAGGTGATAGCTTCTCTCAATGATCGTGAGAAAGCCACGTCTTCCAGCGTGCCTGATCCCAGCCAGACCCCAGCCTCCACAAAACTACGGCAGACCTTCTCAGTGGACCTCTCAAAGTGGCCACTAGTTCGGAGTGATCTGAAAGGGTTCTGCCAAGATACTTGGAATCAGTGAACCAGTGAAAGTACTCCTTGCCTAGAAACAGATAGTTTTGTCTCGAATACGAGCCACGAACACCAGAGGGAAAGGAGTACTACTAAGTCCAGTTGCTCTATCACCCGGTGTAATGCTTCCGAAGCTTGCTGTTTTGCAGGGCTCATCTTCCATGTCTGATCCAAGTCCTGGTTCAAGAAACAGTTAAACCCCCAGATGTATAAGCCGGACCTATAACCCCCCCATAATTTTCAATATTGACCTAAAGTATTCCCTGTCATCTACGTTCGGAGCATACAAATTGACCATGCAAATGTCTTGTCCTTCCAATTTACCCACAACTGCTATGGTTCTCCCTTCAGTATCGCCATCATCCTTTCCAAATGTAGAGGAACCCCGGGCCACCCATATCAGTACCCCCCCATGCAAATGTTGAGTATGAGGAGCCAAACACCTTGCCCTCCCCATTTAGATTCCAGTTTCTTCAGGTCTGTACCCTGAAAATGTGTTTCCTGCAACAATACCAACTGCAGAGCGTGCAGCTTTAAGTATTGTCACAACCGCAGTTGCTTCCCGCTGTTTTCCAGACCCTGTACATTGGTTGTACCTATTCTAAGCCGGCCTGTACCCATTTAGCTGAGAAAATTGGATCTGTGCAGCTCTGTTGCAGAAACCATCCCCTCTGGGGACCCACAGACCTTCCACAGCATGGTGAAAACATTAACTATTCATCCACAGCAGGCCTTGATAAAATGGCCACCGTCATCCCTGGAACGAAGCACTGCATAACCATGGATTCCCCTAAACATTGCGATTGGCCCAGAGGAGCAGAAGAGCTCTACGCCCCCAGAGCCAGAAGGCGAAACAAACATAGATGTTCTAAAACACATGTGCTCCTCCCAACTGAATCTCCTCTTATCAGTCAAAAATAAATAACACGTAAATGGCAAAATCCATATATGAGAAACATATATACATTTCTAGACTTGTGACATGAGTCTTGATCAAAAACAAAAAAAAACAATATCTTCAAGAAAAAGAAAAAATGTTTTTTGTATTTTTTGTTGAAGATATTGTTTTTGATTAAGACTCATAATTCTTTTGCTCAAGGCTAGAAATGCATACATAATGTTTCTGATATATGGATTTTGCCATGTGTTTTAGAACATCTATGTTTGTTTTCCTGCAGTGATTTCAGGTTATATCCCAGCAATAAAAAAAAGGAAGGAGTTTAGGATTAGCTGTAGGGGCTCTGAATTTTAGCGATGAGACTCAACATTTTAACGGGTCATCATTTTAGCATGCACATGTTAGCGTGGGTTTGAACTGCAATAGGGGCTCAGGGGGTGAAACTCATTTCTGGACTCAAGAGTGTGAGTCTCAGGCAGAATTAAATAAGATGCCAATGCCCAGAGCACATGCTTGAATGTACATTGCTTCAGGATGATTTCAATGGACTAAGCTGCATTAAACATAATACTAATAAAAAATAATATACTAACCCAACCCCAGTAACATGTAACTGATTCCCTTAATAACATTTAGTGCAAGTTTGTCCATAATGAAATAGCCTGAAGGCAGATTTGGAAAATGCGTGATGCTTTTTAAATTGAAAAGTGAACGTGCGGGCTGAATTTGCGCTGGGTGATAAAAAAATGTGAAAATCTGTTTCACCGAAAACAGGCCATTGTAAGAAGCAGGAAGCTCGAGGAGAGATGTATCTTTTGCTATCCAGCAATGAAATCGCATACCATTTTCAGTGGAATGATCTGCTCAATGGGAGGCATTTCCCTTGAATGACAGGGAGAACTAACAAAAAGGGTTTTCAATGAGGAAGTAGGGTCAGACATCTTTGGGCATTGGGAAACTGAGTAGCAGGGAGCTGGCTGGAGACAGAGTTCAATGCTGGCAGGCCATCTGATGTTGAAGCAGTTTCTTATATGAGTGACCCTGGTTGAGGCAGGCAGAAAGATTGATGGAGATTTCCATGCTAAACTGAATCAGAAACATCGCCAACAGTCTAGGTAAATATAAGTTAAGTGAGGAGCTGCTATGTTGAATGGGGTCACTTAGTCAAGGCTACGTAGAACATTTTATACTAGGTACTGTCTTTAAAAATATATATATATGTTTTTATTCAGCATTTTTAAGGTAAATAAGAAGCATAAACATACAAGCGGATCTTAGACAACCATTACCCTGCGGGGTACGTGTAAACTTTGATACTTTCTATCATTTATCACCTTTCTATCATTTATTACCATTTATCACCTTGGGTCTGAGTCGTTCTCTTTGCCTCAGATACCTCCTTAACCCTTTTCCCACCCCCCATCCACTCCGGGGCCAGATGGGTTTCACCGCAGCTCAGTCTCTGCGGGAGCCAAACATGTCACTGGAGGGAGACATGGACCCCTTTTGAAATAGTTTCTCTATATTTGTTCATGAAGGGCAGCCATTCCACTTCTCTGGTAGGAGTTAGGTCGTGGAGGATACCTGTGATGTTTTCCATTACAAAGATCTCGTTAGACTTCTGATAGAAACCGGTCTTCTCTCCCTAGTGATGTCCGGCCTAGGCCAGGATCGGGCTATAGTCACTAACAGTCTCTACAGCATGCTGTGTTGTCTGACCTGGGCCAGGGGCTTGGTTATAGCTTTCAGTAAGTAGTGGCTTCTTACTTTCTTACTCACTTCATCTGTTCCTGCACCACCTCTCTGGACAACTGTCCCAACTCCATGTTCACTATTCACCTGTTGGAATGCTCTGCATGTCTTGAATGTCCAATTAGCACACCTTATAGAATTTTCTGATGGACTGAAACAACTAGAAAGTGGAATTCAGAGAAAATTCCAGGCATTAGTTACTCTGAAATGTTCTCCATAATTAGCCGGACCAACCAGAACTCTCCATTCTTGTGGCACAGTGAGAAATCACTAACCTCTTCCCAGCTCCTGGCATGCCATTTAACCTCTCCCGCTACCTGTCTGCACTGCCCATCCCCTATCCACTGGCATTAGTTCCCCTACCCCTCATCCTCCTTCTCATGTTTTGTTGTGTTTCCTCCTCTCCCATGCTCTGCAATTACCTGATTATAGAGAAGGGTAGGATGAGGGTTTAAATACTTTTGCTGCCATTTTAGAGTCAATCGGGACAGTCATGGCGCTGAAACAGCTTTCTTGCTGTCTCCTTCTCTCCACTCTCCTCTTCCTCCCCAGACCAGTAGCGAAAACGTCTGTGTGATTTCTGAATTTCATGTTTTCCCATAGATGCAGTCTATGAACTGCTGTTTGCATTGCCTAACTCTCTCAAAGTGACATAACTCCTGCTCTGCATCTGAAAGTGATACCCTTGTCACAAAAGATTTGTGATGGCAGACAGATCTTGTGGGGATCCTTCATGTACCACCACAAGGGGTCACTTTGGGCAGTGGGCAGCTCCTTTTCGCCATCAGTTTCCTAGTTCTCTCCGAACCTAATGTTTTTCTGTGATTTTGTTAAAAGCCCATGTCAACCAGAGAGAAGTTACAGTAAATAAATCATAGAAGGTTTGTTACTTGTTTCAGCAGGCCCACTGAGCCCTGTCATTTCTGCAGCAGCCTCACTGATATGGGCTACAGTGCCAGTTACAAGACTGATGCTAACAATGTAAGGAAGGCATGGTATCAACAGTAAGACAGACACAAGTTACCACAGTTCAAGGATATTTATTGAACTTCGATTGAGTTTGAAAAACGCCTGTCTAATCCTAAATCTAAAGATGGGAGCAAGCTACGACCATCAAATAATAATAAATCAGTCCTAGTGGTGTCTTGTCAAAATACAAGGGCCTACACTAATAAACATATTGCCAATCCTTACCTCTAAATACAAATAGGGTGGGAAATAATGTTATGCAAAAGAAAAGTGTTCAAGAAATTATATTCTCCCCAGCAGCGCCTGCTGTACGCCTTCCCTCACAGGGGCTCCCAGTCCTGCACAGTCCCCTCAGCAAGATTCTCGAGATCTTTGTTGGCGTCTCAGCTTCTCGCTCCTCAGCACAGCTATTCTTCGGTTCTCTTTTCCTTCTGTGACTGCACCTCCCATGTGCTTCTGGATTCCACCTTTGATACTCTCCTGTATTACTAACAGGCTGCAGGTGAAATGAGGTATTTTCAATTGCCTGACCCTCCTTGAGTCCATTAGTATTACATGCCTGACCTTCATTGCCACGTGCCTTCAGACCACTCTTCTTCATCTCAGTCGCACAGTAGTGTTTAGAATAGGACATCTACATTACTCCTAGTTGCCTCTACTTATTCTCAGTACTTAAAGGAACACTATAGGGGAGGATGGGATGAGATTGGCAATAGCCCATAAAGGCTAAGGGAGGGGAGGGTAGATCCATATCAGGAAAGGGGGGATACCATGTCTCGCCTTCAAGTACCCTCTCTCCAATCCCCAAGTACCCTAGCGTATTCACCTCCAGCTTTGGGATCCAAAAGCGATGGCCCTTCCCTGGCCACCTAAACAGAAGATCCCTGGGGAATAGATGTGAGAGTACCTTCAGATTTCTCACATTACCCTGACTCAAGACTTTGAGCAGAAAAGATTGTGCAATGTTCATAGGTATGATTCTTTCCATTTTGTGTAGGCCATTGCAGAAGACCTCATCTGTGCCACTTTTAGGTATTATCTGACAGTCCTCATGTAGAAGATATGTGAGTATCCTGGACAGTGGATTTAGCTCTTGTTGCACAGTGGAGTACAAAAGTGGCACTTTCCCAAACAGAAGCCCGGCCGCGGAGACAAGGGCGGCGCACTTAGCAGGACTGTTTTGTGACTGTTGAGCTGATTGGAACTCTTTATTGAAAGGCTCAACTTGGCTGTTGCTGCATTGCCATACAGGACGCTATCCTTGCTACCCCGCAATTGGGCTGCATCTGGGACATACTGGGGACTTGTCTCTTTAAAGATTCCTCTTGGTTCGCAGACACTTGTTTTGTCACGTGACCAGGAAGTAGCCTTCATTATCCTGCGTGTGTCACCCTTGCGTCAAGAAGCCCGGCCGCGGAGACGAGGGCGGCGCACTTAGCAGGACTGTTTTGTGACTGCTTGGAGCTGATTTGGAGTCACAAATAACCTACGGTGCAAACACACCCTTGAAAACCTCTGCGCTCTGAGCATATCTGTGCTGTGACCGGCGGACTACTAAAACTGTGCAGCTCAACACTGGGAAAGATACCGAAAGCCGGAGAAAGTTCAGCGTTCCATCCAGGGAAAGGAAAGCTGCCTGTGGTAAGAGATATTGCCATTCATTGATCTACCACGCTTCTATTTAAAGTCTCCCCTTTAACATCACGTTATATTACAGTTGGGGGATATTGTACGAACTCTTCTGACATATCCGGCTGCCAGCAGAGTTAATTAGCACTCTGCTCCTCTCCCAAATAATAATCTGCTATATGAAATTGCAAAGACCACTGGCGGTCGGAAAGGAAACAAAAGAACATACTCACAGCATTGGGGGAAAAAACATCTAATTTTCGTAGAGAGCGTACTTTCACACAGCAGCAGTTGTGACGTGTTGCCTCCAGGGCGCACACACGCTCCATTAAACATCCATACGACACGAGCCTCACCTTACTGTGTTGTTAAAACTGACTCACTAAGGGAAGATTACAGAGCAAAATACCTAAGAAAAGAGGAGAAGTGACGGGAGGTGATTTCGAGACAAGCAGAATCACAGAATCCCAAATCAAAAACTCACTATAACTGAATAAAGGAAGACTTCTGGAAAAAAGAAACAAAAAATGAAGTTGCGCAGTAAGGCTCTTCAGGACGACCACAGATGCCCTGAGTGGGACAGCTCTTATGTAGATGAAACTAGAAGCCAAGACCCACACTCCACACTGCACAGCTCGCCCAATTAAAAAATCATTCCTGCAATAGCTACAACAGCGCAGGTACATGCACAAATACAGAACCAAGTTGATATGCCCTCCGACATAACACATCTTTGGAAGCGGGGGATAGAGTATACTACTACGACAAAAAGAATACAGAAAAAAATAGACGACCACTTTGGTGAAAAGAAAAGAACAAAAAGCTTGAATGATCTCCAAAATGAGATCACAATGACACCATCCAGAGACAGTCAATCACCCTAAGGAAATTGTGAATCCTTTCATCTAAATGAAGTACAAAAAGACAGCAGCGTAGGAAGCGACAGTGAACATCGCATAAGGGGGGAAGTTTCTCTTGAGATGGATCCTAAGCAAATGGAAACTATGGAAACACAAATGCCCAACAAAACCCTAACACCCAGGGCACTAGGACAACACACACCAGATAAATAGGAAAACATCCAAACAGGAGCTGCAACTCTCTCAGCGCTGAACTTCATCCTCAATTACTTAGTAACAGTCTTTGAATAACTGAAGACAGAGGTTCAAATGCAGGCTGGAACACTATTGGAATTGACTAGAGAGTCAGCCAATATAGAGGCAGCACTAGTGGGGCTAACCAGCACAATCACTACAGTTACTGTTCCATCCCTGAAAGATCTGAGGATAGAAACAGCAAAACAAGCATTAGATCTCTCTGCTATCCAAAGAGCTCTTGAGGAGAAAACAATAGATAAGACTAACCAAAACATCCTGCTTCAAGAAACTCTAACCCTTCTGAAATCTCTCAAACGTGAAAATATCAGAGAGGATAAAGATCATAGAAAAGAAGAGCAACAAAATAATATCTTTGATGACACTCCCCTCTCCTAATCGGTCCTAGAGGAATTTGGCACATGTAGCAGACGAAGGAGCAGATGAGCCCGAGCAAGTAGGCTCAGTTAATTTGACACAGAAACAGAAGAAAAGTATACCAGAATGGACTGAAGCGGGCAAGCAACACTCTAGGGGCAGAAGAAAAGCTAAGAAAAGAGAACTTAAAAGGAAATGTACTACTGCCTTTCCCATCGCCCTCAGAAAAAAATAAAAAAAATACAGCAAATAAACTGAAAGAAAAGATAAGCAATTCTGAAGAAACAACAAAAAATACAGCAGAACTAAAAACACCAGAAGAAGGATTACAGGAAATAGCCCAGGAAGACTAAGACCCTTGCTTAGTTACTAAGGGGGGGAACAAGAGACTCAAATGGAAAAGTGCCCCCAGATAAGAACAATACCAGGAAAAAAAGCTGTGGAATCCAGACAAAGCAGACAGAACTCTGAGCAGACTGAAATAATCAGAGCAAGTGTAGGCCAGCAAACTGACCCACAAATAATACATATTGAAGATCTCCAGCACCTGGGAACAGAGATTAACAACCTCTCAAGCCTTCTAAATAAAAGAGATGAGAAGGGTGAAAAGAATAACATGAAGAGGCGCCCTTCGACAATAGGTCCACCATGGGCTCCAATTTTCATGAAGAAGGTGCTCAAGTCCACACCAAAGAAGGCTATTGCCCCAAAAGAAGAAGCAACCAGAAATATTGCTCCAATCTTCTGAAACGCTCCTCGCTGGGTCACCCAGTTTCTTCGATGACTGATGGTAGCAAAAATGCGCAGGGCAAAACAATGGCAATTGAGGAAGAGCCAAATGTTATGTCCAACAGCCATCTGCCTAGGGCACACCAGCCAGAGACTCCGCAGACCACAATGCTGGTGGAGACTACAGAAGGTTTAGATTATGCAATTCTAGAGGTTTGGCTTAAAGCAACAAATAAGATTCTGCTGCACAACTCATTCTGTAGAGGGGCTGTTCTGGCCTACTTCAATAAGATTCCAAATCGTTATTTGCTCGGGATAGGAGGCATAGAATACGAGAAGTTTCCGAATAGAAGCAATTCGAAGCTTTCAGCGGTGGGCTTTACATCAACGAAAGCATGGAAGGCAGTACAAAACAACAAAAAAGAACTGGAGAAATTAGATTACAGGTACTCCTCACTGCTCCAGAGGAAGTCAAAAAAGCTAACGAGGAAACCAAATTTCCAAATACTGAGGGGCCCTCTGGAACCACGGGAACATCAAACCTTACCGTACCCTCAAATTTTCCTGGGATAACTGGAGAACAACAGGTCAACACATTAGCCGCTTTGCCCGAGCTTTTCATGCAATTCCTTCAAAAACTAGGCTTGGGGTCGCAGAATCTTTAGGCAGGACAACCTAAGTGTAGTAAGCTGGAATACCTGTGGACCAAAAACACGCAACCAAAAAACTGAGAAACACCCTTTTTAGCAATATTGATATTGTTCTCCTCCAAGAGACTTGGCTAACCCATCCCACACACATAGGGGGTTATACAGACTCTACAATACCAGCAATCCAGAAGAGTAAGGGATGCCCATCAGGGGGACTCTTGTTGGGTATTAGCAACTCATTAAGCAAAGAAGTCATACAAATATACAGCAATAAAAATTGTATTTTGGCATACAAAGTTGATTTACATTCGTCATTGGGACGGGTGCAGATTATAGTAGTGAATATCTACTGGAACCCTGCGCAGATTGATCTTCAGGCCTTTCACCTCTCACTATTAATATTAATGGAAAAGATAGCCTTGGACTTTGGAGAGGCCCACATGATATGGCAGGGGATTTTAACGCGCAATGCATTCAACATCAAAATCACAGGAAGAACCTAAGATGGACTAAACAATCTAAGATTGGCGAACAATGGGTGAACTATTTGAATTCATGTGGACTTAGGGTGCTGAATAGGGCTGTGCCAGGTGATAACCCACCTTGCCCAACTTGGACATGCGGCAACTCTTCCTCCACCCTGGGCTACATTTTTGTATCAGAAAGTATTTTTGTAAAAAAATATGAGCATGGAAACCATCTGGGGGGAAGGGAGTGACCACGCCCGCCTTAAAATATTCATTTCTAACTTCAACATCAGGCAACTCGAAAAGTATGTCCATGATTTGTCTCTGAAAAAAGGCAAAGCTACCCTTGTGAAGTACAAAAGAGAGGGGAAGAAATTGAATGATAAACTCGCTGAAATTACTTCGCGTGAACCAAAAGAAAATTGTCTTCCTGAACATTTTAATAAATTATTTTGGTCTGTTCACCCCCCAAGCTCAGGGGCACTACAGAAAACTACTCATCATCAGCACTCATTCGATGAGGAAACCTGGGCTAAAAAAATATATATATAGGAGGGAAATTAGACAATTGCGAAAACACAACACTGACCAGCTCACACTGCGAGGAAAGCTACAAAAACTGAGAAGGGCCTACAAGCAATGGTCTCTCTCGAGAAAAATCATACGCTATTAACAAGATAATGAGCAGATGCTGGCGGCCCTTTGGAAGGACATCAACAGCCATTTTTGGTCCATTATTAACAGCTTGGACAAAAAAACAGTAACAACATTACCCAATGTAATCTGGTTTCAGAAAAAAGTTGGACTACCTCACCAACAACTTCAAAAATAGCCAAGAGGTTCAACGAAATGTGATGGAAAATGCCAAATGGGATCTTACTTTTAATACTCAGCTAATAGAAGACCTAATAACAAAAGCCTTGTCCTCTACGGCTGCTGGCCCAAATGGCTTAATTTACCAAGTCCTAAAATATAATCCTAAAACCTGGGCGAACCTTCTGTACCATCTTTATATCGAGATCCTTGCAAGTCATACCTTCCCGTCCTCATGGAAGCAAGCAATTATTTCACCATTTTACAAGGGGGGCGATAGGTTGCAACCGGAGAACTATAGACCGATCGCCCTCCTTGATATTGAAAGTAACATTTTCATAAGGATATTACTGCAGGATCTGGAAAATTGGGCCAAGAAAGCAACCATTCTATCAAAATCCCAAACAGGCTTCAGAAGGGGGATGTCCACTGCTCTAAATGTTTTAATACTGAAATTCTTGACTGAACCCTCGAGAGAGGCAGGAGAGGGACCTATTTATGGAGCTTGGATAGACTTCTCCGGAGCCTTTGACCTGGTGATAAGAGAATGTTTATGGGCCAAAATGAGGAACTGGGGCGTACCAAGCGGGATGCTGTCCATACTAATAGAACTCCACAAAAATACCTCATTGATGGTTCGGCTTGACGAGGTCGGCCACCTCTCTGATCCAATTATGGTCAAGAAAGTGGTTAGACAAGGCTGTCTGGGTGCGCCCTTTTTCTTTAATATATATTTGGCAGATCTAGGACCCTTTCTGCAGTCCTGGACTTTGGCGAGTCCAGTGCTTAATACAACCAAGATACACTGGCTCGCCTATGCTGATGATATCGTTTTGATTGATAGGACTGCAGTTGAGTTACAACACCTACTGAACGGATTAAGCGAATATGCCAAAATAAACGGCCTCTTAATCAATCCAAAAAAGTCAAAGATCTTAGTGTTGAAATACCCAAACAAACACATACATTTTCCAGGTTGGTCACTTGAAGGCAAAGTCATCCCAAGAGTAGAAGAGACAGTATATCTGGGCTATGCATTACATGCCTTTCCATCAATCGGCAAAATGGAGCAAGAAATAGGATTGAAAATGGAGAACAGTGCCATATATGAAGAAGATCTTTCATGAACTCTGTAAATTCTCCATTGTTCCCGTAGTGAAATTTTACATTGCTTAAGGAAGTAGTTCCGATCATCTGTATGGCCTGGAGACTAAACCAGTACTGTGGGATCTAAACTAGCAAAAATTGGAAGGCCAGACTTGGAAAAGGAACCTGGGCGTGCCAATATGTCTCTCTATGTCAGCCCTTAGGTTTGAACTGGGCCTACAATCTTTGGAATCACTAGCAGAATGGAGGCTTCTTTCACTATACAGGCTAATAGTAGAGCCGCAAAAAAACTCATTATATGAAGACATCAATTTACATCTACGATCTCACAAATCGAAGATACTAGATCACTTGGAGCAAAAGGTTTCAAGAGCTCTGTTAGAGGCGGACTGTACTATTGAAATACTGATTACCAACCCTTTGAAAGCAAAAAAAGACATTGAAATTAGGGATTGGATCAGAACTGGCGAGAAAATGCGACAAACTAAACCCCGGAACAGCTTCTTAATAGTGGATAAGAAACTGGGTCACTTACCAAACTACTTAACAAAACACCCAGAGCGAGAATCGAGAAGTACATTTCTGAGGGCCCGCCTAAACATCACCCACACAGGAGAAATACTGAATATCAGAGGGCAAAACGCAATTAAACTGTGCAATATGTGCGCAGATCCGGTTAATCAAAGCCTGAGCCATCTACTTTTGTACTGGGAAGGCACATGGGACATAAAAGTCAAATACTTCTCCAAATTTGTGGTCAAAGAGGACTAGCTGTTCTCAGAAAACATTTGGAACCTGTTGATTTCAGGATACAACACAGCTCTAACACTAGCAGTAAGCCAGGTTCTCTCAAGGGTTGGACACTCACCTACACATATCATACAGAGAACTCTAACTCAGCTTTTTCAGAAATATAGAGATCCGGCAAAGAAGATGTTACGGATTGACAATAGTCTCATGGTTCCTACTAACTAGAAAGTTTGGTAGAAGGCCCAGACAACAGAAGCCTCTTTTCTCTCCTAAATAGTGTGTTGAACTGATTCTGTTAAGTTCTCAAGAATGCAAAATGAGCGCAAACGTATAATTTTTCTTTTTTTACTTCATATTTCTATTTTGTAAAGGTCAGTTTCGACCAAAACAAATAAAAAATAAAAATTAAAAAAATAACATATACATGTTTAACTCAAAGTTCTGCCTTAAGTAGGGTATTTGGGGAACAAGGGATTGTAATCTGTGGCAACGGAAAGTGACTTATGCCCTCGCTATCGGGGTTACAGTATTATTAGTAAAAGAGATGTGGGGTTTGGCTATCTTCTTAGGTCACATGTAGATGTTTCCTGCTCCTAGCCCCTCATTCAAACAAGGGATGAGATGGAGTTTTCCCACTCTGGAGAGTCCAGTATTCTACATTTTCTCTTCATCAATAATGTAATAGAAGAACTGGAGTCTGAAAGGTTTGATGCCAAAGGTGAGTGTCAAGGGCTAATGCACTATTACATTTAATGAGGCATCAAAGCCTGTCAACCTGGCAATGGCACATTGCAAAGTATACGTGGAAGAAAATCCAAAGAACAGGGTATTTGATCCATGTTCATTCTCAGTACAGGGGTTCCCACACTAAGTTTGTAAAATGTGGGTTTACACCCCAATTAACCCTGGGTAATCCAGACGTGGACCCCTTGCTCACTGTGTCTTAGAGAGGTTCAGCTTCAACTCAGTGATTAAGCTCGACTATGCTGAAACACGTGTCTGGGGTTGCTGATGTACTCTTGCTCAGGGGAGATTTGCCTAGCATGTCGGTGCTGGGTTGACCTTGTGGGTGGGACAAAGTGTAGAGGGATGGGGAAGGGAAGAGAGATTGGAGAGGGTGGATAGGGAGCGAAAGAAGGAGAAGGAGTGCATGGAAAGGGAACCAGAGGAGAGCATCGAAAGAGACCTCAAGGAAAGAAAGAGGGCAGAGCAAGAGCAGTGGGATAGAAAGACAAGGGAAGTGGAAGAGATCGAGTTAGCTGAATGGGGACAGAGAAAGTTACAATTGGATAGACTGGTAAGGGACCGAGCGCACAGGGAGGAAGACGAGCGAGTAATAAGGGCAGTAATAAGGGCAGTAAAGATGCATGGAGCCCTAGACAACTGTGCCTAGACCAGGAAGTTTCCTAACATTACCAACATCAAGAGTCCAATTACAGGCAAGGCATGTGGATGCATGACCTGTAATGGGTGGTGGACCATGTGGCCTGATAACTGCGCTTGGACCAGAAGCCACTACATAACAGCTGGAAAAACAGTAAAGAAGTAAGTGCCCTGGGTGAAGCTAACCAAAGGATGGATCAAAAGAACCAGGTATTCTCTTATGAACTTGTGAACAGGGGAAGCAAGTTATCTGTTCAGTGTAAATCTTGGGGAAGGGTACCCTGAGAGCCAAATAACTGGAGAGTGTTTATCTTGGGGAAGGGAGTCGTAAGATCACAGTGTTGTATGAACTACTTGATTACAGGTGAACTTGGGAAAAGGAAAACCAAGACCTTCTTTTGATGCCAACTGTGATGCCAGTGAACTTACAGAAGGTAATTTCATAACGTTATCAAACATCCTTGAAACAAAGTTACATTGGAACTATATTGAACTTGAACACTTATATTTGGTTGAAAACATTTCCCAACTAGATGTTATTGTAGTTGTGAGGTCAAGCATAGGTTCTGACACAGATAGACCTTTGGTTTGGACTTATAGACACAGACTTACCTTAGATTTCTTCAGACAGGGAAAGCCCTACCATAGCATAGGGTTAGGTAAGTGTTACACCATACTGAGCATTAATAAAGCTTTGTTTAGAAATATATATCTGTTGTCAGTGTCATCTCTCTTGATACCTTGCCTGTTTCACAGTAACTGCTTGATGATTTCTCCCTGGCCCAGATTGGCCTGTAAGAGACACCTGTATAATTACTTTGTAGAATCACATGAGTATACTCCTTTGCAAATTCAAGGTCCAGTTGCTGTTAAAAGATGAAACTCTTGCTGGTGCTAGGCCATCTGGTTCGGGCCATCTGGTTCACTGGAGAATAACATCAGAAGATGACCCTGAGGGAGAAAATCATGCTCTGAAAACATTTGTGCAAAAACTGCAAAACCTATAAAGAAAAAAAAATGTAAAATCTCTGCAAACCTCAGTTGTGTGGTGAAATTTCAAACAATGGCCTTCATCACGAGTTGGGCAGTAGCCCGTAAAGGCGTCAGTAATGCTATAACCACCACATTTAAGGGTCCGTCAAATCTTGGACTGGCAGCATTTACGTCCAGCTCTAAGCTGGGGGTAAATGTGCTGCAAAAATGCCGATTTTATGTGCAATTACCACACAGTAATAGCACCAGCGGTAATTGTGCCAAAAATTCCCCATTGGGTCCAGTGGACCCAATTGGGAATGGGGAAATACAGTTACCTCCCAACCCGTGGTCTGGTGGTAATACCGCTGGAAAGTTGGGCGGTAACGCAAATACAGTTGTGCGGTATCCCAGTCGGGATACCACCCAACTCGTGATGAGGTTGCATGACTACTGTAGTGGCAATTGGTCTCTGGGCAGTAGTTTTCACTAGCAGGAGACAGAGCGGGGTTGCCTGAAACCCGTCTAAACCAATAAAAGAGACTACTTTTATGACATGAATTCACAGAAAAAGGCACCAGCCAGGTTCTCCACAAGGTAGTATGCCAACAGCACCAAAGATGCACTTGAACAACCAATCTACCATTGTGAGAGTCCTAAGAAAACGACACTGAATGAAAAGCCGCCAGAAACTAAGGTATGTATATCACTCGCAGCACGACTGTGGACACCTGCCACAGGCACAGCTCCCCATCCATGCACTCTAGAATGAAGCTATGGCTATGCAAATCCAGTCTAGCAGCTCACATAGCCATCCACACTGAAACCCCTGACGCATCTCAACACCTCTGCCATTAGTATACAGCGACAACCTACAGAAATAAAATGTGGTCTGGCTGGGCACACATCGAATCTCCTGCACTGGCATTCTATCCGAATCGACCAACAGCACCCAGCCATGTGCCTGACCTTGGGGCTGCTTACTGGGGCCCAGACAACCCTCCTAAATCCTAACCTGGCTGGATGCACACACGCATTTAAACTTAACTCTTAAGAATCTCCAATACATGGACTTCGGTCCCCGAGGGCGTTTCAAACACAAAGCGCATGGAGGCCATACAAATGGGCAAAGGGCGCTGTATAAATGACGATTACAATTACAATTACAATTACATGGTCATCCCATTCTCAGAATGGTGTAAATTACACCTACAATTCTTCTCTACTTGTACAGGTGCGCTCATCGCCCTTAACAAATAAGAGCATGAACCTGAGTACCAACTGATGTAGGTCCTGCACTTATTTCAGCCTGAAACATGTTGGGATAAATGGCTTCAAGACATAGGACGTTTGAAGCATACAGACGCTTCCAGCCACGACAGTTACCAAGGCACCAAAGGCCTCCTTACGAGTTTGGAATGATCAGAGAATGGTAATAAAATGTGTACATTCTACGGGCTCATAAGTTATTCCTCATTTTGGAGCCCCATTTAACTCCATGGGGGACATGCAATATTACTGCATGAGGTAACACTGCACCCATTACCCTATTTGTGTGGCATTATGATATGATATGATATGGCATTTGTAACGCGCCTATACACAAGTGTTTCAAGGCGCGGCGAGGCAGGGAGGGGGGAACAAGGGGAGACAGACAACGATCCTACTAGGCCAGGTGTCCTTCAGATCGCGCAAGTGCATGGGTAGGGGGGGACGGGAAAAGTGCAAGGGGGAAGGGAGAGGGGAAAATGCAGTACAGGGTTAGTGATGAACAAGATAAATAATGAGGGCCAGCTGGTGGCAAGTGCAAGATAAGTGCGGACAAGTGCTGGGAAGGGGGACTGTAGGGATACAGAGACAGTCCCGCAGTGCAGGAGTTGCGAGGAAGGCAGTGCAGGGGAGAGTGGCTGGGCCAAGGACCGAGATTGGTGAGTGGCCCAGTTGCTGATTCAGTACAGTTTCAGTGATTTAGCAGGGGAGAGGGGGAGAGAAAGCAGAAGCAAAGAGGAAGGTTTTGAGGTGCTTCTGGAACCGGAGATGGTTCTCCTCAAGTTTCAGGGAGGCAGGAAGGCTGTTCCAGAGGGAGGCCCCTGCTGCGGAGAGAGATCTCCCCCCAACTCGTTGCTTGGAGAAGCGGCTGACCCTGAGGGAGTTGGAGGCAGAAGAGCGAAGTGCTCGAGAAGGAAGATATTTAGGAAGGGAGAGTTGAAGGTATTTTGGCCCCATGCCCCAGAAGGCCTTGTGGACAATGCAGAGGGTTTTGAACTTAATCCTCACAGCCACAGGGAGCCAGTGTAGCGATTTCAGTCCTGGAGAGATACGGTCCCTGGGCTTGAGGCCAAGGACAAGTCTCGCAGTCCTGTTTTGGATGAGTTGCAGAGGGCGGAGAGTAGAGGCAGGAAGATTTAGATAGAGGCTGTTACAGTAGTCCAGCTTCGAGAGAACCAGGGCTCTGGAGACAATGAGCTTCTGGGGGAAGGAGAGGAAAGGAAGGATACCTCTGAGGAGGTGCAGCTGGTAGTGTGACTTCTTAGAAACGTCAGAAATGTGAGGAGAGAAGGAGAGTGTGGAGTCGAAGATGACCCTGAGGTTTTTTGCCTTGCAGGTTGGAGCAGGAAGAGGGCCAAGAGAGGCCGGCCAGAGAGCTGCAGGGAAGGAGGGAGTGGGTGTGCCGATGAGTAGAATCTCGGTCTTACTGACATTAAGGCAGAGATCGTTGGCGGCACACCATTCCTGGATAGCAGAAAGACAGTCAGAGATGAGGGAAGGAGAAGAGGAGGCCGAGGGTAGCCTGAAAACGAGCTGGGTATCATCCGCATAGCACTGAAAGTTGGGGCAGAGAGTAGCGATGCAGTGGGCGAGAAGTGCCGGATACTGGTTGAACAGCCAGGGAGAGAGGTTAGAACCCTGGGGGACACCACAGGTAGAGAAAAAGATGTCAGACAGGAAAGACCCCAGTTGGACCTGGGAGGGTCGATTTGAGAGGAAAGAGGTCAGCCAAGCCAGAGCCAGACCAGTGATACCCAGGTTATTATGCACATTCATATATAACAGGCAGAGTTCAGGGTTTCATTATTGAAAGACATCATTTGGAGAAGCAGTAAAACAGGTGCTGTGTTACGACTACCACCAAACTGAGAATTAGGGTCTACGTGGTTTGTCATTGTTTTGTAAATGGTGAAGGCAAGCACATTTAAAAAAAACATATCTTTTCGCAGAAGCTATCAATTGTCAAAGAAAGAGCCATCAAACACAGCACGACAGCTTTATATCATCCCATGGAAAATGGGTTAGTAGAGAGAATGAATCGTTTTATGAAGGATGTAATACAATTGGCCAAAGCTAATAATCTTCCGTGGAAAGAGACACTCAAAGAGGCATTGAACACATATAAAGTCACTCCACATTCAATGACGGAAGTAGAACCTTTAAAGTTGATGAGAGGAAGAATTGCCACCAATAGATGAAGGCCTGCATGGATGACCCTCAAGAAAAACAAAAATATTGATATGGAAGAGATTGTAAGAAAGGTAAAGAGGAAGCAAGAGGAATACAAGAGATATTATGACAGGCATAAGCATGCAAAAGAAAGTAAGATTGAAAGTGGAGACTGGATCAGAGTGAGAGAGCCCAAGAGAGTTATTAAGGGAGAGTCTAAATATCACTCGCCGCAGAGAGTGGTTAAATGTTCAAGGAAGTCAGTGATCCTAGAGGATGGCAACAAGTGGTCATGCAATGATGTCATATTAGCAAGAGAAAAGGATCGACCTAAAAACAGTGATAGTCAAAATCTTTCACAAGGAACATGGAGAGATAGACACATAGTGCCAGGTGATAAAATGGAGTATACCACTTCTGCAAATAATGACGAATCGGTGGAGAAGCATGAAGTTCAAGAAACATCTGGAGACTTTTGTGGAAATAATGCAACCTCTTGAAGACCCAGAAGGAATATGCACATCTTCAAGAAGGATTATATTTACTATTGAGAAGTACAACATGTGCATGAACATACTGTGCTTATGATGCGTTTAATGTGAATCATCCAAGAATATCAGCATGTATCCTTTTTTTATTAAGCATTATTCACAGTGTAACTTTGATTATTTATAGTCACATTTAGAAGTTGTACATAGTTCTAATGTATATAGTTTCATGGTTACAATCTTTATAAAACAATGTGGAGGAGGGGGATGTTATAATGTTGAATGTTCAATGCATCAGTTCTCAAGTTCCATTTAGAGTGTTCTTTTCGTGTGGTTCTGGAACCTGGGATGGAGAGCCACACAAGAAGAAGATGCCAGTTACATAAGTTTGGCTGTGAGGGACTTCCTATAATTAAAGCAGTTAAATCCTATAATTGTCTCACATCGTTATTTGTGAAACAATACAACACTGCCTTTCCTTGTTATAGCCCCAGCAGGCTAGAAACACTTCTCCTTCTGGAAATGGTCTAGCACAGTTAGAATTTGAGTTGTAGCCCATAGAGGACAGAAACATGTCTTCTCTCCCTAGTGATGTCCGGCCTACGCCAGGATCTAGGCTATAGTCACTAGAAGTCGCTACAGCATAGTGTGTTGTCTGACTTGGGCCAGGGGCTGGGTTATAGCTTTCAGTAAGTAGTGGCTTCTTACTTTCTTACTCACTTCATCTGTTCCTGCACCACCTCTCAGGACAACTGTCCCAACTCCATGTTCTCTGTTTATCTGTTTAAATGCTCTGAATGTCTTGAATGTCCAATTAGCACACTGAGACAACTAGATAAGTGGAATTCAGAGAAAATTCCAGTCATTAGTTACTCTGCAATGTTGTCCATAATGAGCCAGACCAACCAGAACTCTCCATTCTTGCGGCACAGTGAGAATTCACTACCCTCTTCCCAGCTCCTGGCTTGCCACTTACCGGTCCCGCTGCCTGTCTGCACTGCCCATCCCCTATCCACTGGCATTAATACCCCTACCCCTCATCATCCTTCTCATGTTTTGTTGTGTTTCTTCCTCTCCCATGCTCTGCAATTACCTGATTATAGAGAAGGGTAGGATGAGGGCTTAAATACTATTGCCGCCATTTTAGAGTCAATCGGGACCGTCATGGCGCTCAAACAGCTTTCTTGCTGTCTCCTTCTCTCCACTCTCCTCTTCCTCCCCAGACCACTAGTGAAAACGTCTGTGTGATTTCTGAATTTCATGTTTTCCCATAGATGCAGTCTATGAACTGCTGTTTGCATTGCCTAACTCTCTCAAAGTGACATAACTCCTGCTCTGCAGCTGAAAGTGATATCCCTTGTCACAAAAGATTAGTGACGGGAGACAGATTCTGGGGGATCCTTCGTGTACCACCACAAAGGGTCACTTTGGGAAGTGGGCAGCTCCTTTTCGCCATCAGTTTCCTAGTTCTCTCCGAACCTAATGTTTTTTTTTGTGATTTTGTTAAAAGCCCATATCAACCAGAGAGAAGCTACAGTAAATAAATCGTAGAAGGTTTGTTACTCTTTTGAGCAGGCCCACTGAGGAGCCCTGTCGTTTCTGCCACAGCCTCACTGATATGGACCACGGTGCCAGTTACAAGAGTGATGCCAACACTGTAAGGAAGGCAGGGTATCAACAGTAAGACAGACACAAGTGACCACAGTTCAAGGGTATTTATTGAACGTCGATTGGGTTTGAAAAACGCCTATCTAATCCACAATCTAAAGGTGGGAGCAAGCTACGACCATCAAATAATAATAAGTCAGTCCTAGTGGTGTCTTGTCAAAATACAAGGGCCTACACTAACAAACCTATTGCCAATCCTTACCTCTAAATACAAATAGGGTGGGAAAAAATGTTATGCAAACGAAAAAAAGTGTTCGAGAAATGACATGTCAGGATATTCAAGCCGTTGGCTTCCCTTCCCCTAGTTTTCAGCACAGCATAGGTGGCAAACTCGAGCTTAGCACAGCCTCTGGCTTCTCTAGCACGAGGGTGCAGTTCAAAACTTCAACATCATGGCCTTCTGTGCCAAAGTCTCTTTGCCATTCAAAGTCTGTTCTTTCAGAGGGCCTGATGCAACGAACAAATAATAAAGTTCCTTTCCTTCCAGGATTCTCCTACGCACACTTTTCTCAGGTGATTTACTGTTCTCACCTTGGATCCCCCTCCGCCGGGCTCACATCCACTTTAACACAAAGTTTATATTTTCTCATATACACAATTTTCTTAGGATTTCCATGTATCCAATTTCTTGGGTGATTCACAGTTGACCCCGGATCCGTTCTAACGCAAAATCTTCAATCAGTCTCCTTGTGCTGGGCTCTGACCAATTTATCTATTGTAACACAAACTTGCTTTAACACAATGCTTTCAATTGATCTTCCTCCTTTGGGCTCGGACCAACTTTGTCTACTTTGCCATCAACTTTCTTCAACTTTCGAAGTCTGTCGATTGTGCACAGGATTTGGCTTGACTCGTTGCAGGACCACTTTGATTCACAATTCTTTGCCACTCTTTAAATTTTGTCAACTCTCGGCAGGACACCTTGCAGAAACCTTTGATTGAGCATGCACATGGTGCTGGACCAAAGGTATTGTATATCTTGGTTTCAAGGTTCAATCACTCATCGGCAGTTCAACTTTACTCGTGTTGGTTATTAGATGTGTTTCATACAATGTTTGTTCCAGCGCTCGCCATACAATGTTGCCGCTTGCAATCTTGGCTTCAACAGAGACTGGTCTTGTATCTGTCTCCCCAACTCACCGGCTGTGTTGACTTCACTGATGCTGCTTTGTTGTTGGGGCCAAGGGGTGTGCCATGGCAGCTGGCAATTCTCCCCGCCTTGATTATCGACGCAGACGGGGCTGCGGGTACCTCCGACACACAATGTAGAATACCTCAGCCTGGTTTCCTGGTCTAACGCTTTCTATACTCGAGGTTCATAGGTCAAGGGAACTTCCCTCCTTGTGATCCCCTTCGGTTTCGCTGTCTTTCTCCACGTGTTAAACTGCCATCTTGGAACTGCTGTTTCCTCGTGTGCATTGCTTCGCTCAGAGTCTGATCTCGTACTCCACCTTTTATCCGTGTGGGGATGTGTAATGGAAGTCTGGTGTGCGTGGTGGTCAGTAATTGCCTGACCATTGTATTGGGACATGTCAGGTATATGACTCAGTGTTAGTCCATTTTCTCTCATAGCGGGCTGTCCGTGAGAAAGTGTTCATGTTGTGAAAGGGGCTGGGGTTGAGTTCCTAAGTATCCTACCTGGTGGCAGGGGGTTAAGGTGTTACAGGGAAGGGGATACCACATCTCACCATCTGGTGTCCCACTCTCACCGCTGAAGACCCCTCACCCAGGTGATCCTCCAGCACTGGTCCACCCCCAGGAACTGGATCCAAAAGCAATGGCTGTGTCCTTGCCACCTGGATGACAGATCCCTGGGGACTAGTGGGTGAGACAACTTCTGGTTTCTCACAACACCCAACTGCCCAATCCAAACTGCTATCCTCCTTTCAGCTTGTCACAGACTGCACTAGTGAGGGCATACAAGACAAGTTTTTATGATTTTTAAATTGAAAGTGTTTTATTAATATAAATGGGAGGCAAGTGTATGGTGTGTAAGAAAATAGGGACAGGGAAAATAGATGTGTGTGATATGGATATAAGGAAGGGACAACTAAGCATAGGTGCCAATTCCATGAGGTCACAGTTCTGTCAGGTGTTCTTTATTCACATCTGGGCAGGGAATCCATTTGTGAGGTTTCAGGAACCCCAAGGTGTCTCACTTAGTAGACCCCAGGGATTTGTCATCCAGGTGGCCAGGTCATGGCCATCGCTATTGGATCCAGTTCCTATGGGTGGACCAGTGCGGGAGAATCACCTTGATGGGGGTTCCTCAGGGAGTGGAAGTGGAACACTGATGGGTGGGACGCAGTATCCGTCTTCTTCTAACACCTTTTCCCCATCCTGCCATGTAGGATACTCTACTCCCCCTTTTCTGACATAAACACTTTCACATACACGGCACATACACATACCACGAAAGCAACAGACTAACAACAGAGCTGTTTACCTGACATGTCCCAACAGGCAGAGTCAGACAATTGACCAGAATCACACACACCTGATTGCCCTTTCCCTTCCCCACAGGGATAAAAGGTGGAGCATGAGAGCACACTACGAGCAAGGCAGACAGCACAACAGGACTGCTATCCCAGGGCAGCGGTTCAAGAAGAGGAGAAAGACGGCAAGAACCATTGGGGGGACAAAGAGAGAAGCGACCTTGCCTTTCCGTCCTAGCCCTGTGAAGCCTCCGTGGAAGGAATCATAAGTCCGCGAACAATAGCCAACGTGTGTTCCAGCAGATGTCAATGGTACACAGAGCACGCCTACGCTGAAAATCAGGACCGAAGGAGATGCTTGCTACCGTGGTGCCGTCCTTGACTCTGGATCTAAGGAAAGCCAAGCGGTTTATCACAGCCGGTGAGTCAAGGGGAGAACTGATAAGAAACCGAACTGTGTTGAACAAAAGTGGCAAAAGGCAAATGATGGGAAGTTCAAAGAACCGTTAACATCTTAAGGGGAAAACCAGCTGCAGGTGGGTCCGGCACCGGATGTACACGATTTGGCTGTGGCACAATTGTTCTCAGCCGAATTGACTGCGGCCGCAAAAACTATTTTGCTGCTGGTACTGGCCGAATTTGCCCAGATTTACCATACAATCATTTGTAAATGATCAATTTGGGTAATACCCTGGCACCACGTGGGTGCTCATCGAGAGACTCTGGTTGATTCCCCATTTTGTTGAAACTACTGATACCAGAAGGCCTTAGGAGAGCCATAAAAAGAAGGTCAAAGTGGTCATACAGGGGTCTAGCAAAACCCCCTATGCAGTCGAAAGTCTTTGACAAACATCTTAATTGGAAAGCTAAGGGAGATGAATCCTGCATAGTGAGAAAGGAGAAGGAAGTGTGTGCTGACAAGAGTGAACCCGACAGAAGAATGTCCACAGTGAACTGCTTAAAAAGACATTGGACTTGTGAATGCCACAGGTGAAAATGATCTGGTAAGAGCCGTAGTGAACCCGACAGAGGGAGGCAAACATTCGAGAGGGGTCTGAGCCTGGAAGAGGGGGATCCCGGTGTGAAAAACCATCACCCACTGACACGTGAATATAACGGATACAATTGTTTGAATACAAGCCATAGTGAACCCAACGGAGGGAGGCTGATATATGAGAGGGGTCTGAGCCCAGAAGAGGGAGACCCAGGAGTGAAGAAAGTACAAGTCATAGTCAACCTGACCGAGGGAGGCTGAGATTCAAGAGTGGTCTGAGCCCGGAAGAGGGGGACCCAGGGGTGAAGAATCATCACCCCAAGTGCAACCAGAAAGGAACTTTTGTTTGTTATTTTTAACATAACAGGTCCTCGGAAACAAGATATTTAACCACTGAAGGTCCTGATTTCACTAGGATTTTTTGGGGGATCTGAGCCCAGAAGAAGGGGGTCCAGGGGTGAGAAGTCATCACCCAACATGCATACGAAAACAAACTTTTTGTTTATTATTTTGAACCCCTCAGGTCCTCCGAAGCAAGAGACTTTTTGTAGAAAAGAGACTTAACCACTAGAGGTCCTGATACCTGAGAAGGGTACTGTAGTCTTGTGCTGGGAAAGCTAGAGCGTGTGCTGTGCTCAGGAGTCCCGCCTTGTCCTATGCTCAAAACGTGGGGAAGGGAGACCCCCGGCTACCACATCCTGACTTATCATTTGTGAACACTTCTTTCTTTCTTGTGAACCCTATAGCACACTCTTTCTGTATTTAGTTGTAAGGATTGGCAATAGTTGATTTTTTAGTATAGGCCCTTTTATTTGACAAGAGGCCACTATGACTGCCTTATTATTAGTTGATGGTCGTAGCTTGCTCCCATCCTAGATTTAGGTTTAGATTAGGCATTTTTCCAACCTACCTATACAGTTTAATAAACATCTTTGAACTGTGATCACTTGTGTCTGTCTTTACTGTTGCCACCATGAGTTCCTTACAGAGGGAAGAACTCAAAGTGACATCCATCGTAAAAAACATAGTCTGTTTTCCAAATTAGTTTCAGTCAACCTCATCCTGGCCTTGCTTGCACTCCAGTGAAACCCCTGATGTCTCCCTTCATCTTGAGGAGTCCCCAAACTTCTTTGGGTCAACCTCAGTCTGCTCGTCCAGGTTTTAGGGACATACCATGGTGGGTCACAATCCCTTTGCACTTTCCTGCTCTAGAGTCCTGGCCCCCAGGACAGTTCCCACCTAGGTATTCCTGTACTAGCCGTCCTGTCACTCAGTGAGGTTACACAGTCTTGTTCTACCTACCTCCTCTAGAGACTGCCCTGGATACACCTGGTCCACTATAGGCTCCCTGAAGTTTATAGCTATGGGGGTGTTGTGTCTTCCTCCCTCCTCATCAAGATGGGTAAGCAAATCCCCCCTCGAGCCAGATGGTATCTTTTCCCTCTCCTATCAAACCGGGAAGGAAATCTGCGCTCTTATATCTCCTCCTTTATATGGTAACTCTGCTCCTTTAATAATACTCTCCCTCCAGACACTAACAGCCTACTCTGATACACCTCTTTCAGATAATACTCTCTCCAGCTGGTAAAAAGCCTCCTCCACTAATATAATTCTCTTTAGATAAAAAACGTTCTCCTGCAATAATTTGTTCTCTAGATGTAGATCACCTCCTCCAATATATTACCCTCCAGGTGAGTATTCTCCTTTTCTCCCTCCAGATGGTAATTCTATTCCTTTAACTCTTCATCCACACTGCTCACCCAACAATCCTTTCTCCCAATAAATTACTTCTGCCTCCATCCTCCACAAAATACCTCTCACTCACTAATCACCTGCAAACATCTTCCCTTCTCCAACACCCTCTCCCAAGCTCTAGAATGACTGGGCTTGCTTTTATAGTCCAGTCCCTCCTCTACAGGGATGGTGCTTAGGGATATGGAATGCAGCGTTGTATTTTGACCTGGGCTGGTCCATGTGAATGGGGTCATATGGTTTGTAAGAGGCTGATCTGAGATCATATTAAGTCTGCCACCACCTTGGATTCTAAAATGGGTCATGACCTTTGGGCGTTCTCCTCTCTGCAGAAACCCGCAGCACATCCAAAGGCGAGACAGGCAGCAAAGGTAGAGATAAGGTATATGTATGTGTGCATGTATATATATATATATATATATATATATATATATATATATATATATATATATATATATATATATATATATGTTTTGAAATGGGTCAGGAAACCAACATAGCCAACATAGTATCCCAGTGCGGTAAAGGTTTAAATACAGTGCTGCCCGGGGGGGGGGGGGGGGGGGGTAGAGTGCACCTATCAATTGCGGGATTGATGGGTAAGGGGAGGGGCATCTCTAGCGGGGGGACACCATTGACAGGTGCACCATGTACCTTATGTACCGCGTACACAGATGCAGCTCGAGGAGTTCGTGGGACAAGGCAGACGTGGAGCACCCACGGGGTAGCTGGGGGACAGGGACCTGTAGGCTGGGGCAACAGGCAGCAGGGGTAGCACAGTATAATGTGAACTATAAAATATAGCCTGCAGGTAAGTAAAGCCACCTGAGTTTCCATACTAACGGATCCCGTATTTCGGGGCAGACACAAATTTCTCAAGCACTCTGCTCTCGTGGGTTGCTGGTGAAATGTTTCAACCCGACCATTACCAGGAGACTGTAGTCACTGGGAAATGGTGTCATGCTCACCTGGTCTCCACGGGGGCGTAGCACGTAGTCGTATGACCGATATCTGTACTGGCATAATTTTGATGGTATGATGGTGTCCTCTCCCCTGTTATCTCCCCAGGAGGCGTTAGCCTGCAATGTTGAAACAAGATGTTAGCTAATGAGTGGGTTGGGTTGGTCCCACTTCCTGCAACCTCCCGATGCCCGACTCCTCTCCTGCTCACCTTTGAGTTTGGTGAGGTAGGCTCTCCGTCCTGCTTGACCATCAGCAGGGGCGCAGTAGGCTCAGTCTTTCTCTGGGCACAGTTACTTCACTGTTCCTGAGTGTCTGTTGCTGTGTTTCGGGAATGCTTGGGTTAATCAGGTAAGTCTCTATCCCAATGACAGCTTGGTATAGATGCTCAAAGTCTTATTGTTCCAAGGTTTGAACAAGTTTTGTCTTCCTTGCAGATGCGGTCTCGTATGGAAGGTTAGAAGAAGAATTAACTCTCCTAGGATGCTAAACTGGTTGTCTCCAGGTGAGTATGAGTGCGAATGAGTGGCGCTGGATGGCTGAACAATAGTTCATTTTTGTGTTGTGTGCGACTAACCTGCTGTTTTCTGTTACCTTTTTTCAGGCGCGGCCCCAAGATGAAGAATGGAAGAACCGCTCCAGAGTAACCCGGAGGAATGCAGAATCCCGGGTGAATATTGGATGCCTGCGCAGAGGTTCTGTTCCAACAGGGGCGGCGGTCGGAAGACCAGCTGGAGACGAGACCGATGGACGGAATTGCAGGTAAGGCCTTTGTCGCTGTAGTAACACCTGTTCTTCCCCTTTTCTTCTTCCAGGCAACGATGGATGGAAATCCCAGACGGGCGTGGCTGTAGAAACTCAAAGACATAGCAGACACGGTGAGCGTTACGCTGCAGGAGTGCAGAATAACGCAAAGCGTGTTATGCCTGCAGGGTGTGGCCTAAATAGCCTTGCAAGTAGTTCCAGGTAAAGTAGTCCCTTTACCACACACTGTCTCTCAGGAAAAGTAGTCCCTCTGCGACAC
Source organism: Ambystoma mexicanum (assembly GCF_040938575.1). Taxonomy (NCBI): domain Eukaryota; kingdom Metazoa; phylum Chordata; class Amphibia; order Caudata; family Ambystomatidae; genus Ambystoma; species Ambystoma mexicanum. The sequence continues at coordinate 1,528,225,729 of NC_090932.1, forward strand.
CCTGGATATACAGAAGGCTCACCCTCACTAGGCAGATTAAGTAGTTCCATAAGTTCAGTCCATTTCATGAGCCTGGCGCCAACGGCACCAGGACTGAGTCCATGAGGCTCTGGGGCACTTCCTTGGGGCCTGACAAGTCCTTCTGGGTGACAGGGACTGGGGTGGGCCCAACAGCTCCAGGGGTTTCGGAGCATGCACCATGACAGCACTCCCGCCCAAAGCCCCTCTAATGGCGGGATCTTCCCTTGGTCCTGGTTTGTTCGGGTGACTCTGATGAAACCTTTTCAACAACCGTGGTGCATGAATGTGTTCACTAGATTCCCATGATCTTTCATGTGGTCCATATACTTTCCAGTCTATTAGATAAAACAGCTTTTATTTGATGATTTTCGAGTCCAGGATATCCTTGACTTCAAATTTGGGTTCCTCGTTGACCATGATCGGTTTTGGTGGTTTCAGTACTCGGGTTCCTGGTTTCACTGGTTTCAGAAGTGAGACATGAAACACGGGATGAATTTTCATGTGCGAAGGTAAATTCAACTTCACAGCTACCGGATTGCTGATGCCCTTAATGGTGTATGGACCTATGTATCTGGGGTTGATGGTTCGGGTTCCTTTCATTGGTATGTGCTACGATGCCAGCCAGACTTCATCTCCGACTTCATACTTTGGAGCTTCACTCCTATGGATGTCTGCTGACTTCATGTATCTTTCCTTGGCTTGTTTCAGCTGATCCATTGCTTGTTTGAAAGCTTGAGTAATAGTAGTGTGCAAACGTCTTACTGCTGGCATTTCCAAAGGTTGAGGAGAGTCAAGATTGGAGGTTCGTGGATGCAACCCGTAAATGGTGTAAAAGGGAGTCTGTCCGATGCTGGAATGCAGGGAATTGTTTTAGGCGTTCTCGGTTATCCATAAAATGTCTTTCCAACTGCTTTCAGTTTGATGTAACATACATCTGAGGTATTGTTCTAGAGTCTGGTTGGTCCTTTCAGTCTGACCATCAGTCTGTGGATGGTGGCTTGTGGAAAGTCTTACATCGATTTGCGCTAATTCAAAACACTTTTTCCAAAATCGTGAGATAAATTGACTGCCACGATCCGAAATTAGGAACGAAGGGAATCCATGTATTCGGACTATCTGCTCTAAGAATTCTTCGAAAATCGAAAACAAGTCCACCACCACCAAAATTGTGTTGAACCTGTTACAAGGAGGAAGGCCAGTTATAAAAATCAAGAGACAACGTATGCCAGGGCGTAGGCGGAATATCCAGTGGTTCCAGTTGACCTGGTGATCTTTTCTTGAAGGCCTTGTTTTGTGCGCAAATTCCACAGGATAATACAAATTGTTTGAAGTCTTTACGCCATGTTGGCCACCAATAGTATCGCTTGATCTTGGCTCCGGTCTTAACTATCCCAGGATGACCTTCAACCAGTGATTCGTGGTAATTCGAGATGACCCTCTCCTGAACTTCTTTGCTGGGTAGATAGAGACATCCCTGAAAATATGGTAAGTGGTTTGAGACAGAATGATGAACACTTTTGGTAGACCAGTCTCTCAGAGTGTCTGTATCCATGAGATGTGTGAGTTCTTTGTGGATGTCATCTAAGGTTAGAGACGTTGTCACTCCTAAGATCTTTTCTCTGGGAATGATGGGCACTGGGTCTGGGTTGGTGGATTCCTCTTCTACCCCAATGCGAGATAGAACGTCTGCCTTGCCATTTTGACAACCAGGTTGGTAAGTAATCACAAAGTCAAATTCAGCAAAAAATAATGCCCATTGGAGTTGGCGGGATGATTGGGCCTTTGCCACCTTCAAGTACTGTAGATTGCGGTGATCAGTGATTACTGTAATTGTATGTCTTGCTCCCAGAAGATAATGCCGACAAGCCTTGAAGGCCGCCTTGATGGCCAGAAGTTCCTTGTCCGTAATGGCATAATTCAATTCGGGTGCCGTGAATTTCCATAACCAGAAGGCCACTGGATGGAGTTGACCCGTTTCAGGATCTTTTTGCGAGAGGACCGCTCCCATTGCCGAACTGGAAGCGTCGGTCTTGACCATGTACGGTAGGTCTGGACGTAGGTGTTTCAGGATCGGGGCTGAGATGAATTTTTGCTTTAAGTCCTGAAAGGCTTTCTCTGCTTCCTCTGACCATTGAGAACGTTTGTTCTTTCGCAGAAGAGAGGGAATAAGATGTATTAGCTGCGAGAATCCCGGAATGAAGCGGCGATAGAGGTTCGCAAATCCAAGCATACTCTGAACTCCTTTAATCGAGGTTGAGGAAGGCCAGTTGAGAATGGCGTCAACCTTCCGTGAATCCATGCGTACACCATGTGGGGTTAGGACAAACCCAAGGAATTCGACCTCCGTAACATGGAAGAAGCATTTTTCCAGTTTTGCAAACAATCTGTGTTGTCGAAGTTTGTCCAAAACTGCACGGACATGTTTCACATGTTCCTGTTCAGACGAAGTATATACCAGAATGTCGTCTATGTATACTATGACACACACATCAATCAATTCATGCAGGATGTCATTCAGGAAACACTGGAACGCCGCTGGGGCATTGCAAAAGCCAAAGGGCATCACTTGGTATTCGAATAATCCGTATTTGGTGCGAAAGGCAGTCTTCCATTTGTCCCCTTTTTTTATTCGTACCAGATGATATGCCCCTCTAAGATCTAGCTTGGTATAGATTTGGGCATCTTTAACTTGGTCCAAAAGTTCAGGAATTAGTGGCAATGGGTAACGGTTTTTAACTGTGACTTGGTTTAATGCGCGGTAATCGGTGCAAGTCCTAAGGTCTCCATTATTAGGCACGAAGAACAAGGGCGAGGCTGCTGGGGGCTTGGATAGGCGGATAAAGCCGTTAGCCAGGTATTGGTCCAGATACTTTTTTAAATGCAGATTTTCAGGTTCCATAACTGCATAGATTCTGCCACATGGAATATGTGCGCCAGGTATAAGGTCGATCTGACAATCGTACGATCTATGTGGAGGAAGAGTATTCGCTTGGTCCTTCTGGAAAACATCCTGATAGTCTTGATATTGGTAGTCAGATTCATGATAGTTGTGACTTCCTTAACCAAAGGTTCCTTTGTTTGGTAACAGGTACGAGCACATTCGACTGAGAAGGTCAGCCTCTTAGCACTCCAGTCGATGCAAGGATTGTGTGATTCTAGCCATGGCATTCCCAGAATTATTTGAAATTTGGAGCCTTGATTAAATCGAACACAATGTCTTCCCGATGTCAGTCTTGGCACGAAAGTGTCATTTCTGCTGTTGAGTGCGTCACTGGACCCAAAGAGATCTCAGTTCCATCGACAGTGGTGACTAAATCTGTAGTTGCCTTTTCGCACAGAGGAAGATTCTTCCTTGTAGCCAAATCATGATCCATATCATTTCCATTGGCTCCGCTATTAATGTATGCTCTGACTGAATGCATTTGAGACGGCTGTTGGTGATTTATGAGGATCATTGGCAAGACGAGGTGCGAGGTCTGAGAGTCCTTCTTTTCGCTCGACAAGCGGACCTCTACGCTTGTCGGGCGAGGAAGTTTTCCGACTCCGGCTCTGTTTCCACTTTGCCAGCAACTCCGACTGCCTTCTTGGGTGGTTTTACAGGGCAGGCTCGAAGGAAGTGGGCGGCTGAGCCGCAATACAAACATAGCTGTTGTTGTCTTCTTCTATCTCTTTCAGCCTTGGTTAACGGCCCTCGCACTCCTCCAATCTGAATGGGTTCGGCCAAGTCGGAAGTCTTGGATGCATGCTCCTTTGGACGTACAAAAACCTGAGTATCCATTCTAGCTCGATCTGCCTTACGGTTCTGTAGTCTATGATCAAGCTGAACCACCAGATCTATGTATTCCGCACAATCACTAGGAGGGTTGACCACTTGAGCTAAAACATCCTTCAACTCCCCTGTTAAGCCCCGGTAAAACAGAGTTGTTCTTTTGTCGTCAGGCCAATCAGTTTCTACTATCAGTCTATTAAAGGTTGCGATGTACGTCAACAGATCTTGATTGCCTTGGCGCAGGGAGAAGAGTTCATTATCCAATGCCTGACCCTGAGAGTGGCAGGCAAACAACTTCTCCATGTTCATTTGAAACCTTAGGAAGTCTCGCAGGATGGGATCGTCCCGATTGACTAGAGGTACCGACCAGTCCGCAACACTGCCACTGAGATAAGACAATACAAAGGCTACCCTTGATTGGTCGTTTGGAAAGGCCCCTGGCCTACATAGGAAATGTAGTCGGCACTGGTTCATGAAAACCGCATACCTTTTTGGGTCTCCTGCAAGCGTTCTGGAGGTGCCAAAGGTACGGCTCCTGGAAGGACCACTTGAACTGGATTGCTGGGTGTAGTCGGAACTGTTGACCCCAATCCAGGTAACAGTGTTTGCCCCGCCTGGGATTGAAGCAATTGTTTAGCAAGCTCATCGGTACGATCTTTAGCCACAATCAATCCCCTCCTTAAAGCATTGAGCTCCTGCTGGGCCAAATGTACCTCGGCCCTGAGTTCCCCCAAAAGCTGGGCTAGTTGGTCTGTCTCTGAGGGTTCCATGACGCCCAGGTAAAGAATTTGTAGAAGGCTTTGCGTTCTGTCACGCTCACCTGGTCTCCAAGGGGGCGTAGAACGTAGTCGTATGGCCGATATCTGTACTGGCGTAGTTTTGATGGTATGATGGTGTCCTCTCCCATGTTATCTCCCCAGGAGGCGTTAGCCTGCAATGTTGAAACAAGATGTTAGCTAATGAATGGGTTGGGTTGGTCCCACTTCCTACAACCTCCCGATGCCCGACTCCTCTCCTGCTCACCTTTGAGTTTGGTGAGGTAGGCTCTCCGTCCTGCTTGACCTTCAGCAGGGGCGCAGTAGGCTCAGTCTTTCTCTGGGCACAGTTACCTCACTGTTCCTGAGTGTCTGTTGCTGTGTTTCGGGAATGCTTGGGTTAATCAGGTAAGTCTCTATCCCAATGACAGCTTGGTATAGATGCTCAAAGTCTTATTGTTCCAAGGTTTGAACAAGTTTTGTCTTCCTTACAGATGCGGTCTCGTACGGAAGGTTAGAAGAAGAATTAACTCTCCTAGGATGCTGAACCGTTTCTCTCCAGGTGAGTATGAGCGCGGATGAGTGGCGCTGGATGGCTGAACAATAGTTCGTTTTTGTATTGTGCACAACTAACCTGCTGTTTTCTGTTCCCTTTTTGCAGGCGCGGCCCCGAGATGAAGAATGGAAGAACCGCTCCGAAGTAACCCAGAGGAATGCAGAATCCCGGATGAGTATTGGATGCCTGCGCAGAAGTCCTTTTCAAACAGGGGCGGCGGTCGGAAGACCAGCTGGAGATGAGACCAATGGACGGAATTGCAGGTAAGGCCTTTGTCGGTGTAGTAACACCTGTTCTTCTCCTTTTCTTCTTCCAGGCACTGATGGATGGAAATCCCAGATGGGCATGGCTGTAGAAATTCGAGGACAGAGCAGACACGGTGAGCGTTATGCTGCAGGAGTGCAGAATAATGCAAAGCGTGTTCTGCCTGCAGGGTGTGGCTTAAAAAGCCTTGCAAGTAGTTCCAGGTAAAGTAGTCCCTTTACCACACCCTGTCTATCAGGAAAAGTAGTCCCTCTGCCACACCCTGGATATACAGAAGGCTCAGCCTCACTAGGCAGATTAAGTAGTTCCATAAGTTCAGCCCATTTCACAAGCCTGGCGCCAACGGCGCCAGGACTGAGTCCATGAGGCTCTGGGGCACTTCCTTGGTGCCTGACAAGTCCTTCTGGGTGACAGGGACTGGGGTGGGCTCAACAACTCCAGGGGTTTCGGAGCACGCACCATGACAAATGGGTCCACCAGCTACTTTCGAGGTCAGTGAGACAGGCTCCTGTCCACTCGCTGGGAAAGGAAGATCTCTAATTAATAAACACTGGTAAATTGAAGGAGCATCATGCTGGGGTTAGTGGTTTCACATCACCCCTTGGCAAATGGGCCTGGGAAGAGGGTTGTGGGTTGAAGGGATGAGCCCAGAGGGGACCAATCAGGTGATGAGTTTCATTGTCTTGATGGTGCAACAGTGTCTTGTGTCCTTGCTGATGTTAGCAGGGCACCTCACTGGTTAGATGCCGTGTGAATATCTCTTCATTGCCAAACCCAGGTTGCATTGTGTTTCTCATAAGAACTTGCCACTGGCAGATTAATAATGTTCTGGTGGTGAGCACAACTTTGTCATGAAAGGTTTGAGATTGTGGGGCGGTGTGGGAAGGTCTGCGATGTCACTGAGGGTGGTTTTGGGCAGAGGGGGTCAAGAGGGCTTGCTCCAATCATGTTTGACTTATCTATGCCTAGCTATAGTGGAGTGGTGTAGTTCTGACAAATAGCTTTGTAGGATGAAATTGTTCTATGCAAATAATGTTTAACTCCATAAAAGTTTCAGCCGCGGTTGGTGGCACTGATAGCTCCCTTCTTTCAGTCCTGTTCCACTGTGCTGAATTAATTGTGCTTTCCCAGCCCAGTGTGGACTTGTAATAAACAGCGTTACCTCTTGCTTGGTGAATGCTCCTTTTTGGACTGCTATGGTGTTTCTAATGTTACCAGCTCGAGAGGACCCCAGAAACATTTGCAGGCCCCACGAGATGAGGGCACAACGGCCACCGTTCAGGGGGGCACGGATCAGGCGAGCACAGGCCAGTGCCATGTGCACCACTGAAGAGGTCTTGCAGAGGCAGAGTTCACGAAGGTCTGTCTGGTCCCGAGCGCCACCCAGGCTCATGTGGAGGGGCAAGCCACATGGAAGACTTGGTGCGGGGAGTACTTGAGGATCTCTAGGACACGTGAGTGTACCCTCGCATGAATGCCCAACACCATGATTGCATGTCCACGGAGAGGGGAGGGATTATCTTTATAGTGTTTAAGACGCATCCTACAGAGGGGAGTAGTAGATTTTAGTTTGATCCACCCGATAGAGATTGGATGTGTGGCGAGCACATCTGCGTTAGAGCAGAAGAGTGCGTATATAGTGGTGGACCCGATTAGATGGGAGTTGTGCATAGTGCAGGCGATTGTATAGTCGCGTCATTGTGGGAACAGGGTGTTTTTGTGTTGAGCAAAGACGCGCTGTAGAGTTTTGCACGTTGAATTAATTTGTCAATTAAATTTTAAGTGTTTCCGTTTCATCATAACAAAAATAGTGTTTGTTGATTAATGTGGAGTTGGCCAAGGTGGGTGGAAGGGTCAGCACCAGAGATAATTTGAGTATAGGCCCTTTGCATAACAGCGGCAGACGCGGGCCCAGAGAAGGGGCGTGACCTGGCATGTTGCATACTAGCATATAAGGAGGTGGGCCTGTGGAGAGGGCCGTTGTTGAACTAACATGGAGAGAGTGGGCGGGCCTGAGGAGAAGGCCGGTGTGTGCGACAGGTGTGAGTGGGCGGGCTTATGGAGAGGTGGTTGAATGTGGTTAGGGTGTGAGCTGAAGGAGTGGCAAGTATAAGTGTGTGTGCAGGGAATATAAGGGGGTGCGAACGAGAAGAGTGAACAAGGGGAATTTGAAGAAATTATAGAAAAGGAGGAAGAGACTGGAGTTGTTAGACAGTAGAATCGGGGTAGGGTTCACAGGGTTAGGATGGCTTTCAGGGGCACGCCATAGAATTACATGTGTAATAAGATGCCCCAATATTGTGCATGATAAAATAGTATCACTTTATGTGGGTTTGGGACACTGCAGGAGAGTGTTTCCGTGAGTGTTTTGGGGAAGGAACATTCAATGGAGGAACTATAAAACACATGTTCTCGTACTTACTAGCAACATATAAAGGATTGAACCTTAAGATCCTTGCTATATTGCTGCTACCTGTTTTATCCTTACTTTGCTGCTGAAATTAGTTTTAGTTAAGGAACTCTTTTTAGTAATTAGTGTTGTCGTATTTTATTGAATTGTGCATTCCATTTTAGTCCCCTTTTTTTGCTATTACTGCCGCATTTAAGGGTTGGCCATATCATGAGCTTGGCGGTAAGTATGGAGTTTTTTGTTGGAGGTAAAACGCCTGATTAACACCTAATATTGGGGTGCTATTAGTGCAGTGCGAAATGTGCCGGCGCTGATAGCGCCATGTAAGCCTCATTGGGCCTAATGGGGAATGGGCAATAACCAACCAACTGCTACTCATGATCTGGCGCTAATAGCGCTTGATCGAGTAGCGGTAGCGCTATTTGCGCTGGCGGTATCCCAGCGATATTACTGCCGGGATACGCCAGACTCCTAATCAGACTTACTTTATTTTGTTTGCTTCATCTTACTTCAGTTCCGCAGTATTTAAAAACAGTTACTGCATTGTTCGTCACCTTGACATCGCTCAAACTACAACTGCGTAAAATTCTGTAGTTTGCACACACCTTTTCTTCATCCCCAAGGCGCGTTTGCACCAGTGCATTAGGGAATAGCCAGTTAGTGCCGGTTTATAAGAGGAAGCTTGGCCCATTTAGTGGAGTCCTTGATCAATTGCTGCTACCTGTGTTATCCTTACTTTGCTACTGAAATTAGTTTTAGTTTAAGAACTCTTTTTAGTAGTGTTGTCGTATTTTATCGAGTTGTGCATTTGATTTTAGTCCTTTATTATTCTTAGACACTTTATTTTGTTTGCCGCATCTTACGTCAGTTCTGCAGTATTTAAAAGCACAGTTACTGCATTGTTCGTTGCCTCGCCTCCTTGAAATCCAGCAAATTACAACTCCCTACAATTCTGTAGTTTGCGTGCCCCTTTTCTTCATCCACATGCACGTTAGGGCCAGCGCGTTAGGGACTAGTTGGTTAGTGCCGGTTATAAAAGGAAGTTTGTACCATTTAGTTGAATCCTTAATATATTGCTGCTGCCTGTTTTATCCTTAGTTTGCTGCTGGAAATAGTTTTACTTTAAGAACTCTTTTAGTATTCAGTGTTGTCATATTTTATTGAATTGTGCATTCGAACAACAGCTTCCTACAATTTTTCATCCCCAGGCGCCAGCACGTTAGGGAGCTAGCCGGTTAGTGCCCATTGGGGATGCATTGGACGCAGGGCGCAGAGGTTATTCAGGTAACTTGTTCTTGTTTTAGCCTGTAACCACATGTCTTAGTTTATATATATATATATATATATATATCAATATCCAGTCTTGAGCACATCATGGGTCATCCAGCCGCAAAACAATATGATATGTGATCCAACTGGAAATACTGAGGAAGAAGAGCAGACATTTGCCTCTTGAAATATAAATATGGCAGAATTGATGGAAACAATGAGCAGCATGTACCCCACCTCCTGCAGAGGAGATGTTTTTCCATCTGAGATTATTTTGGCTAATAGAAATATCTTCGGCCCTTTTCTCACTTGCTTCCTTAAATCCTCTTTTAAATACAATGATGTACCTAAATATATGTAAAAAGTCACTGTAACCCCCTTATTAAAAAAAGCAGACAAACGACCTAGTGACAAATCTAATCTGCAACCAATCACCAATACTCCTTCTGTATATTTTAGACAAAATTTATACTAGACAATTTCTGGATTTTTGAGACCGCAATAATATCCTTCACTCAAAGCAGTCCGCGTTCAGACCACATCCTAGTACAGAAAGTGCACTGTTAGGCCTGCAATCAGATATTTTGGATAGTGTTGATTCAGGTGGATGTAGCCTGTTGGTCCTGTTAGACTTATCAGCTGCCTTTGACTTGCTGGACTATGGCATTCTTTTGGCTGCATTGGAAAAAGCAACAACGTGGATCCACTCCTTTTTGTCAGATAGGGTTTCAGCCTTTCATTGGGGTGATGCGTTGTCTGAATATGCGTCAATAACTTTTGGGGTCCCGCAGGGAGCATGTTTATCACCTGCATTGTTTAACCTTCATATCAACCCCTATGTGAATTGTTGGAGGATATGAATATCCACTTCATCAACTATGCTGATGATAGGACAGAGATATTCCTCCTTGATAGACACAGTGGCCACCAAATCTTGCATAAGGGTCAGTTTCCATTGTCAAACAAAGATATGGACACACAGGGCTTTTCTGGGGCTATTGTTATGGTTTTTATTACAAAGGATTTACCCCTTATGTTAGGAACGCAGCACCTTGTAGCACCTCTACTGCACACAAAAGACACTCCCATTCACATCCTGGAGAGGGATTTGTTGAGCAAGTTGAATGCTACGATTTAATTCACAGAAAGAAAGGTAAGGTATGTTCCACTCCTAGCATGTATCCAGAGATGGTGGTGGCCATATTGCATGCCCACTATGCCCATAGCAACATTACGACGACAGCCCCTGAACCCTGAGGTGTACCTATACAGGGTCCAGATTCTATTGGGTTGGGTGCCAGGGATAACGGGAAAGACATTCAGACTATCTTCAGAATTTCTATTCAGACCGTCATGGCACAAGGACATTACCCGAGGTACACAGATACTGCTGTATCGAGAGGAGGTGATCACACAAAAAGATATGGTGATCTTATGCGGGACAGAGGAGGATGACATGGAATGGCGTACAGTACACTGTATCGACCCCACATTAACACTGACTGACTTGGCTGACATAGATCTCTTTGCAAATGGAGATGGGGAAGAGGAGGATGAAGTGGTGTTTCAACGACACATCCCATGCCCCATAAGAATGATAGAAAGGCTGATACTGCAGAAGACAAAGCTTGTAAAAAAAAACAGGCGTATCACACTCGAGAAGACTTAAAGAAGGTCCCCACAAAATTGTGGACAAAGGCAGCCCTATGACGTGGGAGTGCTCAAGCAGCAGGGGCCGTCCACATAAAATAGAAAGAAGGAGCACTGCTGCCCTGGGAAAAACAGTAACCCCTCTCCCGGGAAGCAGATAAGGGCATTCATGTGGAAACGGGGCATAATACAGATGTCAACGTCCCCATATACTTGATAAAGAAAGTGAAGGGAGTGGTGTGGTGATTCATATAGGACCTACACCCCCTGAACAACATGGTAGAGGCTGATTTTCCTCTTGTACCAAACCCTACCATATTATTGGGCAACATACCTGCGAATGCCAAATACTTTATGATAATCGATCTCAAGAATGCATTCTTTTCTAGCACATTACATCACAACTCCAGGTATCTCACAGCGTTCACCTATCACAGGGTCTGATTTGAACACACAAGGTTACCATAGGGGTACTGTGAGTCACCCAATGTGTTTTAACAGAGTAATACAGATGGATCTGGGCAATTAACAGGTACCCAGCACATGCATACAGTACGTGAATGTGTGTAGCCCGACAGAGGAACAGTGCAGGGCAGATTCTATCACTCTTCTGACACTGCTAGCAGACAAGGGGTACCGGGTAGACAAGGAGAAGTTACAATACTGCCAAGAAGAGGTAGTATACTTGGGGAAGATAATCTCCACAGAAAGGCAAAGGATAACACCAGAATGAGTAGAGGCAATACACAAGAACTCACTCCGCACCCCCTGGCACAGTGAATGAGATGCAATAATTCTTGGGATTATGCAGCTATTACAGAGCATTGGTGTTTGACTATTCAACATATATCAAACCCCTTCTTCAGGTACTGAAGGAAGCACAGAAGATAAAGGGACACATTAAATGGACTGCAGAAATGAAAGAGAATTTCACCAAACTCCAAGAGGCACTGGCGCATGCACCAGTGTTAGCTACTGTCATGCCTGCGCCATGGGCGCCTCCATTTACGCTCAATTTGGACTATATGTTTATCATTTAGTTACAACAGACTCTTGGATCCATCTATATTTACTTTGGGAACTTTATTTCCCATTTGCGAGACTTTGGTGCTTTATTATTATTTCCAACAAACTACGCATACCATAATGCACCTGGCTACAAGCATCGATTCCTGGCTGTTCCTATTGGTTATCAAAGGAACTACACCCCCCAGAAGCCCTAGGGACTTGCCATGCTTCCACCAGCCCAGGAACAGAAAGGGAGATGGCCGATTGCCTGCAGGTGTGCTTCGCCAGGTGCAACCAATTAGCCTGCCCCTGTCCTGGGCTAGGCAGTATAAAGGCTGCTGCCTGCAGTGGCTCAGCCTCTTGCATCTGAGAGTCCTTCCTCCACCTTTTGCATCTTCCTACGGATCTTGTATGCTGCTTACCTTCACTCCTGCTTGGACCCTGCCTTGTTGCTTGCTCCACCCTGCTGCCTCCAGCCATAGCCTTCCAGGCGCCCTGCCTCACCGCCCTGCTCCTCTGGGCTCTCCACACTGCAGCTGATCACGCTCTGCTGCCTTCCAGCCTCCGCCCTTGCCCTGCCGGGCTCTCCACATTGCAGCCGATCACGCTCTGCTGCCTTCCAGCCTCCGCCCTTGCCCTGCCGGGCTCTCCACATTGCAGCCGATCACGCTCTGCTGCCTTCCAGCCTCCGCCCTTGCCCTGCCGGGCTCTCCACATTGCAGCCGATCACGCTCTGCTGCCTTCCAGCCTCCGCCCTTGCCCAGCCGGGCTCTCCACATTGCAGCCGATCACGCTCTGCTGCCTTCCAGCTTCCGCCCTTTCCCTGCGGGTCCTCTACATTGCAGCTGATCACGCTCTGCTGCTTTCCAGCCTCAGCCCTTGTCCTCTGGGCTCCCTGCCCTGCAGCCTGCCTCACTCCGGCTGCCTTCAGCCCTTGTCTTCTGGGCCCCCTGCTCTGCAGCCTGCCTCACTCCGGCTGCCTTAGCCCTTGTCCTCTGGGGCTCTCTACCCTGCAGCCTACCTCACTCTGGCTACCTTCAGCCCTTGTCCTCTGGGCCTTCCTACTTTGCAGCTTATCACACTCCGCTGCCTACTACCTACCTTTTCCGCTGGGTTCTCGGCCTAGCAGCCCTCTACAGTCCTCTGCTAGCTTCTACGTTCAGCGGCCCTGTCCCTCAGGGTTCACTCCTTACTGACCGGCCCTTACGGGATCCTTGCCATGCAGTATGCTTTACTCTGCTGCCCTAAGCCCTTTTCCTCTGGGCGTTCTACCTTACAGTCGTACTCCTGTGGGCTTACGCATTGCTTTCCTGCTCCTCTGAGCTCTCAACCTTGTTCCTTACTGTCCTCTGCTATCCTATCCTGTTACACGACTTTCCTTTCATTTCCTTCAGCTAGTTTGCTATCACCTCCCTTCCTGGATTTGTCTGTAGTATCTTCTCTTGTACTGTTTGTAGACCCTTTTGTACAGAGCTTGTCTGTTGGTTCCCATCAGTCAACCTCTGCCCCTTCCCTTGTCCTGTTTCTACATTACAGACACCCAGAGCTGCTGTTCCAAGTCATGAGCAAACAGCGTGGGCCTCTGTTATAGCAAACTGTGCAGAAGGCTAGAGTATTTCCAAGGTTCGTGGAATACTCTTTTCCTATATCTGCATACACCCCAAGAGGGTATTCATTCTGTATCTTTTCCCTTGCTACTCTTGCTTACTCTTCGTTCTCTTTCCTTTCCGCTGTGTGTGTTCTTATCTGTCCACTTTATTTGGCACAACCACCCAAACCCTTTCTGGGTGTTCTGTGCCACTCTTAATAGAGTGCCACTCCTGACAGAATGCAAGAGCCAAAAATTTCTTGTTCCATAGGCCGGAAAGGCACACACAGAACAAAGATGCTTTCCTTTCGGGTTAAGAAACCTTTGCATAAACCTATGGTTTCCCTAAAGACAGCAAACAAGAACCTTAGTCTAAAGGACAGTCTTGCCTCAGTAAACAAAGATTTACAAGCACGGTACTATACTCATTGGCTAGCTGACCCTTCTTCCATGTACAATTATTATGACATTTGCGACTATGACCCGCAGTCCTTATCCGTTGCAGAGCTACAGCAAGATAATTAATTCTTACAGATCTTGTTAAACCAAACAGTGAAAAACACTCCTGCGTCTTCTGACAAGCCTTCTAACACCGCAACAGCCAAGGATATAGCACTCATTGTGGGAGACTCTAAACCAGAATACGCTGTTGCCACAGTGATATGCACAAGATCGGCTTGGCAAGCTCCCCAGAAGGCTGGAAACCCTTATTTGACAGGACAAGGCAGTCATTATCCTGAGGTTTGTGCATCTGGTCCTGGGTACAAAAGACCTATACTAACCATCGGTTGTCTTAATGCTTCCACTGTATCTACTAACCACAATAACCCTAAGGTCAGTCTTCCCATTGCTACAACCGAATTCTCTGCCACACCAGCTTCTGAAGCTTTAGATCAAACTAATGATACTTACCTGCTACACGAACAACTCCTACCCCTTAAAAGAAGGACCGAAGACCTCAATGATGACTTTGTTTATTTGTATTATAAGAATCTTATAAAGGGACACAAGTCACCAGACCATCTGACACTATGTCCAACACCAGACATCTTATCTTTAGAGATCGACATGATAAGGCCTGGAATTGCCATACAGAAAAGTATATAGACTTATACCAAGCAGATGGAAGACCTAAATATAGCATATGTATCCCTTCTAAAGACTGACACAGCTCTTTCACCTTCCAGCCACAGAAACTCAGGTTGTTGTACTGACAGAAAAGAATTAACTCCTCCGGTGGGTCAAATCACACACACAGACATTACACCACAAAACAAGGGTGGTCTTCTGATTGGAAATCCCTCTGAGTCAAAGTATGGTTCCGCCCTCACCCTTGCCTATTGTCCAGTACTCACACTTACAACCTCTTCTGAAATGACAATGGCAGCTGAAGAGACTGGCGCAGTTCACACCGAGCATGCTGAAGTGGCAAGCGGGGCTTGCCAAAGTGTGGCTGTGCTATCAGACAACACTCTTGAGCAATCAACATCTTCAGTTTCTTCGATACCCCCTGAATCGCCAGTGGTTGTGGTACCCGATCTACCAGTAGTTGCAACACCTGAACTGTCTGTAGCTGCTACAGCACCCGAACTTCCAACTGCAATTCATGATCTTCCTGCTGCTGTGGTTCCTAAACTCCCTGCCACATTTGAGACTCCTCAAGTCTCTGCTGCAAATCTTGAGGTTGCTATAGCTACTGTGATTCCTGAAGCTACTGCTAATTCTGATGCTCCCGATGCCCAGATTTCTACTTCCTTCGCAGCTGTGCTCGCTGCAGCAAAATTCTCTGCTACACAACCTGATCCCTCAGCACCTTCTCTTCCTGATCCTACATCCGCCATGCTAACTGTTGCAAAGTCAGCGAAGGGTTTTTCTGTTAAGACTACTGCTCCAGTTGTTCCTGCTGGTGTATCTATAGCACTGAGACTGCCAGACTCTACTCTACCAGTCTCAGGTGCGTTCCAGCCCGCTGGCTCTCTCATGACACCCACACACCCAGTTGCTACAGCCTTGATACTCTCTACAGCCATTCAAGATCTCACTGCTGCTGTTACCTCTGAACTGTCTACTAATCATGGGAAAACCGCCGCTGTGACTCCTGAACTCTCTGCGGCTAACCCTAACGTTGTCATTGCTGCTCGGATGTCTTGGAAAGCCTTCCTAAAGCTACCAACTCTGCTGTACCTATGGCTCCACTTTCCAGCACCATATTGTTGCCCGTCAAAGCAAAATCTATCATGGAGCCTGCAGCAGTTTTTCGCAGTTCCTCTCTTCATGCACACAGTTGGGGTCTGTGTTCCAAAGACTTCGTCTATTCTGATTTCTACATCAAAAGTTCAAAACTTTGGTACTATCTCCGTCATTCAAGACTCTCACCTTGCAACCCGTTTCTGGTGCTTCATGATGTGCCTTTTTGGAGTAAGACTCTTGTACGGTGTGACAGACATTCTTCCTATAGGTCGGTCTTCAGGGAGCCTGGAGAGGGGCCTGGAGAGGGGCATACTGTCATGCCTGCGCCATGGGCGCATCCATTTACGCTCAATTTGGACTATATGTTTATCATTTAGTTACAAAAGACTCTTGGATCCATCTATATTTACTTTGGGAACTTTATTTCCCATTTGCGAGACTTTGGTGCTTTATTATTATTTCCAACAAACTACGCATACCATAATGCACCTGGCTACAAGCATCGATTCCTGGCTGTTCCTATTGGTTATCAAAGGAACTACACCCCCCAGAAGCCCTAGGGACTTGCCCTGCTTCCACCAGCCCAGGAACAGAAAGGGAGATGGCCGATTGCCTGCAGGTGTGCTTCGCCAGGTGCAACCAATTAGCCTGCCCCTGTCCTGGGCTAGGCAGTATAAAGGCTGCTGCCTGCAGTGGCTCAGCCTCTTGCATCTGAGAGTCCTTCCTCCACCTTTTGCATCTCCCTACGGATCTTGTATGCTGCTTACCTTCACTCCTGCTTGGACCCTGCCTTGTTGCTTGCTCCACCCTGCTGCCTCCAGCCATAGCCTTCCAGGCTCCCTGCCTCACCGCCCTGCTCCTCTGGGCTCTCCACACTGCAGCTGATCACGCTCTGCTGCCTTCCAGCCTCCGCCCTTGCCCTGCCGGGCTCTCCACATTGCAGCCGATCACGCTCTGCTGCCTTCCAGCCTCCGCCCTTGCCCTGCCGGGCTCTCCACATTGCAGCCGATCACGCTCTGCTGCCTTCCAGCCTCCGCCCTTGCCCTGCCGGGCTCTCCACATTGCAGCCGATCACGCTCTGCTGCCTTCCAGCCTCTGCCCTTGCCCTGCCGGGCTCTCCACATTGCAGCCGATCACGCTCTGCTGCCTTCCAGCTTCCGCCCTTGCCCTGCCGGGCTCTCCACATTGCAGCCGATCACGCTCTGCTGCCTTCCAGCCTCCGCCCTTGCCCTGCCGGGCTCTCTACATTCCAGCCGATCACGCTCTGCTGCCTTCCAGCCTCCGCCCTTGCCCTGCGGGTCCTCTACATTGCAGCTGATCACGCTCTGCTGCTTTCCAGCCTCAGCCCTTGTCCTCTGGGCTCCCTGCCCTGCAGCCTGCCTCACTCCAGCTGCCTTCAGCCCTTGTCTTCTGGGCCCCCTGCTCTGCAGCCTGCCTCACTCCGGCTGCCTTAGCCCTTGTCCTCTGGGGCTCCCTGCTCTGCAGCCTACCTCACTCTAGCTACCTTCAGCCCTTGTCCGTTGGGCCTTCCTACTTTGCAGCTTATCACGCTCCGCTGCCTACTACCTACCTTTTCCGCTGGGTTCTCGGCCTAGCAGCCCTCTACAGTCCTCTGCTACCTTCTACGTTCAGCGGCCCTGTCCCTCAGGGTTCACTCCTTACTGACCGGCCCTTACGGGATCCTTGCCGTGCAGTATGCTTTACTCTGCTGCCCTAAGCCCTTTTCCTCTGGGCGTTCTACCTTACAGTCGTACTCCTGTGGGCTTACTCATTGCTTTCCTGCTCCTCTGAGCTCTCAACCTTGTTCCTTACTGTCCTCTGCTATCCTATCCTGTTACACGACTTTCCTTTCATTTCCTTCAGCTAGTTTGCTATCACCTCCCTTCCTGGATTTGTCTGTAGTATCTTCTCTTGTACTGTTTGTAGACCCTTTTGTACAGAGCTTGTCTGTTGGTTCCCATCAGTCAACCTCTGCCCCTTCCCTTGTCCTGTTTCTACATTACAGACACCCAGAGCTGCTGTTCCAAGTCATGAGCAAACAGCGTGGGCCTCTGTTATAGCAAACTGTGCAGAAGGCTAGAGTATTTCCAAGGTTCGTGGAATACTCTTTTCCTATATCTGCATACACCCCAAGAGGGTATTCATTCTGTATCTTTTCCCTTGCTACTCTTGCTTACTCTTCGTTCTCTTTCCTTTCCGCTGTGTGTGTTCTTATCTGTCCACTTTATTTGGCACAACCACCCAAACCCTTTCAGGGTGTCCTGTGCCACTCTTAATAGAGTGCCACTCCTGACAGAATGCAAGAGCCAAAAATTTCTTGTTCCATAGGCCGGAAAGGCACACACAGAACAAAGATGCTTTCCTTTCGGGTTAAGAAACCTTTGCATAAACCTATGGTTTCCCTAAAGACAGCAAACAAGAACCTTAGTCTAAAGGACAGTCTTGCCTCAGTAAACAAAGATTTACAAGCACTGTACTATACTCACTGGCTAGCTGACCCTTCTTCCATGTACAATTATTATGACATTTGCGACTATGACCCGCAGTCCTTATCCGTTGCAGAGCTACAGCAAGATAATGAATTCTTACAGATCTTGTTAAACCAAACAGTGAAAAACACTCCTGCGTCTTCTGACAAGCCTTATAACACCGCAACAGCCAAGGATATAGCACTCATTGTGGGAGACTCTAAACCAGAATACGCTGTTGCTAGAGTGATATGCGCAAGATCGGCTTGGCAAGCTCCCCAGAAGGCTGGAAACCCTTATTTGACAGGACAAGGCAGTCATTATCCTGAGGTTTGTGCATCTGGTCCTGGGTACAAAAGACCTATACTAACCATCGGTTGTCTTAATGCTTCCACTGTATCTACTATCCACAATAACCCTAAGGTCAGTCTTCCCATTGCTACAACCAAATTCTCTGCCACACCAGCTTCTGAAGCTTTAGATCAAACTAATGATACTTACCTGCTACACGAACAACTCCTACGCCTTAAAAGAAGGACCGAAGACCTCAATGATGACTTTGTTTATTTGTATTATAAGAATCTTATGAAGGGACACAAGTCACCAGACCATCTGACACTATGTCCAACACCTGACATCTTATCTTTAGAGATCGACATGATAAGGCCTGGAATTGCCATACAGAAAAGTATACAGACTTATACCAAGCAGATGGAAGACCTAAATATAGCATATGTATCCCTTCTAAAGACTGACACAGCTCTTTCACCTTCCAGCCACAGAAACTCAGGTTGTTATACTGACAGAAAAGAATTAACTCCTCCGGTGGGTCAAATCACGCACACAGCCATTACACCACAAAACAAGGGTGGTCTTCTGATTGGAAATCCCTCTGAGTCAAAGGATGGTTCCGCCCTCACCCTTGCCTATTGTCCAGTACTCACACTTACAACCTCTTCTGAAATGACAATGGCAGCTGAAGAGACTGGCGCAGTTCACACCGAGCATGCTGAAGTGGCAAGCGGGGCTTGCCAAAGTGTGGCTGTGCTATCAGACAACACTCTTGAGCAATCAACATCTTCAGTTTCTTTGATACCCCCTGAATCGCCAGTGGTTGTGGTACCCGATCTACCAGTAGTTGCAACACCTGAACTGTCTGTAGCTGCTACAGCACCCGAACTTCCAACTGCAATTCTTGATCTTCTTGCTGCTGTGGTTCCTAAACTCCCTGCCACATTTGAGACTCCTCAAGTCTCTGCTGCAAATCTTGAGGTTGCTATAGCTACTGTGATTCCTGAAGCTACTGCTAATTCTGATGCTCCCGATGCCCAGATTTCTACTTCCTTCGCAGCTGTGCTCGCTGCAGCAGAATTCTCTGCTACACAACCTGATCCCTCAGCACCTTCTCTTCCTGATACTACATCTGCCATGCTAACTGTTGCAAAGTCAGCGAAGGGTTCCTGCTGGTGTATCTATAGCACTGAGACTGCCAGACTGTACTCTACCAGTCTCAGGTGCGTTCCAGCCCGCTGGCTCTCTCATGACACCCACACACCCAGTTACTACAGCCTTGATACTCTCTACAGCCATTCAAGATCTCACTGCTGCTGTTACCTCTGAACTGTCTACTAATCATGGGAAAACCGCCGCTGTGACTCCTGAACTCTCTGTGGCTAACCCTGACGTTGTCATTGCTGCTCAGATGTCTTGGAAAGCCTTCCTAAAGCTACCAACTCTGCTGTACCTATGGCTCCACTTTCCAGCACCATATTGTTGCCCGTCAAAGCAAAATCTATCATGGAGCCTGCAGCAGTTTTTCGCAGTTCCTCTCTTCATGCACACAGTTGGGGTCTGTGTTCCAAAGACTTCGTCTATTCTGATTTCTACATCAAAAGTTCAGAACTTTGGTACTATCTCCGTCATTCAAGACTCTCACCTTGCAACCCGTTTCTGGTGCTTCATGATGTGCCTTTTTGGAGTAAGACTCTTGTACGGTGTGACAGACATTCTTCCTATAGGTCGGTCTTCAGGGAGCCTGGAGAGGGGCCTGGAGAGGGGCATACTGTCATGCCTGGCCATGGGCGCATCCATTCACGCTCAATTTGGACTATATGTTTATCCTTTAGTTACAACAGACTCTTGGATCCATCTATATTTACTTTGGGAACTTTATTTCCCATTTGCGAGACTTTGGTGCTTTATTATTATTTCCAACAAACTACGCATACCATAATGCACCTGGCTACAAGCATCGATTCCTGGCTGTTCCTATTGGTTATCAAAGGAACTACACCCCCCAGAAGCCCTAGGGACTTGCCCTGCTTCCACCAGCCCAGGAACAGAAAGGGAGAAGACCGATTGCCTGCAGGTGTGCTTCGCCAGGTGCAACCAATTAGCCTGCCCCTGTCCTGGGCTAGACAGTATGAAGGCTGCTGCCTGCAGTGGCTCAGCCTCTTGCATCTGAGAGTCCTTCCTCCACCTTTTGCATCTTCCTACGGATCTTGTATGCTGCTTACCTTCACTCCTGCTTGGACCCTGCCTTGTTGCTTGCTCCACCCTGCTGCCTCCAGCCATAGCCTTCCAGGCTCCCTGCCTCACAGCCCTGCTCCTCTGGGCTCTCCACACTGCAGCTGATTATGCTCTGCTGCCTTCCAGCCTCCGCCCTTGCCCTGCCGGGGTCTCCACATTGCAGCCGATCACGCTCTGCTGCCTTCCAGCCTCAGCCCTTGCCCTGCCGGGCTCTCCACATTGCAGCCGATCACGCTCTGCTGCCTTCCAGCCTCCGCCCTTTTCCTGCCGGGCTCTCCACATTGCAGCCTATCATGCTCTGCTGCCTTCCAGCCTCCGCCCTTGCCCTGCCGGGCTCTCCACATTGCAGCCGATCACGCTCTGCTGCCTTCCAGCTTCCGCCCTTGCCCTGCCGGGCTCTCCACATTGCAGCCGATCACGCTCTGCTGCCTTACAGCCTCCGCCCTTGCCCTGCCGGCTCTCCACATTGCACCCGATCACGCTCTGCTGCCTTCCAGCCTCCGCCCTTGCCCTGCCGGGCTCTCCACATTGCAGCCGATCACACTCTGCTGCCTTCCAGCCTCCGCCCTTGCCCTGCGGGTCTTCTACATTGCAGCTGATCACGCTCTGCTGCTTTCCAGCCTCAGGCCTTGTCCTCTGGGCTCCCTGCCCTGCAGCCTGCCTCACTCCGGCTGCCTTCAGCCCTTGTCTTCTGGGCCCCCTGCTCTGCAGCCTGCCTCACTCCGGCTGCCTTAGCCCTTGTCCTCTGGGGCTCCCTGCTCTGCAGCCTACCTCACTCTGGCTACCTTCAGCCCTTGTCCTCTGGGCCTTCCTACTTTGCAGCTTATCACGCTCCGCTGCCTACTACCTACCTTTTCCGCTGGGTTCTCGGCCTAGCAGCCCTCTACAGTCCTCTGCTACCTTCTACGTTCAGCGGCCCTGTCCCTCAGGGTTCACTCCTTACTGACCAGCCCTTACGGGATCCTTGCCGTGCAGTATGCTTTACTCTGCTGCCCTAAGCCCTTTTCCTCTGGGCGTTCTACCTTACAGTCCTACTCCTGTGGGCTTACTCATTGCTTTCCTGCTCCTCTGAGCTCTCAACCTTGTTCCTTACTGTCCTCTGCTATCCTATCCTGTTACACGACTTTCCTTTCATTTCCTTCTGCTAGTTTGCTATCACCTCCCTTCCTGGATTTGTCTGTAGTATCTTCTCTTGTACTGTTTGTAGACCCTTTTGTACAGAGCTTGTCTGTTGGTTCCCATCAGTCAACCTCTGCCCCTTCCCTTGTCCTGTTTCTACATTACAGACACCCAGAGCTGCTGTTCCAAGTCATGAGCAAACAGCGTGGGCCTCTGTTATAGCAAACTGTGCAGAAGGCTAGAGTATTTCCAAGGTTCGTGGAATACTCTTTTCCTATATCTGCATACACCCCAAGAGGGTATTCATTCTGTATCTTTTCCCTTGCTACTCTTGCTTACTCTTCGTTCTCTTTCCTTTCCGCTGTGTGTGTTCTTATCTGTCCACTTTATTTGGCACAACCACCCAAACCCTTTCTGGGTGTCCTGTGCCACTCTTAATAGAGTGCCACTCCTGACAGCTACTCCCAATTACAAAGAACATTTCTCACATTCTGATGACACACTGATGATGGCTGTCCTCACAAAGAAGAAACCACAGGGACACAAGTCAATGGCCTACTACAGTGGACTGTTAAATGGAGTAATGCAGGCCCATTTCCCCTGTGAGCAAGCGCTTGTGGCTGTGGCATTTGCAATAAAGAAGGCAGCAATGATTACCATGGGCACCCTGTAGTTTTGTACACAGAGCACTCTATTGAAGAAGTCAAAATCTACATTCACTACTCAAAGGGCTTCAGGATATGAGATTATACTGGCAAACCCAGCAATTGAGGTAATTAGAACCCATCAGAACATATAGCAGAGCCCGCTAAGCAAGGACAGTACGCTCATGACTGTGCATCGTACTTGGAAAGATCGGAAGGAAACCCTGAGGTGAAGGAGGAAGCAATAGATGGAAGACATGGTGTTCATTGACAGGTTATCAAAAATAGATTTGAACACTGGATGCAGGCATATGGTGTGGCAGTGATGGGCCACATAAGGGGCACATTTTCCATTTGCTTGCAGAAACGATTGCCACCTCACTACTCGGCACAGTCAGTGCAATTAATAGCTCAATAAGAGCAATAGAAAAGTCAGAAGGACACGTGGTCTATGTGTTTTTCAACTCTGCTTACGTCACCTCCACAGTGCACTCAGGGCTAGCATAATAGGAAAAGAGGGGGTTTTAGAAGGCATGGGTCCCCTGTCCAACATGCAGAATTATTAAAGCAGCTTATTAGGGTACTATCAGTCCCATTGGAGGTAGCAATAATAAAGTTCGAACGAAAGAAGCGGCCTACCTGCCTGAAGGTACCAGCAAGCTATTTCCACAATTACTTAACATTGCTTTAGAGCAGCTTCATTTCCTGGCCCACGTGTCAAAAGAACACGTGACTGCAGAAATAAGCAAAATGTGGTTTGTTCCAAATTTGTACAAACTAGTAGCAAAATGTACATGAAATTGCATCACATGTCAACGGTTTCTGGCAGGGTACACAATGAAAACAGTGAAAGTAATTCTATTGTGCCCGGACGGACCTTCCGGCACTTGCATATTGTCGATATGCAAGACAGATGTACCTCTTACAGGTACATGCTTCTTGTTGTTTGTCTTTATTCACGTTGGCTTGAGGCGGGACCCTGTGCACACAACAATGCCAAATCCGCTGCCAAATTTCTGGTGCGGGAGGTATTTACAAGATGGGGCATATGTGATGAATTAAGGTCTGATAATGGGCAACATTTCACTAATGAAACGTTTAAGATAACAGCTCTCGTGGAGATAAAGCACTGCCGGTGTTCAATGTACAGGCAGCAAGCCAACAGCGTTGTTCAAAGACTAAATGGTCTGCTTAAAGAGTGCTTGGCAGATTGGCCACCACGGGGCACACGGACGATGACTCCTTCCGTGTGAGCTCTCCGCCAAAGGTCCACAAAAGTGGAACGAGCCCTCACTGTTGGACCCCCCCAGATGCCAGAAACTGACACACCGCCATATGAGGACTTCCCCACCCAACAAGAGAAAACCTGACAAAAATTGGGGCCGGAACGGCTAAGAACCAGCCTCAGGATGTTCTGTGAAAATACGACTGCATGCAGCAGGAACCGTGACATGGGCCTTCGAGGCAGCCAGGCCAAGGAACAAGGACCCCGCAAACAAGATCATGAGCAAGTCCTCCCTCGTTCGCCCCCAGGCATCCCAAAAAGAGGACATAGAAAAGCAGAGAGAACCGCCACCCTAACGCAGCGGACACACTAGTATCATCATACAGCACCAAAGCACGGAGAATGACCGCCGTGGGATTTCCCCGAACCCTTCCAACGCAACGTTCCAAGCTCCAACTGAGGCAGCCTGTATACATGCGATGCTGCAGAAGGGAGAGACGCCCCCACACAGGAGCGAAATGGTGCCACACCGCAAAGTAAGCATACGCAGTGTGCCCCCAGTGCTGGACAGGTCTAAGGGCACAACAGAGAGCTCTGCCACCGCCCACGAGTCCAACTACGCGGCGGCGGTGGCTGAGACTCATAGGTAAGTGGCATATCTACCCCCACTACGCTGCCACAGCAATTGCAGGACCCTAACAGTAGTGGAAACGTCAATCCACCAGGAACGCCCCGGCCCCCCCAGACAACCAAAGGAAGAACAATATTGATGGCTCCCTAGCCCCTGAACCAGGGACAAAGGCCCCCCGGATTACTCATCTCTGCGCAAGGACAGTCCCACAGTCTCAACCTCGGATAACACGTAAGGCAGACAGTGCAGGGCACTGTCATCGGATAAGCAGCCAGCCTTCACACAGGTGCACTGCCCAGGGCTATGCATAACTATCTCCTCAGAGGCTGACCTTACAAAGAAAGAAGGCCAATCCTACTACTGGTGTGCCCCTGATAACCACCACACACCCCGCGCATAAGAACAGGCCAGAAATAAAGACTATGATTAATGAACGCCGGCTGGAGGCCGCAAAATAGCCACCAACTGAAGCGGGTGTGAAGTGTGAAGGACACCTGACTCCCCCCTCCAAAGTCACCACAACCTCCTGGCTCCATCCTCATGGCACTAACTTTGAACATCACTGCAACCTGCTGACCCAGGCGCATATCAGGCATCCACAAAGACGGTGCTAGCTGCACACTGCAGTACTGGAATCATTCTGAAGACAGCCTGAGTGTTGACCTGCCGGACGCACATCACAGTACCTAATCATAACTTTGGATCAGAACCATCAAAACTACCGCAAACAACATACACATAGAAGATTAGGACCTCTCTCCGGAGACAAACAGAATGCACATGAAACGTGGAGTACATGAACGCATGTGATAAACTTTCACCCTTCAAATTCTCACCATGACAAACACAGAGCATCTCCGCCCATCCCACGAGCATGG
Organism: Ambystoma mexicanum; assembly: GCF_040938575.1. NCBI lineage: Eukaryota > Metazoa > Chordata > Amphibia > Caudata > Ambystomatidae > Ambystoma > Ambystoma mexicanum. The sequence continues at coordinate 1,528,250,703 of NC_090932.1, forward strand.
CGACCTCAGGACCAGAGGCAGCAGCCACTAAAGCCGATGTGGCAGACCTACTATCCAAAATCAGGAGCATGAGAGCAGACATCTCTGGGAAAATAGAGAAGATAACGCACAGAATAAATAAAATGGAAGAGAGGCTGGAAGAAGTAGAACACAATCAGACCTCCCTATCAGCACTGGAAACTCAGATGGACATCAGAATTGCTGAAATAGAATTAAGAGAGGAAGAATTCTGTATGAAAGTGGACGATATTGAAAACCGTGAACGGCGCAACAACATACGCGTATTCGGTGTTCCTGAAAAGGAAGGAGAAACAGATATAGACGTTAAGAAAACACTACACATAGTAATAAAAACGCTCTTCAAAGATGACTCAATAGATGAACCGAGACTCGATCACATTCACCGCGCAGGCAGAACAGTGGGAGGACCGAGACAATACTCATCAGATTCCACAACTATGCAGACAAAGCCCGAATCCTCGACAAGGTAGGAAGAGGTACCCGCATTCCCCTTGAAGGGTCAAACGTAACCATCTACCAGGTCCTCTCCTTTCTCACACTAGCAATGAGAAGAAAATGTCTCCCGCTTACCAAATTCCTGAAAGACAAAGCTGTGAGATATCGAAGGGGATACCCCTTTGCACTAACATTCGAATGGGACGCCTCCCCGATACAACTCAAAACCGAAAAAGAAATTGCAGGGTGTATAGCGGATATAGTCGGAGGACAAGAAGGAGGATCAGCCCCAGACGATGTAAGAAACAAAGAAGCAGCGTGGAAAATCAAAGGACCAAGGCGGAAAAAAATCCCTGGCGCATGGAAATTCAGAAGGATGAATGTACCCTCCGACTCGGAACAACAAATTCTTGAGACCACAGCAACAAATAACCAAGGTGCTGCAACACACGAAATCCAAGCACAGTCCGGCCCAAAGTGAACAGCTCCAACCACGGGTTTCGGAAGCCGACAACTGAAAATTAAGTAAGAATTTTTGCTATAAACACTATGCACCTACATCACACTTGATTAGTAGGGCTGCACGCCACAGCCAGGACAATGAGGAAAGGGGGATCCAGAGGGGGCTCACTACGAACAGGAAAATGCAGCTTGCGGACCCAACTGGGGTTTGCACTCCACTGGTGGTCCGAAAACAAAAAGGATCAAGATGATTCTAAAGCGTCGGATGCCACAGAAACTCACAGGGAGGGAGAAAATGATCCAGTTCAAGACAGACAAGAATCACAAGCTACATAACCTCAAATTGTTGGCAGTCAGAAATACGAGCCAGTGAACAGACACGAAGAATACAGTCATGGCTAACACAGGAGTTATGGTAACCGACAGGGCCGGATCGATCAGAATCGGCACACTAAACCTCAAAGGACACAACTCTCCCACCTAAAGGCCACTAGTCTTTAGGGAATTCAAAAGGGCTAATTTCGACATACTTTTTTCACAAGAAACAAGATATATACGAGGAGAAGAACGAAGGGTTCTGTATACCAGACTGGGCTCTGAGTATTGGAGCTCCAGCCCACTTTGGAAAGCTGGCGTAGTCATCCTAGACAGAAAAGGGCTTAAACTCGAAGTTCAGAGGACCTGGGCTGATGTGGGAGGCAGAGTAATTGTGGTAGTAGGAAGAATACAGAACACCACCGTAACACTTGCCTCCTTTTATACCCCAACACTGGACAGTCACAATTTCTGCAACACATAGTTCCCAAAGTCATGCTCGAAGCAGAAGGAGAAGTGATCATGGGGGGCGACTTCAACATGTGGGCCGTCCCAGCGCTTGACAGACAAGCCGGTAACCCAAGAGTGAACGAACCGCCAGACGCTGGCCACCCCGAAGTAATTGAATTGATGAATACTTACAAGCTACGAGACACATGGCGTCACACAAACCCTCAGCAGGTTCACATTCTATTGGGCCCCACACACCACGTACACCAGGATCGACTATATATATCTCCCCCCTGGCCTAGTTGATGCAATATCCACATCAAGGATTGCCCCAATTACATGGTCGGACCATGACATGGTCACGGTCACCCTTAACCTAACAACGCTTCCCCACAGAAACTCGAAATAGCACTGCAACAAAACACTCTGGAAGGACCCAGTATTTCATGAACTACTAGCGAAAGAAATTGGTGAATACTCCGACCAAAACAATACAGGGGAAGTGTTTAAAAACACGGTATGGGAAGCCGGGAAAACAACGTGGAGGGGTATACTAATGTAGGCAGGAACATCCAAGAAAAGGGAGCGAACACTGATAGAAAACAAGCTCAGAAATGAGATTTCACAACTAGACCACCGTGCACAATCCAACTACGCTGACAGAGGAAAGAGGATAGCAGAGGCGGCCCAGAAAAGGGAGGAACTTCGTCAGTTGGAGATCGGCCAAGTTGTTTGTAAACTCCAATTTCTAAAACAAAAACATTATGAGAAAGGTGACAAAGCAGATGCGCTACTAGCAGCCAGATTGAGAGGGCAACGGGCAGAAAGATGGGTGCCATCCATAGAAAATGTAAATGATCCCCAAGCAACAAGCCCCACCAATGTCCCGGAAGCCTTCGCCGACTTCTACAACAAACTGTACACCTCAGAAACTGTACCAGACGAAAAGGTAATGAAGGAGTATATGGATAAGATTACCATGCCGAGACTCAGCCAAGAAACAGTTGACACACTCCAATCCCCCATCGCTGCCAAATAAATAGAAGAGGCCATCAAAAGGCTCCCGACAGGAAAGGCCCCTGGAAACGATAGCTATACCGCAGGATTCTACAAAACCTTCATGGGCCCCCTCCTTCCATTTATGGTCGAGCTATTTAACCATATCCTCCAGACAGGGTCAGCACCTAAATCCTTCTCAGAAGCATTAATATTGGTGATTCCTAAAGACGGCAAAGACCCCAAGCAGTGTGCATCCTACCGCCCTATCTCCCTCCTCAACATCAATGCCAAAATGTACACACAAGTACTCACCGCCAGGCTTGAAACACACATGCCCTCAATAATCCACTCAGACGAGGTTGGGTTCATCCTTGCAAGACGGGGTGCCGACTCCACTCGAAAGACCCTTCACCTGATACATGAAGCGAAGAAAATGTCAAACACCCCTGCATTACTCTCCATTGACGCAGAGAAGGCGTTGGACAGAGTTGAATGGCACTTCCTTGAGGCAACGCAGGAAAAAATAGGCCTCGGCCCGATACTGCAGTGAGGAATTAAAGCAATATGCACCTCACCCCAAGCATCCATAATGATCAACTCACAATATTCACAATGGTTCCCCTTGGGAAGAGACATGAGGCAGGGATGCCCCCTTTCTGCAATACTATTCACATTATCCCTAGAACCCCTGGCCCTAACACTTAGAGCTGATAAATGAGTTGAAGGCTTGCACGTCCAAGGAAGGGAATACAAATTGGTCCTATACACTGATGACATCCTACTCCATGTCCAAAACCCCATGACATCCATACCTCGCGCCAAACAACTCATCGAGGAATATGGCACCCTATCAGGCTTTAAAATCAACAGAACTGTCAAACACTTACAATAATTGAGGAGAGGAATCGACACTCTCCCCCGAACCACAGAAGCCGAATGAATTCGACCCTCCCACCGTGGTTGGCACAGGTGCCTTAAGTAGTACACAGGACACCATGTGGCAGCCAATGGGGGGAAGAGGAGTTAGGGAGAGGTTGTGGATGGGATGAGGGAAATAAGGAAAACCGGAAAAAGGGTTAGGGCAAACCTAAGTTGGATAGGTGTGAGGGAAGCACCAGGGAAAAACCCTCCCTACCTGATACCTGTTTTCCTGATACCTGAACACTCTACTGCACAGACCTAGACCATACATAGACACACCTTAATACGTGTGAACATGACTCAAGAACAAACACAGAGGACCATAACATTCACAGTAGCAAGCGGTATGAACACAAGACAAGGGAGAATTCCCCATGGATGAAGTACAAAACACATGGCCCATGGGGCAAGCTTTCAGCAATACATAAACACATAGATTCCTTTCTCTGGAGTCTTATACTGGCAAGGGAACGGGCTTTGATTCACCCGAAGACCAGAACCTGTATTCTTGTAAGCACAAGTTATCAGCACTCGTCAGAGCAATCCTGCCGACCTAACCATTCTGTGGTTTCCTCTCAGCTGATTATTAAAACCAACTGTAGTACCCACCTCTGGCCATAATAGATTGCCGTGCCAAATGTTCAATGCAGGTGAATGTACTTCATCAACTGAGCCCCCACCCCGCAATGTCACCAGCACTTATCTGAGCTCCGAGGGCCCAGCGGGACTCCTCGGAGTGAAGGTATCATGCCGTAACCAGCCGCCAGTCCGCCTGCTCGGAACTATGAGAGCGAACGCCTGCGGCTTCCGCGGTCAGACGGGCAGAGCTTCCCTGCGGCTTCCGCGGTCAGACGAGCAATGCTTCGCTGTCCATAACTCCTGCAGTGCTTCGCCGTCCATAACTCCTGCAGTGCCCCGCCGTCCATAACTCCTGCAGTGCCCCGCTGTCCTGCTCCGAACACCAACCGCACCCAAGAAATAATAAGCCACACCTGTTCACGCGCCGTTGCTCCTTTATGCTGCTTGCAATCACTGCAGCTGACAACGCGCACGTGACCATGCGCCCGTGTCCTGGACTACATCCTCCCGTGGCCTGCTGGGAATTGTAGTCTTAAGTGCCGTATGAGTTTCAGGAGGCAAAACTTGTCACTCCCTTGTGCTTCCAGCCCTTATTCCTCACATTACCTCCTCTCCCAGGCCTCTTCCCAGGACCAGGTTTTTGTGGATGTCTCTGATGAAAGTGTTTCACTAATCGAGGGGCATGCACTGCTTCCGCCAGCTCCCATGAGCAATCTTCCAGTCCATAACCTTCCCATTGAATCAAGTACCATAACTTTTTCCTCTTGGCATCCAAAATGCGTTTCACCTCATACTCCAGGTGTCCTTCTTTCACCATAGGGGGAGGTCGTTTAGTCATTATTTCCGGAGCTGCAGGTTTAAGCAGAAATACATGAAATACCGGATGTACCGGCAAAGTCTTTGGCAACCTCAATTTCTTTGCAGTATCTGATACACACTTAATGATATATGGACCAATAAATCTCGGCATAAATTTCCTAGATCCTACCAAGGATAAGTTCCTGGTTGAAAGCCAAACCCGATCCCCAATCCTGTAACGCGGGCTCTCTTGCCTATGCTTATCAGCTTGTTTCTTATAGACTTTCTTGGCTCTTTCCAAATTTGTGCGTGCCCTCTGCCTGACTTCAAGAAGCAACTGTTTCCGGTCTTGTAGCACCGGCATAGGTTCAATCTCCGGTAGTTGCTCAGGGATCATGTTTTGTTCATGCCCATACAAACATTCATTAGGTGCCATTCCCAATGAACTGTGGAAGGTATTATTGTAGGTAAATTCCACCAACCACAGTGCCTGCACCGAGGAGTCCCTGCCATCGCCCAGCTAACCTCTCAAATATTGTTCCAAAGTCTGATTCACTCTCTCAGTCTGGTCATCGGTTTGGAGGTGATAACTGGTGGACAAAGCACAGTTGATTCCCATCATCCGACAGAAAACACGCCAAAATCTGGATGTAAACTGTGAGCCTCTATCTGAGACAATACACTTCGGTAACCCATGCAACCTAACAACATGTTGTAAAAACAACTCAGCCAACTTGCCGGCCCCAGGGATACCAATGCATGGAACAAAATAAGCCTGTTTGGAAAAGAAATCCACCACCACCCAAATGGTGTCAAACTGGTTATCAGGAGACAGATCAGTAATGAAGTCCATTGAAATATGAGTCCAAACTCTTTCTGGTGTGGGCAATGGCTGTAAATAACCTCTCTTTTTAACACAATCTGCCTTGTTCCGCACACAATTTTCACATTGTAACAGATACCTTTCCACATCCTGTCTCAAGGTAGGCCACCAAAAATACTTCTCCAACATTTTTTGCATCTTTTTCTGACCTGCATGTCCTGCCAAAGGGGATTTATGGCACCAAAATAAAGCCTTTTCCTGCAATTTTCTAGTGGGCAAATACAAATGACCCTGATGGTAGGGCAACCCTTCCCACACAGTACGTGCCAGGTGACTGGCTTTCCATTGTTGCAATTGCCTGGAGCAGACAGCTTTCTTTATTTGGTCTGTTAGTTGTTTTGTAACCGTCCCAATTACTTTCTCCGGAGAAATAATGGTCTTGACTTCCCCTACTGTATTGTCTATATTTTGTTGCCGGATAATGCATCCGCCTTTCCGTTCTTACTCCCTGGCCTGAATGTCACCACAAAATCAAATTCATTAAAGTACTGGGACAATCGAAGCTGTCTTTGACTTAAGGTTTGAGCGGTTTTGAAATACTGTAAGTTTTTATGCTCAGTTACCACCACCACCTGATGTCTAGCCCCCAGTAAATAATGTCTCCATTCTAAGAATGCTGCCCGAATGGCCAACAATTCTTTGTCAGTAATTGAATAATTTTGCTCACAACCAGTTAGTTTCCTTGAAAAAAAAGCCACCGGATGCCATACCCCTTCCTCATCCTCTGCGATAATATGGCTCCTATAGAAATGTTACTGGCATCAGTCTCCACTTGAAAAGGTTTCTCCGTGTTTGGGTGTCTTAACACCAGGGCCGTAGTGAAGGCCACTTTCAATTCTTTAAAAGCCTTTTCTGCCTTCTGACTCCACACAAAACTCACAGCCTTCTTAAGCAATTGTGTGATGGGCGTGACTATTTTAGAAATATTACTGATAAAGCGCTGATAGACATTGGCGAATCCTAAAAAGGATTGGATGTCTTTGATACATTGTGGAGACGGCCAATCTTTGACTGCCTGCACTTTCTTGGGATCCATGACCACACCTGTTGGGGTCAGAATGAACCCTAAGAACTCAACCTGTATTACATGAAACGCACATTTTTCCAACTTTACACATAATTGATATTCTTGTAAACGGTGCAACACTGCCTGAACATGTTGTACATGTTGTTCGGGAGAATCTGAAAATATCAAAATATCGTCAATATAGACAATAACAAAAATATCAATAAAGTCTTGCAATACTTCTTGCATAAAAAACTGAAAAGCCGCGGGGGCATTACATAAACCAAACGGCATCACAAGGTACTCAAACAAACCAAACTTAGTTTGGAAAGCCGTTTTCCACTCATCCCCCTCTTTCACTCTTATTAAATGATAGGCCCCCTATTAAATCAAACTTGGTGTAAATCTGCGCAGAACTCACTTGATCCAACAAAATTGAAATCAATGGCAAGGGAAACCTATTTTTCACAGTAACCCTATTTAGTGCACGATAATCAATCCAGGTTCATAAAGTGCCTTCCTTCTTAGGGACAAAAAATAAAGGTGAGGAGACCGGAGAAGTAGAATGCCGAATGAACCCTTTGGCCAGCACCTCATCTAGATATTCCCTGAGATATTTATTTTCAGATTCTGTGAGAGCATATATTCTGCTGCACGGCAATTTTGCCCCTTCCTCCAATTCAATGACACAATCATAGGGGTGATAAGGAGGCAATTTTTCTGCTCCCCCCTTATCAAACGCTTTTGCAAACTCTCTATATTGGGCAGAGATTCCTGAATCAACTGCTCCCACCACTTGATCAGGGAGTTCTCTTTCGACCAACCAAGATGCGGGTCCTACTTCTGGTAACATATGCTCCTGACACTTCTGTCCCTCAAACCACACCATTTGCTTCTCCCAGTCAATTTGAGGATTATGTTTTATTAACCATGGCATTCCCAAGATTAGCCCAAACTGAGGTGCTGCGATTAAATCAAACGTAATCTCTTCTATATGACCTGATGCGCACACCATATCCAGTTTCTCTGTTTGCTGCCGAATGGGACCTGATATCAATGGTGATCCATCCACTGACTGTACTCCCTCCACCCTTTCTTTCTCCTGTATTGGCAACCCCCACTGTGCGGCTAGGGCAATGTCTACAAAATTGCCCGTTGCCCCTGAATCCACCATTGCAAATACCTCCTGTTTAGACACCGCAAAACACAGCATCACCAATATGTACAAGTGAGAAGTTTTATTACCAATCGTGTTTGCTACCCATCTGGGGAACCTTACCTCACTGGGGGCTGTCACCGGTGTTCCCCCTACGGCCAGCCCATCTCTTTTCCCGCTTCCTTCTTGCTTCTTTCACTTCCCACCCCTCTCTGTGGAGTGTTTGGACAGGTACGTATGAAATGTCCTGCCTGCCCACAGTACAAATACAAGTTGTTAGTTTTACGATGCTTTTGCTGCCGAGAGTGGACCTCTAATGCTACCAATCTGCACGGGTTCCACTTCACTCCCCCTACCTCCTTTAATCCTATCCAGTCCCACAAAGGGTGCCGCTTCCGGTCTTTTCTTGTCTCCCTTTCTTTCATTCATTCTGTGATCCAATCTTAATGCCAAATCTATCATAGCTGTACATGTCCCTGGTTGAGGCTCTACCTGAGCAATGGCATCCTTCAGTTCTTCCTTCAGCCCCTGATAAAACAGTACCGTCTGTTTGGCTACTGGCCACTCCGTCTCAATTACTAACCGATTAAATTGGGTCACATAAGTCACTAGGTCTCTACTACCCTGTTTCAAACCCAACAATTCCTTATCTTGTGCCAAAGACACCTCACGCCTGTCAAATAATCTTCCAAATTCCGCCAAAAATCCATCCCAATTATATAACAAAGGGTCATCCTTTTGAACCAGTGGCATTGCCCAAGCCGCCGCATCTCCTGTTAAATATGATATTACAAATGCTGTTCTGGCCTGAATTGTTTCAAAGGCTACTGGTTTACATAAAAAATGCAATCTGCATTGAGTAAGGAACATCATATACTTGCGAGGATTCCCTGAAAAACTCTCATGGGCTGCCAAAGGTACACTGCTGGGAGGTTGCACAAATACGGTAGCATTTTGATTTGTGACTGCTTCTCTGACCCTTGATGTAGACCCACTGGGGCCCTCCAGAGTGGTTTGCTGTGCCACCAAACCCTGTACTTGTGCCTTCAAAGCGTCAGCCTCTTGACGAGCATGTGCCGATTCTACTTGGGTATCTTGTAAGACCTTTAGCACATCGGCCAAAGGCGGAGGATTCAACTCCATTTGGCTTGGGTGGTTGTAAGTATCCCAATATGGGGGTGGCTTATTATGTCAAACACTTACAATAATGGAGGAGAGGAATCGACACTCTCCCCCGAACCACAGAAGCCGAATGAATTCGACCCTCCCACTGTGGTTGGCACAGGTGCCTGAAGTAGTACACAGGACACCACGTGGCAGCCAATGGGGGGAAGAGGAGTTAGGGAGAGGTTGTGGATGGGGTGCGGGAAATTAGGAAAACCGGAAAAAAGGCTTATGGCAAACCTAAGTTGGATAGGTGAGGTGGAAGCACCAGGGATAAACCCTCCCTACCTGATACCTGTTTTCCTGATACCTGAACACTCTACTTCACAGACCTAGACCGTACATAGACAGACCTTAATACGTGTTAACATGACTCAAGGACAAACACAGAGGACCATAACATTCACAGTAGCAAGTGGTATGAACACAAGACAAGGGGGAATTCCCCATGGATGAAGTACAAAACATATGGCCCATGGGGCAAGCTTTCAGCAATACATAAACACATATATTCCTTTCTCTGGAGTCTTATACTGGCAAGGGAACGGGCTTTGATTCACCCGAAGACCAGAACCTGTAATCTTGTAAGCACGAGTTAACAGCACTCATCAGAGCAATCCTGCCGACCTAACCATTCTGTGGTTTCCTCTCAGCTGATTATTAAAACCAACTGTAGTACCCAACTCTGGCCATAATAGATTGCTGTGCCAAATTTTCAATGCAGGTGAATGTTCTTCATCAACTGAGCCGCTGAGCCCCCACCCCGCAATGTCACCAGCACTTATCTGAGCTCGAGGGCCCCGCGGGACTCCTCGGAGTGAAGGTAGCATGCCCTAACCAGCCGCCAGTCTGCCTGCTCGGAACTATGCGGCTTCCGCGGTCAGACGGGCAGAGCTTCCCTGTGACTTCCGCGGTCATACGGGCAGAGATTCACCGTCCATAACTCATGCAGTGTCCCGCCGTCCTGCTCCGAACACCAACCGCACCCAAGAAATAATAAGCCACACCTGTTCACGCGCCGTTGCTCCTTTATGCTGCTCGCAATCACTGCAGCTGGCAACGTGCACGTGACCATGCGCCCGAGTCCTGGACTACATCCTCCCATGGCCTGCTGGGAATTGTAGTCTTAAGTGCAGTATGAGTTTCAGGAGGCAAAACTTGTCACTCACTTGCGCTTCCAGCCCTTATTCCTCACAAGAACCAAATCCATCCTCTTCCCACTACAAGAACCCACCACACAACAACTCTCTGGATTCTCCCAACTAGATCTCACTATCGGAGGCCCAACGCTCCGATAGCTAGGTATCAACTTAACGAGAAACATTGCCGACATATATGAGGCCAACTTCCCTCAACTCCTCACCATGTTTCACGCAGACCTTGCGAAATGGCGACCCCTATCGATCTCATGGATGGGACATCTTAACGCTATCAAGATGGTTAGCCTCCCCCTCTTTCTAGATCCATGCCAGGTTCTCCCCATGAGGATCAAATGAGTAAAAAAGGCGATACTATGATTCTTATGGGCCGGGAAAAAACCTAGAATATCCTACGAAACCCTCATACTTACCAAAGAGCAAGGCGGCGTAGGCCTCCCCGACATTAAGATGTATTATCAAGCGGTCCAGCTGAGGGTACTTATTCCCCATCTAAGGGACAGAAAGGACCTACAGTTGTTCAATTGGACAATGACAACCTAACCCCGGTCACCCTTTCAGAATGGCTATGGGTCCCCAGACCGAAACTCACACGTAAACTGCGCGATCACCCTATCCTAGGGACGATATGGGACATATGGAAAAAGGGAAAAGAAATGATAGGGATAACAACATGGCCTTCCCCCTTAAGCCATCTATGGGCCCCAGGAATTAGAGAAAACATACCTGAACAGCCCAGATATCAATCCTGCTTTGAGGCGGGGTTAGAAAGAGTTGGACAATTATGGAGAGACAGCAAATTCATCGCAATCTCTGAACTGGAGGAAGCCCTCCAATTGCACACAATACCAGTCTTCCTCTACTTACGACTAAAAGGTGTGCTATCATAACAAGTGTGGCGTGCTAAACTCTGCAGGGAACTCACAACATTTGAGAAAATCCTTGATACAGCCACCACGACCAAAGGGCTGATCACCTGCATGTATCAAGCACTTCTCAATAAAGGTCCAAACCCAATCACAAGCCTCAAAAATAAATGGGAGAAGGATTTTAACAGAGAATTTGATCAACTTACGTGGGACATAATATTGAAAACACCATCTCAAATATCAATCACAGCGCAATACAAGTTAGACGCCATAAAACCTCTACACAAATGGCAATACGACCCTAACAGGCTATCCAAAATGTTCCAGACCAATAGCCCAAAGTGCTGGAGAGAATGTGAGAGCAACGCCAACTACTGGCACATGTGGTGGGACTGCCCTAAAGTACGCATCTACTGGGCTGAGGTGCTCGGATGGATTAAGCAGATAGATGGTATCGATGGAAAGGTATCATCCCTTCTGTCCCTATTTGGCTTAGAAGACGAGGAAGACGTATCCAGAGCAAAAGGAATAGCGTCCCCACTACTACCAGCAGCGAGAGCCAACATAGCGATTAAATGGAAATCCCCACAACTCCCATCAAAAAAAGAATGGATAGGAAGAATCGCCATGAACATATATACGATGGAAAAAATTACAGCGGCCCTCCATGGAAAAGCTGCCCGACACGAAGAACTCTGGGGTGACTTTGCAGCATTACACGTCCCATATCTGGGACAAAACTGCCCCAGTAACTCTGGGCCCCCTAGCCTACAAACCTGATAATGGATCAGTAACCACTCACCAGATCAACCTGACAAGGGCCTGTCGCAAGCCACAGACTGAGATACAAGCACTCAACCTGCGTCCCAACTACAACTGAAAATATGTTTCTGCTAACGAACTCTGCATAGGATATATCTGTCTTGGGTGGAGGGGGGAGGGAAAAGGAGTTGTGAAAAATAATAGATATGGTATTGTCACCGTCGACATAGATATGTTTCTTTACGTTTACATAGCTACTTTCCGATGTAACTTGACAATGATACCAAGAATGCTGAAATTGTTTGTTCCAATTACATGTTCTGAAAAACCAATAAAATGTAATTTTTTTTAAAAAAAGAGGGCTTGGCAAAGCTAACAACTACTTGGCAAGCATTGGCTATATTGCCTCTCTCTCGCTCTGTTCGCATTATGTAACTCACCTGACGTGGATCACCATTTGACTCTGCGCAAAATTGTTACTGGCAAGAGAATGCATGCGCCTTCCTCTCCTGCATATACAATTTCGGATGATCATAAATCGCTGGTACTGAGGGAAGAATTTAAAATGTACTTGACTGAACTCACAAAAGCAATTGCCTATATATCTCGTCAGGTACAACCACGTTCGAGGTGGCCAGCCACTGACACATCGCCTGCAAGCATGCAAGAAGAGGACGTCTTCTCACCAGCAGCACCCCTCTATCATGACAAACAGGTTTTTATACAAAATCATGTGAGGAAGTGGAAGGAGCCAAGGTTCACGCCCCCACTGCAATTAAAGTGACTGATAAGCGAGCATGAATCCATCTCTCAGACGTCCGTCGAGAAAACAGCGTCAGAAGCAAAGGCTCTCTCAGAGAGGATGAGAGGGGCACGGAAACTGGATAGGAAGTATTCATTAGTTATCTTTGATATTTTCTCTGCAAGTAGATTTTATAGGGGGCCTGTGGAGGAGAAAGTACAATTGCCTCGAACTAATGGTATAAAAGGACTGTTATGTTGGGGAAGGCAACAAAGAATATGGTTATATGCTGATGACATTCTTCTGGTTCTCCGAGACTTGGAACAGTCACTACCAATTCTAATGTAAATTTTGAGATTATTTCAAACCGTCTCTGGATATAAAGTAAATTGGACTAAGTCGGAGGTGATGCCCCTGGTACCTTGCTGTAATAAACATTATTTGACTAATCTAGGGTTTAGATGGTGCCCGGATAAAATGAAGTATCTTGGTATCTGGATTACTCCAAAGATTAGTGATTTGGTGAGGGTGAACATGAATACAATTTGTAAGGATTTTCAAAACGATCTGGAATGTTGGAATGTATTAAGTCTTTCACTATGGGGGAAGGTTAATGCTTTAAAGATGGTATCGACCCCCAGGATCAACTATATCTTGAGTATGATCCCACTGAATATAGATACTCGGTACTGGAAGGAATTGGACAGTAATATTCAAGGTTTTCTGTGGGACAAGAAACCACCTAAATTGAGTTTATGGAAACTACAATTACCAGTGGAGAAAGGTGGACTAGGAGTGCCGAACTTTAGAGCCTATCACCTTGCCTTTATTTGTGACTTCATAATTGATTTCTTGGCACCGATACCTGATGAATGGGCTGTGGCGGAAGCAAGTTGTAATGGTCCTCTGTCACCCAGAGCCTTACTGATTACAGAATCAAGAGTGAGGAGTGTGAAGGACCCATTGACTGTCTGTCTGAGAAACTCCTGGAAGAAATTCAATGGTTTGCTGGGTGTGGATGCATGTAGAGATCCTGGTGCGTCATTATGGTTGAATCCCTCTATTAGATTGGAAAATAAGACGCTATTCTGGGCAGACTGATTTTTGGGTGGTGTGAGTTGGATTGATGATTGATTTAAGGAGGGGAAATGGATGAGTGCTAGAGAGTTGCAACAACAATTTCATATTAAAAATTTCAGGTTTTCGGATTACAGGAAATTGAAGATTGCTGTTGGTGAGATTTATTTCCAGGCAAGTTTGAATTTGGATTTTCTTACAAGAAAGTCATTGGTAGGTGAAGGTGGCTTAGCTAGCCGGGTGTACAAACAAATAGTGAGTGAATATAAAGACAATGTTCAGCTCAGAGACGAGTGGAGTCGAAGAATTGGCTCTGAAATTACAGTGGAGACATGGACAAGGATGTGTGCAAATGTCAAATTTTGTTCCCTGGGTTTGACTGAGAGAACGAGACAAATAAAGATATTAAACAGGGTTTATTGGACACCTGAAAGATTATGGAAACGAGGTTTGAAAGATGACTCTGAGTGTTGGGCTTGTATTTGTGAAACTGGTACACTGGAACATATGATGTGGGATTGTAGGAAGGTGCGTGAATTTTGGAATGAGATTGGTGTGGTGATGGAAAAGGTCTTGGATGAACCGATAGGTCTTGATTTTGAGACATTAATACTGGGAAATGATGCTACCTTAGATATACTCACTCAAAGCCAAAAGAAGTGGTTATTTAGGGGAGCAATGATGGGAAAAAAATCATCCTTAGGAATTGGAAATCTGACATTTCTTTAAAAAAAGAGGACTGGTTGAAAGAAATGCTTGATCTGGCGGATGTGGAGAAATGTATATATAGGAAACAAAGCAAGAATGGGTTGTTTATGAAAATTTGGGGCAAGTTTCTGACATTGTATTGAATCTGACAATTTCATATTATATAATGTGTACCTGGCATCTGTAAGGGGGGCAGGGGGTATTTATGTATTTGTAATTATGTATATAGTTTTTGCTACGAATTTCTTTGTTATTTCATGTTTTGTTGTTATAAGTAAAATGAAAATAAAACATGAAAACATGAAAAAAAATTACAAAAAATAATGTATTATGGATGGTTTTGGCTTTTCTATATGTGTCTCTCTCCCTCTTCTCTGGTTTCTTGTTAACAAAAGGGACAGACAGCACTCTAAGAAATAATGAAAAAACAATGAGAGAAAAAAGGAGTGTATTCAATTTAGATATATTCCATGATGCAATTGGGGGCAGGCAAGACACAGCATCTGGCAATGTCTGGTACGATGATTTGCAGAGTGTGGGGAGAGAGTGGGCTAAGTTATTCTGGTTATGTATGCTCTCTCATCCCACACGTCACAGAGGGACCCAAATTCTTTATACCGCAAGGGGTACCAGTGGGGGAAGAGGGATGCTTAATGCACCTGTCATTGTGTAAGACGCGGGTCACTCTGCATGGGTTCATTGGGTAGATGAAGGGGAGAAGATGTATGCTGACAGCTATATATATATATAGCTAGACAGGATGGCTTCAATAGATGCTACTAAGCACATGATAGTAGAATATATACAAGAAGGTGCAAGGAAAGGAGAACAGTTGTTCACAAAGCACAAGAGAGTGCAGTGCCTCTTTCCTGTCTGATTGCTTCCAGCTTGTGAAAATCGGGGGCTTTCTTTCTGATCCCACTTACATCGGATATGGGGTACCTCAGGGCTCCTCCTTTTTGTCTTTTTTTTATCTCTACCTGCGGCCATTGTTGAATATTCTAAGGAGGCATCGGATCAATTTTCATTTAAACAGCGATGATACCCAGGTCTTCATAAAAATGGGGGAGGTAGAACAGACATTTCTTAGGATCAATCACTGTTTAGAGGAGGCTAGCCAATGGATGTCAGCAAACCAGCTGCAATTAAATCCAGTTAAGACTGAGGTTGCCCTGTTTGAACCACAGCAACTTCTCAGGGTAGGAAATTCTCCCCAGGGTTGCCACTGTTTGGGGGCTGATTTCAAATGTTGCCCCAATATGAAATGTCTTAGTTGTATTTGGTAAAAACAACCTAGGAAGTGAAAGTCAGGTTAGTGCCAAGGCTCTGCCAGTCTTTTACTCCTTGCGTATGCTTCAACAAGTCTTGCCATATGTTCCAAGCAGTGACCCTGCAATGGTGGTGGGGTCACTGGTAAACTCACATCTGGACTATTGTAACGGTCTTATTGCTGGAATTCCCACCAAACAACTCCAATGATTGCAAAGGGCCCAGAATGCAGCAGTTAGATTAAGTTGTGGACTGTAAAAATATGATCATGTCTCTGGTGTACGCCGCTCTTCACTGGTTAGCGTTGGAAGACAGGATTCCTTTTAAGGTTGCCTTCCTCATATATAAGAGCCTTAAGGGGCTTACTCCAGCCTATTTGGCAAATAAGCTTAGCCTACATCAACCATCCAAGCTTCTGCGTTCAAGGGCTCAATTGTTGTTGACTTTTCCCCGCTCTCGATGTGTGACGAGGGGTGACAGTAGATTTGCTGTCTATGGCAGAATAGCATCCCAGAGAAATCAAGTCCTTGGAATCGGTCTGTAAGTTTCGTAGAGCTCTGAAAACCTTCCTTTTCAAATAACGTGACCTATAGATATCCAATTCTGCTTCTTTAGTAGCGGCACGGTGACAGCCGCCGGCCTGGCGGCAGCCCCGGCTCCTGAACTTTGCATACTGCAGCAGCATGTGAATGATGGATGCATCATAATTTATGATGCACACCTTATGCATGCAAATCAATCATCAAAGCAAGGTAACATGTATTAGCCTGCTATGATGAATTATGCCATTGCAGGTGTGTTTTTTAATTCTCAATAATTTTTTTTCAAAAAATCATTATTATTATTTTTTCAAACCGGCCCAGGCGTGGCCAGAAATGGGTCCCTGCTCCCCAGGGACGATTTCGGCCTGGCCACAGGCTGAGAGGCCGAGGGGCCAATCTGACCGCCATTCCAACCACAGTCCAGGAGGTGAACCCTGAACCAGAAAGGAGAGTTTCGTCACCCATAAACCTTGCCCTCCTGGCTTAAAATCTTCCTGTGTTGTTGCTCCCCTGGAATGGCATTCCTCTGACCCACTGTGCAAGAAGGGGACGCGTTTAGCCTGTTCATCTGAAACGCAGCATTCCAGCTGCATCTCTTTTTCACACAGAAACCTTTCCACCAAATTCCAACTCTTGATTGTCGGACATCTTCTTGCAGAATCCGGATGCTTCTCGTGACCCTCCCTCACCAGAATCACTCGTAATTTGAATGGCCAATAGTCTTCCGGATGCCTATCTTCCTGAATGTTCATGTCCCTTTACACTACTACAAAAGCCTTCATAATTTAATCATAATTCGACTTCTACTCCATTACCCCCTCTTTACCTTAATAAAAGATTACTATACACTGTGCCTAGGGGAACTGGCTGCCAATTCTTAAGTATGGTCAACATATTCAGCGGCCTATTCAATCAACCATGGATGCCTCACTATGGTGAACACATTTCTCTGCGCATTATATTGTGTGTGGCATACTCTGCCCCTTGTACATGTTTATTTATACTGTCATTCCCCTCCCCCCTCTTCACACTTGCAGGGCCCATTAGGAAAATCTGGCTTTTATTTTTTCCTTTGCATAATGCCCTTTGATGACCATGCTGGCAGTTGCGTTCCACATCATATGTACCTTGTTCTGTTCCCTGCCACAATACCAAAATGATGTTTTAACCTCTAACCAATACAGTGCCGCATCACGAGTTGGGTGGTAGCCCCTAAATGCGGCAGTATTCGCTATTACCACCGCATGTAAGTGTCCGCCCAATCACAAGTCTGGCACCATTTACCCCCCCCCCCCAGCTCTGGGCTAGGGGTAAATGCACCAACTTAACAGTCATTTTCGGGCACAATTAGTGCAGCATTATTAGCATGCACAAATTGCGCCAAAAATGCCCCATTGGATCCAATGGGGAATACCCATTACCACTCAACTGGAGAACTGTTGGGCATGGGTGCTAGGGGAGTGTTAGTAGTTACAAACCCTGAACTAGCAGCAGCTCTGGTACAGGGCCCCATGAGAGTGGGGGGGGGCGCAGGAGCACTGCATGTGCACACCCTCTCTTCCATGGAGCGGAACATGTTACTTACAGCAGCAGCTCAAGTTAAGGGCTTTGTGGGGTGGGGAAAAGCTGGGAAACGGACAGCTGTTCAGTGAAGATGAGCTACTGCTTTGCTCTGCTCCATTCATCCTGGTTGTCGTCTGGGAAAGCAGAGATGGGATGGGCCACAAGGTGCATAGAATAGGCATCCTTTTTCCCTGTGCATAGTAAGGGCTGAGAAAGCGACCTTCTCCCCATTCCTTTGCCAGAATGTTACCTCACAGGTGCGGTTTGGCAAAAGAGAAGCACAAGCCATCTTCCTCATGGCAGTACTTGGTAGGAGAGTGAACCAAGTCTATCTAAGTCCAGAGACAATGAAGCCTGGGTCTGGGAACCCCAAGGTGAGACAAAAGCCAGGGGAAGGGAGTGTCCCCTCTGGTTGTATTGCATTGAACTGTGTTACTGATGTGAAAGAGAAGCCAGGGGAAGGGAATCGATTCCCCCTGCTTTTGTTGAATTGTGTTACCAAAGTAACTGTCACTTGGCAGCTCACAAAACCTAGGGCCATGGAAACTTAAGGCATTTAAGTTCCTTAAAGAAGTGGTAGTTATCCAGGCTGAAGGACGAATCTACATAGGTTAATATTTTCACAAACGGAAACAAACAGTAAAATGACCCTCTGATCCTTACCAACCAACCACAGTGTTAGTTTTAAAAGAAAAAACAAGCACAGAGAAACCAATCTACCTTCTGAATACAGAAACCAAAGTGTTGGTCAAGATCCTTATTAACTGCTTTATGTGTGGTGGAAACTTAGAACACTCACACAAGAACGGATCTATGCATCAACAAAGACCAGAGGTGGAACAGAAGGTTTGTAGGTTGAGGTATAACAAAAGGTTGCAGAATAGGGCGAAGTGAGTGGAGTAAGGAGAAGAGGTGAGTAGCGATATTCCTGTTATGTAAAAAAGGATTGAATAGGTGGATTCAAGGGCTTATGGTGAGGAAGGTGGTGGTGGCCGAGTCGGACAGGTAGATTTTAGTAAGTTATGTAAAACCGTAAACTGAGGCCTCTAGGTAAAGCAGGGGAGATGGGACAGTGAAGAAGGACAGAGAAGGAAAAGGATGTAAGTGGAGAGGAGACAGAGGAGGAAATATAAGGGCTCAGCGGATAAAACGGAAACGTGGTGAGGGGAACCGAAGAGTAGGCAGGTAAAATGTGCAATGAATGATAAGTGGTTTGGGTAGGGGGAAAGGCAGGAGAAAGAGACCACTAGAGACACCAGAACCACCCAAGGTCCAAGAGAAAGACCTCCTGCGAACAAAGATAAGACACAGGTTTGAAAGAGAGCTCCTGAGTACCCAAAGAAACCCAAGACCTGACAGATATCTCCTGAAAAGAATAAACCAAGGCCTAAGAGGGACTTCCTGAGAGACAAGAAAAGACCCTGGAATCCTATAGTCTGGGAAAACCCTTCATTGAACTGTGAGTACCTTAGGTGGGTGACACCTAAGTGATGAAACCTTGTATAACCAGGATTTGACCTTTTAGGCTGCTGAATTCTTTGAACTTTTCAATTTATAGGTTATGGCTTGCAAGGAGGCTAGCAGGACTTTTGAAATGTAGGACTTTGACTTTTGTTGGCCTCTGTTTCACACTTTGTGTTTTAGTATAGGGTGTCTGGAATATGCCAGAATGTTGTTATGTTTAGGAAAGACCTTTTACACCCAGAAAAAGTGGCTTCTCCCACTTTGTGTTGCCCATCCTTGACACAGCTTATTTTACTAACTTCACATTTGTTTAATGAGCATTTCCCTAGTACCTATAGGTGTTTGATCCGCCCTTTCCTAGAAAAGCTTCTGCTGACATTTGATGCTTTTTCAAAGCACTTGCTGATCTCACTCTATGGGCCAAAACAAGGGAGCAAAGGATCTCTACGTGTGAGTGTGTGGAAGGGGTACAAGTGGTGGGATGTGTATGCTTGCTTTGTCTACACCAGTGCATTCATTTAGAAGTGATACAACATTGTGCCTCTGCTCCTTACGTTTGGCTCCCAGAAGGCACCACCTTCCCGTTAGGATCAATTGGTGAGGTCATCAAGGATCACATGGCGCAACGTTATGTAGTATCCAAGCTGCGTTTATTGGGAAAACTCATTTTTCATTTAAAGCTCATTTAAACAGCGGCCTCTGTGCAGCACAGGCAGTCAACTGACATCCTCTGGAACCTGGAACCTCGCTCCAGATCTCCCAGTGGTGATCTCCCAGTGGTTCCAGACCTTGAGGGAAAGCTCACAACATAAATGAGCATATATAAACTCAACAGATAAAAAAATAATATAAACCATAGGTAACTCGAAAATGGCACAAATGATACCAATGTGAACACAACTGTTCCTAACATCTCTTTTCCTTCTACTGCTCCTGAAACATCACTCAACCACCACACTACTCTTGCGTACACAGCCACTGTCTCTTTGTTCCAAACTCCTCCACCTCTGATCAACACAGATGCTCCCAAATCCTTGACCACCACCGTGGGCTCTGAAAATCGGGAATCATCTTTTCTTACTTTGGCCAGAGGTTTTATCTTAATCACATCACCAGGTTTGACCTCAAAGCTTTTACAACAGTTCTTTGCATCAAATCTCTTCTTAGCCTTGTACCAACTAACCATGAGTCTCTTTCTGACACTTTTGACATTCTCACATTTTGACCTGCCCATCCATCCTGGTCGTAAACCTGTTTTGGGTTTCCTAATTCAAATGGTCCAATACCAGTCACTGCATGCATAGCCAGCCTATATTGAAATGTCCTCTCCATGACAGCTCTTATCCAATCAACACCTGTGGTTACTGCAACTCTAATCACATCCATCAATGTGCAGTTAAACCTTTCTACACAACCATTACTTTGGGGGTGGTAACCGGCTGTCGCCACTTGCTTGATCCCATCCCTCTCCAGATACAACTTGAACTCAGTTGAAACCAATTAAGACCCGTTGTTTGACAGACAACAGCAAGGAAAATCCTCCCTCCAAAACAAAGGCTCCAAAAACCTAATGATACTGCTACTGATAATTTCCTTCAAAACACATACCTCTGGCCATTTCAATAACAGATCAATGACAACCAGAAGATACGAGTCCTACACACTTCTGATGTTAAAAGGACCTAATAAGTCCAATGAAAATTACATGCCATGGAACCTTGGGACTGTATCTTACCTTCATGGGAGGTCTGCATACTTTGAGTCCTTTGTGCCCATCCAGACACTCCGAACAACATTTTACCATTCCTTCCACATCATTGCCAACCCTAGGCCACCAAAAATCAGACCTTTGGTTCTTGCCAACCCCAAATGTCCTCTGTGGCCTAAATCCATGAGTGCCTTATTTATGCCCATGGGAACAACCAGTTTATGCCCTTTACACAAATAGGAATCCCTCAAACACAACTCATTCCTCACCTTTTTGAAATCCTTCACCTTCTCAACACCAAACTCAAATAAATTCTTCACTAAATCAAGTACCATCCGATATGAAGCATCAGCATAGCACGCTGAACCCCATTCACCTCTTTTGACACTCTCCTGTACCAGAAACATTTCTGCAACCTCCTCATCTTCGAAAATCAGGCTTGCCAGATGTCTGGTCCTGCAACGCAGATCTGGAAAGAGCATCAGCAACAATATTGTTCCTCCCTTGGATATGCTCCATCCAATACTGTAGGCCTTGTAAACTACTGACACACTTCATTATCATCCTGGATACCCCTTCCAAACCTCCCTTTGAAAAAATAATATTCAAAGGTTTATGGTCAGTCCTTATTGTGAATTCATGAGACACACATACATTTTGAATTTTTTTAACTGCCCATGTGCAGGCCAACACTTCTTTTTCCACAACAGAATATCTCACCTCCACCTCTTTTAAAGTCCTAGAGCCGAACACTATGGTCAGAAAATCTCCCTGACACTCTTACATCAACACAGCCCCCAAACCAGAGTCACTGGCATCCGCATAAATCACAGTCTTCTGTCCTTCCTCAAAGACCGACAAACCGGGATCATTGACAATATGCTGTTTGATAGATTCAAATTCTCGTGAACACAAATCAATTCCATTGAAAAATAGCCCCCTTCTTGGTGAGTTTCCTCATGTTTTTAAACTGAGGCCTCTAGGTAAAGCAGGGGAGATGGGACAGTGAAGAAGGACAGAGAAGGAAAAGGATGTAAGTGGAGAGGAGACAGAGGAGGAAATATAAGGGCTCAGCGGATAAAACGGAAACGTGGTGAGGGGAACCGAAGAGTAGGCAGGTAAAAAGTGCAATGAATGATAAGTGGTTTGGGTAGGGGGAAAGGCAGGAGAAAGAGACCACTAGAGACACCAGAACCACCCAAGGTCCAAGAGAAAGACCTCCTGCAAACAAAGATAAGACACAGGTTTGAAAGAGAGCTCCTGAGTACCCAAAGAAACCCAAGACCTGACAGATATCTCCTGAAAAGAATAAACCAAGGCCTAAGAGGGACTTCCTGAGAGACAAGAAAAGACCCTGGAATCCTATAGTCTGGGAAAACCCTTCATTGAACTGTGAGTACCTTAGGTGGGTGACACCTAAGTGATGAAACCTTGTATAACCAGGATTTGACCTTTTAGGCTGCTGAATTCTTTGAACTTTTCAATTTATAGGTTATGGCTTGCAAGGAGGCTAGCAGGACTTTTGAAATGTAGGACTTTGACTTTTGTTGGCCTCTGTTTCACACTTTGTGTTTTAGTATAGGGTGTCTGGAATATGCCAGAATGTTGTTATGTTTAGGAAAGACCTTTTACACCCAGAAAAAGTGGCTTCTCCCACTTTGTGTTGCCCATCCTTGACACAGCTTATTTTACTAACTTCACATTTGTTTAATGAGCATTTCCCTAGTACCTATAGGTGTTTGATCCGCCCTTTCCTAGAAAAGCTTCTGCTGACATTTGATGCTTTTTCAAAGCACTTGCTGATCTCACTCTATGGGCCAAAACAAGGGAGCAAAGGATCTCTACGTGTGAGTGTGTGGAAGGGGTACAAGTGGTGGGATGTGTATGCTTGCTTTGTCTACACCAGTGCATTCATTTAGAAGTGATACAACATTGTGCCTCTGCTCCTTACGTTTGGCTCCCAGAAGGCACCACCTTCCCGTTAGGATCAATTGGTGAGGTCATCAAGGATCACATGGCGCAACGTTATGTAGTATCCAAGCTGCGTTTATTGGGAAAACTCATTTTTCATTTAAAGCTCATTTAAACAGCGGCCTCTGTGCAGCACAGGCAGTCAACTGACATCCTCTGGAACCTGGAACCTCGCTCCAGATCTCCCAGTGGTGATCTCCCAGTGGTTCCAGACCTTGAGGGAAAGCTCACAACATAAATGAGCATATATAAACTCAACAGATAAAAAAATAATATAAACCATAGGTAACTCGAAAATGGCACAAATGATACCAATGTGAACACAACTGTTCCTAACATCTCTTTTCCTTCTACTGCTCCTGAAACATCACTCAACCACCACACTACTCTTGCGTACACAGCCACTGTCTCTTTGTTCCAAACTCCTCCACCTCTGATCAACACAGATGCTCCCAAATCCTTGACCACCACCGTGGGCTCTGAAAATCGGGAATCATCTTTTCTTACTTTGGCCAGAGGTTTTATCTTAATCACATCACCAGGTTTGACCTCAAAGCTTTTACAACAGTTCTTTGCATCAAATCTCTTCTTAGCCTTGTACCAACTAACCATGAGTCTCTTTCTGACACTTTTGACATTCTCACATTTTGACCTGCCCATCCATCCTGGTCGTAAACCTGTTTTGGGTTTCCTAATTCAAATGGTCCAATACCAGTCACTGCATGCATAGCCAGCCTATATTGAAATGTCCTCTCCATGACAGCTCTTATCCAATCAACACCTGTGGTTACTGCAACTCTAATCACATCCATCAATGTGCAGTTAAACCTTTCTACACAACCATTACTTTGGGGGTGGTAACCGGCTGTCGCCACTTGCTTGATCCCATCCCTCTCCAGATACAACTTGAACTCAGTTGAAACCAATTAAGACCCGTTGTTTGACAGACAACAGCAAGGAAAATCCTCCCTCCAAAACAAAGGCTCCAAAAACCTAATGATACTGCTACTGATAATTTCCTTCAAAACACATACCTCTGGCCATTTCAATAACAGATCAATGACAACCAGAAGATACGAGTCCTACACACTTCTGATGTTAAAAGGACCTAATAAGTCCAATGAAAATTACATGCCATGGAACCTTGGGACTGTATCTTACCTTCATGGGAGGTCTGCATACTTTGAGTCCTTTGTGCCCATCCAGACACTCCGAACAACATTTTACCATTCCTTCCACATCATTGCCAACCCTAGGCCACCAAAAATCAGACCTTTGGTTCTTGCCAACCCCAAATGTCCTCTGTGGCCTAAATCCATGAGTGCCTTATTTATGCCCATGGGAACAACCAGTTTATGCCCTTTACACAAATAGGAATCCCTCAAACACAACTCATTCCTCACCTTTTTGAAATCCTTCACCTTCTCAACACCAAACTCAAATAAATTCTTCACTAAATCAAGTACCATCCGATATGAAGCATCAGCATAGCACGCTGAACCCCATTCACCTCTTTTGACACTCTCCTGTACCAGAAACATTTCTGCAACCTCCTCATCTTCGAAAATCAGGCTTGCCAGATGTCTGGTCCTGCAACGCAGATCTGGAAAGAGCATCAGCAACAATATTGTTCCTCCCTTGGATATGCTCCATCCAATACTGTAGGCCTTGTAAACTACTGACACACTTCATTATCATCCTGGATACCCCTTCCAAACCTCCCTTTGAAAAAATAATATTCAAAGGTTTATGGTCAGTCCTTATTGTGAATTCATGAGACACACATACATTTTGAATTTTTTTAACTGCCCATGTGCAGGCCAACACTTCTTTTTCCACAACAGAATATCTCACCTCCACCTCTTTTAAAGTCCTAGAGCCGAACACTATGGTCAGAAAATCTCCCTGACACTCTTACATCAACACAGCCCCCAAACCAGAGTCACTGGCATCCGCATAAATCACAGTCTTCTGTCCTTCCTCAAAGACCGACAAACCGGGATCATTGACAATATGCTGTTTGATAGATTCAAATTCTCGTGAACACAAATCAATTCCATTGAAAAATAGCCCCCTTCTTGGTGAGTTTCCTCATGTTTTTAGTTTTGTCGGACAGTTTCTCAATATATTTACTGTAGAATTCTGCTAGACCTAAAAAGGAAGCTACATCGACATACCCTTTGGACAAACCATGCCCTTGATTGCTTCAGCTGTGTCATGTTTGGGTCCTACTTCCTCTCTCATGATCCAGATACATCACTTTACTTGCCCTGAAGGTGCACTTCTCCCTGGCAATCATCAGCTCTGCCTCTTTCAATATTTCTAACACCCTCCTCAGGCGTCCATCATGTTCATCCACATTCATAGCACACACCAATACATAGTCCTGATGGAACAACACCCCTTTTTCACTACCTAGCAACCAATACATGACATTCTGGAATGCACTTGCCACTGATACCAAACCAAATGGCATCCTTCGGCATCTGAATAGACCAATGGGTGTTATAAAGGATGTAAGGTCTATCGAGTCTTCATGAAGCCCGATCTGATGGTAGGCCACTCTGAGATCTAGGGCCTCATTACACAGTAGGCGGTAAGGGTTTACCGGTACCGGTATTTTACCGGTACCGGTAAACCCTTACCGCCTTACTACGAGGTCCCTTTGCGGGTTGGGGAATTTAACGGCTGCTTTTTGCAGGTGTTAAAAACCAACCCGCAAAGGGACCAGGGAGCTAATTACGCGAACCGCAATTTGCGGTACCATAATTAGCGCCTTCCCCATTCCCATAGAGCCCTATGGGGCAAAAATGGGAATGGGGAAGGGCAATGGGGGAAGGGGGAATTACTGCCCCACCAACCTTGGAATAGGGTGGTAATTCCCCTTTCCACCAAGGCGGTGCTGGTATTTTACCGGCATGGACCAAGGTGCTAATAGCACCTTGGTCCACCGCCATCCGTGTAATGAGGCCCCTAGAATTGAAAACACTTGAGCTCCAGCAATCTCTGCTAATAGATGATCAATCTTAGGCAATGGAAATCTCTCCACCACAACATTGTTATTTAGGTTCCTCAGGTCTATGCAAAGTCTTACTGAGCCGTTTGGTTTTCTCACACCTATGGGACTGACCCACTCAGACGACTGTCTTCTCCACAATGCCTTCATCCTACATTCTGATGATTTGGTTTCTTCTTCCACATCTTTGTATAAAGCCAACGGTACCATCCAAGGTTTGGATGACATCGGGATTGCCCCTTTCTTCAATTCGATGCAGTGTACGAAACCCTTCAGAAATCCTAATCTCTTCTCGAATACTACCGGGTGTATCTGCAATTTCCAAATTCTCATGGTGACTTCCAGAACCTTGTACAGCAAGAACCTTTTTGGGTGACGTGCATCCAAACGAATGGCTAACTTGGATTGGTCATCCCAGGCTAATAATTCTCTGCCTTTGCTTGCTGCATATACCACAAACTCATGGCTCTACTTCCTTTGAACTCTAACACAGCATTGAATTGACCCACAATGTCAATGGGTATGTCACCTAAACAGCTCATCTAAACAGCAACCTCTGGCCAGCAGAGGCAGTCAACTGACATCCCCTGGAACCTTCCTCACGCCAGATAAACCAGTGGGGTTCCAGGTTCCAGACCCTTACAGGGAAAGCTCACAACATAAATGAGCATTTATAAACTCAACATATACAATAATAATATAAACCATAGGTAAATTGAATCATAGCACAAATTATACAAATATGATCACAGCCATTCCTAACACTTCCCTCATCACACATAGAACAAAAGAGAAAAACAAAACAGACATTTATACTCACTGTGTTACTCCAGCATGCTTTTCTCCAGCATAAAAGGTATTCTGCAGCATCACCTCTTGTAGGTAGTGCTGCATGGCATAGTGTGGTGCTGGCAATTTGGTGGTGCCCATACGTGCAGGGAGTCCTATGTCTGCATACAACAGGTACACACTGCACTCGTTTGCTGATTTTGATAGGGCAAAAGTGGAGCACCTTATCTTACCAGCTTCCTCAGATAATGAGGAAAGGTTACTTACCTCCCAATCACTGGCTCCTGAGACAGAAAGTACAGTACATGCAGTTATGGAAGTGGATGTAATTAGGGTATCCATGTACTGGACCTAAAGGGGGGTCTAGTACCCAAATCCCCAAATCTTTAATTTTTTTAATTTTTATTGATTTATTCAAACAAAAACAATACAAACCAAACATGCAGTGCATATATCAACACATTTGTACATTGCTTAATTTCAGTCACTGCTTCCCTTATCCCACCCCCAATTAAGAGCCTATTCATTCTCAAACTCTGTTCCTGCATCATATGGCAGGGTCTCCCTTTCCGTGAGTTCTGTCAATTCTTGTATTGATCCAAACAATTCTGCTTCTAGTAATTTCCAGGCCATTAGAGTTCCCGCCTCATCCTCTCCCCCTACATTACTTGCCTCTTGCCATACCATGGTTTCTGCTTCCGCCCATTTCTGCAACTCTTTCCACCAAACCTCCATCTGTGGTCTGTGATAGGTCTTCCATCCCATGGCAATCCTCCTTTTTGCAAGCACATATGCTAGGTCTTTCAATTTATTAACATGTTTTAGTTTCTGAGATCTGGGGAACACCCCCAGCAAGCAGGCCCAGACTGTATCTATAGTAATCTTGACCCCCTTCTCCAGTAGTTTCTGTGCTACTTCACCCCAGAATCATTCAATAACCGGGCATGACTAAAACATGTGCACCATGCCAACCTTTTCTTCATCGCATTTGGGACATGCCTGTCATCCTGCATTTGCAAACCTTGATATCCTCTGGGGTGTCATATCCAAATCTTCACTTAGTTATGATATTTTCACACTCGGATTTGGGTATTTTTATTTTGAATAATTTCCTGAAATACAAAGATTTTGCAGAGCTTTGTTGTTTGGTGAGAAAGTCTCGTACTTGGATGCACACCAGAGGACATCTTCATAAAAAGATCCAGTGTGGTGTTTTGCAACTTCCATCCACCCGAATCATCCGTTAGCACAGTTAGAGGTACAACAGGTACTCTGTGCAGAAGGCTGAATAACGACAGCATCTGCAGTGGGACTGTAGCTCCACAGTCACACATCCAGGACCATGTCAAAGAGAGAAGACACTAAAGTTGAGGACTGGTCCATTTGAATTTAATGAAGCTATATTTAGCCACTCTTAACAACAACAGCATCACCATTTGCCAGCTGTCCTAGCCCTGATGAAAGTGGTCTTCACCACTGAAACCGGTCGGCTCATCACAATACTGCATCTGCACAACTGAATGTAACAATCCAGATTACAGTTTGATCTATCCAAACAAATACAAGGACTGATCAAGGATCTTTACTGTGTATCCGGCACATGGGGACATAGAGAAAAAAACTCTCTATATCTTCAATATTAAGAAAACAACTAAAGAAGAACAAAAAGAAATCGACACGAGGACCCCTGGTTCAAGATGCACTAACTATACCCACTTCCCAGCACCATGTTTGCAGTTGTGAAAATGCCACAAAACATCTACTAGGGAATAGTGGGTCTTTTTAAGGAAAATCTGTCCTCAAGGGAATCCTAATAAAGCTAATATTGTTTCACTCTGAGGACAGCCTTTTTATGACAAACAACAAAGCTCTGCAAAATCTTTGTTTTTCAGGAATTTATTCAAAATAAAAATACCCAAATCCGAGTGTGAAATTAGTGGTTGTAATTAAACATCTCATTCATTGAGAGCAGTTTTAATTATACATACTTAAAATCCCAGTTGCAACAAGGGACGTTTCTGGAGTCAGAAATGCCCCATATATTTAAGATTGAGAAGAGAAAGAGGGACAAATGGGGAACATTCTTTCAGCTGTTGATATCCAGAGACAGTGGGCCTCATTGAGATTGTGGTGGAAAAAATCAGGTGTTACCGTGATAGCGGTGGCACCGGTTCCACCACCGCGGGCACCAGAAACAAGGTAGGATTCTGCCTTGTCGGCCATGCGCATCCCTTATCTGCGGAACCGGTGCCACCGCCATCACAGTACCAATGTTGGCAGTGCATCTGCCGCGTGCATGCCGGAAGTAGCGGCACCACAGCCACGGAGCTGGAAACACCGGAATCGGAAATAACGTGATTGCCGGAACCAGAAATCCATTGCAATCTCCCTGTGTGAATTCGGCTGCTCCTTTTTTAGCGCAAGTGATGAGATGGGCTACCACATCTCATCATTTGCACAAAAAAGTTTTGAGACTATAGCCCAATATGTATCAAAGAGTACTCATCATTAAAGACCCCACCCACTCCTAAACTAAATTTAAACCCACTATTTGGTGGTAGGCACACTATTTAGAGTTCGAAGATGGGGGAGAAAAGGAAAGAGAACCCTAGACAAAATTAAATATACATTTATGGAGTTAGGACCTTAAAATGTTCAACATTTAACGTGCTTGTATTGTTAAGGTTGTAAGATGCACTCATTCAAATGTCCTATTTTGAAGTCCTTTGTGTAAATTAAGGGGTGTGTCTGTGCATTTAAACCCACATCCCAAATTTGCAAAGGAGATGCATTTTTAAATGCTCAGAAATGAGGGTAATCCACTGCACCTGTTGGGAACAGGCAAGGTGGGACGCAAATCATAAGAGTGTAATTTCTGACTGTGTCATGATTTTTTCTTTTAGTACGACAGCCATGGTTTAAACCGTGACTGTTACTCTCATTTCCAGCTCCAAAGGGCTTGAGTCCATACGCTGCAGCTCTTTGTATTGTGCAGGTCCCTATGCAGCAGACTGAGGGTTGTGCTGTCTGATCTATTATTCAGGTCTACCTAGAAATATCACACTCCAGCGCAAAGTCTTTTTAAATTGAATGACAATGGCTCAGCCAACATATTTGTACTGAAGGGGTGTTGTGCAGCATGGAACCACTCCTCCGAATTCTACACTGATATTCAGGAATGCCTAATTGAAATGCCTGTTGATGCGGAAGACCTTCTAAGTGCGCTTCAAGAGTTTTAAAGCAAAGTATCCTAGGTCTTCCTGCTTCAGTAGTAGAGAAAGTTTAAGGAGCTCTCGTCATCTTTCATTCTCGAAGTAGATACTGGGCCTCATTACAAGTATGCCGGTCTGGAAAGAGCGGTGCCAGTAGCACCGTACCAGCACCATTTTCCGGACCGGCACATTCAGAGTTGCAAGTGCGGAAAACACTGTCACTGCAAACTGACAGCCACAGTGTACCGGACCCGGTAGCACCGTGACCGTAAACAGCGGAAATAGTTGCATTACCTCCACAGCAGTAGTACAGGCACATTCAAAGTTCCGCCTACACAGAAACACCCCATACAAATGCTGGTGGCACCATGACCACCACGCCTGTAATACCGGCACTGCGGACAGGCTTTAAACAGTGCCAGGTGAGCAGCAACAGGTCACAGATGTACAAAATTAGCCCAGCTGCACACCATTGACCACTGGGAATGTACAAAAGGACCACACCCACACCCAACCCACCGCTCAACACAACCATGCTGGCAGTCGTTCTAGTAGCAGTTGGGCTGGGGAACCTGCAAGGAGGGGTTGAGGATGAAGCAGCTGAGAGGCGGTGGCGTAGGCGGAACCAGTTGGCCATACCTAACATCAATGTCCAGCAGGTAGCACCCCACAGCCAGCCACCAATACCCTGCATCAGGACCTCACCCTGGAACCTGACCCCAAGCCAAATCCACACCTTGTACCGGCTTGACAGGGAGACCATAACATCACTAGTCACCTTCATTCATGACGACATCAGCAGCCTGATAAATATACAGACTGCAATCCCACCCCCCCCCTTGCTGAAGGTAGTGTCGGTGCTGCACTTCCTTGCAACCGGCATATACCAACACACCGTGGGTGAGCTGCATGGGCTGTCACAACACTGTTTTTCCCGGGTCTTGTTCCAGGTACCTGATGCATTGATGCAGCATGTGGCAGACCACATTGCTCTACCCCAAATCCCTGCCCAGGTTAATGCCACCAAAGTGGCCTCTCATGCTCTGGCAGGCATGCCCAATTGCATTGGTGGGTTAGATTGCACACATGTGGAGTTGGTGCCCAGACATGCCATTGAGGCAGTGTATAGAAACCGCAAACAATTCCACTCCCTCAATGTGCAGATGGTCTGTGATGCTGTACACCTCATCACCCATTGCTGTGCCTGGTTTCCGGGATCCAGACACGACTCAATGGTCTTGCGGAACTCCACATAGCCATGGTACATGGCACAGCACATCGGAGTGCGCACCTGGCTATTTGGTGAGTAGAATGACCAATGCATGACCTCTGTGTAGTTGGGGGTGGGGGTAAATAGGCCCTAACCAGAGTGCACCTGGCTGTTGGGTGAATAGAATGACAAATGCATGCCCTCAGGTGGGAGAGTTCTGCGGGGGGAGGAGGGGTTGGTAGAAGCACAATCAGCATAGCATGTTGAAAAAGCAACCCAACACAAATACATTGTATCCCTTATTTCAAAGGCATGGAATGCATGTACCAAACAGGCATATGGATCACACCCAATACCTATCAATTATAAGTTCAATGAGGAAACACAACACTACCACACATACCACAATGCATCAGACAACCTAACAAATGTTCCTGCTAAAAGACTGTGCACATTCCCCACCGCCTGCTTCACATACAAGTCAAAGTAATACAAACCTACACACCATCAGCATTGCACCCCACACCAGGTATCCAGTACACATGCCTACACAACAGGTCAGGAAGCACCAAGTGCTCATTACAGGTCATACACCCACCTCAAATTGACATATGAGCACTCTGAAGATGTTGATTAGCATGGTGAAGCAGCCAAAACACACAACATGGAAGAACAAAGCATTGGGATTGGGAATCAATCTGTGAGAGACATCAATGCCAACACACACATGGGCCACATCCATAGGCCTGTGGGAAGCTCAAACTTGCCCCTGCTGGGGTTGTGCCGGACACCACACACCTTCATGCACCTGGCTTACCGGTCCCACAGGGCCCTTACAGGTTTCTGTGGCACAGGAATCCAGGTGCCAGTAGAAGCATCATACTTTGACTACAGACAGTGAGCATGGCAAACAGTCTCAGATCGAATCAGTGACCACACATTTGAATATGGTCATGGCATTACATGCGACATTTCAAAAATGAATAGGGTCATATGTGGCATGTGCTACGTCCTGTGCTTATTAAATGTTGGAAATGTGTACACGCTCACATCACTGACATGAGATTGACACCACAAACATGAAATCCCCATTCTATCACTCCCATGCAGGTCATGCCGGATACACCCGTTAAACGGCCACAGAACATGCATGAAGAGGCCTACAACCGTGTACATGTCCGTACATGGGGCACTATAGAATGGACATTTGGACTACTCAAGGCAAGGTTCTGCTGCCTCAGGTTGGCAAGATTTTCCTGGCATGTGCAATGTTGCACAATATGTGTATTCAACACAACATTGCACTGCCCCCGGACTTGGACCCTGCTGAGGTGGAGAATGGGGATGACAATGATGATGGGATGCCAGTGCGACCCCGGTGGGAGGCCATGGATGGGCAACATGAACAGGATGCACTGATATACTACTTCTTTTGAGCACTACTCACAAGCACATGGTGCACAACTGGTGGCATGTATTTTCAAGCACTTCTATTAAAGAATAAATACTCACGCAGAAACAGAATGTCCAGTCGTGATTGATATGCACAACCCAGTGTATTGTTAGACAAACAGGTACAACATCAATACCCACCCAAATTTACCGTCCCCCTCCCCAACTATCTCTCCCAACTATGAAACCCCCTGCCCAATTTACCCTCCCCCCTCCCGCTCCCCAACTAGTCACAAATGGAGCAAGTGTCCATGGTTCCACCCTACCTGCGGTCACGCTTGGCGGCATGTGTGTGCTTGTGAGAGGAGCCAGACAGGCGTATGGATCTCCTAGCGCTGGCTGCCTGGGAGCGTGCAGGCGTGGAGCTGGTGCAGGGCAATGGCATGTTTTTGCGAGAGATTCAGGACATGCCTGTCTGGAGGGCCAGTGCCATTGTCTCTGCAATATTGGATTGTGTGTTATTGCCCTCATGGACCCTCCTAGCCAAAAGTACGATGGCACAAGTGGACCACCGAATAGCACGGGCAACTCTCCCTCATGAGACGGGACTCTTCCAAGTGCTGCTGCACGAGGACATTGAGGGTGTCCTGATGCTCCTCCATGCGTTGGAGATGCACATTCATCTCATGTACAGAGGGGTAGGGCGAGTGCTGTGGACTTGTCGGGCTCATGGGGCTGAATGTGCCCAACATATGTGGGGTGTAATCTGTGTCATCACTGTGTTAAGGCCTGCCTCGACAGCTGCATCCCCATCACTGCTGTCAGTGGCATGTGAGTCGGGCTGCTGGGGTGGGGGACATGCAGATCCCCATGGCATTCCACTTGTGTGTACCTGTGGCACTGCCGATACAGTCAGGTGGTCCGTCGCAGCTGTGGGGGCCGGCACTAGGGCTGCCTGGGAGACCGGGGCAGCTGGGGGGCGGACACAGGGGCTGCTTGGGTGACAGGGGCAGTTGGGGGGGCAGGCACAGGGGCTGCCTGGATGACAGGGGCAGTTGGGGGGGTGGCACAGGGCCTGCCTGGATGACAGGGAAAGCCTGGGTGACAGGGGTAGCTGGGGGGTGGGCACAGAGGCTGCCTGGTTCACTGTGGCAGCTGTGGTATCCACCGGGGCTGCCTGGTCTAAGGTGGCAGTTGTTACTTGCACACTGCCAGATGTGCTTGCACGGGACGTTGATGGGCGTTGTGATGTGGCCCTTGCACGTCCGCTGGCCCTCGATGGCTCGGGTTGACCGCTGTTCGTGTCAGATGATGTTCCTGTGGGTGAATGAAAGGCATGATGTTAGCGACCTGCCTGGCTAACAATTGTACATTTACATGCACAATGGTGATTGTACACTATTGCATTGTGGGGGAATGGAGTGCTGCATGGTATGTCTAACTCATGCATGTGTTGTGTTGACTTAGCTGCAGGCACTGTACAGGCGGCACATGAGACACAGCTGTTCTGGGACTGCTGACATGTACACCCGACTTTGGCTGTGGGTAGTGGCATGCCGGTCTGCCCGTGTGCAGGTATTTGGGATGTGTTGCGGGGGTTGTTCGGGGGCTGCGTGTCTGGAGTCGATGCATGCCTAGGATGTGTGTGGGGCTTTCGTGGTAAGGCTGGCAGGGTCATGTAAGGGACTTGCACCCCCCCATTGGTCGGGTGCCCCTGTGTACATGCAGGTGAGGGCATAACAGTGCTGTGCTGTGGTGGCAGTGGCAGCACGATAGACACACATGCAGTACTCATGGCCAGGATGCAAAGTGTCTGTGATATGATAGGTTATTTATAACGTGCTTAATACCCAGAGGTTTCTAAGCGCGGACCCGGGGATCGAACCTGTGTTGCTTCATGTCGTCTTGCTTCCAAGGCGAGCATGTTGCCCCTGAGCTATCCTCACGAGCTTTAGTGTTGTGGATTCAATATCTTTCTATTGTCAGTTGAGGCTGACTATGAGTTGTTCATCAGTGTTCTCTGATGCTGGTTATGGGGGGGGGCCTGGGTGTGTGGTCTACGCCGGAACCATGTTGTACATGCAGGTGTGTATGGGTGTCCCTGCAGGAGGGGGTGTGATGCAGTGTGTGCAGGTGACACAGGGCCTCATTATGGATCTGGTGTCAACCCTGGCAGTCCTACCAGCGGGTTGCTGTCGGACCCATTAATTACCATTTCCTGTCTTCCCAGTGACACTGGCCTATTACAAGTCCAGGGGCCAGGAAGTCAGGCGGCAGAAAGTTTCTTGATACACATTCCCATGGAGTCCCATAGGGATCTATGGGAGTGGGTAGACGGAAGCAGCAGCAACGTTGTTGACGGTGCCGGTGCTTCCATGGCAACTCAGCATTCGAGGGCTGCAGCACCCGCCACGGACAGGCCTGTTGGGCGCTGCAGCCCCGGCAGCCACTGTAATGGGGCATCATCATGTGGATGCCAGTACTGTGACACGTGTGCCAGTCAACTTACAAGCACCCTTGTTTCGGTACTCACACAGTCATGTGTGGTGACTTGTCATGTGGTTGGGTATAGGGCATGCATGGGGGCAGGGCATGTGATTTGGTTTGCGCAACATTCACTAGGTGGGGGGCATGGGAGTGATGGGTCTGGTCGGGGTGATGTGGTCAGTGCTATGGCCATTTATGTGCATTGATGGTACGGGGGTAGGGAGGGCAGGTGTGAGCTTGATAATTGTGCATTTTCTGTACTCACCAGCTTCAACAAGGGTTCCCAAATCCCATCTCAGCTGCACCGGCTCCCACAATACCCTCCAAATGCAGCACACTGCTGCACTTCTCTCAGGGCAGCAACTTGATGGGTGAGGGTGGTCCGCCGCCTGTAGTTGTGCAGTGCCTGCAGTCTGCAGCAAGAAGGTTGCGCACTCTCAGGCGCTGTTAATCCCACCACTTATGGCAGTCTTTAACACTGTGTGCTGTCTCCCCCACAGCAGTCACCTTCCGGGCAGCTTCCGCCCATATTGCCTTCCTCCGGAGCTGTGCGTTGCGGCACTGGTCAGCTGGGAATAGCTCCCTGTCATTGTCAACAATGTGGTCAACCAGCATGTTCAGCTTGGCCTCACCGAAGCGTGGCTTTCACTGGCAGGTTTGGGGAATCCTGGATGACATGTCCCTAGATAGGTTCAGGCAGTCAGAAGACTGGGTGGCTGCAGGAGCTCTTGCTCGTCCTCTTGGCAAAGGGGGGCAACCCTTTCCTTCAATGTTGTTTGACCAACGGGACAGTATTGTTCTTAACGGAAGACAGTTAAATCTTGCCCAGTTAAAAGTATTCTTTCAGACAGGATGTTAGCCCACAACAAATACATCAGAATCAAGTCAGAGGAAATAACGGACAAGCTCCTATTTGTTCCCTTCTGAATTTCACGAGATTCTCGATCATCCTTTAATTTCGACAGCAAATTGTTTTTTTAAGTGAGGTGCAGGTGTTCGGCTTATCATGGTGGGGTGGTCAAAAAATGCTCCAATTCAGTTTTTGCAGCTGTTTCCTGACACAACCTAACAAAGGGATGTCATATGTGCCTCTGTAACCTAGAATATACAACATTGAGTGTGTCAGTGTCACACAGACACCCAGTGCAAAGCTGGCTCCACCACCATTTCATCTTCCAAATACGACATGCCTGCTACAAGATGGGCACCATAATTCGGTACTGATTGCAGAAGACCCAAGATTGTTTTTTAAAAAACAATTCTCGATTACTTGAATTTCATGTGCATTTCGGGGTGCAGATCCATGTTTAGCCACTGCCCCTGCTTTGCTGCCATAGACCATCTTTATCAAATCCAATGGATTTGAGATAGACCTGTCCATGAATCTTCTGATCCCACCTGGTGCTTCCTTGAACTTAATTGTGTTGTTGGATGTGCTGCTGGTTTCAAATTGGGGGTGAAGCGTATCCCCAGATAATCAAATATTGGCACTTTCGGGATTATCGCATTGTTGCTTGACATCACTGCCATGTTGGGGCTCTTTCTCTCAGGATGACAAGCCATAACCACCGACTTGGTGGCGTTGACTTTCAGATCTAGTGATGTCATAAAGTCTGTGTATGCTGTGATAAGGACCTGGGGGGGTACAAGTGCTCAGGACTGTATCATCGGTGTACGCTAGCATCAAAAGTGATCTCCCTCTTATCCTTGGGACATCAGAAGAGGCATGCATCAGGGCATTGCATATCCCATTAATATCCATTATTATATGTGCCTGCATATTAACATTTGTATAATGCCCTTGGGAATGCAAATGAATATGGAGTACTGTTTTTAGGCCTTGGAGATTTTAACTTTTTCTTGGTTTGCATTTCCCTTCTTTTCTCATACCCTACCGGTATGTGTTAGAAGCTCACCACTAGGTCCAGGGCCTTCCACATATACCAGGATTATGTTGTGTCTATAGAATCCTGTGCTGTTTGATACAGGCACATAGAGGACTTACCTCCTTGTTAGGTTTAATGGATCCCTGATTTTTCCCATCCTGTTATTTTATGGTGTCTGCGCACCTCTGGTAGTGGTCCCATATATATAGACATTGGGGTTAGAAGTGTCCTTGTATAGATGTTATTGGTTTGATAATAGTCTGGCATTTATTATTACTGTGCATTAATACCGAAAGTACCTTACAGCGGCTTTTAATGCAATGTGTATTGAAAGGAAAGATTCTGGTTAATGGCGATCAGCTACTATTGTTCCAATATACAAAAAGGAGGAAGAGTAAATCAGGTATTTAGCGAACTATATACCTTTTGGATAGTACTGGAAAAATATTTGGGGAGCCTGTGGGGGGTGGGGGGATAAAAGGGGGGGGCAGGGGTTCCTCCGTGTTTCCTTGTCTTGCATACTCCTTGGTCTATAGGGTTAAACGTTCTCAATCCATCTCCCCCAAACCTTCACGTGCTTCCCAGGACAGCCCCAGGCAGTGTATATCCTCCTTTCTAATGATGCACATCGGTCCATTTCATTAGCCCATCAGATTATGCAAATTGTGTCTGGGGATCCCCATGTGGAGGTGATGAGTCTTTTCCCCAGTCAAAGGGCCACTGAGATAAAGGTTTGTTCACATTTGTTATAGTCCACTTACCCCCAGATACCAAGTATCACTGTTTTAGGGTCCATTGGGACCGGGGATCCCAGGGTTGTACTGATCCTGCAAATGCATTGGCTCCAAAAGTCCTGAATGACATCACAGTCCCAAAGCATGTGGAAAAAGGTACCCTCTGCCCTGCTGCACCGTAGGCAGACCCCATCCTCCACCAGCCCCCACTTCATCATGGAGGTCCTGGAGTAATATGCTTCATGCAATATCTTGAATTGTGTTAGGTGAAATTTGGAGTCTATACCAATCTCCTGTGGGGACATTAGAGCTTCGACCTATTCCTCTGCTTCTAGCGTGCCCACTAGCCGTTCCCATTTCTCCCAGAGCCCAGCGAGTTCTTGGGCCCGATGGCGGTGATCACCTAGATGTAACCTTAATCGGGATCCTGGAGGGAGCCTTTGGGGACATCCGCCAGTACTGGATATTGGGTCCGGATGGCGTGTGTGAGTTGCATATGTCTAAATCACTCACTAGGGAGTAAACTTATCTTGCATATCAGTGAATGGTGGTGTGTGTGTCCACCTAGTACCACATCTGCCAGAGTCTGTATCCCCATTTCTTCCCACCCGACAAAATGATCCATCTTGAGGATTTCAGGGATGCATGCATTGTTCCAGAGAGGTTGGTCCAGCGTGGGTTCCCGCCCCAGCCCATATATCGGGTGGCTTCCGCCCAGACCCCACAAATCTGACTTGACATCTCGGACAAGCCGGCCATGTTCCCATCAATGCCATATAGCACTCGGAGGGTTGTAATCGTCCGCCAACATCTGATCTCTCCTCCTATTTGTGGAAGCCCTGGGCCCCCATGGAGCCATTCATTCACCACTCCCAGTTAAGCAGCCCAATAGTAAGCCCGCAGGCATGGCAGGCCAATACCTCCCTCCCAAACAGAGCGCTTTAGGGTTTTTAGCGCTATGAAGGGTTGTTTCCCTCCCCAGATGAGCCCCCAGAGGGCTGTCACTATGACTACAGAAGTTGTGTGAGGGATGTGGAGGGGGTGTTCTGGAGAAAATACAGGAAACATGGGAGAGAGAGCATTTTGAAAAGAGCCGCCTGACCCATCAATGTCAGTGGAAGTGATTGCCAGTGGGTGACATCTGCGACAAATCTATCGATGGCTGATGATGATAGCCAGGTACGCAAAGTTTTGGATGGAGACCGAATAAGGGCAGAGTCGCGGGATTGCGTCTGCGCTGCCCTGGAGCAGGAAGAGAACTGATTTTTATGTGTTTACTTTCAGGCCGCAGAAGGACTGATATTGGGTAAGGATGTTCGTAATCACTGGACTTGAGGACTTGGGGTTACTGATGTAGCCAAGTAGATCATCTGCGTAAAGTGAGATTCAGTCTTCCCCACCCCACGGCCACACAAAACCGGACCATTCTGTTGGTGAACGAAGCCTAATTGCAAGCGGTTCTATGGCCAATATATACAGCAATGGGGAAAAAGGACAGCCCTGTCCCAACTGAAAGGTCCTGGAGGTGGTACCATTGACCCTCACGGCGGATTCAGGGGATTCATATAGCAGCTTCATCCATGACATGTAGTTAATGCCGAATCCCATCTTGTCCATAATAGCCGAGAGGGCAGACCACCCCACCGGGTCGAAAGCTTTTTCAAAGTCTACCGCCAATAGTGCAAGTGGGTCATCCATCTTATCAGCTCGGTCTATGGCAAACTGCACTCTTCGAAGATTCATCCGGGTAGATCTAGATGGCATAAAAGCCACATTGTTCCGGGTGGACCAGGGAATGTATGGCCCCTAATAGTCGATTAGCAAGGACATGAGCGAGGACCTCCCCATTGATAAGTGAGATCGGTCTATACGAAGCGCAGAGTTCCGGTGGCTTCCCTGGTTTGGGGATTACCACAATGGCCGCTTGTCGAAGATCATGGGGGAGCCGGCTTTCATCGTGGGAGCGCACCAGCATGCGGTGCATGTGGCCTATGATCGGTTCTCCCAGGGTTCTCCTAGCCTTTTCCAAGCTTCCACCGGAAAACCGTTGGGGCCCAGAGCTTTCCCAGTTTGAAGTTGGGTCAGGACAGCTGCTACTTCTTCCTCCGTGATTTCTGCCTCAAGCTTGCCTATCTGGCGCTCAGAGAGTTTGGGGAGTGTGACAGAGTCTAGAAAGTTTGTATCAAGAGGACTCAGTGATGTTAGTGGGGAAGAATAGAGGTGTTCATAGAATGTGGCGATTGCCTCGACTATCTCGGCATCTTCAGAGAGCAGTACCCCCATGGGTCCCGGTATAGCACGCACAAACCCCTTGCTGCTTTCCCATCGCTCCAACCACACCAGTGTCTTACTGGTCTTATCCCTTGTTTCGTATATCTGGCTGCGCACAGCCCAGTGGGCCGTTCTGGCATTATCTAGAGCCAGATTCCTAAGTACCTCCTAGGCCATCGCAAGTGCATCTTTTGCGGCCTCGGTCCCTGTCGCAAGACACTGTTCTTCGGCCCTGGCTGTGTTTTTTTCCTCCTCCTCTGCAATTTCCCGGCCATGCAACGCCTGTCAGGCCGCCACAAGGGAGAGCGTCTCTCCCCGGAGAACCGCCTTATATCCCTCCCATAGTGTGACTGGGCTTTCAACCGAGCCTTCATTCAGGGAGAAGTATTCGTCCATCTTTTGCACAAGTCCCTCGATTACTTCCGGGATCCCGAGGTAGTATGAATTGAGACGTCAGGTGGGGTTATGTGTTTCTGGGCCGTGTTTAACGGATCTGATCAGTGGGGAATGGTCCAAGATGCCCCTGGCTAGATGTGTGGCTGTCTGAAGTCTGTGTATCATGTTGCGTGGGACAAAGAAATAGTCAATGCGCGATAGAGACTTGTGTGCACCCGAAAAGATAGAAAAGCCGGGGTCCGTGGGGTGCAATGCCCGCCAAGAGTCTACCCAACCTAGTGCGCTCTAGCAGATGAGTTTAGTTTGGTCGGTTGGTCGGGGTTCCTGGAGCCCACGTGTGTTCTGTCATGGACCACGTCCATCACCTCGTTAAAATCGTCCCCAGCACCCAGTGGTCTGCCTGTTTATCTTGCATTAGTGTTTGGAGGTCCGTCAGTATGTCTTGTTGGGGGGTGGGGGGATTAAGGGATTAGCATATGTCGCTATTATACCCCAGGTGTCGCCTCTTATGTCCCCGGTCACCAACACAAAGCGGCCCCTTGGATCGGTCTGAACTCCACACACCTGGAATGGGACTCTTATGTACAAGGATCATTGTTCCCCGTGACCCACTTGAGAAGCCGGCATGGAAGGTGGTCGCACAGTTGGATCTACGAAAGAATTTATGGTCCGTGCCCACGAGGTGTGCCTCAGTGAGAAGAACAATATCAGATCAGTGCCGGTTCAGATACTGAAGGACCAGCTTTCGCTTAATGCTGGAGCATAGTCCGTTAACATTCCACGCAAGAAAAGTTAAGTGTCCCTCATGTGTCATCGGTGTCGAAAATGATGCTTGCCCAGCACTTTTTGAACCCTCTGAGACTGTGTCTGTCAGTGAATATTGCTACATGGATCCCAGGGTAATCGTCTGACCCATGAATTTGGAATCCTAATGGGCAGAACAGTGTAGGGCAAGAGTCATAGTCGGGGCTCCACCGGTGCTGGGGATCTAGCCACTTGCGCTGTCCCCCAGAGCCCTGGGGTAAATATCCCATTAGTATGGCCATATTATTCCCTCCGCCACCCCACTAAACCCCGCCGCCCCCACCACTGTGTGACCCAGAAATGGGGACTGTGACTTTGTGACCACAGGAAGAAAAACAACAAAGGGACCAGTACCATTGCTGCGCTAATGCCAGGTGCCCTCTCGTTCGGGTCCCTACCTGGTGGCCAACTATGGCCTCCGGTGCGTCTCTCAGAATCCCAAACCTCGAAACTAGGCCCAACGTGGTCCTGTCCCTTTTGCTGTTTCATAACATGCCAGCTATCCCTGTGTCCCACCCTGTACTTAACCCCAAACCAGAAGCAACTGTAGCCCGAACCACGTGCCAACTGGGCGCATAACCTGAAACCAAAACATAGATGGAAGTTACGGGAAGCTTACGCCAACTGCGATCCCCATCTTCCCGTGGCATCCGCCAGTGCATAGTCCTCCTGATTCTATGTTGCTCATCGTAGTAAATTGAGGCGGGTCTCAGCCATTCCTATCCATGTCCGTTCTGCCTTGTTGAGATGTAGAAGGGTCGGGCCCTGTGGGTTCTGTTGTGGTGGGGAGCCATCCCTCCTTGGCTTCCAACTCTGTGGTTCTCTCGGGGACCGTTGATGTTCCGGCCTGTTCAGGATTCAGCTCTCCAGCCATTCCCAGGCCTCCTTTGGTGAGTAGAACAGATGGGTGATTACTTCATGGTGCACCTTTAGTAGAGCTGGAAAGAACAGTGCGTAATTCATTGAGAGGGAGTGCAGCTTCTTCTTGACTGAATTGAAGGATTGTCAAGCCTTCTGGACTTCCCTGGAGTAGTCCGGATAGAAGCCAACACGATAGCCGTTGTATCTGATGGGACCAGTGGCACGGGCCATTTGGAGAATTGCATATCTGTCACGAAAGTTCACGAGTTTGGCAATAATTGTGTGTGGCGGTGCACCGGGGACAGGGCGTCCGGTTGGGACTCTATGGGCTTGCTCGATGGAGAAAAACGTAGAGAATTTCTTGGGGGGCGAATACTTCGGTCAGCCAGTCCTCCAGAAAGAGCTCGACACTAGGACCCTCCTCTTTCTCGGGAATTCCGAGGACCCGAATAGTGTTCTCCTCGCTTGCCTTTCATTATCCTATACCCTATTTTCCAGTTGCAACACTTTCTGGGTTATGGCGGCAAGCTGCTTCTCCATCCGCCCCATGGAGTCCTCTGAATTTGAAATCCTCTGCTCTGCTTCTCCCACTCTCGAGGACAGATTACGGAGGTCCTGCCGTAGGACGGACACTTCCGCAGATAGGCCTCCTATTTTCCCATTGAGGGACGTCCGCGACTCTCCGATGGCTTTCATAACATCGGTTAGAGAAATGTGGGGTTTGTCTTCTCCTGTTTCCTCATTTTCTGAGGTTATAGTTGGGGGACCCTGGAGAGGTCAGACTGTGTAGATGACCATCTTGCTCTGGAGGGTCTGCCTTTTAGCTTTGTCTTTTCCCATTGAGTTGCCAGGCTCGAGGGGCGGTGTGGTGTTGTTGATTTGTAGTTCCCAGAATGTGTGGGACCCTCTGAGCCGGTGGTTGCTCCTTGGGGGAGTGGACTTGCAGGGTTGTTTGCGCAGGTTGTGGCTGTGTCAGTGTTCGCCTCTGCGCTAACTGCTGTGCAGGCCCGTGTTCCTTGTGTTAGTTGGAGGGGGGAGAGGTTGGAGGTAAGCCCTAACCACAGTCCGCTCCTTATAGGGTCAGGGCTGGTCCCTCTCCTCACTGCTCGTGTGCCGTATATGTGAGGCGTTGTTGCTGTTTTTTTCCTTCTTGTGCTAGGCCCTAGAGGTTGCGCAGCCAAGTCTGCATGTTGGGGGATCAAGGGGATGCCCCAGCAGGGGGTGCCCAAATCCTGGGTGTGTTGCACAGGGCTCAGGCGGCCATTATTTCATGCAGTAGGCTTCAGGTCCCCCTCCCAGATGTCTCAATGCCAGGGCAGGGCAGAGGTCTGCAGTGTCAATGTCTCACAGCCCGTAGTGAAGTGCGGGTGCAGGTCCGTTCACTTGGCCAACCTTATGGTTGTGTCCGTTTCCCTTCCCAATGCTGGCCCTCA
The DNA here is from genome assembly GCF_040938575.1 of Ambystoma mexicanum. Lineage (NCBI taxonomy): Eukaryota > Metazoa > Chordata > Amphibia > Caudata > Ambystomatidae > Ambystoma > Ambystoma mexicanum. Next base: position 1,528,294,215 of record NC_090932.1, read on the forward strand.
GGGCATATATGTTTCCCCTGGAGCCTTGCCTGTGCCCTCTGGTTGCCTGCTTTGTGTACTGCGCTTGTGCCATAATCTTGCTACTTATAGGGACGCCCGTTTTGGTGACCTTGGGCCTAAAACAGTTACGCAGGCTTACCTTGGCGTGTGTCTGGAAAACAAGGTGTCTCCAGCTTGGTAGGGCGGGGGCCCAGTGCCTCCCATGGGTGGACGGGTTTGAATGGGAGAGGAGACAGGATATCCCGCCGGTCCTTCACAGCTTCCTCCCGAAGTGGCTCACCCCCATCTGTCCCCGAGAGATCTCTCTGCACTGGGGCGTAGCAGCGCCAGAATATGCAGCACCTGACCCTTCTTTACTCCGGAGGGGCGTCCCGGAGTAGATTGATTGTGCACGCCGGTGTCCCCGCCTCATTGCGCCACTGGTATATCATCACACAGCCTCCAAGTGTGCTGGGTCGGGACCCGGGTTGCGGGGCAGTGCCCAGGTCGACAGTATTGGATTCTTGAGTCCAGTGGCCGGGGGACCGGGAGCCGCAGGAAAGCGTTGCAGGCAAGGCAGGAATGGAGGAGGAGGAGGAGGGGGAGGGGGATTATCACTGTGGGCAACTTCAGGGTTGCAGGCGTCAGGCACGCCGTGGGGGGTACAGCCAGTCTCGTGTCCCGTACAGCAGCAGTGGGGAGCGTGGCCGGGGTGTAGAGCCGCAGAGACACAGTGTGCGGGTGGCTCAGCTCCCCCACTAGGTACCGTCCTGCAGGCCATGACCTCCCCAATCACCATGGTTGTTGTCTGCCTGGTCCGTGCTTGTCGGCCCCGGAGCCGTCTGGAGCGTGTGGAGAGCCTCAGTGGCAACCGCGTTCGGTTCGATGCCAAAATGGTGCCGCCTCGACCGCCGTCGGTCTTGCAGTCCATTTGCCAGCAACCCGATCCAGATTCTGCTCGGGACTCGAGCTGGGGGCTGCCGGGGTGCTCCGCTGTGGAATCGCTTATTTCCCCGTGCAAGAACGAATGCGGGGAGTCAGGATATTGCAAGATTATTTCGGCGGCCGCAGGGAGCTAGTACACTAGCAGCCTATTAGTAGATCCATGATGCAACAACTCTCATTTTTCTGTGTGCGACTCTGGTCTCCCCCAAGGCTTCTAAAATACAGAGAGGCTTTGATACACGTGCTTCAATACCCAAATAGTAGTTTGTTGCCATGGTAAAGCATGTCAGATCTATGGCCTACCTTGTAGGGGTAAGGGGTAAGGGTACCTTAAAGATGCACACGATTGAGTGCGTCGAACAATCAGTAATGGATACTACACGTACAAACGCCCATTTATTCACGCACCTTCCCTTTAAGGATGACAGACAATATGGTCCACATTTCTTGTTCTGCAGCCCTTCTGGGTTTGTGAGCAGAGGTCTGGGTTTGTGTTGGAGATCTAGCACTTTTAACTAAGGGTCAGTATTGCGGAATAAGGGAAGGCCTGTCGTGGACTGCAGCTGCTGTGGACAAAATGTTTAGTATGATGAATTGTATCTTTGCTTCTACAGATTGTATCACTTGTATGTGCCTCGTGTTAAGAATTGTGCAATTGTATTGCTGTATCTTTGTTAGGTTTCTATACTGTAACCAAAACACAGTACTGAAATAAATGAAATACAAAAGTAAAATAAGGAGACAATTAGAATGTTTAAAACTCTACAGAAAAAGAAGTAAAAATAAATGCAACAAAGGCAGGAATGTTCCAAATGGGGAACAGAAGAATCTGGCAAAGCAGAAGATCAGTACCAGGGTCCAGTAAAATTAGGTAGGGACAACAGGTGGCAGAGCAGCAAAATCCAGAGAGCCAGCAACAAACTCCATTGAATTCATCAGGGGGTGATGTCAGCAGAATCCAAAAATGCAGAAATAATAGAGGGGCTGGGTGGGGGGCGGTGGGCAGACAAATCTAAAAAATCATGTAACCAAAGTTCCAAGGAAGGGACAAGAAAGAGGCACGCCGTAGATCCCAAAGTGACCACAACAAGGATACAGAGGAGAGGAGTAGCACGAGTTTGAAAAAATGTGGCTGCACACTTCAGGGCTGCAGAAGGCAGGCGATATCAAATAAGTGGTGACAACAACAAAGGGCATAGAGGTCTGTTGGAATGAAAGGAAAGTCTAGGGCATATGTGTGACAGAGTCACAAATGGTCAACAGAATAAATTGCCATATGGACAGCTAACCGTCTTTCTGACTTTCATGCAGGCAAGCGAAAGGATGAGGAGCTAAAGTGTTAAGACCTGGAGGTCGGCCAGACTCACCAGCAGAAGAATGGCGGGAGTAATTTACTCTGAGGGAAAACCCCCCAGCTAAACAGGGCTCCGAACCCTTAAGTCAGAAGGAATCTCTTGCCCTGAACAAGCCCAGAGCATAGCAATTCACTCCAAAGTCCATATCTTAGAGCAAGCAGGAGGTTAGCAGCATATTTACTGCCCCATGACTTCAAATAACTGAAATGCCAAGTCTTGTTTTCCCATGCCATCTCATGAAACTGCTTCTAGCCGCCAAGCCAAAGTCAGATCTGGCACTCTGTGGTGCCCCCTTGCCAAGACCCAAAATGTTGAGTCTCACTATTCAAGACCTACTTGACCTATGCTCACTACTGTCCCTCCAGCCCCTGTGCACTTTTTCTATGTCTAGGCCCCCGCACTCCCGGACACTTTGCCATCAAATGAGTGGCAGAGTGGAATGGCGGGGGTTGGCAGCAGGATTGCCTTAGATGCTCCTGAGAACAGAGGGCACAAACATGTGGATAGGAAGTGGGCAGCCCGTCTCCCATCACACCTTGCACTTTCCATGACTGCATGGGACACCATAACTTACTCTAAACACTAGATGCCTTTCTGGTGCACTGAACTCACTGGTGCAACTTCCATCTGTCTTTCCACAATCTAGGATACCCACAACCATAACTGAGGAATAGGGGTTGGATAACGCAATTCGTAAGCCCCTTTCTTTATCTCTCATTTTCTTCCATAATCCAGGATACCCACAGCCATAGCCGAGGGCTAGGTGTTGGAGAACAGAGGCCCCATTCTGCACTCCTCATTACTAATCTGCAAGAATACATGGACACATCCAACAAGCAAGGAGGGGCAGGATTGGGGGTAGTGGGGATGCAAGCCAGCACCTACTCTTAAACAGGTATGACATCTATGCCCCAACTCGTTGAGGGTGGGCAAGTGCACAGCAACGAGTGGCAAGCCCTGCGATTGTGAAATCGGTCTCTCTCTGCTAGCTGTTCAATGGTATGGTGATACAAGAGAAGAGGATGGATCCAGTATTTCTTTCGGCTGCAGACTCTGGTGTCCACACTATGCACGCCATGCTACAGCGCGCCAGCAGCCGAATGGCAACAAGGGAGCACAAGGCACACTTCCACAGCAACTACTTCCATTCTGTTCCCTCACCCCCGCAGCATCAAGAAGCGGGACCATGAGCAGAGATTGTATGAGCAATATGACAAAATTAGGAAAGGATATGGATTGCCAGTGAAGGCAACTGAAGGAAAACAATATGGAAAAACTGCTGGGGAGATACTGTAGCACTGAAATCCCCTGCTCCAACCCCAGGGTTTGAAATTGCCAATAGCTGGAGCTATTTAACTCCTGGGGACCCCAAACATTATTTTGAAATGGGTCGCCACAAGCCCACACACATCTTCATCCAGGCCCGCTATCCATTTAGTTTGGCCACCCATGACCGTTTTTTAAGAGCTGTGTCTGGTTGTTGGATTGAAAGACAATAAACCAACGTGCATCCCTCCCTTGGGTAGCAGTCTGAGTCTCTAGACTCAGAAGCCAAGGGCGTAACAGCAGAAGCGGACTCGGAGAGTTTTAAGGTGTGTGTCAGCCTGCCAGCCGCCCTTTTGTCAGAAAAGTGTACCCATTAGGCAGCAATTAATGGAAAATGGGTCATGGTGGCAAGCTCACCTTCAGTGACCCTTTCATGTGCAAAATTCCATCTCTTCATGCAAAGTGCTAATGCTAGGGCTTTTAATTTTAATGACCCATATGTATTTCAAAGCAAAGTCCAGACAACAATTATCACCAGTTATTTAATTTATTTGTGAAAGAAAAGGAAAGGTAAACGGTATATTTATAGTTTTGTTGGAAAGCAAAACAAAAGGTACTTTTTCTTTCAAAACTGCACATTTTATTTACACCTCCATTATGTTAGGTTTTGTTTACACCTATTTTCAAAAAGCAAGCAATGTTTATTAATAATACAACCAACCCACAGAAGACTAAAGACACAGGGAGCTGTAACAGTGTCATGCGTGAATCCAGTCCTGCCTCCTTTTTTGCATTCGGTCACTTACAGCTGTGCATTGGTGTATGAGAAGCAACACTATGAATACCTGAATGCAGAGAAACACTTGGCACCGGATGAAGCACTCGCACCACAGACATGGAGCGAGGCAATATGAATCTCTGCCTCGCAACCGCCACATAAAGTAAGGCAGCAGTGGTGGAAAAGAAGCTGACAAGGGGTCAGTGTTTGCTTATTTGCCAATACCAATCTGCATTTGATTTGCAGTACACACATTTGGGAAAAGCTAAAACTACAAGTCCCAGAATGCAAACACTGATGAATGAACAGCCAGGTCTGGTGACATGTTATGGGACCAGTTCTCTATGCTTAAATCTTTTTTGGAAATTAGCCCCTCTCTTAGACCCATGTATCTATTCAATTTCAAGTGAGAGTTACACCATTCATGGCCTCTAGGCCTACATTAGCCTTTAAACCTGCTGTTTGTAGATCTGTATTTCCATTGGGGAAAAATGAAACTTCCAGACCCTCAAGAATATTGCGACATGCAATTGAACATTTTGCGACATACAAAAGTACATTTTGATGCACAAAATTATACTTATTGCAGCATTTTTGCTTCACATTTTTTATTGTCTGGAGGTTGCTAGAAGGTCAAGTTGCAAGAAAGAGGTAGTGTGTTTGAGGCTGCAGAAAAAAACTCTTATTTTCACCTTTTGTATGCAGTTTCTGCTATCAAGTTTAATAGAGTCCCAGATGTCCCCGGCTTGACAGAACAGTATTTGTTTTGCTCTACGTTTTTGGTTTATTGTGCAAGCCTCTTTCATATTATTAACTTTATTAATCGTTACCATTTGTAATGACACAAATATTCCCCATCTATGTTCTCCAATCTCACCAAGCACCGACATGCCCCCACTCACCAACACCCTCACACTCACCAATTCACCATAACTTGCACTCACTGTGCCAGTCATGCGTAAACATACCTGTTCTGTCACACTGTCAATCCACAACTTGCATTCCCGTTTCTGCTACACTCCCAACCATGCTCTCAACTCACACCTTATGCTCAGTTCCTCCTGCAATCTACAGCAATTCATTAATTCTTTCTCACTCCTCCATCTTGCAACTTTCCTCACTGTCTTTCACGCTCTTCTCCCACCCTTTCTCCAAATCTGCAGCTCGCTCCCTCCTTCTGGACCACTGATCTCACTCATCGCTCCCCCTCTGGCTTTCTACTCCCCCTCTCTCCTTTTCCCCCTCATGTGATTACTATTTTTTAATTTTGTAAAAATTCAGATCTTTTAGGGTGTAAAAACAGAGGATTTCCCAGGTATTTGTGCAAAACGGACAATTTTGCAGTATTTTCAGTGTTTGGGAAAACGCTGTAAGCTGGGGGTCTGATTATTGAGTGAGATAGCAAGATATCTATAGTATTGCTGTATGATATGTTTAATAAGTGCAACAACAAAGATGAATTGGGGAAATATAATACCGGGCCATTGTCTGTGTAAGGCTAGGCGGAACTAGGAGAAGTTAGGTAAATGATCAGTGTCATCTATTGATCTGGCAAGATGGTCAAGCGGGTTAATGCACATCTTATTAAAATCTGAACAGCTTCACAGTCACTGGAATCAATTTTGTCATAACCAGCTCAGGTTTTCATGTTTTCTAGGTGAAAAATATAATTTTGCGAGATGTCAATTCAATTATTAATTTTAATAATGCAGATTGCATTTAAAAAAACGAGCATATGTACAATCAAATTCTCTTCTTTTGCTATTGTGCTCATTTTGAAATCTACAAAGAGGGCGTGACTTGGCAAAGGCTCCATGTCCAGTTTTGTCTTCAAACAAAAAGGTGGCAACCCTACATCCATGGTTCCCAGTGCTTTAAGTGGGGTGGGGCAAGCCAGGGCATAGTTGTGGCAGTCTCCAAAGAGGGCTACCGGGACTGGGCTCATCCCCGACTAGCCCTAGCCACCCCGACCCTTCAGGCAGCCAGTTTAACTGTGTGGAGCTGCTTGGTTAAAGGGCTGCCTGCAGGTGTCAACACTTTGGATTCGAAACAATAAGAGGCATTACCTCTTCTTTTTTCTAATCCAAAGAGATGACACCTGCAGTCAGCCCTTTAACCGTACAGCACTGCTTGGTTAAAAAGCTTTGTGTTGGGGCTTTACTCAGAAACAAAAGGAGGGGCTGGGTAACCCAGCCGCCCTCCTGTTTCTGGGTTAAGAGCCGACACACAGCAGAGGGCCCTTTCACTCAAGGAGCCGAGACCCTGACAGGCAACGATTTTACCACACGGCTCCTTGTATGTGTCACGGATTTAAAGACACGTCACACTCCAGACCAGGACTCTTTCCACTGGCTAGGGATGTGGTGCACAAAGAAAACGCTTTTAAGTTTATTAATGTCAGATTTAGCTTTGAGAAGGCAGCCAACCCGTCTCACACCCCACTTGACGTACACCCCGTGTCGCAATGGACCATGAACCAGGCCGGTGTGTAATAATGAAATATTTATTTATTTTAAAAATTCAAATGTAAGTCAATCAGATTCAAGATTGGGCAGCAATCACCAATGTGGTGATAATTAGACAGCAAAATGAAAGGATACACTTAATTTAACTTTCTAACATCAGACACATCACTGCAAAATGAATGAAAGCAGGATTAGTTTTGGGTAATACTTTTAAATGGCACCACGGTTATGCATTCCCCTGGCAACACTCCCTCAAACCCCTGTTAACCAGGCTTTGTGTGGCTGGAGAGGAGTAGCAAGGAGTCAGTTATACTAGACAAAAATCAGATTGAAAATCCAACCTACCACCACTGAATGGGGGGCCAAAATTGGATTGAACCCTTGAAAAATGAGCATAATGGCACTCGGAATTACTGAATAGTTATTTTACATGTGCGGTTGAATGGTTAAACAACATTCAGACAGGTAAGAAAATCGCCTTTCGGAAGGAAAAACAGTGCAGCAAGAATCACACGTGGCAAAATTGCACTTTCTTCGTTTTCACAGGTTTAAAACAAGCAAACGGCTTCAGAAATGAGTTAAACATACATAATCGAAAATCGGTTTTACTGATGAGGTACAAAGGCACATAACAGGTATGATACTAAAGTGAAAGGGTGACTCGTGATGGGTGACAGCATGGGATTCTTTATATGATTTGTGTTACTGCAACTATATTTTAGTGGCTATATTATTAAATAGAGACACGGTACGCAAGGGGGTTAATTTGCAAGGTTAACCTATTCACACCGCGTTCATCTCTATGGGAAATTAATTAATTTATTCAAAATAGTACTAAGGACTTACACAACGGACTGAGATGACTTGGAATGCAAGACAATTCTGACAATTTAAGAATTTACTAGGGTATTTATAGGATTTTTATAGGGTTGGACAGAATGCAAGGTAGCCAAGTGGTGTATGCAGCTTTTTGGTTACTGGGGAGGGGTGATACTTACAATATGCACTTGAATTGGGTAGTTTGGACAGCTAACCAGGTCTCTGGACAGCGGACAAGGATCTGGTCACTGCACAGCGGCTTGGCTCTCCTTTAAGGGAACAGTGGGGCAACCGGTGTCTGGTCACAGTGGACAGCGGGGTGCATCAGCTGTGCAGACAGGTCTGGTCACTGGATTCTCCCAAAGGGGTCTGCAGCCTTTCCTCCTTTCTCCCTGAATTATTGGGATTTTTGTAGGGTTTAGTTCTGGATAGTGGCTCTGTCTGGATAGGCAGTTCTGCTTGGATAGGAGGTTCTGCCTGGATCTGTATCAGCTACTTCTGGTCTGGCTCTGGAGTCTGGAGTCTTGCAGAGTGAATGTGGAATGTTGAATGTCTGGATCTCTGGATTTTGAGTGTCCTGGATTTAGAATGTTTTGAATTATGAATGTCGGATTTTTGAATGTCCTCGCTCCCTCTATGCATCCTCCATTTATAAGCAGGATGACATCAGAGGATTTCTACTATGTGGGCGGAAATAACCTGGACATACCTTTAAGATAGGATAGGTCAGGCTGTGGATGTCGCTGCCTCCCTTTAAGCAGATTGGACCCAGGGAAGTGACATCAGTTTTAGGGTGTGTGTTTTATGATATGCTTTGTTATACCACAGTTATTTTTGCCAAAATCAGTTATGAAACAAAACCCTTATATTTACAATTGTTATCCTCCTGAAAATTAGATAGGCAGCCCCCATATTTTACAAGGAATATGTCATCCCAAATCCCAAGTTTGTGCAATGCTCTTTTGTCCTTCTGGCAATCTTTTGCCATTTCTATGGAAACCATTTCACCTAAAATTCAACAATTGGCTACACATAAGCCTATCAATGTCGGGCATATTTCCATGAAATTTTATATCTGTGTCATGTATGCTTTCCTCAGAAATGCCTCTTAAATGCCCTTTGCGTCCCCCCACATGCTAGGAAGACCCAAATATATTGCTGAAACAAAAATTACATTAAAAGCCATCATAATTTCACATGACTACTTATTCAGATTACTAAAATAAATGTCTTAATGTAAAAAGTCTTTTAAATCAAATGGGCCGGCTTTGTTCCCAAAAGTGGGCAGTCTTTCCAACCCCCCCAGCCAAATGTCTTTCCCTGGTGTCAACTTTGCACAGAGGTTGCCATGACTTCTCCTTTGAGTTCCTTCAGTTTGAATGCAGGGAATTTCACACTTCTAAGGCAAACCCATGGGTTGGAATCCCCCTTTGTTCTTAGGAGCATCTCTGCAATGCAGTCGGTGGCATCCTCTAATTATCACACCTGTCAGCCCAAAGAGCAGGGTCCCTGCCCTTGCAGCCTCAAATCACGGGGATGTGCGACACTTGGCCTTTGAGCCAAACTGGTCTAACAGGAATGCCTGCCTCAGTTAGCCTGTTAAAGTTCTTTTTGTGGAGAAAATAAAATACGAGTTAAATATACCCATTTTTCTTTGCAGCTTTTCTTCCCCAAATGTACAGTTGTGTTTTTGGGCATTTCACAGTATTCTTTCCCATTTAGCTGTCATAACATCATTTTATTTCTCTGCAAGGCAAAGTTCATTTTATTTTTATGTCCATTTAACAGAATGTGGTTTCACTCGCATTTTGCTTTCTGAAAGCTTTCATAGCTCTGGTCAATTTCTACACACCAGAATATGCTCAAGAAATTGGTTCTTTGAAACTAACACCAAGCAAAGAAAGAGAGAGCTTCTTTTGAAGAGCTGTGCGTGTGTTAATTTGTTGCAAAAAGTGAACGCTGGCCATACGGGCTGAAATGAATTTCTCTGCTCTTCACAGATTTTATTTGACAAATTCAGTTCAGGGAGGAATGTCCCTCATTTGATGATGTTCATCCTGTTCATCCTGAATATAGATGGGCATGGCTGTGTTTTACTGGAACCAAACTGTAATGTTTAAAGATGGAAATAGCACCAGTGCAAGGTCATTTTAAACACAGAACATTTTCTTTTTCAGTTTGAAGTTTTGAGGCTGACGGCATAGCAGCGCTGAGCCATTCTGCCTTTGAATTCCTCTTTTTGGATTCACATGAAGAAATACATGCAGCCATTCTCGGGGTGTCTATGCTCCAACTCACCCCATGTGTGCTCAGCAGACACAGCGCAGCCATTACTTCTGTAACTGCTAAAAATGCAATTTTGGGGGTGCAGGGGAATATGTGCTCAGCAGACACAGCGCAGCCATTATCTTGGGGATTTCTGCTGAGGTATTAAATGTACCCCACATATGAAAGGCCTGCCTGCTGGGTGTTGTGGACACAGGACAGCTGGTGCGCATTGGTGTAACACCTTTGGTGCACCCAGCATCGCCTTTTGTTTAATTGCAGGCTCAGAGCCCTGATTTAGAACAAAAAGGAGGGATTGGGTGCACAAAGGTAGTGCCAGAGTGCCTAGAGAGCTAGCCTGAGCCACAACCAGTCTGTGTGTTGGCCCAGGGTCCCACTGTCAGAGGGAGCCCGGAAGGCACCAGTGTCTGCCTCAACTGCTGTGCAGCTTCCATTTACGAAGCTCGCTTGAGGCCACAGTGTCACGTCCCGTGGCTCTCTAGAGAGACACTCATTCCTAAAGACCCATCAAATGCTGCAGGCCCTTTAATGACTGCTTATCACTTTCTTTCTTCAAACGGTGCATTCAAGTGGGGGTGATTTAGTTTCTGTGTTAAGAAATGCAAATAGGCATTTTCATTCTGAAAGCACACACAAAGCACCAGTTAGCTTTCTAAATCTACGCTGTCCTCCAGGGCAATTACAATAATTGTGTATTTGTATAGCGCACCAAACCCATAGCCATCAAGAGGCTGTTATAGACATAGGTTACAGTAGGAACAATGCAAACACAGGGTCAAGACGATGTACAGAGTTCGGTCATAGTAAAGGAAGTCACACAAGGTTGCTGTGGAGGAAGTAGAACAAGGTTACTGTATACTGGAGCCATCCTCTGGAGGGGATATGCTAATGTTTAATTGTCTAATGTGAACAGCCAGGTTTCGAGTTTTTTCCTGAAGGACCGATAGGAGGTATCAGCTCTAGGTTGGGCAGGTAGGGCATTCCAGTGTTTGGCTGCTACTAGCAGAAAGATGCGTCTTTCCGATTTTTTAAGTTTATATTTGGGTGTTAGAAGCATGTTTGCCTGGGATGTTCTTGTTGGTCTTTTCGCTTGCGTTTTCTTAAATGACTTTCGAAAGGACTCTCACTCTGGAAGCAAGTGGGAAGCAAGTGGGCATTCCTATATATCAAACTAAACCATTTTAAATTAGCTACATTATTTTCAGATGTTCATATTTAATGCACCAAAAGAAGTGTATTTTTGGTAGAATGTGATATTTGTATCAAATCATATATGAACCCTGCATTTGTCAAACACAAACACAAACAGCAGGGTTCAGAATTGACGGAAGCTGGGTACCATTTTGTTCCTGCTTGTTGCCTACAAGAGCCTGGTTAGCTTGATACCAACATCTACCAGGAGGTACTTTTGGCTCCACAGGCCAACTGATGTTGAACACACAGTTGAATTTAACTCTGTGCATTCTATAAAGAAATTTTAGGGGACATATAAACAGCATTTAAAGCATAAGGGGTCATAAATAATGGCCACAATGATATGTTTTAGTCTTATGTGGAAATAGATTTGAGGAACCCTATGCACTAGCTCTTTGATCCCCAGTAGTAGCCCCTGGTCATTGTCTAATGCTGGATACCCAGGAGCTACTTTTAGCTCCTGCCTATCCAATCGTTATTTTGTCCCATGAAACAGGTAACCTTTTCACACATTACATGTTGTGATACATCTTGAAGATACATATTCAAAACCCAAAGGCCATTTCTTTGCGTTTTGCTGTGAATTGCATTCTGGTATTTGTAGTCTCCCAGTAGTCTCCCAGTCAAGATGGGGGACTAATGCCACAATTGTACACTTTTTGTTGAACATATTTCTGTAAAGATCTATATATTTTAGTCGGTACCTTACTATGGTATGTGTACTTTTGTGGTCATCTTTATAAAGCAGGTTATTGTTGGAAGCCAGACGTGGGTTTGAGGAGGGGGGATGATGAGCGGGCAAGCGAGTTCTGAATATTTGCCCACGATGTGGCAAGCGAGGTTGCAATCCTGGATACTGGTGCAGTTATTTTTCCCCAATTGTGTCCATGTACTGCTTTTCAGGGCACAAGTATAGGATACATGTGGGTGGACAGCGCAACTTTTTTCAGAAGCATACACCCCCTCCCTGTGCCCACCCACCGCCCCTAACACCTCCTAAGGTGTTTTTAAGGTCTGCAAGCTTGCTCAAGCATTTGGCTACCAGGATTTTACCCAGGTTATCATGTTTCCAGTGCAGACACTTACCCACAAGACACATTAAATGATCAACAAAGCACATGCTCGTATTGGGATTTTTTATTTTTTTATTTTATTGTTTTGGTTTATTCAAACCTTAACATTCAGTACACAAGAAAAAACAGAAAAAAGTCATCAGTACACATCATAAAACCTAGGAGAAAAAGCACCATTTGTTAAATACATCTAAAAACACTATTAATTCATAATTAAATCCAGTCCTAACATACAACATTCATTCTAACCGTTCAGGCTATGGCTTAACCAAATTTAAAAACTCAAAAAATGATGCAAATCCCAAACCGTCTGAAGTACTGTTAACACAGATGCATCGTTGCCACAGGAACTCAATTGAGATTGTGCTAAAAGAACTACACAGCTTTACCATAAAGACAGACCTCTGTGTGCTTAAAACCGAACTTTACAATAAAAGGTTTACAAGTTTCCAGTTTCCCCAGAGTACCACAGAACCTGCAAGCAGTATCATCAAATTGTATTGTCCCATGCCTCAAAAGTACTTCCTTGGATAACAACAGGTTCCATCTTAATTTGAGAAGCAAGTATTTATTAGGAAACTGATATAAAATATACAAGGCTTTCCCCTCTTTTCTTGTGTTCCTTCGACAGGTCATGCAACAAGGGATAATAAGGGAATCTCTCTAAAGTCGCCACCCAATCTTTATTGAAGAGAGCCTTTTTAACTTTGTCCGGATTGCCCAACAATGTATCCCTCTCCAATGCAAGGTCTCCCAAAATCTTGTCACAGTTGTTGGCCAACGGAACAAAAACATAAGTGTACCCGCCTGTTAAGATGGATTTCTGAACTCTGACCTGGAGGGCAGAGGTTCAGACGGCCAGCCTAGTTTCTTGGAACAGGGTAACCTCTGGACAAGCCAGACCAATCATGGTAGCTATGGCAGGCGGTCAAGCTAGGTCTCAGGAGGGGTGAGGGTGACTGAAGGACCTCAATGAGCACACAAAGCAAGGACACTTACGAATTACTCCAGACAGGTGTTATATCAAAAATATAGACACATTTATTACAAGGCCTTTGTAACATAGACCATAGCAAAAGAATCACAGTAACACTAAGTAAACCAACACAACACTATCAATACAATGTCCATTGGGGTCTAAAGGGGTTAAATGCACAAAATATGTCGACAACCTAGATGGGAAGGAAACAGGCAGTGCAGATAGTACTTCGACATCGACAACACGTCTAAGAGGCAGTCCAAGCCCTAAGAAGAGAGGAGGCTTGTGTTCAATAGTACATGCAATGCAAGCGCACGCGGTTGTTCCAATGGGCAAAAGAGGGTCTCTTTAGGGGTCTCTAGCAGCTCTGGAAGGTGGATGAGGCGATGAAGAACAAGTTCCCACTATTCAGGGAGGACCTCCACTTGAAGGCAGAGGCAGTTCCAGAGTGCGGGATGGAGTTGCTAGTTCGCACTAGCAGTGGAAAGGAAAGGAGCCCCGAGGGGCCACTTGTGCGTAAAAGGGGCCCTTGGTGCCAGGGGTCACAATTTAGTGTTGCAAGTACTCACCGGTCCCCGGCGCACTTGGACCCAAACTATGCCCGTTCAGTCCACTCAGTTTGCAGTTTCGAATGCGAAAAAAGGACATCTCTGCGGCTTTCAGTTCCTGAGATACAGCGATGATTCCCAAACGAGACAGTGGCAATTTCTCCGCTCTGGGTGGATGAATCGACCCAGTTTCACTGCAGCAGGCTTCAGGGTTAAGAGGGTCACAAATGCAGCGTACTTGCCAATGACGTTGTTGCGGCAGGGCAACACGGTAACCGTGTTTACTCCGGTCCTGGTGCACTCTTCTCACTTCAGACCTGGGAATGCCAAGTGTACAAAATTCGGTAGGAGGATGCCGGGGTCAGAGTGCTAGCAGTATACCAAGTTTTGAGGGCCTCCTCAAAACGATGGCGGAGACAGAGCAAAGGTCCTGCGTAAGCTGGTGAGCCCACTGGTTGGCCCAGGGACACTTCTGAGAAAGCTTACTTGCAGGTTTTGGTGAAGGTGCCGAGAATAGTTGGTCCCACTATTCCAATGGGTTCAAGCGTCTTCACAGACCTTCTAGGATGACCAGATGCAGAGGAGTCCCACGGGACGACAGCGGGCTCAGGGTGGCAAACCTTCCAGCGGGTCACCAGCGGTTCCTCAACTCGGCTTCCTACTTGCAAGACACTTGGATCTGATCCTTTGTTCAGTGAGAACTCAGGAGATTGATATGGGAGGGGTGTTTTTGGCCTCCTCTTAGCCAAAGTTCCCTTTGCGCCAAAACGAAGAGGACCCAGTGGGAGATCTGCTCACAAACACATACTCCATACGTGGACCAATCACGGACCACGGTGGTCCCAGTCATTCAGGGCACTCCAGACTCTCTGGCACCCAGGATGTGTATTGGACTCAGACGTTCCAACCCACATCCTGGAGGCACATACACAAGGCATGCAGAAGCTTGCGAAAGCATTGGGTTTCGCGGAAAAGTGCATGACCAAATAAGGACTGACCCGGGTCGACTCAACCTGGGCAAGGTGAAGGGGCAAGATGGCCAAAGGACAGGACAAAGATCCTTGTGGCATGGCCATTTTGGAGCCTGGCCACCTATTTGTGCCAAATGTGGTTAACATGGCAGGAAAGGGCTAAAAATAATGCAAAAAGATAGCTGCCACCAGTCCTGTCCATGACACATCTGCACAGTTCATAAAAAGTCCAGCGAGAGTATCTAGGGCCTTTGGAGAAAATGACTATATACCCAAGTGGCTGTATGGTAAGATACATTGCACACTTGTTACATGTTGCACAAAAGTTGCAACATGGGAAAAGGACTAAGGGAAACAACGTCTCCTAGTACTGACTGTCTTAAGGGCATATCAGTTTCCCCATGAAAAGTGAGCGAAAGCCCAGAGGAGTGCAGCTGAAGGCTGGGCTTCTCTGGCAAAGTCAGTCAATGGTGTCTAAACAGCAGCAAAAAGTTTGGGGGTGTACACATGGACGGAAATGTACATGCAATTATGAAATCTTTCCTAACACCACCCAACGTGGAGTTCAATAACAATTGTGCCCTTAGAGCTTCATACATCGAATCGGCATAATAGCATTTATTATTTTACTAAACTAAGAATTGTTTTTCAATTCACTTGAGCCCCAAGTGAGATTAGGCCCAACTCATAGCAGATAGCCGCCATTGGTATCGAATTAGGGACTTTCAAAACATCTCCTCCACACCAACAGCTCAATTGTTTCGAGACGACCCAGGACTGACTCACTTAGGCATTTGGCACCATAAACGAATTTCGGAATTATCTTCCCCTCATAAAAGTGGAAAGTGGATTGCAGGCTTTATAGAAAATCTAAACTTGCTATCCAATTTCACAAGTTGTACAGATAAGGCTATGGCTTTTATAAAATCAGTTTGTAATTTGGTCAACCGATGTGTAGACAACGTCCATTGTTGAAGATGGAAAAGGAACAATGAGAATAACTTAAAATCAGCATTGATTAAGGAAATTGGTCTATCATGTTTTGGTTAATTTCTCAGGGCTCGCTTGTAGATGGGGACTTTAGTAGCCAATTCCCATAAGGATGGAAACACGCCTGTACGTATGATACTCGAGAAACAAAGAGTCATGATCTTCCCCCACGTGCAGAGGTCTGACTTAAAAATACGATTCTTCAGACCATTCAAGCATAACTTGATCAAGGACAGAATTTATTCCAACTCAATCTGCAGACACCATTTGTTGTTTAAAGTACCCTACTCTAAACAGACTAGTTCCATTTCCCCCCCTCCAAATTGCCATACAGATTAGACACTGCATTTAACTGAGTTAGAGAGAGCCCAGCGTCAAGTGTATTTACCAACTGCCAAAAAACTCTATTAGAACACACAACAGAACTTCTGTGTCCTTCTGCATCAGAGTTGCATGGCGACGCTTACAATCATTTTTGTAACTTTGTTTTATCTTTTTAATTTTGGACACAGTATACCCCAAGTCCACATTCGTTCTCTTAACCAAGAGTATCTCCCTTCTGATTTGAGGTTGTCCACACTAGCTCCTCGTCTTAAGAGACTGAGTATTTTTCCTATTCAAGATCATATCAAACTCTTGCGTGCAAAAAGCCTTCATTTTCCAGTTGAGACCAGTTTGCCTCCAAATGCGTGCTAGAAACTCATTTAGACCTTGTATATTCTTCAAGGACCACCCTAATCTAGTTCCCCTTACATTTGGTCAGAGATTGTATGGACCCCCTTTTATGATGGTAGCCTTTTTAATCTCAAATTCTGGCAATAACAAGCTATGGTCAATCCACCCGTGATCTACAATTTGGAAATTCACACACTTACCCTGCAAATCGTAATCTGTGTAGATATAGTGAAGGGTGGACAGGCTCAGCACCCTATGCCACGTAGCAGTTTTTGAGATATCACCTACATATAAGTAATTTAATACATACAGTTCCAATGCACCTAGCATGATATTCCACTTCCTACCTGCACAGGTCTCTGCATCCAAGTTATTTTAAGTCCATAATGAAATCCCTCAGGTTCCTGCTCACTTTCAATCAATAGACAATGTGCCTTTAAATCTCTGGCCAAAAGTACATTCCCATGCTCTCTCCCAACCTGCCAATTCTCAACGCAAATCAAAATTTGTCCCAGCAACTTGTCCAAGACAGCTACCCCCAGGTGCCATTATTCCTTAATCAGCATGAGATCACACCCCATCTGCTTATTACAAAGAGCAACCGCAATGGCGCCAAAGGGCGGTGGTAAAGATTCAACCACATCAAAACCGAGCATAGATTTAATAACGGTGATAAGGGCCACCCAAGGGGCCTCTTATCCGTTTTGGCTTAGCAGCTTGAAAGAAAAACTTCCTAGCCATGAGGAGTATTAATTAGCTAGTTCTCCTGTAGCATAATGCAATCAGCATTCCTTAAGCATGAAACCAGTTGTACATTTGCTTGCAGCTGGGAATTTCCCCTAGAGTTCCAGGAAATTAGTTTAAGAAGACGGCCTGAAAAATCATCGATACACACCATTGCCCCCCAACATCCTCCTTTGTGGAAGTATGAACTACACCTTCATCATGCTGCTTGCTTTCCCCAGAGAGCGGGATTGACGGTAGCCCAGTCAATACTGTTAGATTGTTTGAATTCTATAGTTATGAACAAACCTAGGACAACAACCCTACAAATCCACTGTAATTCTAAAAAGGCACCCCCATGCACCTTTCCAACTTGTGGAACCTCCATGTCTTCAAAGAGGTCAACATCAAAACCCAGGGAATTTAATAATGTTGCCCTTTCAGACAACCATCCTTGATCCAAAATTGAGGATGCCTCTATCAACCGTGTGTCGATCCAAGAACTGAACCCTGTCAAAGTCAAATAAGCACAGCAGGCATAAAGAGGGAATTTCAGAAAAGATTGTCAGGACGTTTCCACGGTTCAGACAAATGGGAGAGTTCTCACCCAAAAGGCTCGTCAACCAAAGACTATGTGCTCCCTTCATTTTCACAGTCCCATTCTTCCCTTCACCTCCCACAGTACGATATTAAGCAGTCAACTGATTTTCCTGTAATGGGTCAGGATTCCTAGCACTTCTCAGAATACTAAAAGTACCACCACAATTTGGAACCTGACTATTACAAGCTTGACCAAAATCAATGGGACCTCCCTTTTCACATGAGTTAAGTGGGGTCTGTTTTATTTTTTGACTCATGGGGAAAAACTCCCTGCAGGACCGCCTCTTTAGCAGTTTTGGGGATGTAGAATTTCGGTAATAGCCTTTCAACCCCCCTATCAACTGTGGGAAGCAGCACGGTTGATATGCTGCGGGGCTCAACACCACAGATGACTAAAAGGCCTACTTGCGCTCTCCACCAATGCCTGCACCCTGAATATCCTGATCACAAAGCGTGAAACCCGGTCTAAAAATGGGTAACGTCCTCATTACTTTCTCGTCACCTCTGACTTGGGACCCAGATTAAAGGCCAGTCCGCCTAAGGGCCCCTGATAAGGTCCGAGTTCGTCTCGAGTGGGCAAGCGGGTTTCAGAGTCAGCTCCACGTGGCTCCATATTTACTATTAACCTCAAAGATTCATTACTCAGAGATCCCCTGGCTAAGAGCGCAGCCAGTAAGACAGACAATGAACCAGAGTCTGACTGCAGACAAGCAACTGATTGTTCAGCCTGAGAGCTCTGAGAACAAGAAAGTCCTGAGAGCACCTGCTGTAACCCAAAAGACCCCTGGTCGCTTGTACAGGCATCTGTGGCAACTCTGGGCAATTTTCATCATCAGGCTCAATTCCCGAACCCAATTTCCGATTGTATACAGTATCAACTAAGACACAATGAACTAACCCCACTACCCCCCGGCATACAGCCGAATACCACCTTTCAGGGTGTGTTAGCCCCACCTCATAGGCAATCCACCCAGATTGGTTAGGGCTACCCAGGAGTTGAGGATTACCAACATCAACCGCTTCAATTGCTTCTAGGTAAGGGGCAATAAACCCTAAAGGCGGTTTTCTTTACACCCTTTCTCCCTTCCCATAGAAACAACAGTAGAGAGATTATGCATAAAGGCTCTTTTTTGTAGCTTTTGATTTTTTGATTTTTCAAGGTTAGGGATTTTTCGAGGTTTCACATTTATCGGGCCCCCCCCCACCTGGCACAAACAGACCAATTGGAGAAACACATTTTCCATGATCATGAAAGTCAATCAAGTTCCCCATCTTCGCAGACATTTGAGTTCAGGGAACAAGGCAACAGGGGGTAATGAAGTTCCTTTTGCACAGCAGGTGTAACTTCAATAATTTCCACACTCTGGTCCAGAGTAGCGTCACACTCAATTGTCACACATGTAGGATCCAAGTCCACACCCATTGTTAAATCCCCCTTTATTTATTTTTTTAAGTTTTATTGATTTTAAACTAAACAAAACAGATTATAGTACACACAAAACCTTTAACAGTTTAAAAGAATCATAAAGCCAGTCCTCCCTCAATCCCAGGTTTCCCACACAGTTATAATATTCTTACAATTTTCCTGGGATGTATTAGATCACATGTAGAGCAGACATCGAAGTTACCTTGCTAGTTTCTCCCTTTATTTTAGCTAATCATTGCATGTACAAATTTCAGCATAGCTAGAGTGGGCCCTTTTTGATGACCAATCAAGATCCAGTCCCAATAATCTTCAGAGCTTAGAGTTCCTCTCCTATAGGATCCCATATAGTTTGCTCGCTCTGTATTGAGACTTTCACATATAATAGGGATGTGGTAGAGGGATTCTACGTCATCTTTCTTCTTAGAGAATCGACAAGTATTGTTCTCAATCCCCTTTTGCTGACGTTTAGACAACATTTCTCTTGTTGGCCTAATGTTCATCCATCAGCGAAGTAGAAGGTCCCTATAAAATGGAGATGGGAACGTACATAGATATGATGGCAGTTCATTTAAGCTTTTTTTTTCTATCCACCATTTAAATGAATATAACATAGTTGGTCTTGATTTGCATGTTTGAACCAATCAGCTCTTTCCAGATGTGACTTTACTTTCATCGGATTGCCCTTTAATAGGGCAAGATCCACCTCCCAGGACTGTAATCTCTCCATCATTTCTTCATACGACTGTGCTAGCAGCTTTTCCTTAGACTCTTTTTCTAAACATAATATGTAGTAGGGGGCTGAGGGATCTTGCATAATACATTTTCTGAAGAAAGAAATTTCCTTCCACAGAACAATGGAGGTCATTGATGATAAACGTAATTCATGGCGAATTTTGGTGGTTGATAAGCACGTAGGTAGCCTTACAATTTTTCACATTTGTGGCCATATTTTTTTGTTTAGATATGATAGAGTCTCGGCTCTGTAGGTTAGAATTTGTATAACCTTTTGATGATAAAAAGTTAGAATCGGTAGCAGGGAAAAGGCCCATAACGTCTGTGGATGGCAATTCCTTAATTCGTCAGCGATTGAAGTTTCAATTTCAGCCAGGACACATGAGCACTTTCATTCATGTTTCTATTCATTTTCACGCCCAGATATATGATGGTATCAACCACTTCCATGCCCAAATCACCAACCCTCCAGCAGAACGCTGTTTTATTCCTTTCCCTGGGAGTGAACATGATTAGGATTTGGGATTTCCCTAAGTTAATTTTCATACCATTGGTGCTTAGATAGTTATTGAAGGCTACTATTCTCCGTTGCAGACCAATTTCTGCATGATCTAAAAAGACAATATCCGCCGCATACAGCAGCCATGCCAGCTCGCATCCATCAAGTTTAACAGCTGCCCCTCTTGACACACAGGCCACCTGAGCACTCAAGTCTTCAACGTTAACATTGATGTCAGCCTGGATCAAAGTGGGTGCTTTTACTTTAGCCCACATATTGTTGTACAAAGTTACAAATGAGCCAAGTACCAGGTTAAGGGCGGAAACTGTGGGATGTGTTAAATAGATTCTCTTGTACACATCTCGGAGCATTGGGTGAACAACAGACATTTCAGAGTCATCATATGCAGGTGTAACTGGAACCGAGGTAGCATTTGAAAGAAGGCCCCTTGTCTCTGACCTTATATTCTTCTCAATTATATATGTCAGCTTGATGGGAGAGCCCAGAAGAGAGGCATCATCACAAGTCTGCTGAATAACACTATTAGTAATTAAACATCCTGAGGGAGGACTAGGATTTTCACCGTTACCAGCTCGTGGTTCAGCCTAAACCAGATTCATCAACCCTGTCTAAGGGCCTGAAAAAGAAACATTGGGCCTCATTACAAGTCCGTAAGTAACCCTGGCACCTGGCTTGCCGGTAACACCAGGCGATTAATAGCCAGGCGTTCCGGAAAGTCAGACGCCAGTAATTTTAAATCCGCATTCCGATTTCAGTCCCATTTGACTCAAAGGGTATGGGGACCACGGCAGCACCGGCACCGTTAATAACAGTGCTAGTACTTCCGTGAAACTCTGTGGGTGGGTGCCGTTCCACCCGCCAGGTCCATCCTGGCAGTTAGGACAGCATTTGCCTGCAGAGTCACACTGTGCCGGTCCGGTAACAACAGTGCTGGTAGGCTTACCAGCACCATTTTTACTGGACCGGCATAGACATAATGAGGCCCACTGTGTGTCTGCTGGATTCCACTATTCACATTTGGGCCACTATAAGTCAAAGACCGGATGTACCCTTTGCAAGCCAGTCGATCGGACAACACAATTAGAAGATTTCTCGTTACCATCTGTGTCTATTACAAAAGAGTCAACATACTCGATCATGCTTAGGTCATTAACAGTCAAGGAATCACCGGCCTCCCCATTATTGTTCAAGTGAGACGCCATTTTATCCACATGAATACAATCGTCCATCAAATGAGTAAGTCGAGTTGGGGGGCCTCTCTAAAGGCAGTAACTGCCTTGTGATTTTTTGGGGAAAAAATTCATGATCAGCAGATCCACTCTGGGGGTTTGAAAATGACATGCATAAAGCACCTGGAAAGCAACCGACAAATTGGCCTGATTTAACCGACCATACCTTGGCCTGCTGCATGTACCAGATTTACAGATCCCAAACGCAAGATATTAGAATTTCCTCTTTGTTGCCCACTGGCCAGGAACACCATAGCCTCTTGACCCACATCCCCCAAATTCGTTCTCAATGTGACAACAAGCTCATCTTCTCAGTCCGTAGAGTCATAGACGTCCAACATCTTAGTGAATGTTTTCAGGTTTGTGGTTGCAACACATGCGCCGTCCAGGCCAGGCTGACTTTTTAAACCCCTGCGTGACATTTAGTCAATATAGATATTTATTACTGTTTTGCTTTACATTTCATGTGCTTATATAATATTTCATTTATAGCAATGCCTTGGAGGCAAAACACTTTACATAATAAAGTAGCCTTTCACAGTAAACTAACTATAAACTATATACATTGTCATAGAAATATGTTGAGCAATAAGAGTATATAATAATAATTTTATTGTGATTTAGTTCAAATATTAGAACTTTACACAAAATATCACATAAAACATTACAATGTACCATATAAGTACTGACAACAATAATAAAGCACATCTTTCGTAATTATGCAAAGTTACAAAAATACAAACTTCATAGAACTTCATAATTCTTCACACTATAAGGATACATGTAAAAGATTACATATATAAAATAGGAAACACTAATATTACACAAGTGTACACATATCTAAAAAGCACATTATCAGTGAATCCCAAGTAAATCATTTAAACAATAAAAACAAACAATAAAAACAGTAAAACTGATCAAATCGATTCAGCCAAACTAAATTAAGTTGGTAGCAATAATTTTCTAACCTGGATCCACACTCTATACAGGGCAAGTTGGGACGATATTGTATATGAGGTAAGACAGTAGGCCTAAAAGGAATCTCCAACAATACTCTCATAACTATGAAGAAGTTTTCCCAATAGATTCATATATAACAGACCCAATTTGGGGCAAGAGGTAAGGACATGTCTGGCAGTTTCCAAGGTGCTTGAATTCTTACAAATACGGCAGGTCCTATAGTTTAAAACTAGGCCCTGTTGAACACCTGTAATAGCGAGGACCTGAAGTTGATTTGTTTGAAGCCTTAGCAGGAAATCTCTTACTGCCGGATCAGGGCATAATAATAAGTAAGGCTGCGTTCTCCTGTACCTGTGTATTACATGAACCACAGCGTCATACCCTTTCAATCTTTCACGGTGAGAATAATTTTCACACCAATGATTTAATTTACGCATAAAAGATTTTTTCAAGTGAATAAATGATTGTATTTTCTTTTCTGCGTGAATCCAACCAATCTCGAGGAAAAGTGATTCAGAGTATGGCTTTAATGTTATTCTCCCCATCCTGCATGCAAAGTCACAATAGCATCATGAAGATTAATGTGAGCCTAACAAATCCCCCGGGGGTTTTAAAGCCATAGTCGTTATTTCATAAAGCATGCAGCATTATGCGCCCTTCTCACTCCTGATCACTCCCTCCCATACCCATTTCTAAAGGGGCACATGTCCCTGCTAATAGTTCACCCCCACTCCCTCTCATCAGTGCCCAACAAGAGAGCCCCTCTGCTGCCCGGAGCTCCTTGGTACATTGTCCTGGCAGGTTCAGAAAGGGTAAGGTGTTGTGCTGTCAGGAAAATGAGCGTGCTGAGCAGGAATTGCCAGCAGGACACATTTCCCGTTGGGCACCCTCATTGAGGTCACCGAACCAGAGACACATGTCCCACTAACAAATGTCCCACTAACAAATGTCCCAGTGAGGCTCGCATGGCAACATGTTACTTTAACTTGTCACGATACATTTGGGATCTACAGACTCATTCTGCGATATCACTGATATCACTACTGATGCAAACTAGGGAGCCCCACACATCTTTTGCTGCCCAGGGCCCCACAAATCCTAGGGCCGGCTCTGAGTGCATGCAGCTCTTAACAGATCCCCCAACCCTCCCTTAGGCAAGGGGCAGATCTTGATAGGGTGCGTGCTTTAAGTATACCCAAACCTATGCCACGTGTAATGTCGTCCATTTCTGTTTCATGAGACATCCATCTCATCGTCTTCCCATGTTGTTTAGTAGTGGAGAGTACAGGGGTTTTGGTCACGTGGAAAGGCAGGGTTACCGCCGAAACAGGCAGTCTGAGATTAACCAATAAAGAGACAAGAAGCCCTCATAGTGTATCCATCTTAATTGATTACAGTATAATATTGACTCTGTTTGAAGATCCAACATTGGCAACAAGGTTTTTCGCTCCCTACTTGTGCCGCGGCGGTGAGCAGTCCGCTCCCCTTTTCACGGTCGCACTTGTCATCAGGCATATGCAAGGTGCCCTACCCAGCAGCACGGCGGACACACAGAGGCTGCCTGTGTAGCAACACGTCAGAGCTGCTCCAGGGCAGGGGCTGCCTATGTTGCAGGCATCAGGCGGCTGAATCCCTACATCAACATATCGGCTGCATCACAGTGCGCGTTGAGGGCGGTGCAGAACACCACCATCCGAAGCATGTCACTTCATATTTCCAGCCTGTCCACACATACGCTGCTGAATCAACGTGATAGCACAGTGTCCAGCTGCCTGTCCCAGCATATATTCTGTCTACATTGATTGCATGCTCATTGTGGTGTTAGAGAGCACAGTGAAACTTCAAGGTGAGGCCTACCAGCCAGTTTACCATTAAAAAATATCAATGTCGGATGAGGATGAGGTCAGCAGCTCCACGGCCCAGTCCACATCATCCTCCTCCCATAATCTAACCAACAGGGAGGAGGTCAGTCATGAATCCCTACGATTACAGGTGGTGCCGCCTTTTGACATTTCTGACACCAGCAGTTTGGCACCACGCTGGAACAGATGGTTAAAAGAGCTGAACATTTATATTGATGCAACTGGGGTTCGAGAGGAGCGTTGTCTATGAGGGATCCTCATGCACTCCCTGGGGCCAGTAGTAAGAGACATCTTATTTGAAATGCTTGAAAGCTTCATTGACTCATTAAACAACTACTTTGCCCCATTAAGAAATGTAGATTATGAAAGACATACATGTCACACATCGACACAGGAAAAAGGTGAAACCTTGGATAATTTTGTCATGACACTAAGGAAATTTGTCAAATATTGTGATTTTGACCATTCAACAGATGAAGCATTAAAATCACAAGTGATTGCTGGTTGGGAGTCGGCTGATTTCTGGAAAGAAACTACTACAAAAGACTTGTACTCTTGAGAAAATGTTGATGCTAGCTAGGGCTGACATGGCAGTCTCGATGCAAGCAGAGTCTCTGGGCAACATCAAAATCACTCAAGCACAAACTACGCCGCCCGTCTGCCAAATGAGGTCATCAGAGAAGCCCACCAATAAAGAGCAGCATAAATGTTATCGATGTGGATACAATTTCCCTCATGTAGGCCCATGTCAGGCTATTGGTCGTTCTTGTGATTGGAAATGGTTTGCACCCCTGCACCAATCAGTATGCTAAAATATAAAATACATTCAACGGATGACCGACTGGAGAGAGCCAATCAGGTACGCTGAATGTTCCCAGTCCAGAAAGTGGAGATCCCCCACCAGCAGACAAAAACCGTTGATGAGTAGGTGTCGAGGATCCCCTTGTATGAGTAAGCAGCAGCAGGACAGAAGGCAGGATAATCGCAATATGTCCACACCCGAGGCAAGAAAGTTGACACGGCAAAAATTAAGATATGTAGAGACTGCGACAAGATAAACAGATCAAGTTGCACATTCATTTGGACATCAAACCATTTGCACAGCCTCATTGAGGGATTCCATTAAACATTCAAAAACAAGTTGAAGATAAAATTCAGTCGTTCCTCAGTCAAGGCATCATTGAACACGCGACAAGACCCACACCATGGGTGTCGCAAATGTACCCTTAGCTAAGAAAGAAAATGGAGGAAGCATTCGCATTTGTATAGACATGAAAGGCCCAACCCTGCACAATCGAGATCAAGAAACTGTGTATTCTGGCCTACAGAAACCACTAGTTGAGGGTCGGGAGCCAGCTCTTCATAATGAATCTAGACCTACCCCTATTATATCTAAGAACCAGGCACAGTTTAAAAAACACCACTGTTTGCTAATCAAATGTAGAGGTTCTCCCTTTAACAGGTATGATCTTAACCGTGCAAGCTTCCTGAATATTTGTGCAGAGATTACAGCTTTGGAAGATTTAACGTCTACTGATATTGACCTTGTTGAGTTTACCAACCCTCCAGATCTTTCTGAGGCACGACTGTATATTCGGTCGGGCGTCATACTTAATACCTTATGGCTAGTCCGAACAGCTTTGTACAACATAGGTTTTATCCTTAGTCAGGACCCTGTGATGAATACACAGATTATAGCTTCATCCATCATGCCACAGTCAAGAATATATGGCGATAAAACCTCTGCCCAAGTAAATTCAGAACTAAATTCTTATAAAGCATGGGTGAACCAAGATTGCAATCAATCATCATAACAATCCCAGTAAGACAAATATATTAGCCTGCTCTCATGGAACACAAGGGGTTTCAAACACCTTATTAATAGCAGTAACCTTGATATTCTAAAATATGACATAATAGTCCTACAGGAAACGTGGCTAAGCCTCATTCCAACATGGGACTTGTACGAAGTATATCTTGTACCTGCGATCATCACACTTGTTGGTAGACCTATGGTGGGCCTTGTGACTGCTTTTCGAAAAGGTCGAGACTTTGCAATTATCTCACAGCAGTCTCCTTCACCTTGCTTCCAAATTATAAAATTTAAACAGAATGCAATTACTTGTGCAATCATTAACATCTATTGGGGAAAAAAACATCTAACATCGGATGAATTCTTTAACTATCTTAATAAAATTCTAGACCAATTTTCACAAGATGCATCCATTCTGGCCATTTTTATAATGGGTGATTTAAATTTGCATTTACTGCCTGGCTCAACATATGTAGCTACTCAAACAACTGATGAACAACATTGGTTAATGCTAATGCAAAACAGGACCTTTTCAATGCTAAACGGTACAGTTCCAGGTGATGTTCCTCACCGAACCACCTGGCATAATGAGGACAGTTACTCCACCTTGGATTATGTATATGTTAACGATCAGCTTCTCTCTAATATCATCTCCTTAGAAATTAGACAAACAAAAATGAGTGCCCATAGCCAGCTAGTGGTAACTTGTAGATGGCCGACCCTGATCCCGAGAACTTATAATTCAAATTTTACGAACCTTCATGCTAACATCGCGGGAAATCATATGAAATGGTCCAAAACTAAACTGTTGAATAATGCATATAGTGATTCCACAGGGGAGGACAACCCTTGTTACATACATACTATGCAATTATTTTCACTGGCTTCCTCAAATGTCCGAGGTTTTCACGCAAAACATTTACATACCTTTGACATTGAGGTAAAAGATAGGAAGCTTGAACTGAGAAGGCAAGTGAAAAGTCTATTAAAAGGTCCACTAGAACTTTTTGTAATAACCATAAAGAAATAAAACAATTAAAAGCTTGTTATAAAAGATGGTTACTCAATCGTTGTGCGTTTCAATATCAGCGCGACGGCGAAGCTATGATGAAGCAAATAATTTTAAAATCTTCAGGGAGCATATGGGCTCTCCTGAACGCTGCATGTCATCAACACCAAATTACACTTCAAATTAATTCCATTTCTGAAAGCAATTGGGAAGTGTATTTTTCCAATATTTACAACTCCCCATTGCCTGATATTGGTTTGGAGTGGAATAAAATTGATTGTAAGCATGAAATCCAATTTATTCAAGATGATATTTTGCATTGCATAGCCAAATTAAGTACGTCTAGAGCAGCAGGGCCTGATGGCCTACATAACGCGCAAATTAAGAAGGACAAAGAAATATGGTCTGAAATATTACATCTCATTTTTAAAGAGATCATGAAATCTAGGAAATTGCCTCTATCATGGCAAACATCAGTGATTATCCCCATATTTAAAAAAGGAGATCGAACAAACCCTGCATCTTACAGACCAATCACCTTATTAGATTGTCCAGGAACATTTTTTGCTTGGTTGGTTCTGAAGGAGTTTAACAAGTGGTTGGACAGTTTGAACTACCGTGATCCCTGTCAAACAGGCTTTATTCCTGGCCTAGGCACTGCCATTAATCTAACAGCTCTGCATGCCATCATTATACAGGGTAAAGAGATGAAAAAACCAACATATGCCGCTTTCGTGGACTTTAGGTCCGCATTTGATCTTGTCCCAAGAGAATTGCTCTTCAAGAAGTTATTAGATCTAAAATGTCCTTGGTACATATTGAAATGGATTGTGGAGTTTCACTCCAACACATCCATACAAATTAGGCTAAACAATCTTGGCCTATTGTCTGCACCAATAAGAACGGCTTGCGGCTTGAAGCAGGGGTGCCTTTTGGCATCTGCCTTATTCAACTTTTTCATATGGGATATTGGAATTGGGTTTTCTAATGTTATTACTGATCCAGTGAAACTTCAAAGATCGAGAATTAACTGGCTTCTCTATGCGGATGACATGGTTCTTATCTCTCAAACACCGATTGGCTTGCGTAATATGCTAACTGTACTAGATACTTATGCTAGCAAAAAATATATTAGCATTAATCTTGTGAAGACTCAAGTCATTCAATTTGGGGAAAGAAAGAGCCAAAAAAGTAAACAATGGTATCTGCAAAAAGTTCAACTGAAGGTTGTACATTCATACATATACCTGGGTATTTGCGTCTAAGATGACATCACAGACAAACCATATGAGGAACATCTACTGATAAAACAAAAAACAGCCTTGTCTCAGATGTCCCTGATTCGCAAAAAGTATTGTAAATTTTCAATCAATCCTTTAATTGTCTATTTTAAACAAAAATATATACCCACTATATTGTATGGATCAGAGGCCAAGAAATGTCAAACCTATCCCTATTGGCTAAAGTTTGAAAGCATCTACTGGAAAAAATCTCCGATATTGCCTATGCCTGAATCCATGTGTATCATCAGACATGAGTTGGGGTTGCTCTTAATTTATGCTATATATAAGTGGAAAATTTGCCAACTATTTAGGAAATGTATAATGAAAGAGAACAGGAATGGTCTACTTGTCATACTGTCTAATTATTTGCTATACTCTAATGATAAATTTCCAAAGAGTTGGCGCACATTTGCTTATAAAATTCTGAATGATGCCAACATTTCTCATGAATTATTAATTGAGAACCCAGATAAAGCAAAATCCAAACTTTGGAAGAACGATTGGATCAAAACAAGAATGGCTTGCTCGACACTGCAAAAAGTCACCCAAAACCCATTCGATCACAAATGTTTTGGTCAAACTGAAAAATATCTGATCCAATCTCCGAGCCCGTATCAGCGCTCGGATTTTATGAGATTCAGGTTAAATATATGGCCTACAAAGGAAATAATGGCAAAATGGGGTAAAATCCCAAAGGAAAGCATTCAGTTCCGCTTTTGTATGAAGGGTAATGAGACTTTGAAACATCTAGTAGTGGAATGTAGAGCCTTACTGCCTGCACGAATATTCTATTTTAAACATTTGTTTGATATTAATCATGTACTAGATATGGATGAACTATGGACAAGACTATTCGTGGGAAATTCTAAATCCCTAAGATATGCAACTGTAAAGTATCTCAAACAATTGATGCCTAAACCAACCAGTAAATCTGGGATACATGAAACACCAAAGCCTCACCAAATATGAATTAATACCTTTTCTATCCAAATGCAATGAATTACTTAAAAATCACTCAAAAATGATCATGGATATCACTTAATGTTTATTATGTTTCAAATGCAAAACATAAATAACCCAAATGTGAAGAACACATATGATGTAGTTCAGTAAATATCTGGTATTTTTACTCTTGTAATGTTTTAAACTAATCCACTTTTCTTGTTTGTTTTTTGTATGTATATGTTGAAAGGTTAGATTAACCTCTGACCAAAACAACAATAAATAAAATAAAAAAATATTGTATAGACATGAGGGCTCCAAATGTAGTGATTAAGAAAGACACCTCTCACCCAGAATGACAGACATGATGCATCTACTGCATGGATCTAAGGTCTTTTCTAAGTTAGATCTAAACAAAGGGTACCATCAACTAGAACTGCATTCTGAGTCTCGTTATATCACCACCTTTTCTACACATCTGGGGTTATTTCGAAACAAGAGACTCCGTTTTGGAGACTGATCTGTAGCTGAGCTTCTTCAAAATGAGATACAAGTAATCAAGCATATACCACAATGTCTAAACTACAGTGAAGACATCTTGTTCTTTGGGGCCACGCAGGAGGTGCATGATGATACATTGTGTTTAGTAAGCATTGCACTGGAGGATGCTAGCTAGACATTAAACGCAGCAAAATAAGAGTTCAGCAAGTCAAAATTAATGTTTTTTGGTCATATTCTCAACGGATGGGTTACAACCTCACCAAGACGAAGTAAAATCTCTCATTGCCACACCAACGCCCACATCGACATCTGCCATGCAAGCTTTTCTGGGCATGGCCAGTTATTGTACAAGATGCATACAAGATTCTGCATCTGTGAGCACGCCTTTAAGTCTCCTAACTGGAAAAGGGAAAAAATGTGCATGGTCTAAGGAGTGTGAATAAGCATTTTAAAAAATAAAGACAAGCGTCTCGTTTGTTTCCTGCATGGCCTACTGTGACCCGGACCTAGGGACAGAGCTAACTGTTGTCGCAAGCCCCGTGGGTCTAGGTACTATTCTGGCACAATTCAAGCCAGGCGCCTCTTCGCCCCGCCGAATTGTGGCATATGCGAGCCGCAGCTTGTCACCCACAGAATGTGCATATTCTCAACCTGAAAAGGAAAGCCTGCCAGTAGTCTGGCGTGTGAACACTAGCACTTATTTCTATACAGCCAAAGGTTTACCATCATCACAGATTACCAAGCACTGATAACCATTCATGGCAAGCCAAATGCCAAGATGACTCCTGTATCGCACGCTAAGGACTTTGACTGCAGGAATGCTCCTTTGACATCATTCACCGTCACAGGAAAGACAGCAATCCAGCAGACTTTTTGGCCACATATCCACTGCCTTCAAAGGAAGCAACACAATCAACCAAGGCAGATCAACATATAAATTACCAGGAGGCATACACCAGGATTCAAGGATTCCGTGTTAATGGGAGTAAAGGACATGGTATCAGGGAGGTGGCATGAGTCATACAAAGGGGAAGGCACTCTGCCGGAAAGTGAACGGAAGCTACTAAAGACATTTAATTTATTGAAGAAGGTACTATATATCACCACAGAAGGTCTGTTGCTAAAGTAAAATCGCCTTGTCATCCCTGAGGCCCTTGAAGACAGGGTGATCAATCTGGCACACACAGGACACAGAGGAATCATCTCCACCAAGCGACAACTTCGTACAAAAGGTATGGTTCACTCATATGGACACCAATATACAGAAGGCGCCAGAAAACTGTATTACATGCAAGGCAGTAGCGCCATGCGCTTTTCCTGAACCGTTGAAAATGACACTTATGCCATTAAAAGTGTGGGATGAAGTAGCGGTTGACATGTTTGAACCTTTGGCAAATGGAAAACATGCACTAGCTATCAAGGACGAAATATCTCGATTTCCTGAAGTACATAGTCCATTCAACCCACACTGTCATCCCAGCACGATAAAACATTTGCAGACTATGGCATTCCGGCAACAGTACAATCTGACAATGGCCCACCGTTCAGTGGACATGACATTGCAATGTTTGCTGAGCACCTAGGCTTCCAACATTGAAAGGTCACACCCTTGTGGCCTCAAGCCAATGGTACCGTAGAACGATTCATGGCCAATCTGAAACACACACTCTAAGTGTGCTGCATCACAAAAGGGACTTTCATGCAAGCCATCTGTACCCAAGTAAGGGATTATCGATGCACTCCGCTCAGCTCAACGGGAGTATATACTTCAGAATTGATGGTCGGCAGGGTCATAAAAAACACACTTCTGCAGGCTCTGAGGCCCGCGTCCGTTTCAGATGCAGAATCAAAAGCTCAAAGCAAATATATGCACAGGAGAAGGACCGGATTTGCAAATAGGAGATCTGGTTTTAGTGTGCCAACTGCAAGGGTCAAAAGAAGCACCTCCTTTCAATCCTGAGTCTCTAACCATAACTGCCATCAAAGGGTCCATGGTGTCGGCGGAGTGCCTGTGTTGCAATATCACCAGAAACTCCTTGTTCTTCAAAAAGGTGGGAAGTGAAGCTTGTGGCGGTGAAGATCATGCCAGCTCAGAGAGCTCATCTGAAAGCGGATCTGATTTCATGGACAGTGAACGAGACACTAATGATAGTGACAGCGAGATGGAAAGCGGCAGCCTGGTGATTAGGAGCCCGACAAAGAGGGCTGTTCGAAGAACCACAAGATGGATTGAAGAAATGGAGAATTGGGGGCATGTATTCTCGTATGTAGGGGTAGGGAGATGTAATGTCATCTGTTTATGTTTGATGAGACATCTGGCTCATCCCCTTCCCATATTTAGTAGTGGAGGGCACAGGGGTTTGAGTCACGTGGAAAGGAGGGGCTACCACCGAAAAGAGGCAGTCTGAGATTAACCAATAAATTGACAAGAAGCCCTTGTAGTGTCTCCGTCTTTATCGATTATAGCATAATATTCCCTGTTTGAAGATCTTCAACTACGCCCCCTAACAAGATTGATTTAGCATCCCATTTAAAGCACTGATGATTACTATATTGGCCCTCCATTTACCCGTATCAATTAATATATTGACATTTTCAGCTGGTTCACCATCCTCACGCATGAGGATCCCTTTCCTAGGGATCTGCGCAGTCTAAATAAATGTGTTTCTATAAACCTACCTAACAGCGTGCATGCTTTCTATCTTCGCGCTGGAGATGTGCGATAGCCGAGGTAGACATGGGATGCTGCGTAAATTCCAGGAAATGGAACGTGCTTAAAATCACGTGAAGAGGCGGAGAGGGAAGTGTTGTTAGGGTCCATTTATCCGATGGGAACTGGACACTACCGAGTATAACCTTAATCTGGTCTGTTGCCAGACGGGAGGCGTATATACCGCAGCGTTGAGTCCTGTAATCTACAAAAGGTCAAGCATAAGATAGGTGGTTATGATTTTGATTTATACACGTCAGTCAGCATTACCCTGAAATGTAAACCTGGGCACGACCAAACTTCGACAAGCAACATCTTGCTGTGAGGTGAAAACTGGGGTTGAGCCAGTTGAAAACCGTTTACGTCAGCATGGTCCAACTTGTTGAAGTATCGGAGTGAGTGTCATTGCGGTGGCGTATATTTATGTACCTTTTTGTAACCAAGTAGAGAGTTCTGGTAAAATGACACAAAGTTCCAATGGGAAAAGAAGGTTCATCATACAAGTACATTAGCCACCAGGGACTGTTGCAATATGCTTTTATTTCAGAGGCTACAGATAAGGATTATTTGACTTAAAATAATAATAGCACATAACTACGTTTATCAAGTGCAGCCTTCAGTGGAGGGGATGAGCAGGCCAAAACTGTTAGCTGGCTGTAGAAAGGCAACTGGGCAGGGTGGGAGAGTGTTGCTGAGATGTTATACATTTAGACCTTCTTGGAAGTCATGTCTTCTTTCCTATTCCTGCGGCAACATGTGCAGTAAAATGCGCTGTTTTGACATGAGGATGAGTATGGCTCCTGCGCTTCACTCAGTATGGGAACTTTTGCCCCCATAGCGAAAATCAAAAGCTGTCAGAAAGTGATATCTTAAAGTGAAAGATACACATTTGGTTCACTTTACCTTTTCCCTTAGAACAAAGTGCACCAGACAAAGGAGCATTGGCCTTTCAAGTCATTGCCAACAGAAGAATAACCTGAGAGAGGATATTTTTCATGAAATACGCTGGCTACGTATAAAATGTGCTCACATTTTTTCACCCAGCAATATCTAGTGAAATATTCCCAAGAAAACAAAATCCCAATATGTGCATGTGCTTCGAGGATCATGTTATGCGTTGTGTGCAAGTGTCTGCACTGGAAACATGACAACCTGGGTGAAATCCTGGTAGCCAAATGCTTGCTTGATCAGACTTGCCGACCTAAAAACCTCCAAGGAGGTCACGTCCACCCTCTAACAAAAGTTACGCTGTCCAGCCACATGTATTCTTTACTTGTTCCCTGAAAAGCAGAAAAATGACCACAACTGGGTAAAAAGAACTGCACCAATCTACCGGACTGCAAGCTTTCTTGCCACATCTTGGGCAAATATTCAGGACTCGTTTGCCCTCTCATCATTCCCCCTCAACCCCATGTTTGGCTTTCAACAATACTCTGCTTTATAAAGAGGACTTGAAAAGTACACATACCATTGTAAGGTACCCACTCAAATATATAAATCATTACAGAAATATATTAAGCATAAAGTGTACAATTGTTGCATTAATCTCCCATATGTATATGAACATAAGAAAATAATTTTGCTAATTTTAAACTGTTTTGTTTGATAGTGTAGTGATGCACAAAATTGCAAATTGGCCAATCAGGGCTTTAGATGACAGCATTAGCCGCTGAAAGCCAATAGTTTATTCAAAGTATGTGTGCTAAAAATGCTGACAGTAGTCTGTTGTAGCACTTCCATTATGCAGTAGTGAGCTACAAGGAATATGCAGGCCTAGTAGGAGTGGTAGGCCACATTATGCATTGTAGATAGACAGGCAGGGCGAAGGCCCCAGTTCTGTAGCTAATAGACATTATTGGAGTGTTTGGAACATTATGGCACCTATATAGCGCTTAGATAGCCAATTTTAAGCGCTATGAACACTAAGCTATGAGTGCATGCCTTTTAGAGCTTGCTCACATAGGGTTAATTCATCTCGACTTCTCTTAGAATATTCTGCCTTTCTAACTGTAGCCCTGCATGGCTTCGTAAACAAATCCTCTTTTCTCTGGGAAGGCACTGATAAGACATTCCTGAGTTTTCGCGCAAATGGGCTCCAAGCAGGGAGGGGCACAGAAAAGGAGCACAGTGGAAATTCACAGAGTTGGGTTTTTCCATGAGCAAGCCTATATTTTGCACAGGGAAAGTTCTGGAACTGTGCGTCATGGACTGACAGCACAAGATTATAAAAATGCATGCCCACATGACTCAGGTGGGAGATCGATCTGTGGACTTAGTTCGAGCAAAATCGAGTGTCCGGAACCTGCTGCTCTGTCGGCACCCTGCAGCGCTGTCTTCTGAGCGGGGCTGGCTACAGCTAGCTTATGAGGGCCAGGGTCTCCCAGTGCTGATTGAAGGGGCGTAAGACTGTGTTTCTCTATGTTTCTCTAAGTTCTATGTTTCTCTATATTTTGTATTTCTCTAAGTTTTGTGTTTTGTAATCTTCTCTAACTTGAATCCCAAGATGTTGCTGAAATGCACTGTTTAGAATAAATGCTAAAACTTTTTGAAGGTGTCATTTGTCACTAGCATGAGTTCACTGCTCGGCACAATAGAACCTGTATTTTGGGCTGAATTGGGTAATTTTTGCTCTCAAGGGCTGGTCCCGAGGAAGATTTTCCCCATATCAAGACATTTGGTGGCAGCTTGGGGATTTGTGCAGAGCAGTGCCTTGCTGTGAAATGACAAATTGTGTGAGAGAACACAGTGCAGAGTGATGAGCAGGCTGTCGCATTTCCTTGGTGGTCTCACTGCAGCTCTGAGAAACCAAAAAAGACAGCATGTTGGTGTCGGCTTGCCGTGGCCGATAGCTTGTGTGGTTAAGACTTTCCCCTTCAGTAAATCAGTCGTGGCTGACTTATTGCTTGGGAACGAAGCCAGGGAGCACAAGGCGATAAACAAGCGGGAAATGGCTATGTTTAAAGCGCTCTGATGAATGGTCAAGAAAGATTTATGTTCAATTAGGAAAGAATTTTATCATGCGGTTTCCCCATTTAAAGTTGCAATTTGGAATGCAAAGTGAGACGGAGTTCTCAACTCTATTCTGTCATGAGGGCAGGAAAAATAGTTGTGAGGATTTGACATGCAAATTGTGAATAGTAATTTAGACATTGTGATCCAGCCCCAGTGTGCTAGCGAGTGAGGGGCTGTAATGTAAGCAGGCGAAGGTTCGCTTTTTAAATGTATGCTTTTGAAGTGTTGACATTCCTGAAGATAACGTGGGAATGAGCCGTGTTTAGGAGAAAGAGTAGCATCTGTGTTGAGAGCCTAAAGGGTTTGTTTTTTGGCACCTGTAAATTCCATGTGCTGGTGGTGAATTCTGTTTAAGGAAACACACTAAAATGGTTACATTGCATTTTAGCTGTGCCATGCTTACAATGGGTGAAAGACTCACTTAAAAAAGAGAGTGAGTGAATGGTATTTGGATTTTCGATTTTTGTGTATTGATTTGGAATTGCAGAATCAGTTTGCAATGGTTTTGGGGGAAAAGACAATTTATATTTTTCTAAATTGCCCCTGGAGTATTTTTGCTGTTCCCACACTATGCCATGGATTAAAGTACTGTTGCGTTATAAGTGATGTATGTTTTGGAAATAGTGACCTGTTAACTGTGATATATGGTGAAAAATGTTGTTGACACATTAACAGCCCACAAGCAATATAGAGTGTGGGTTGCTCTTGCAGAGAAAAATCGTGCAGGGCACTGCACTACACATGGCATGTTTTAAATGCACTGAAATAATTGGTTTTAATTTGGCAATGGTACAACAGAATGACAAATCTGTGTGTGATAAGACAGCACAAAGATTTAGTGGGTTGCGGGTTCTTTTGAAAGATCGCACATTGCATTGGAGTGAGTTTGTGAAGCCAAACTACAAGGTTACGAGGAAAAAGAAAAATGTATGCCTTTACATGGGACATTGATCAGTTTAAAACAGGCTAAAAGACATTTTGCAAAATTACATGGAGTAGAATCTGATGACAAGAAATGTGCCTCTTTTGAAAATAAGAGTCTTGCTGTGCAGAGCTTGTGCCTTGAAGATAACTTGCACTGTCTTGGGCGAGGTGCGCGAAAAAAAAAAAAAAAACTGTTGGAAGGCAGGAAAGCAAACTTGTTCAGTAAAATGGTGTTTACAGAAGCTGGCAGATATGGGAGCTTTTCTGATTTGCTGAAGCAGTGCAGAAAACAGTTAATCTGGATGAACTGTCTGAAACTAGTGCCTTCCATTGAAGCCGCCACAGTTTATGAGTTATAGGCAAAGAGATAAGCTTGCTGCGTGTGTATGGCGCTGCCATGTGCACAGGAAAGATAAACAATGACATTCCTGCATTCCATCCCCTGTGAGAGACACCGTCAGTGTGAGCAAAGACTGAGGAGGGGGGTGCAAAGACAGAATGCTGAAACAGAACTGAAGGCAATAATTGCTCTGAGTGAGAAGATGAAAAAAAGCGCAATCTACCTTACACATGCTGATGTACGCATGCTTTCTGACACTGGCATGCAATAACAGAGCTGATCAGAAGTAAAGAATAAGCCTTTTATCAACACTTAAAGGAAAACAAATGCTGCATGCAGAATGGTAGACTGGGCACATCGCATCTGAACATTTAGGGAACCTGTGCATCTGTGAATGGCTAAGAAAAGACAGCTGCCCATTTCAAGAGAGATTGTCGTGCAAGCTGCATCCCCATGCACCATGTGATGTGATGTGAAGTGAAGAGACATTGCTGTGCAAGCTGCATCCCAGTACTCCATATGATGTGAACTGAAGTAAAGCGCTGTGCACTGGAGAAGAAACCTCTAGGCGCTTTGAGAAGTGAAAATACACAGCTGGCAAAAATGCAAGCTACATTGCCAGGGCTGGAGTAACTGACAAAGACATTATGGCGTTCCAGATGGAAGCAAAACTGACAAAGGTAGCCATTTTTCAAGAAACAACATGCAGATCTGAGTATAACATGAACACTGCACATTAGCCATGATCCAGAAGCCTCACGGCTTAGTGCATGAATGAATGATTTGTTGAAGCAACAAAAGGAACTAATTCAGACTATCACGCTCAAAGGGGTGGCCCAAGAAATCAGCAGACACCCTTTGGGAAAATGACAAGTGGAAAACCAGAGGCTTGAAAGGCACTAGCTGTATGGAGAAAAATAAACAAAGCTGCTTGTGCAACTGCAGGCGGTATGGGACTGAAAGACTTTACCTTTGAAAAATGGAGTGATGCCAGCAGGGCAACCAAAATCAAGATCATGAAACACTGAAAGCAAGTTGGCGCCTGGCATTCGTGATCGCTCTGGTGAAAAAGAAAAGCATTGATCCATTGAGAAGTGCGACCTGGGTACTTATTATATGGCTTTTGTAAAATCACAGATCAGTCTGAGGTACCATTGACCAACTATGATCGCATTGCACAAATGAGTTTGTGATTAGGCAGTTACACCCCGTATAGTTGAGTGTAAATAAGCCTCCAGTAACATGCAGAAGGGTGACAAATAATTGTGGTAGCAATGATAAAGTGTGTAGTTACCTGATGAGACTTCTGAAGGTGGGGGTGGTGTTAAGGGAAGGGGTGGTTAACACTGACATTGTACTTTTGATGAAATCCTAACATTTCTGTTTGTATTTTGCCTAGGCAAAAAACCAAGACAGTTGCGTGCCATGATTGGGATAGATGTGTGCAATTTGCGGGTAACACTAATCAGTCAAACAGACGCATTCTCAGAGAAAGCGAGTCACTGCGAGATGATATGTGAACTTTGAACCTGTCCTGCACCACACTCAATGCTGCTAACATGCATGACGTATGAGGACATTTGTTCTGCAACCTGTGAAAGGTGTCCAACAGAGTAATAACTTTTGCAGAACTGGCACGGTGCAGACTTGGCTAGTTATCAAACATTTGATGCTGCACACTCAAATGAATCAGTTGATGGTTTTAAATAACCTGGTTGATATGTTTTGCCTTTCTTGTTTAAAGGACTGTGGACAATGGGTTGTGGACTGTGACATCATGCACCACAAACAGCTGTGTGACACAGCACTTGAATACTAACACATTGAAAAAAATTGTTTTTAAATGCATCTTTGAGATGAATCTGAAAAAACGAAATGTTTTGCTCTTCCAACTTAATTGCTTTAACCAGAGATATTTTGCCTTTTCTAAAACTACTACATTGCTTGTAGGCAGGAAAATGATTTATGAATTGTTGGGGCAGCAGGATTATGCAAGCAGGAGCGTAATATATTTTGAGATAAAATGAGTGCGCACACCAAAGTTAGTTGTGCGTAGGTTAAGGTTCTTAATTGGAAGTAATGCTGCCAAGTGTGTGAGCTCTAATTTGAAATGGTAACCTTGGAAACACTGGATACTTTTACAGCCAGCCTTAAGGCGGGTAAATGAAACCATGACTGACTTGATATTTGATTTTATGACACAGTGTGTGACACGTTTTTTGTTAAGCCAATCAGTTTCATGTTTTTGTGGGGACAGCTGTCTCCAGCACACTAATGCAAAGAGTCACCTTTTTGATTGTAGACATTTAGTATAATTCCTTCGAAAAGCGTTACAAATGAGTATCCACATGGAATTGCTAGCGTACTGGCCTGGCACATTGTCGGGCATCTTTTGTCACTGACTCATATGACTGATGCTTATGAAATCCTAGGCCCAAATGTTTCAGTGAATGGATCCAACGATTTGTTTTTCTGGCCAAGAACTGCAGCAAGTGTTCTCGCGAAGATTTTATGGACTATAATGTGACTAAATGCATTTCACACAATGGTGTGATGAAACAGCCACTGCCGGATGGTAGTATGGTGTTTGTAGCTAAAACTAATATTGTATATGGTAGGCATCCCAATTGGAGAAGGGCATTCTCCTAGTCACCCAAGGTAGAAACTGTGAACATGTTAAATTTTCCAGTAGTAAGGCAACATTTAAATTATAGGCTGGTAATGCACACCTCTATTATTACAGTGATACACTTAGACATAGATTTATCACGAGGCAATGTTTCCTTAGTACTAACAAGCTGCTACAAATGGAGTCCATTTCTATGGCCCATCACCAGAGTGCGCGTAGCTAAGGCACTAGAGTCATTAATTGCGGGAGCAGCGGGGAGTAACAGGAGCTTTAAACGATTTTGACATAGAAACTGTGCATAATAAGGTAGCCGCTATGGGTTCTGATGCCAGCTCTACTATAAAACTTCTGGCCTAGTGGGGCCCATTGATACGCCCAACACTGCTACAAGTATTGGCCACCACTGGAGATGGCAAAACTTTAGTTATGAAGACATTTTTTCTGCCATAGGGCAGGTCAACAAGACTGCTAAATACACATGATGCATTTTATGGCAAACATTGTTTAATCAGCAGGTGTTGGCTTTTCGCTCCGAGTGGGGGCGACCATCCTCAACCCACTGGCACACAGAGCTACAGTTACCAGCAAACATATGGATCAAATCGCTTGCTTTTGATTGCAAGAATAACACGTGCCATGCTTTAATGCAAATTAGTAGAATTGTTTTTATTTAGATAACCTGGTGCCCATGGGTTCACCTTGCTCATGAAAATTAGATGGTTTCTGGTTGGGTTCCGCATACATGGGGGAAGTGACTAATCACACAGCCCATAGTCACATTTGAATGCCCTGGGATCAGGGGGAGGGTAGGCCCTTAGAGTGAAAGGCTGCCAGGTTTAGAATTGGTAACCATACATAAATGCAATAGTGCATTGTAGATTAGACTACACCGGATTGCCTTGACATTCTAACTGCATGCTGCTTTTTAACTGACAATCAGTTATACAATAATTATTTAGGTATTTTTGTGTAGGCCAGGTTTTGGCTAGAGTAAATATCCATGTTCACTTTGTGTAGGTATTTTTGTGTAGGCCAGGTTTTGGCAAGGGTATATGTCACTGTTCACTTTGTGTACATTTTTGTTTAGGTAGTGTTTTTACTAACCTTGCATGCCAGGCTGACTAACCGCTAGAAGATAGTTTGCTTAAACCTTTTGCAAAGCCCCAAGGTCTTTATCACTGCACTACATACTATGTTGATGGGTATTAGCCAGCATTGTCGCACACACTTTAAATAGGGGTGGAGTATAGTGATACCCAAAATTGCAAATTGGCCAATCAGGGCTTTAGATGACAGCATTAGCCACTGAAAGCCAATAGTTTATTCAAAGTATGTACCAAAAATGCTGACAGTAGTCTGTTCTAGCACTTCCATTACGCAGTAGTGAGCTACAAGGAATATGCAGGCCTAGTAGGAGTGGTAGGTCACATTATGCATTGTAGATAGACAGGCAGGGTGAAGGCCCCAGTTCTGTAGCTAATAGACATTATTGGAGTGTTTGAAACATTATGGCACCTATATAGCGCTTAGATAGCCAATCTTAAGCGCTATGAAAACTAAGCTATGAGTGCATGCCTTTTAGAGCTTGCTCACATAGGGTTAATTCATCTCGACTTCTCTTAGAATATTCTGCCTTTCTAACTGTAGCCCTGCATGGCTTCGTAAACAAATCCTCTTTTCTCTGGGAAGGCACTGATAAGACATTCCTGAGTTTTCGCGCAGATGGGCTCCAAGCAGGGAGGGGCACAGAAAAGGAGCACAGTGGAAATTCACAGAGTTGGGTTTTTCCATGAGCAAGCCTATATTTTGCACAGGGAAAGTTCTGGAACTGTGCGTCATGGACTGACAGCACGAGATTATAAAAATGCATGCCCACATGACTCAGGTGGGAGATCGATCTGTGGACTTGGTTTGAGCAAAATCGAGTGTCCGGAACCAGCTGCTCTGTCGGCACCCTGCAGCGCTGTTCTGTGAGCGGGGCTGGCTATAGCTAGCTTATGAGGGCCAGGGTCTCCCAGTGCTGATTGAAGGGGCGTAAGACTGTGTTTCTCTATGTTTCTCTAAGTTCTATGTTTCTCTATATTTTGTATTTCTCTAAGTTTTGTGTTTTGTAATCTTCTCTAACTTGAATCCCAAGATGTTGCTGAAATTCACTGTTTAGAATAAATGCTAAAACATTTTGAAGGTGTCATTTGTCACTAGCATGAGTTCACTGCTCGGCACAATAGAACCTGTATTTTTAGCTGAATTGGGTAATTCTTGCTCTCAAGAGCTGGTCCCGAGGATGATTTTCCCCATATCAAGACAGATAGATTGCCATTGGCACGGAGGAGAGCGGAGATCTAGGCAGTTAACTGCTGCTTTGTGCGCGCTTTCAGAATGAAAATGCCCATTTGCATTTCTTAACACAGAAACATTCAGAAAATCTCCTCCAAAACAATGGTCTCTTAAATGGTACGTCATTTATAAATCACCCCTACTTCAATGCCCTGCTAAAAGAAAGAAAGTGGTAGGCATTCATTAAAGGGCCTACAGCATCAGTTGGGCTGCTTGGAGCGGGTCTCGCTCTCTATAGAGAGCCGCAGGAGGTTGGAAAGAGAGACAATGGCCTCATGCAAGCTTTGTACATGGAAGTTGCACAGCAGTTGAGGCAGACACTCGTGCCTTGCGGGGCCTCTGACAGCTTATGACAGTGCGGCCCTGGGCCACCACACAGGCTGCCAATGCCTCAGGTGGGCTCTGGCTCAGCAGCCCATGTCTGCCCTCAATACATCTTCAGCATTTACAGATCACATAATGTGTAATCCCTGAGAAGTGAGTTATGACGTGCCGTCAGCTTGTTGCATCACTAGTGTTCCAGGTAGAATGTGCTGATGTCCTGGAACGGGGGTCAGTTGGGGGGAGCTGCTATGAAACAAGCAGCCCTGCGATCCGCAGGACTAATAGAGGACTCGCCTGTAACAGGCTCTGTGGTGCATCTCTTCATTGGGGGACAAATATGAGGCTGTGAGGGCCAGCCAGTGCCTGCGAATCCCCCCTGTTGCTGCAGTGAAGTTGGGCTTTGGGCCTAGTTGAACGTGCTTTGCCTTGCAGTGGGTGCCGTGCCACCTGCTGGTGAGCTGAGCCAGAGGTGGCACCGGGGTGAGCTTGCCCCATGGGCACTGGTCTGGGGCCACAACTCTGTGCAGCCATCCGACTGTGGTTGTACTTTCCAGCCACCTCTGCAATCATGGCTCCCTGGCATCCGTGGCAACCAGGACACGTTGACCAGTTGGGAAGTGCAGCTACATTGTTTCACAGCAAATTACTGAGTTTGTTGCTGGCTGTTGTGCAAGCAGTGCCAAGAGCCTACAGCAGGAGAGTGAGACTGGTACTTGGAACTTGGTGTAGTGTTATTTGCCTCGCCTGGATTGTGCAGCAGGTGGTCTGTGACCTTTCAGCAGCCAGCATACCCTCCCCAACCCCATTCCTGGCTGAGCCAGGAGGTCCCCCCAACCCCCATTTGCTAGGATATTTGAAAACACATAGTTGACACTTAGCTGGTGGGTGGGGTCACATTTGCAGCCAAAAGGAAGCAGCCGGTTCTACTGCACAACCTTGGTCCAGAAGGGCGCAGTGCATACAACAGTCTGTCGGAACCGGTCAAGGAATGGCAGCACAAATGTGATGAGCTCTCCCATAGCTGTGCAGAAGCTTTGGACTCATTTTGCCCGAAAAACAGAACACAGCTTTCAAAACACAAGTTCTTCCAGAGGGCCCAGGAGCCTGTAGAAAACGACGTGCCTGCTCTCAGAACACAAAGTCACGTGTGACTTTGGGCCCCTGGCCAGTTCGGTTATCAGAGATAAATTGGTCCGCTGCACCAATAATCCCAGAGTGCAGGAGAAACTCCTCATCAAGAACTCAACACTGGTAGAAGTAGACAGAGGTGTCGAGCAAACTGAACAATACATGAGACTCACAGTCCACCACTGACGGGGGATTATGTGTTGATTCGGAACCCCAGGGCACAAGTGTCAGGAAATTCCTGGGACCTAAGAAGGTTGTGGCAGAGAAAAATTGAGTGGTGTTGGTTGAAAGAGCCGAGTACAATGGCAAGGTTGGTGCCATACAAGAGGGCAGCCAGCAAGGAGTAACAGTGTTTAGCAACGGGTGAGACTGAGGTGAGGGCAAGCAAGAGAGTGGGACGGCGTCCATTCTGTCAAGGTGATTATTTCTCTGCTTTAAAGTGTTAATAATTGTGCTCTTCTAGTAACTGTAAATTACGGCAATTATTTTGGCCTTTTTCCTTTAGTCATGATTGTTATAACAGCATGCTTTAATTATGTATATTTACTAATGCCATTTTCCTTCAGTTGTTAAATGTTTTGTGTTTCCATTTTGTTCTAAAGTTGTGTTTGCATTTCTTGAAGGGAGGGAGATATGTTATGATGTGCTGTTAGCTTGTTGTGTCGGCAGTGTTCCAGGTAGAATGTGCTGATGTCCTGGAACGTGGGGCAGTTGGTAAGAGGTGCTGTGAAGCAAGCAGTGTTGGCCCTGCGATCCGCTGTTAGCCGGCTCTGTGGTTCATCTTTCTTTAGTTTACTTGTTTAGACCCCATTCACAGTTTGTGTCCCCACCTGCTCCAGCCCGCACCATCCAACAAAGCAAAGGCATGTAGCAAAAATTGGAGGTGGACCAGCATCAGACACCACAGCTGGCCCCTTGCAGGTTAGGGGCTGCATACCTACATGTGAAAGCCATCTTCTTGCCCCCCACCCCCCACCATCCCCTTATCCTCTCAAGCCATAGGCTGCTGCATCGGAGACAAGAAGGTAATATCGCATAACAAAGACCTACACCCGAGTCATCCAGTGGCTAGTTCAGGGAGATCATCGAAACCATCTTGAATATGTGTATAGGCCGAAATATTTAAATGAGATGACTCTAGAGTCATTGCAGAAACTACACCAGGATGAGTTCTGATTACTTCCAGTGGTGATGTTGCATTACTGTTTACTCCAGGACGACCCCTCCCCCATGACAATTTCAGGATGGGTGGGGGATTACTCCAGGATAACTCCCCATGACAACTTCAGGATGGATTGGGGACCCCATGACAGGATGGCTGAGGTTTACTGCAGGATGGTTCCATAACAACTTTAGGATGGGTTTGGAATTGCAAATGATTATTGCAGACAACTTCAGGAGGAGTTATTTAATGATGCTTCCAAAGGATTTAGGAAAAGGGGTTTGATAACCCCAAGTATCCCTTGTGTGTAAAACAGGTGGTATTACTATAGGGTGAGTCTAGTTAGACTTATGGATAGTGTTCTGAAAAATCCCAAGGGAATTTGCAACTGTCACTTTCCACCTTTGCCTTCTATGCTAGAAATTACATTAGGTTTGCTTATTTAGCATACAAAATTACATATCCACCCCACAATGTCA
Source organism: Ambystoma mexicanum (assembly GCF_040938575.1). NCBI lineage: Eukaryota > Metazoa > Chordata > Amphibia > Caudata > Ambystomatidae > Ambystoma > Ambystoma mexicanum. The sequence continues at coordinate 1,528,339,183 of NC_090932.1, forward strand.
TTGACCAACCTATAAACACACTCATTTCAGTTCTCACCTCTAGCTAACATGGCATCACACTCACAAAAACGACCACAATTACAAATCACTGCACTTAAAAAGAAAAACGCTTTCAGTGACCTTAACAGAATCCCTTAAAGGTCTACCTGCATGACAGACTGCCGACAGTCACTTCACCCAATATCACTATGAGCAGCTAACAATTAGTTCGACCATTCACTACACCCAAGAAAACACTTGCTGACCCGACCAGAAGTCAGACAATACCCAATAGCACAAAGAAGTAACATTTACAAGTTGGCACCAACCTACAAATTCACCAGATCAACTGTATAGTTCTACACACAAGAGCACTTGCATCTTCAGTTTCACACAGCAGCATGTGAGCTAAAATTACTTTGTTGATTAGTAGCAGGGGCTGACGTAGCAATCAAACTCGGTTCAGGGGATGTTCCAATTCCAATGCTCTTAAAGACCGTAATCTGAATGATTGAGCAGGTGTGTGGGAACGTGTAGTTGTCACTTCACTGTCTAAACAGGCATGACCGTCATACTGTAACAAGGACACACTGTTGAGAAGAAGTGGCAATATAGTTGAGCTTGTCAAATTAGATCTGTCCGAAAACTTTTGTAGCATACAATTGACGGTCACTTGATAGTCCAATATTTTGTAGTTGTTGCACAGCTACATCTTTGGGAACTGCAACATTACTCAGACATCTGCCCGATATACTGCTGTGTCTTTAAATTGTCCAAGTGAAGTAACAGAGGCGGGTGGCAGAAACTTGGGAGGAATTAAGAACACTAGCCATCCCAGCCAAAAGACTTAGGTTTTCCAGCTTTTTGTGACCATAACTGAACAGCCATTACTACTTTTGGGAATAGTCTGTTTCCACCCATTAGCTTTTACAATAAGATTCTCTTAATTTACTTTAGTTTTTTTCACTGTATCTTCTTCTTGTAGTACACACAACACTCTGTAGTTTTCAAGTGCTTCCAAGATTCCACCAGTAGCTTTTTCTTCTCTGCCTTTCTTTTTAAAGTCTGAATTAGTCCCTCTGCATCACAATAGGTTTTAATTATTTTGCCAAATGTTTTCTGTGTCTTAATACACTGTTTCTTGGCTGCGGGTATCAAAAACTGCAAAATGTGGCTATCTATACAACAGACTTTATACTTGAGCTGTACACTGGGGTAAGTGGCTCCCCGTTTGTGCAGTCCTATCCATCCCCTTGCTTTCATTTAGCTTATTCTTGCACTCTGTGGTGCCTTTCCTCCTTCCCCATGCAGCTACCAACAACTCAGTCTAGCTACACACAAACTCTGGCCTGTACTACGGACCCCAAGGGTGTTCAACCCATAGCGTTTATGCTCTACAAATGCCTAACATCATAAACTATATCATGTAGACCATCTATACTTTAGAGGGTTTCCCTAGAGTAAAGAGATGCTGTAAAAGAGTAGTGGGCATTGTGCAGCCCTCATCAGTATGTGAGAAAAAAAGGGAATGCCTCCACGTAGGGACGTCATAATGTACCCTAAACCCCCAAACATCAAATAGATGAACAAAAAATAAATAAAAAAAACACTGCTTACCTGCTGACTGAAAAGAAGCACAGCTGCTTTGAAATCCTTCACGTATTTGTCTTCTAATTTCAACAAGACCCTCCATTACAATGAAAGGCATGGACCAGTAAAATTTTTTATTGTCCCTACGGGTCGGCCATGTTTTTTTAAGCCTAAGTGGCTCAATTTTAGAAAACTTTCCTATGGACCTTACCCGAGTTTGCGTCCATTAAACGCACGTGAAAACAGGCACCAGGGAGCCGCCATTTTGTGATAATCCCATCACTTGCCGCATCGCCCTGGCTGACCTGCTTCTGCGGCACTAAATCAAATCCCCCACCCCTGAGCCTGTCATCAGCAGACTCGTACCGCCCATTTCCCTACGCCAAAGCACGTCTCGTGTCAACAATCGCTGTGCCTCAGCTAATGACGTGTCGCCATGGAAATGACAGGACGCCTCTTTCCTCAATAAGTATAAACAGACCGTTTCCCAACACACAGCAGCAGATTTTCGATTCCATTCCTCTCTCTGTGTTACTTTGAGTATTCTGTGACTTGTTTCTGTGCTCTGGTCAGCTACCTTCGCCGCTTGTAGCCCGTGTGAACACCTGTACCATCTCTGTAAATTATTTTACTTTGTTTACCACACAATGGCTACAATAATGCCCTACATGTACGAGCCCGAGTATAACGAGGAGGAACTACTGGAAAGGGAAGCACGCAAATACGATGGGGATTCGGACGGCAGTTGGGAGGACGATTCAACAGATGAAGAGCCTGGGCCTAGTCGCATGGACGGCGTCTCCACCTTGTGCACATGCAATCGGTGCGAGTTAATGCCAACCGAGGACGAGAACTGCTGCTGCCGAGAAAACTCGGGATGCCTGGCCTACATTTCGGAAGGCGAGCCACGACTGCAATGCATCACTGAGCTGCCAGACTTCAGGGCAGCCTGCCTAACACGGGCTGTGTTGAGAATAATGATGGTGCTTATGCACGAACTTCGCGCAACTGTTCGTCCTCGTAATCCGAGTAACGAGTAAGTATACTCTGCTTGTCATGCCACTCCTATTTCATGTTCTTCTACTATATCCAAAATTATATATTCATATCATAGTAACGCATGAAAGTCATTCAATAGTGTGCATTGTCTAGATAGCATTTGTCCGTGCAGAATGCCATTAGTTACAAGAATTGTCATTGACAACAAACATTTATTAAACTTATCTTGGTCATTTAAAAACAGTTTGTTTCATTCCTTTTCACAGGTGGTCCAGGCTGGTGGCCTATCGTTCCTTTACATGGTGGCTCCACGGGAGGCTTGGACACCGCGTTCGAAGATTGATACCCGCCTGTGCTGTTCGTGCCATAAGAGAAACGTTCCCGAGTGACAGCGGTCAGTACAGGGGATTTTCTCTCGCTGTGCTGCAACCTGACCTGTATAATCTTTAAAGTCTTGTATTTTTGTGTCATGAAAATAAGATACAAAATAAAACACCACATATATTTTAACAACGGTTGTTTCGATTTTTTAAATGAATCAAGTGTGTCTCCATTCAAGGATGGACGTCAGACATCTGTGCTCCGAATGGGTGAAGGTCTGGTCGCTGTGAAGCAGGGTGGTCACTATCTATCTAAGCTAACATAACATATTCTCGATAATGCATGCACTAAATAACACTTGTTCAAAGTCTTTCAGTAGGTTATGTCTCTATAAAAGTCACACATATATCTATACTAACAATTACCATTGGATTATACAGGCCTTAGGTTAAAGGTCTTGACCACTATAATACATCGGTTGAAGTGTGGGTCTGTGCTCACAAGAATCTCTGGTATGTGGCATTTGTTATTGATAAGCAACGATATACTATCAAAGGCGGTTCGCGCCAGTGGATGAGCGCTGGCATGGGGGGCTGTCAGGGGCACGAAAGGCCAAGGTGCCAAACTGCATGTACACTTCAAAAGGTATCCCATGCCCAGGGGCCATCGCTCACATGGCCTCCTCAGACCCCGTGTCTCCAGCCAGGCCTCCACTTGAAGCAGGCTGCCCCCCTGCAATCCACATAAGTGTGTCTCCATTCAGCAGTCTTCCTGTGCCTTATCTGCACGCCCCAGGCCCCTCCATCCCACCCCCTCTATCAAAGGCAGTTTGCACCCGGGATGAGCGCTGGCATGGGGGGCTGTCACGGGCGCAAACGGCCAAGGTGCCAAACAGCATGTACACTTCAAAAGGTATCCCATGCCCAGGGGCCATCGCTCACATGGCCTCCTCAGACCCCGTGTCTCCAGCCAGGCCTCCACTTGAAGCAGGCTGCCCCCCTGCAATCCACATAAGTGTGTCTCCATTCAGCAGTCTTCCTGTGCCTTATCTGCACGCCCCAGGCCCCTCCATCCCACCCCCTCTATCAAAGGCGGTTCGCACCCGGGATGAGCGCTGGCATGGGGGGCTGTCAGGGGCGCAAACGGCCAAGGTGCCAAACAGCATGTACACTTCAAAAGGTATCTGTTGCATATGGCCTTGCGGCCCTCACATGCATACGCGCACGCACACAAAGTAAGGAGGACACGGGACGCGATGTTACTTGCTACGCATCCCGGCGGCAACTGCCGCACAGACGCAGTTTATTCCAACTGCGCATGCGCAGGTCCACAACGAGGCCCGCGCATGCGCTACATCAAACTGGGACGTCACATCCTTTTTCAACTTTAACCAAAACAGTGTAAACCTTCGGGGTGTGCACACCCCTGCACAACTGGTGACCATGTGGGCGGTCGCATGAATAACTTGAAGTCTCACCTCACTTTCTCAGTTTAGTCACCTGACTCCAGGACGTAGTCCTTGAGATGCCCTGGTAGTCTCCGCTCTCGACGGACAGGGTACCTTGGCGAGATGGTGGGCGGAGTGGCACACTCCAGTTCAGAGCCAGTGGAGTCCCTGTTCTGCTCACCCTCTTGTTCTCCAGGTGGCTCATCCCGACCCACGGATTCCTCCGAAGCCCCGCTCTCAGCGGGTGTTTCAAGTCTTTTGAAGAACGACCGGTTGCGCGTGACTGTTCCTCGGTCGCAGGCTTCCGTCACCATCATGCCCTTTACATGCGTTACCTTCCACGGGCGCGGCTCAAATGGCAGGGACAGCTTCCCCTCGGGGTGCCGGTTTCGGACCAGCACTGTGTCCCCTACTCGCACCTCCTTTTCCTGCAGACCCCTCTGTTCACTTTCTTTGTCGTTACGCCTGGCCCGTTCTTCCTGGACTCCCTCATTGTTTATTATCCCTGGCGGACGGCCTTCCTCTTCCGGTAGCATTCCCCTCGGGCATCGTCCAAACAGTGCTTCGGCGGGAGCCACTCTCGTGGACTGGTGGGGTGTAGTGCGGTATTCTCTTAGAAACTCCACTAGCTTTCTCTCCAGGTCTTCACCGCTGCTGGCGGAAATTCTTAGGACCTTGTTAGGAGTCCGCATCATTCTCTCGGCCTCCCCGTTGGCTCGCGGCCAGAGTGGGGACACTCTGCGATGCCGGATCCCCCTTTCCCGGCGGTAAGTTGCGAACTGGCTGCCCTTGAACGGCGGCCCGTTGTCCGAGCACAGTAGGTCCGGGAACCCATGTGTGGCAAACATTTTGTCCAACGCTTTCGTCGCAAATTCTGTCACTGTCGATTCTACCACTTCCACCTCGGGGTACCTGGACCATTGGTCAACTGCTACCAGAAAGTACATGCCACGACCAGTCGAGCCGAAGTCCACGTGGACGGTTCCCCATGGTTTGCTGCTGCGCTCCATCAACCTTATCGGCGGGGCTCTGTCTCCTAGGGCCGCCGCTTGGCACGCCACACATCTCCTCACGAAGCTCTCCACTCGCCCCTCCAAGTCGGGAACCATACTTTGTGTCTCAGCCGAGCCTTCGTTTTGACAACCCCCTGATGACCAATGTGGGCCAGTTCGAGTACCCTTGTCCTCAGTGCCCGTGGGATGACGATTTGTCTCCCTCGAAGTATTAGCCCATCGTCTGAGACGGAGAGTTCATCCCTCACTTTCCAGAGTGCTTGGAGGTCACTCTGGGCCTCTGCTTGACGACGCGAGTTGTTACGCAGTACCTCCCTCCAATCACCGCTCCTTACGGCGGTCTTGACGATGCTAAAAACCTTGTCCTTGGAGCATTCTGTCGCTATTGCCATTCTTGAGAGTGCCATTGGAAGGGACCCTTCCACCACCTGACACAGCAGCCCATGACATTCGTTCGCCCCAATGTCGGTGACAGAGTTTTCCTTGCTGGGGTGGCGCGACAGGTAGTCGGCCGGGTTGTTCGTTCCTGGTCGGTAAATCAGTTTCACCCCATACTCCATCAGGGCCAGCATCCACCTTTCGATCCTGGGGGGCGGCTTGGATGACACGCCCGCCAGTATGGGCAGTAGCGGCTTGTGGTCAGTCACCACCACGACAGGTTTGCCCAGGATGTATAAACGGAAATGGCGACAGCCCCACAGGATGGCCAACGCCTCCCGTTCGATCTGCGAGTATCTCATTTCCGTGTCTGAAAAGGCCTTACTTGCATAGGCGATGGGACGCATGTCCCCGCAATCATCGGGTTGCAGCAGCACAGCCCCTACTCCCACTGGACTCGCATCGACCACCACCTCCGATTCCACCTTGGGGTTGAAGTATGCCATGGTGTCCCCATCGGATAGGGCGTTTTTCAGGGTCTGGAATGTCTCTTGTTCACTGGCACCCCATTTCCACACGGCGTCTTTCCTTGTTAGCCCTCTGAGCGGTTCTGCCAGCGACGCTAACCCTTTGACGAAACGCCCGCAGTAAGTTACCATCCCCAGGAAGCTCCTTACTTCCGTGGGGGATTGTGGGGGGGTGGCTTCCCTAATGTCCTTGACTTTGGCTGGGTCAGGTGACACACCGGCCGCATGGAAGATGAATCCGAAAAAACCAATACGGTCCTTGAAGAACTCGTATTTTTGTCGATGAAGGGTGAGCCCTAAGTTCTTCAGTCTCTGGAGCGTGTTCTCCAACCTCTTCATGTGCTCCCTTTCCGAGTCCGCGAAAACTAAGATGTCGTCGCTCATGTTCAATACCCCTTTTAGGCCAGCCAACGCCCCCCTGATGGTGTTCTGAAATACTTCGGCAGCTGACGAAATACCGAAGCTCAGGTGTTTAAATTGGTATAGGCCGTCATGCGTCGTGAAGGTTGTTATGAACCTGGAGTCCGGGTGCAGTTCAAGCTGATGGTAGCCCGCTCGTAGGTCCAGCTTTGAGAAGACTCTTGCCCCCTGAAGCTCTCCAATAATGTCATCTAGAGTTGGAGTAATGTGCCTCTCCCTCTTGATCGCAGCGTTTGGGAGGCGCATGTCCACGCAAATTCTCACCGCCCCGGGCTGTTTCGGCTTGGGAGCCACCACAATTGGTGACACCCAGGGTGTCGGCCCCTCCACTCTCTCAATAATGTCCATATTTACGAGTGATCGGAGTTCCTCCTCAACCTTCTCCCTTAGGTGGAACGGAATCCTACGGTGCTTGAGGGCTGTCGGTCTGATGGACTCGTCGATATGCAGGCGCACTGGCGGTGCTTTAAGCTTCCCTATACCCTCGAAGATGCCCGAGAACTTGTCCAGCAGCGTTTCGATGTCAATCTGGTATACTCCATATGCAAAATGAACCAAATTGAGGGCCTCTGACGCAGCGCAGCTGAGTAGTGAGTGAGGGCTAACGTCTGTGACAAAGAATTTTGCCTTGATGGTGCTTTCCCCCCTCGACACTGGTGACACGAATACACCCTTGAGTGGCAACAGGGTGTCTCCTCCAAAAGTGAATATCTTCTTCGCCATGGACTTGTCCAGTGCCGGCGGGCCTGGGAGTCTTAGATAATCTTCCTTCGCCAGCACGCATACGGATGCTCCGGTGTCGATGAGGATCTGCGTCAACACACCCAGTATGTCCACCACACACCTGGGTTGTCTCTTCCGTTTGCTTTCTGAGGCAATGTTTGAAATGAAAAACACTTCTTCTTCGTCGTCCTCCTCCTCTTCCTCTTCCTCTGCAAGTTGCAGCCTCCGCACCTCCTGTTCGAGAGCTGCGATGCTGCGCTGTCTTCTGAAACCGCTGCCCCTTGCTCTCGCGGGGCCTCTCTGAGTAGGTACAGGAGCAGGAGCGCGGCACATGCGGGCATAGTGCCCCGGTCCATAGCACCGTCCACAGGTTCTCGTTTTGGCAGGACACTCCTCTACATGTGGCAGGTCATATCCGCAATCTTGGCAGAGTGATCCGGGTGCTGTGGGATATTTGTTCTCCGTCGCCTTCAGGACCCACTTGTCCTTCAGCTTTGCCCTTTTGTTTATGGCAAAAGCTTCCTCCCTCGCGCTTGGCCTAACTGCTGCATCCATGCTCGCTCCTCTGGATTCTGCCAGCTCGTACGTCCGGCCACTATCTAGTATCTGCTGTAGTGTCCACCCCGGCTCTCTCAGCTCTTGTCGCCGCAATTTACCTGAGCTGCAGCCCTGGAGGACCTGGTTTCTTATCATCAGCTCGTCGTTGTCCCAGCAGCATGTGTTAGCTATCACTCTCAGTCTGGCACAGAATTGATCGAGAGATTCTTCCTCCCTTTGCTTCTCTCTGCAGAACAAAAATCTTTCATAGTCGGCATTCGACTGTGGAATGAAGTGGTTTTCTAGCGCAGTCTTGACAGTGTCGTAAGTAACTACTGGCAGGGTGAATGATTTGTAGATGCGCATTATGTCCAGTCCGGCCGAATACAGAAGGGTCGCCCTTTTTGCATCGTCGTTGGTGGTTCCGGTCGCTGTAAAATACATCTCTAGCTTATTAACCCATAGTAGCCACCTGGGTCCTAGTTTGGACGGGGGCCCGACGTGTCAAACTCCTGCATTGGCAGCAGCGACCCCTGTTGTGTCCTCACCGCTCTTGTCGCAACTTCTGTGTCTTCGTCGCTACTGGCCATCTTCACAGGTCGCACAGGCACCTCTGGGTGTGTTGGAGGCCGCAAACCTGGCTGGTGTAAGGCTCAACGTACCTCCTGCTGTTGTCTATCGCCTTATCCCCTTGTGTCCTTTTTTTTTTTGGATTGTCCCCAGGTTGTTGGGGACAGTCAAATGTTCCAAAAATTAGCCCTTTCTTCTCCGGGGCGCACAAGCACCTTTTCAGGCCGCTACTGCTCTGAGGAGAAAAAGAAAACGTTTGTGCTCGGTCCGCGCCGTGTCCTCGCGTGCTGATGCGGATTGTGCGCCCACGTACGTTGGGCGAACGCTGTGGCAGCAATCCCGCCTCGTCGCCAGTTGTTACATATGGCCCCGCGGCCCTCACATGCATACACGCACGCACACAAAGTAAGGAGGACACGAGACGCGATGTTGCTTGATACGCATCCCAGCGGCAACTGCCGCACGGATGCAGTTTATTCCAACTGCGCATGCGCGGGTCCACAACGAGGCCCGCGCATGCGCACTACATCAAACTGGGACGTCACAGTATCCCACGCCCAGGGGCCGTCGCTCACATGGCCTCCTCAGACCCTGTGTCTCCAGCCAGGCCTCCACTTGAAGCAGGCCGCCCCCCTGCAATCCACATAAGTGTGTCTCCATTCAGCAGTCTTCCTGTGCCTTATCTGCATGCCCCAGGCCCCTCCATCCCACCCCCTCTATCAAAGGCGGTTCGCACCCGGGGATGAGCCCTGGCATGGGGGCTGTCACGGGCGCAAACGGCCAAGGTGCCAAACAGCATGTACACTTCAAAAGGTATCCCACGCCCAGGGGCCATCGCTCACATGGCCTCCTCAGACCCCGTGTCTCCAGCCAGGCCTCCCCTTGAAGCAGGCCGCCCCCCTGCAATCCACATAAGTGTGTCTCCATTCAGCAGTCTTCCTGTGCCTTATCTGCACGCCCCAGGCCCCTCCATTCCACCCCCTCTATCAAAGGCGGTTCGCACCCGGGGATGAGCACTGGCATGTGTGGCTGTCACGGGCGGAAACGGCCAATGTGCCAAACAGCATGTACACTTCAAAAGGTATCCCACGCCCAGGGGCCATCGCTCACATGGCCTCCTTAGACCCCTTGTCTCCAGCCAGGCCTTCCTTTGAAGCAGGCCGCCCCCCTGCAATCCACATAAGTGTGTCTCCATTCAGCAGTCTTCCTGTGCCTTATCTGCACGCCCCAGGCCCCTCCATCCAACCCCCTCTATCAAAGGCGGTTCGCACCCGGGATGAGCGCTGGCGTGGGGGGCTGTCAGGGCGCAAACGGCCAAGGTGCCAAACAGCATGTACACTTCAAAAGGTATCTGTTACATATGGCCCCGTGGCCCTCACATGCATACGCACACGCACACAAAGTAAGGAGGACACGGGACGCGATGTTGCTTGCTACGCGTCCCGGCGGCAACTGCCGCACGGACGCAGTTTATTCCAACTGCGCATGCGTGGGTCCACAACGAGGCCCGCACATGCGCTACATCAAACTGGGACGTCACATCCCTTTTCAACTTTAACCAAAACAGTGTAAACCTTCGGGGTCTGCACACCCCTGCACAACTGGTGACCATGTGGGCGGTCGCATGAATAACTTGAAGTCTCACCTCACTTTCTCAGTTCAGTCACCTGACTCCAGGACGTAGTCCTTGAGATGCCCTGGTAGTCTCCGCTCTCGACGGACAGGGTACCTTGGCGAGATGGTGGGCGGAGTGGCACACTCCAGTTCAGAGCCAGTGGAGTCCCTGTTCTGCTCACCCTCTTGATCTCCAGGTGGCTCCTCCCGACCCACGGATTCCTCCGAAGCCCCGCTCTCAGCGGGTGTTTCGAGTCTTTTGCGCGTGACTGTTCCTCGGTCGCAGGCTGCCGTCACCATCGTGCCCTTTACATGCGTTACCTTCCACGGGCGCGGCTTAATTGGCAGGGACAGCTTCCCCTCGGGGTGCCGGTTTCAGACCAGCACTGTGTCCCCTACTCGCACCTCCTTTTCCTGCAGACCCCTCTGTTCACTTTCTTTGACGTTACACCTGGCCCGTTCTTCCTGGACTCCCTCATTGTTTATTATCCCTGGCGGACGGCCTTCCTCTTCCGGTAGCATTCCCCTCGGGCATCGTCCAAACAGTGCTTCAGCGGGAGCCACTCTCGTGGACTGGTGGGGTGTCGTGCGGTATTCTCTTAGAAACTCCACTAGCTTTCTCTCCAGGTCTTCACCGCCGCTGGCGGAAATTCTTAGGACCTTGTTAAGAGTCTGCATCATTCTCTCGGCCTCCCCGTTGGCTCGCGGCCAGAGTAGGGACACTCTGCGATGCCGGATCCCCCTTTCCCGGAGGTAAGTTGCGAACTGGCTGCCCGTGAACGGCGGCCCGTTGTCCGAGCACAGTAGGTCTGGGAACCCATGTGTGGCGAACATTTTGTCCAACGCCTTCGTCGCAAACTGTAACGCTCACCTGGTTCCCACGGAGGCGCGACGTCGAAGGCGCAGAACTCTGAAGATGGACAGGAAGGGCCCCTCTATTCTGGCTTCCCTGGCTCGTTGGATACCCTCCTTAGGGTTTGGAAGGATGAGCTCTCCAACCTGCTTCTGATGCAGGGGCGCGTTGAAACCCAGTTACTTCACTGGATTGAGGATTGATGAGAGTTCAGGTAAGCTTGACTGTTCAGGTAAGGCGCTGTAAAAGTTCTGTTCAAAAGTTCAAGCTTAATAATAATGTTCGTTGTCTAATTGCAGCAAGCGCTAATGCTAATGTCTTTTTCCCCTTAGGGGGTGGGGTTCGGAGTGCCGGAGATATGGCGCCGACCCGAAGTGAAACAGTTCTGGATGAGCGCTCAGGTAATGTCTTTGCATTCGCTCATTTAATGTCTTTGTCTTTTTTCCCCATAGGGGCCGGGGTCCGGAGATGCCAGGAAGCGGCAGGACCCGAAATGCAGTGGGAATAATCCAACAGGTAAGACTTAAAAGGAAACTGAGCTTTCCTTATTCCTTTTCTCCCTCTCACCTTTGTTCTTGTCTTTTTTCCTCTAGGCGCCGGGGCGTAGCTGAATCCGGAAGAGCGCCTTGCAAAGGTGAGTAAAATGCAGCGCTGCAGCGATCGAAACGAAATGCCTTTAAAATGATGTCTTCCTTTTCAGGGCCGTTGGAGAAATGACTCCGGGATGCAGATTTAGCAGGTAAGGGCTTTTCTTCTCCTATTCTCTTCCTTTCTCCCCTTGCAGGTGTTCCAGGGTGCTGGCAGGCGTGGCTGAAGTCAGGATGCAGGAGCTGACACGGTGAGCGTCCAGCTGCTAGGTGCAGAACAACGCGAAGCATGTGTGGCTGTTCGGATGGGGTTTAAATAGCCTTGGAAGAAGTTCCTGGTATGTATCCTTCCACCAATCATGTATGTATCCTTCCCCGACCACACCCGGGTGGTGAAGTAGTCCTACAGGTAAAGTAGTCCCATTCAGGCCTCAAGAGGGCCTGGATGAAGCAGCAAGGTCTGCATCAGGTAAGTGTGCACCCAAGCACTTAAACACATATCCTCTTCTATGAGCCTGGCGCCTAAGGCGCCAGGACTGGGGTCCGCTATGAGCCTGGCGCCTGAGGCGCCAGGACTGAGTCCAAAGGGCCCCGACTTGGGCCCGCTGAGACTTCCCTGGGGAAAATGATGTCTGCCTCTGGGGTTGCTGGGCCCGGCCTGGCTCCTTAGAGGTAGGCATCATGACAGTACCCCCCCTCAAGGCCCCTCCCAAGGTCTTTTCCTCCGGGGGTTTTGGTTTGTGCGGGAATCTTTGATGGAATCTTTGAATTAATCGTGGTGCGTGAACATAGTTACTGGGTTCCCAAGATCTTTCCTGAGGTCCATATCCTTTCCAATCAACAAGATAGAAGAGTTTCGACTTAACTATCTTGGAATCTAAAATGTCTTTCACTTCGAATTCTAATTCTCCATCAATTTGGACAGGGCCTGGGGGCTCAGACAGTCTGGTTCCAGGTTGTACTGGTTTTAGAAGAGATGCGTGAAAAACTGGATGAATCCGCATATTGGATGGTAAATCGAGTTTAAAGGCCACTGGGTTGATAATAGCTTTGATGGGGTAAGGCCCAATGAATCTGGGATTAAAAATTCGCTGGCCCTTGAGGGGTAGATGTTTAGTTGCTAGCCATACCTGATCTCCTACTTGGTAAGGAGGAGTTTTACTTCGGTGCAAATCAGCGTTTTCTTTATACTTTTTCTTGGCTTGCTGTAAGTGGGTTGTAGCTTCTTTGAAGGATTGGGTTATTGTGGAATGTAGGTGATTTACTGCAGGCATCTCCAGGGTCAGAGGTGGATCTAGGTCAGAGGTCCGAGGATGGTGACCATACAGGGTATAAAAAGGAGTCTGTCCGGTTCCAGAATGCACTGAATTGTTGTATGCATATTCTGCAATCCAAAGGATGTCTTTCCAATTTAACTCGGATTGGTGTAACATGCACCGCAGATATTGCTCGAGAGTCTGATTGGTTCTCTCGGTTTGTCCGTAGGTCTGGGGGTGGTGGCTGGTGGATAACCGCACGTCTATTTGTGCTAGTTGGCAACATTTCTTCCAAAAGTGGGAGATAAATTGACTTCCACGGTCAGAGACTAATATGGAAGGGAAACCATGTAACCGCACTATATTTTCCATAAATTCCTTGGCCAAGGTGGAAGCTGACGGCAATCCTTTTAAAGGGATAAAATGGGCCATTTTGGAGAATAGATCCACTATTACGAGAATCGTGTTGTAACCACCACAAGGAGGCAGGTCGGTTATAAAGTCCATTGACAAGGTGTGCCAAGGTGCTGGTGGAATGTCCAAAGGTTGAAGTAGGCCGGCTGGCCTTTTCTTTTGACTCTTATTTTGGGCACAGATTCCGCAAGACAACACAAATGACTTTATGTCTTTTCTCCAAGAAGGCCACCAGAAGTGGCGTTTGATCTTTTCTTCTGTTTTCGCGATACCGGGGTGTCCTTCCAATAATGATTCATGATGACGGGTAATGACAAGTTCCTGCAATTCTTTACTTGGCAGAAATAACCGCTCTTGGAAGTAGGGTAAATCATCCTTAATGGTGTAGTGAGGACCCTTTTGACTCCATTCCAGTAAGGCAGAAGAGTCAAAAAGCTGTTTTACTTGAGCTTGGATGTCCTCAATGGTTTGCAATGAAGTGAAGCCCAGAATTCTTTGTTCCGGTATGATTGGCACAGGTTCTAAACTCGAATTGGGTTCTTCCATGCCTATCCTGGATAAGGCATCTGCCTTACCATTCTTGCAGCCAGGGCGATAGGTAATTACAAAATCAAATTCCGCAAAGAATAAAGCCCATCGGAGTTGTCGCGAAGATTGAGCTTTGGCCGTCTTTAAATACTGCAAATTTCTGTGGTCCGTAATTACGGTGATGGTGTGTCTTGCACCGAGAAGATAGTGACGCCAAGCCTTGAAAGCTGATTTAATAGCCAGTAGTTCTTTGTCGGTAATTGCGTAATTGAGTTCAGGTGGAGAGAATTTTCTGGACCAAAAGGCTACAGGGTGTAGTTGGTTAGTTTCTGGGTCTCTTTGCGACAGGACAGCTCCCATGGCCGAACTGGATGCATCGGTTTCCACGATGTAAGGGAGATCTGGGCGCGGGTGCTTCAATACAGGTGCAGAGGTGAATTTGGTTTTCAGGTCCTGAAAGGCTTGTTCAGCCTCAAGAGTCCATTCAAAGCGTTTATTTTTCTTTAGGAAAGCTGTGATGGGTTGAACAGTTTGAGAAAATTCCGGGATGAACCTTCGATAGAAATTGGCAAAGCCAAGCATGCTTTGCACTCCCTTCACAGAGCTAGGAGATGGCCATTTGAGAATGGCGTCCACTTTCCGCGAGTCCATTCGGATTCCTTGAGGTGTCAGGATGAATCCGAGAAACTCCACTTCTGTGGTATGAAAAACGCATTTTTCGAGCTTGGCAAATAGTTTGTGCTGGCGCAATTTCTCAAGAACTGCCCTAACATGGTTTCTGTGATCAGATTCTGAGGAGGAATACACGAGGATGTCGTCAATATAAACGATGACACAAACATCGATAAGTTCCCGAAGAACATCATTCATGAAGTACTGAAAGGCGGCAGGTGCGTTGCACAAACCGAAGGGCATTACTTGATATTCGAAGAGCCCAAATTTGGTGCGGAATGCAGTCTTCCACTCGTCGCCCTCTTTTATACGTACCAGGTGGTAAGCTCCTCGGAGATCTAGCTTGGTGTACACACGAGCATCTTTTACTTGGTCGATAAGCTCAGGTATCAGGGGCAAAGGGTAACGATTCTTAATCGTTATCTGATTTAGGGCGCGGTAGTCAATACAGGCCCTAAGGTCTCCTTCCTTTTTAGGTACGAAGGACAAAGCGGAAGAGACTGGTGACTTTGATGGGCGAATGAAGCCATTGGCCAGGTATTGATCCAAATACTGGCGCAAATGCAGGTTCTCAGGTTCAGTAAGAGCATAAATCCTACTACAAGGTAGTTGTGCATTGGGTACCAAGTCGATTTGGCAATCGTAAGATCGATGGGGAGGTAAGGTGTTAGCCTGCTCTTTCTGAAAAACGTCTTGGAATTCTTGGTATTCAGATGGTAGCTGTACAGGGGTGGAAGTTACAGAGGCTAGACCCATAGCTGGATTCCTTGGGTAACAGGTTGGTTCACAATCAGGAAAAGTTATCTTCTTTGCTCGCCAGTCTATTCTCGGATTATGTGTTTCTAACCAAGGGATTCCAAGAATTACTTGAAATTGTGGGGCCTTGATCACATCAAACACGATTGCTTCCCGATGTCCGTCCTGACCCACCAGAGTGATTTCAACTGTGGAATGCGTTACAGGCCCTGAGGCTATTTCGGTTCCATCAACAGTAGTAATTACATCTTGGGTTACTTTCGGACGGAGAGGAAGCTTAATCCTGGAAGCCAATTCACGGTCTATGTAATTTCCAATAGCTCCACTGTCTATGTATGCTTTTATAGCATGCAACTGCTGAGGCTGTTTTGGGTTCACAAGCACCATTGGCATGACAAAATGCGAGGTCAAAGAGTTTGTTTTCAAGCTCGGCAAGCGGACCCCTACGCTTGTCGGGCTAGGTCGTTTCCCGAACCAGGTGCCAATAACTCGTTATCAGTGGCTCCAACCACCTTCTTGGGTGGTTTAACTGGACAACTTTGAAGAAAGTGACCGGAGGTTCCGCAATACAGACAAAGTTGCATTTGTCGCCTTCTCTCTCGTTCCTTCTGCGTTAATGGTCCTTTAACACTGCCAATTTGCATAGGTTCGGAAACGTCAGTACTCTTGGAGTTAACGTGGGTCTTGATAGGTACTCTGGTTTCATACTTGAGCCGATCTGCTTTTCTATTTTGAAGTCTGTGATCAAGTTGAACCACTAAGTCTATGTAGTCTGCACAGGCCTGGGGTGGATCTACTATCTGAGCTATAACATCTTTAAGCTCTCCGCGCATGCCTCGATGAAACAATGTGTTCCTTTTCTTTTCAGGCCATCCGGTTTCCACAACTAGTCTATTAAAGGTGGCGATATAGGACAAAAGATCCTGATTACCTTGTCGTAAGGATAGCAGTTTGTTGTCAAGGGCCTGTCCTTGCGAGTGTCGAGCGAACAATCTTTCCATGCTGGCCTGGAAGCCCTGGAAATCCCGGAGAATGGGATCATCCTGATTTACCAATGGAATAGACCAATCAGCAGCACAGCCACTGAGGTAAGATAGTACAAAGGCTACTTTGGTCTGGTCGTTGGGGAAGGCCCCGGGCCTGCATAAAAAGTGTAAACGGCATTGGTTCATAAAAACGGCATATTTCTTGGGATCCCCCGCAAAACGTTCCGGCCGGGCCAAAGGCATGTGTCCAGGTAGATTGATTTGTACCGGGTTATTCGAACCCATTGTTGTAGAAATATTTCCGGAAACAGGTAAAGGAGTGTGCTCTGCCTGGCCCTGCAATAACCTTTTGGCCAGATCATCAGTTCTTTCCTTGGATAGGATTAGTTCCCTTCTGAGAGCATTAGTCTCCTGGCGGGCTGAGTGCACTTCTGCCCGTAATTCCCCTAAAAGATGGGCCAGCTGATCTGTCTCGGAAGTCTCCATAGCGCCCAGGTGGGAAATTGTGGTAAGGCTTCGCGTTCTGTAACGCTCACCTGGTTCCCACGGAGGCGCAACGTCGAAGGCGCAGAACTCTGAAGATGGACAGGAAGGGCCCCTCTATTCTGGCTTCCCTGGCTCGTTGGATACCCTCCTTAGGGTTTGGAAGGATGAGCTCTCCATCCTGCTTCTGATGCAGGGGCGCGTTGAAACCCAGTTACTTCACTGGTTTGAGGATTGATGGGAGTTCAGGTAAGCTTGACTGTTCAGGTAAGGCGCTGTAAAAGTTCTGTTCAAAAGTTCAAGCTTAATAATAATGTTCGTTGTCTAATTGCAGCAAGCGCTAATGCTAATGTCTTTTTCCCCTTAGGGGGCGGGGTTCGGAGTGCCGGAGATATGGCGCTGACCCGAAGTGAAACAGTTCTGGATGAGCGCTCAGGTAATGTCTTTGCATTCGCTCATTCAATGTCTTTGGCCCTCATTACGACCCTGGCGGAAATCAACTGACATGACCGCCATAGCGTAAATAGCGTTTCCGCCACTGCACGATGGAGGAAAGTGCGGCTAATTCTGACCCATCGGGCACGAGCATTACGCCATGGCGGAAGTGCAAAGTCCGCGATGGCGGAAATGACCCCAAAACGCCCCTTACCGCCGTCGTACGTCACCCTAGGTGCAATTCCGCCACCCATCTTAGCGGTCACCGTAATGAGCGGTCAGCGCAAAATACGGTCACCGTAAATATACGGAAACGGAAGTAAAAACATGGGGCCGGAACGGGAAACAGCACGCCGCACACCCATAAAATCAGAATCCCAACACAACCATTAAAAATCCGACCCTGAGACACATCCCAACCCGTAAGCCACCCCAGTCCGAAAAATCAATATGGGAAAAGTTGCTAAAAAAGCGTGCGACCGCAAGCGGCAGGTCCACTTCTCCCACGAGGAACTCACCGTGCTCACAGAGACCCTCCAGGAGAACGCTGCCGTCGTCTTCTCGACGCAAATGACCAGGACGGCACTTGCGAACAAGAAGGCCATATGGGCGCTGGTGGCACAGCGGGTAAGTGCGGTGGGGACCGCACCCCGCAACCCACAGCAATGCAGAAAGCGATGGGACGACCTACGGATACGCGTCCGGAGCATACTCTCTGCCAACCGGAACATTGCCACAGCTACCGGGGGAGGATCGGAATCACCCATCAAGTTGACCCCCTGGGAAGAAATCTGTGCCTCCACCATTGGAATGGAGAGCATAGAGGGAGTCGGAGGGATGGAGAAAGGAGTGCAGACATCAGAAGAATCAGGTAGGTGGCACAAATGAAACTATGCCAAATCCACAATTACCAACCATGTGAAGTACCATGTGTCCCCATAGTGCACTAGAAACACATGTCCAGGAGAACGACCACATACATTGCCATGACAGCGCCCCTTAAAAGTCAGATTAAATAAATAAATATTTAAAAATCCAAAAAACACACTCTACATGTGCAGCATGCACACCCTAACTGCAGACTGCAAAATAACTGCATCCCCAATGCACACAAAAATGAGACCACCTCCAAAGCCCTGACCCAAATCACCCCCAGGTACCACCCCAATGCATGTGATACAATTGCCATCACAATTACCACAGACCCATGAATAACGATCGCCCTCCTTTACTCCACCACAGGGTCCGATTCCAACGACGAGCTTCAGGACACCCCTACCAGCACACCTGCAAAGAGGGCCAAGACCAACGGCCAAAGACCCTCCACCTCAGCTGCACGGATCAAGACACGGCAGCAGCACAAATCGAGTGGCAGCACACTGGAGGGGACATCAACAGGCACCCCAGCAGCCAGCATGTCCACAACAGCAGCACCACAGGTCCCCCCAATGGATGCCACAAAAGGCACTGCTTCTGGTGGCAGCAGCACCACAGGTGACACTGCATACATGCCAGCATGCTCCAACACAGAAAACGGTGCTGCCGAAGTAGGACACATCCATGACCTGTCTCAATCCCCCTGTTTGTATCATCCCGTACACCATGAGGAAACCACGCAGGGGCACCTACAAGACGACGACTGGCCAACCCCCACAAGGCCTGTTGCAAGGCAACATGAGGCGTCCAGCCCCTCTGTGACACCACCGCAAATGGGCATGGCCCAGCAGAGGCAACAGTCCCTCGAGCAGATGATAGTGCAACAGCAGCAAATCTCCACGCTCCTCAAGGAGCATGCTGCTGAATGTGGGGGTTCTAAGGCAGCCATTGAAACATCTACTGAGACACTTAGGGCAGAAATGGAGCGTAGTACAGAGACACTAAGGGCACAAATGGAGAGAAGTACCGAGAGCCTGAGGGGACAAATGGAGAGAAGCACCGAGAGCCTGAGGGGGGAACTGCATGCGACGTCCAAAGACGTATGTGGTGAACTTGCCGCTGTGCGCCGTGTGCTCACTGAGCTCTCACAAACCCTTAGGGACATGCATGGACGTGAGCAGGCAGAGACATCATCCGTTGCAAGTTCCGTCCAGGGCAGCCCCCAACTTAGATCTGGGAGGAACCGGCGCTCCACAGGCAGGGGTGCTCCTGATACCCGGAGAGGGGGCTTGCAATAGCGTCTGCCCACTGACAATGAGCGTCATTGGACACTGGTGTTGGGGGGGTTAGGAGGGTGGAGGGGGTGTGTTGTGCTTCTTTGGGTGGCGGTTCGATTGGGTGTGTAATGTCATTTCACATCTGCAATACAATTCTTCATATTCATCCAATGAGATGTGTGGACATTGATCTCTGTGTACGAGGCCTATCTTGGCGTACAGACCACATTGTGCATGTTCCAGACACACACAGTGCCACAAGTCCCGTGTCCATGTAACAGCCACCAGGCGTGAGTGCTAGAAGCATGCATCTATGAGATTCTGACGTAATTCACGGGCCTCCTGTGCCTCGCGGACCCCTTGAGGTGCTTCCACATCCCCACCCTCATCATGACCATCTTCAGGTGCTAGCAGTTCTGCGTCGGGGGCATGGCCACATTCCTACGTACGCACATGTTGTGTAGCATGACACATGCCATGACCATCTTTGCCACCTTCTCATGGTGGTACAGGAGTGCCCCGCCAGACCTGCTGAGGCAGCGGAAACGAGCCTTCAGTAGGCCGAATGCCTGTTCTATGACCACACGGGTACGTGAGTGGGCATGGTTGTAGTCCTCCTCATGCTGGTCCTGTGGGTTCCGGATTGGTGTAAGGAGCCATCTCTTCAGTGGATACCCGCAATCACCTGTATGTGGACAAGAAAGGATGTTTGTGGAATGTCATTGCTACGTACGCACCCCCCCCTTCCTGCCAGGTCATTCACGCATCACCTACCCCACATACTCATGCATTAAATGAGACTCACCGAGTAGCCAGGATCGGCGCCCTGCGTGTCGCTCCATGTAGCGTGGTATTCTAGAGTTCCGCAAGACCATGGAATCATGTGTTGATCCTGGAAATCGGGCAGAACAATGTGTAAAGATCCTGTTGGAGTCACACACCATTTGTACATTGATAGAATGATATTGTTTCCGGTTGCGGTACTGGGCCTCCATGGCATGTGGGACAACCAATTCCACATGGGTGCAGTCGATGGCACCAATGCAACCCGGTATGCCGCCAAGTGCATGGAATCCCACTTTTGTGTTTGTAAGCTCCTGCTCCGAGCGTGGTAAAGTGATGTAGTCGTCTGAGTGCTTCAGGAGGGCATCAAGCACTTGGAATAGTGTCCGTGAGAATAGGGGCTGTGAAATGCCATGCAACTGTCCGACTGTGTGCTGGTAGGTGCCTGTGGCCAGGAAGTGGAGTACAGACACCACCTTCAGTAGGGGTGGGATGGCGGTTGGGCTATCTATCATGCTGACAAGGTCAGCTTGTGTCATGTCGACAATGGCGGTTATGGTGTCCCGGTCCAAACGGTAGAGGGTGTGGATCTGCTCAGCTGTGAGGTTGAACGGATTAGCTCGGAGGCGTGGGATTGCGGGCTGCCTGCGTGGTGGTAGTGGCTGTGCTGGTGGGGCTTGCTGGCCATGCCTTGCCCTCCTCCTCCTCCTCCTGCGTCTCCTCTGTGCGGCCGGTTGTTGTAGTAGTTGGCGTTCGTCTTCTTCTTGAAGTTGGAGTACTTGCAGTGCTATCAGGTCCCCCAGGGCCAACATCGCTAGTCCTGCCGGTAGCATTCTGGAGTGGGTGTGGTTGTGGGAGGGGTTTGTGTATGCAATTTATGTGTTTTCAGGCTGTATAGCCTTCACCTGTGGTGATTCATTCCACCTGTGTCAGCTGCAATGCCTTTCGCGCGAGCACGTCCCGCACACGACGCTGCAATTCGACGCATGGCATCTTGCATTTGCATTCATGTTCTTAATCCCGAAGGCTGTGGAATATTGGTTTATATGTTAATTCTGCTATGGTCCCATTGTTGCACATACGATATTTGCATTCGCGAGCAGACTTGTGAAGGGTCAGTGGAATGTAGTGCTCGATCAACGGTGGACACTCATGCAGCACTGTACCGACGTTAACCGACGGGCGGGGAGTCCCATCAGTGACTGAGGCCAGTTACCATTTTCACACACAGCCGCACTGCATAGATGTATTTGTGAATACAAGCGTTCACAGATGCCTTTTCAACGTGATGTTGCAAATTAGGAATTCGAAGGACAGCGCTTTCGTTTTTCAACTAGCGGCGTGGAGACGCCCACAGGTCTGACTGGAAATGTAACGTTCTATTGTTGAATGTCCTTGGGACAGGGCCCATGACGGGAATGCAATGATTGATGTGATTTGAATGGGTTGCGCTATAGCGTAGTGGACGATAAGGCAGGACGTTCCCAAATACATGTGACTTCACTACACAAGGAATCCGGGCAGGAGCACAGTGGATTTTGAAGGCTGCATTACACACAGACTCAATGCAAATGTCGAATGTTATGTGAGTGAATATTCAGGCGTTTTCATTACGGGTTGAGGGAATGATGAATGGATGCATGGAAAGATGATTTAATTGGGAGTCTGCCATGTACATGGCTATTTGGAATCTATCCCCTTCCCCTGCGCTATGTGATGCAAGGCTGCCATAGTGGGACCATCGTCTGTCTGCCCTTGTTGAACCCTCCCTGTCTCGACGCGCCTTCAATCACTTATGTCTATGCACGTTGATGATCCCATCTGATGGATCCTGTTCTGACAGGCGCATGCACACAGACACTCGTTTGAAATAGTGTATTCACCTCGATTTGTGTCGTTATGATTCGCAAGTGATTTTTGGGTGCAATTGATCCTTATGAGTGGGCTAGCATGCATATGGTTGTAGGTTTGGTGTGTTGAATGTAGTGAGTAATACATATGAAGTTCGGATGCCCATACTATCTTTTTTTTCATTTGGGTGACAGGTATCTCCTCCCCTTCTGCCGCTGCCATCTGTACGCCACTCCTGCAGATGGCTTCTACAATCGACACCTGCAGCTTCGAGTTAATCAGTGGAGCACCATTACGATCTTATGGGACGATCGCCAATGGCCCACATGCCCTTACGCAGTACTAGTGGCTAGGTGCAGCATACCTAGCTTCCAGCTGGACTAGTGCCTACTTCATGGGACGGGCCTGCGGTCCTAGGCGCTTCCATGTTGCCTTTTTGGACGTGGATGTAGCCCCTGTGTGCTATGAAGGTACAGGGCGTCACACATGGGGAAGCTGGTCATTTATTGCGGATGCAGCCCACAGTAATGCTGATCATTTGTGAGTTTATGCTCAAATGGCTGTATGGGCTTGGTGATTTTGATGTGCATTAAATTTATATTCCGATATTAACCGTGTAGCGTTATTCTTTGCTAGTAATGTGGCATATTCCGATTTGTGGCGCGATGTGTTGTGAGGTGTTCTGCATTGGGTTCCGGCTTCTGGGTACAGTTGTGTGGTACGTGCTTATGCTGATGGTTGGTTTGACAACTGGCATGTGTACAGGGCTGGTGCAGTCTCCCTCAGGTTACTGCTTTGACTGTTGGTTTACACTGGTGGCAAGCGATGGGGGACTGTTGTTGTGGTTATCTCTTTATATGTACCTGTGCCGTCGACCCCAAGTGTGTGTTATGTTTCCAATATTGAAAACCATACTAATGCAAGTACTGTGTTTCAGGGAGATGCTGATGCCTCCTCTTCAATACAACCATTCATGGCAGTCCATGCAGAGCCAGAGGTATGGATACTGACAGTTCCATCGAAATAAATCATCACTGGTCGAATACTTGTCGTTTGATTGTTGCACACAATGTTTAAATCGTGTTTGGCTATTGAGATGTACCTGTGTGTTCGTCCTCACGTGTGTTGTATGCTAACAATATTTTGATACATAGTAATGAAAGTACTATGTTTCAGGGAGACGATGGAGCCTCATTCTGTGTTGTCTATGCGGATACAGAAAATATAGTCGTTGCAGCGCAAGAGGAAGGGAGGACATGCGGAAACGAATCGGAGCTACAGCGTGCAGATGTTGAAGGTCGAGTCAAAAAAGTTGCAAAGAAAAAAAAACAAAAAAAGGTTAGTTACAAACAGTTCATAACTTTAAAAAAATGTTGTTTTTTAAAGTTATGAGGACTATTTTATGTTTTTTTCCAGTCAATTGGACTACACTTTATCTTGTGTTTAAACTGAACATCCCTTTTCCAATCTCTCCTCTAGTTACCCCTGGGTGTCAGAACTATACATACACAGACAGTGAAGCGAATGAGAGATGTTGCTTGCCAGACCATGTACACTATGGAGGAACTATTAACTGAGGCGAGGCGTGTTCAGGCTCGAGATGCTAATGTCCAATGGCCAGAACATGAATTAACTGTGTTTGGAGAATACAGCAAAGTTGCATTGGACCATTGCTACAGTGTGACCGCACCACCACAAGACGATGATATTGAATGTATTGAAGATAGCTCTGAAGTAGTTGCAGATCAATTCACACAATCTACACCCGCCAAAAAATTGCCACCCAAAAACATGTCGACATTGTTGTGTTCTCCCATCAATGTTGAAGTAGCAGATGTCGAAATGACAGAGAATGAACCAGCCGCAGCATCCATAGACGCATCAGAACTTGATAGCAGCGATATTACTTTCCAATGTGTTGAAATCTCTGCAACGTCACAGGCCGAAACAACGTTGACACAGGATGACAGTCTAATGAAAGAGAGCAAATACATTGTATTCGACAGTTGTTTGATGGAAATTATAAGTATGCTGAAATGTGGGCATTCAGTTAGAGGGAAAGTATGTGGGAAGCCATTGATTAATGTAACTCGTCAAATAAAAGGCAGTAACGTCAAAATAAATGCCGCCTGTCGATCAAATCATAGGTTCTCATGGTCTGCACAAACTATGCTGGGGAAAATGCCAGCAGGCAATCTACTGTGTGCAGCTGCATCACTTTTTAGTGGCTCCAGTTTTAGAAAGTTAGAGGCATTCTTTCAGTTTGTGGGACTCCATTTCATTTCTAAATCGCTGTACTACATATACCAACGTGATTATGTGTTTCCGGCCATTAGTGATGCTTGGAAAATTGAACAATTGTCTCTAGCAAGTACATTCGAAGGGAAACGTTTCAGGCTAGCCGGCGATGGACAGTGCGACAGCCCAGGATTTTCTGCCAAGTACTGCACCTACCACTTTCAGGACATGGATAGTAAGAAAATTGTGAGTTCGGTGGTCGTGCAGGTAACACAATGTACATCCTCAGTGGCCATGGAGAAACTAGGATTTATAAAATCAGTGGAATATCTACAATCAAGGGGAATGCACATCGACCTCATAGCCACGGACATACACGTTTCAATTGCCAAGTACACGTTTCAATTGCCAAGACAATGAGAGAGCAGTTCCCGCTTATTAATCATCAATTTGACGTATGGCATCTTGCTAAATCAATCAGTAAGAAAATCTCGGCTGCAGGAAAAAAAAAAGGTTTTGAAAGTATTTTGCAGTGGTCCCAGTCTATCACCAACCATCTTTAGTGGAGCTCAAAAACTTGTGAAGGGTCAGTGGAAATACTACTTGAAAAATGGCAGTCACTGATGCACCAGTGTACCAACGTTCACCGCTGGTCAGAAAACCTACATTTCCACCAATGTGAACATAACCCTTTGTCCCCAGAGGAGGCAAGGAAGAAGAAGTGGTTGATTCCATCTTCACCGACACACAAAGCCATTTAGGAGATTGTTTTCGACAAAACTCTATCAAGAGATTTGAGAGGACTGACAGAATTCTGTCACACAGGAGATTTGGAGGTGTTCCACAATATGTGCCTAAAGTACAGGCCAAAGCGCTTGCATTTTAGCTTTCGGGGCATGAAACATCGCACTCTACTAGCGGTCTTGGCCCATAATAGCAATGTCAGACGTGAACAATCTAGGACTAGGGGTAAAGTAAGGATGCCTCGCTACACTAAGATATTTTCAAAACGAAGTACGCAATGGGTGATCAAACCAGTCTATGATGAAATGCAGTTCGACTTTGTGAAAGGCCTTATTGTTGCTGTGTTGGAGAAGCACAGATATGGAATTTTGGACGTTTCTGTGCTGAGCAGTGATCCATTGCCACCGAATATTGCAACTCTGCCATGTCCACCAGAAGCACAGCTGGTTGTGAAGTACAAATCCCGGTTTAAATAATTGCAATACGATTGTCTTTTTGTAAATAAATGTTATTGTACAGTGTACCTGTAACCCTAACCCCTACCTTCACCATCATGGGTGGCGAACAAGCTGGGTGTCATCTTTGAATTCTCTCTATTCACCTCATGTATGTGTATGTACATATTTTTCTCATGTCTCATCTCATGTAAATGTAAATGCTGCGCACTGTTGCGCACTGTTAACGGAGGGGAGGCTTGCGTATTGAAAATAATAAAACAAACAAACAAACAATAAATCTCACTTTTAACTCAACTCCTGTGGTACTTTATACTTTCCCTGACCTTCCGCCAAAAATTAAATGTCTCCATAGTTCTGATTCTTTGGGGCTGCAAAGCTCGCAGACAACGGGGACAAAATTGGGGGCCTTAGAACGCGCCAAGCGGGCCGTGGCATTTGGGAGAGAAGCCAGTTCACATGTGCACATTGTGGCGCACTACATAGAGGGATTCTAAACTTCAGGTTCTCACAGATGCCTTTACTACGGGATGTTGCAAATAAAGAATGCGAAGGACAGCGGCTTTGATTTTCAGCTCGCGCCCAGAAGAGGCCCACAAGTCGCACTGGAAGTATAAGGGTCTATTGTTTTTTGATCTTGAGACAGGGACCATGCCGAAAGAACTTCATTTGAAGGGGGTGCGCAATAACGTAAGAGGCGATAAGGCAGAAAATTCAGAAACTAGACCGAGTTTCATTTCAGTTCAGTATAAGAAAAATCGTTGTCAAGAGCACGGTCGGATTTACAGACTGCATTACGCAGAGACACAATGGAAATTTCAAATATAATGTGAGTAAATCTTTAGACGCTTTTATACCGGAATGAAGAATTAATGAATGGATGCATGAATAAATGAATGAATGAAGAGCTAGGAAAAGCAAGGAATACGTGTTTGTAGTGGGCACATGGGCATGTAGGTCCACAGGTCTCACCGATCTCGGTCCTTGGCCCAGCCACTTTTCCCTGCACTGCCTACCTGCACTACAGGACTGTCTCTGTATCCTTCAGCCCCTTCTCCCGGCATTTACCTTGCACTTGCCACCAGCTGGCCCTATTATTTATCTTGTATTCTACTAACCATGTACAGCACTTTTACCCCCTCTTCCCTTCCCCTTGCGCGATCTGAAAGACACCTGGCCTAGTACGATTGTTGTCTGTCTGCCCTTGTTCCCCCCGCCTCGTCGCGCCTTGAAACACTTGTGTATAGGCGCGTTACAAATGCCATATCATATATCATATCATTCCACACGCATGTAGACTGACGTTTCTCATTTTGTGTTGGCCTCGATTTATTTCGTTACTTTTCGCATTGATTTTAGAGCCGAACATACTCCATTGAACTATCCTTGCAAGCAAATAGTTTCTGATCGGCCGTAATAAATAAAATAATTTTTCTGTTTTCATAACAGGTATTTGACCCCGTTCTGCTACTGTCATCGGTTTGAGACACCGGCAGACGGATTCTTCGATAGATACCTGCAGCTTTGTGTGAACAACTGGAGCACGTTAACCATATTATGGGACAATCGCCAAGGGCCCACATGCCCTTACGCTGTACTAGTGGCTAGAAGCAACATATCAACCTTTACGATGGACTAGTGCCTAGTTGATGGAACAGCCTTGCAGTTCAACGTGCTTCCAAAGTGCTTCTTTTAACGAAAAGCAACACCCTGTGTACCATAAAGGAACAGCGCGTGACTCAATATAAACTTATCCGGATTTGCGGATACAGATAAAAGAAAATAAATGGCTTTCGGAGTTCATATGGCAATTGCTGAATATTCTCAAAAACATTTAATGTCAAATGAATGTACTTTAGCAAATGTACCGTGTTGCTGTTTGATTTTAAAGTACAGTTTCATATTCTGAATTGTGGTGCGCTGTGTTGTGAGATGGTCTGTGTTGGTTTCCGGGTTCTGTGTGGAGTCGCGTAGAAGACGACTGGGCGCGTTTGCCTACGCAGCACAGAAACGTCATGGAGAGAGGCGGGGAATATGAATGTTTTGATAATGTGAGGCTCTGGGGCGGGGGATTTGATTTAGTGCCGCAGAAGCAGGTCAGCCAGGGCGATGCGGCAACTGATAGGATTATCACAAAATGGCAGCTCCCTGGTGCCTGTTTTCGCGTGCGTTTAATGGACGAAAACTTGGGTAAGGTCCATAGGAAAGTTTTCTAAAATCGAGCCACTTAGGCTTAAAAAAACATGGCCGACCCGTAGGGACAATAACATTTTTTACTGGACCATGCCTTTAACTTCACCAGGAATTGGCAAAGGCTAAAATTCCCCATCCTGTCAAATACACAGACAATTGCTGGAATCAAGCAAAAGCACATTAAAGAGTGCCATCATTTGAATTATTGCCTAACAAAAGAAAAAGTATGCTCCAAGTATTTGTGAAACCCGTCTGTACCCAAAACTATTAATTTATAGTGGGCTTGCTATGGAGGTTGCTGTCCGATGTGTCACTATTTGTGAGTGAAGCGTCTCTTGGTGCTTGGCAACTTGCCCCAAGACTTTCACCCATTGTGGCTTCAACCAGTTTCATCTGCTCACTGATAGAATTATAGGTGGGTGTTCTGGAGAGGCAATACGTTCTTAACTGCAGAGCTCTTGTACCTAAAATGCTGCAGTCATTTTGTGTGTGTCCTTTAAAAGAGAAGCACCGGTTTTAGTTTCTTAAATGTAAATATCAACCTTAAAGAGTCCCAGCTTGCAGATAGCAACACGTACAGGAAATTATAGGGACCAAAAATAGGAGGGGACAGAACTCATGACCAAAGCAAACTTTACTGGGGGAACAAAAAGTAAATATTACACGTTAGCATGCAGGCCTTTGTTAATAGGAGCCAGGCACTATCCTCCAGAAGGGTCAGCAGCCCCACCCCTCCCCAATAAGCATTGCTACTGTGGCATAAATGCACAACAGCTGAACTAGTGCAGCGCTCATGAGCAGTGGAAAAATCCTGCAAAGACGTTAACCAAGCAATGGGTAGATTTTGCAGCAGCATGGTTTCTCACATATGCTCCACGGCCCGATACACGTGATAGCTTATTACTTAGAGGGTCGGGTGCACCTATCTGAGGAAGGCATGGACCTATTGACCTGGAACATTGTGGGGGCATTGGAGAAGCAACAGCATTCAAGCCAGAGAGGGGCAGCCAGTAGGAGATTTTATCCCCTACTTGGCAATGATTTGAAAGCGATCAGACTGATCAGCAGAATAGTCATTGGGTGGAACTAGAAAGGAGAAGGGAAGGAATCAGCCCACCCACGAAAAAAGGGGGCCTCTATATGCTGAACAGCTAGGGTGCCTTAAGGCAGTGGTCTTCAAACTGGGGGGCCCGAAAGATGCCTAGGGGGTGGGGCAAGAAGCTCTTGGATTATGTTCCCCATTTATAATCGACAATATAAGCATTTGTGGCTTGTGGAAGGCGTAAACTATATTTTTACTTAAGGGGTGTTATCTGCATTACTGTATGGTTAGCATGAGCTAATCCATTAATTCTTTAATGTAAAATCTGTTTAGCAGTATGGTTTGTTCTGAGCTATCATGGATCAACATTTGCTGAGAACACGCAGAAAGATATAATGTAATTATACTTTTTAAGTATAGCGCAAATTCTAGTTTTCTAAGCACTAAATGTGGTCTGTTTTGGTTCATTATGAATCAGGCTTGGCTGAGTGCGCAGGGAAATGTGTTAATGATAAATGCTGAAGGCAGCTGAACACAGTGTAGAGATGTTATTATAACAGCGAGTCTCTTGGCAGACAGTCAGCTATTCTTCAGCACAGAGAAACAGCCTTAGCTGCGGAAATAGCATGACAAATGTTTTCGTTTCAGCAGAGTTAGGATGTCTTGTACGAAAGACAAGAATGTTTGCACAATATGCCTTCCTTTCTTAGATTATATGTTCCAGCACAGTACATCCTATGATGATGTTTCTACACATGTGATGTACGCCACTGCCCCTATGTATAAACAGTGGATTTCTGTTCAGTAGTAGTGTAGGTTAGTGCTAGGGGCCTTGGCTTGTTAGTGAGCAGCTGACTTCCCCTGCCATGCATAATAAACGTTTTTCTGTTTTATATCTATCTCTGTGTCTCTTGTGATCTTATTTTGCTGCGACTTACAGTGGGGGCTCAGCATAAAGACTGCTGCCTTTAGGGAATACAGTGACCTTCCACTTTCAAATAGCAAATCAATTATCAGCACTCCTTCACCAGCATGTCAGAAAACACCAGCTACCATGTCAATCTGGAAAAATGAATACCCTTCATTTGAATGATAGACGTAATTTGATGTCCGTGGGCCAACTGTCTTATGCACCGAATTATAGAAATATAGACTGTTATGCTTGATCAACAAGCGGCATTTTAAACGTAGCAGAATCGCCATTTTGCTTGTTAACCATTGCTCATTGCTTTCTGTCTAAAAACTGCTTTGCAGCTTACAATTCTTGCGGATTCTGCTTACTCTGCTCAACTGTTAACATTGTTGTCTGAATATGAAAGGACAAGGTCAGGGGACTGAAGAGTTTGCTGAACTTCTCATGAGTAGCCCAGAAAGGAATGCCCATGCTCCCTCTCTGTAGCCTTGGGAGGAAGCTGGAGGGCATTGAATCAATTCACAGCTGCCAGCCAGTCTCGTTCGATGGTAGAATATGTTAGAATAATACAGTTAAAGGCTTGAATTATGCTTCTCTTACGGCCCCCCTTCGCAAAACCCCTTAGAACGTGTCGGCTCCCAGGACACGAATAGTACCTCATAGATAGTAAAGCTTGGAATGTGGCTCTTCCCCCGTGTGCAGATTGCTTCCAAGAACAGAACCACTGTGTTCTAAAAGATCCCTCTGCACTTTCTAAATTGCACATTGTTACTAGAATAGACATCGAAAGCATTATGATCGTCATACTCGTCGGATATGTCCATCGTCATCCCGAGTTCAAAGGAACTTAATACAGAGGGGTGTTGAACATGACTTTGCTGATTGTATGATATGCATTTTGTCTATATGTAACTGATGTACGTAACTCGCTTTCTTGCGTCCCTCGAGGTCTAGGAAACTCACGTCGCGGGGCGTGAGATCAGAATTGACCAATTGATACTATCTTTTGCTTGCAATAAACCATAGCATTGGGATTTTGAAACCCTGTGTCTGGTGCATCTTTTCGTGTATGGTGATTGCCTTGTTTCCATAGCACAAGGGACCCCTAGGGGCCCCTTTCAAGATGGTGCCCGAATAGGGACCCTCCCCCACTTGCCCCATCGTATACGTTGTAATGGAGTAAAGGCGGAAGAACGGTGAGGACGGGACGGTCGAGCCGGGATCAAGAAGTGTACGGGGCGCCCTGTAGAAGAGAGGAGAGATTCCTTCTGCAGATCTGCACACATCTGATCCCTGATCGACGTACCGGGCCAGAGGGCAAAGGAGGCGAGGGTCCCGAGACGAGGCAGAAGCCAAAGAAGCGCAGACACGACGTGGGGAGAGGGTGCGTTAGAACAGGCGACTTGTTTTATCAGGTGAGTCATTCCCCGATTCAAAGAGAACCCTGATTTTTGGTAGAGTGTTGATTTTGCAAACTCAAACGTCCAGGTAAAGTTGGCTAACCAAAGGGGAAGGTTAAAGAAACATGCCTGGAGTACTGTCCACTTTAGCGGGGGTTTTCAGCTGCGGTAGACAGTCCTTGGAATATGGCCAAAGTGCACCGCCTGGGGGAACGCCGGCTTATGATATGTATGCAAAATATGGTGTGGGTGCGATAATATTTTGTGAAATTTGGTATAGGCAAACTAGAAAGCAACCCGACCATCAGATGCCGATTAATGCTAGTTTTGAGATGGGGAGGATAGATAACCTAGAGAGGGTGCTGATTAGAAAGAAAGCGCGACCTGCAGCTTTTGAGACCGTCAAAGATTGTAGGAGGGAAGCGATGCTCCGATTAAGGAGTAGAGAGAAGCATGCGCGTAGGCACAAAACGAAGCTTGAGATAGCAGAAGAGAAGGAAGAGGAGGAGTGGACTGAGAGTTTAAGACGGGAAGGGAGACGGGACCAGATGAACATAGACAGAAAATACCGGCAGCGGGAACTACACATAGCAGATGAATTAATGGAACATTTGTTAACTAACACGGGTCGAGGCCCAAAACCAGAATCGAAACCAAACACGCCAGCAGTGACTGCGCGGGCCCAACCAATAGCTCTCATACTCCCTCCCGTAGCCCAAGCACTTCCCCTCATGCAAGCATTAACCCAAGCCCCACCCACAGCTCGAGCCCTCCCACAAGCGCAGACCGCGGACACACAATTTCCCAGCACCCAGCAAGGCCCTTCACAATGCCACCTGTGTCACTTGTCCCATCCGCACCTCCCGCTTTAGAGACAGATTCAGCACCATCCGCTCCTCCCGAAGTCGAGATTGAGACTAGGGAGGCGAGAGGCGGGGCTGAAGGAACAGGATTTGGACGGGTAACTCGAAGCGCGATCAGCAAAGAGAGAAAGATTGAATTACGCCAAGAGGCAGAAATGTACATAGAAGGAAATGACGAGACGGCAGCATTGGCCTCATTGTATGGGTACTGAAGAAGAGACGAGAGACAGGTAGTGTTGGAATGCATGGGGGAAATTCTGGTGGGAGAGTGGAAAAAGATACTTGGGAATTTACTGCCACAGCGGTTGTTAGATTTGAATAAGTTAGCAGTTAGCACGCAGTGAGCAAAGAGATGAGGATGTAAGAGAACATGTTCACAAACTGATTGAAGTAAAGAATGAAATGGAAGACAGATATGCTGAAATGTTTGCTACACCTGAGTATAGTAGAGAGTTTATTAAGAAAGGTAGGAAGGAGGCGTCAAGGTTGAGTATGAAAAAATCATGGCCGAGAGTTTTTCCAGGTAGTACAAAGCATTTGCCAATACCGGGACAGATAGGCGATAAACAGAGATTGCAGGTATGGGTAGGGGAAACAATGCGATGGATGTCGAACAAAAGAACGTCAGTAAAAGAAGTAAGTGAGATATGTAATGGGTACCCATTGGAGATGAGGAAGGAAGCGATGCAAACGATAGTAAGGGTGTTGCAGCAGCAGGTCATTGGATACAATAGAAGTAGAGGTAATGCACAAGGCCGGGGAAATTTGAATAATATGCACGGGGTGTCATTGGGAGTAAATCAATGTGCATACTGTAAGGAGGAGGGACATTGGCGAGCGCAATGCCCGCACCTACAGAATAGAGGTGGGTTTGGTCAGGGAAGGCCTCATAGAGGACATCAGGGGTCAAACGGCCCAAGCAGAAGTAACATGCAGCAGCAGCAGGGATATACCAATGGAGGCACTCAAACCCAATCATATGGCCGAAACCAAGCACAGCAGAACCAGACATTGAACCAAAGCGTTTCGAACCAAAATCAGGGCGGGCAGGGCCAACAGAGAAATGATCAGAGTGGAGGACATCGAGTGGGAAATGGGAATATTTTTGATACACAACCAAACACGTATTATAGCAGTAGCGGTGACTACACATCGGACGATGTGTTATTTTTTCGCGATAGGACAGCCCACGACAGGGGTCGGAACCAGTGTCTATTCCCGTGAATCAGAGAGGACCCTACGTAGAAATGAGAGTCGGGAATAAGGAGCACCGTTTCCTTGTAGATAAAGGGGCACAGAAGTGCTCGATAGACCACCACTTGGTTCCGGAGATACCACTGTCGGGGCAGAAGAATGTTTCTGTAGGGTTCGCAGGTACACCAGTAATTAACCCCATGTCCGAAGCTGTCCCAATTACAATAGGACCATTTACGGAACAGTGTCCATTTCTTTTGACGGAGAATTGTGGAGAGAACTTGCTAGGATTAAATTTGTTGAGAAAATTGGGGGCAGTCATACATTGTACGGCAGACGGGGTGTTGCTCACAATGTGACCTCACGATGCACCAGTGACGGAATTTATGTCAAAAGAGTTGCCAGAAGAGCTAAGTAGAGTACCAACCTGTCTGTGGGCAATGCATGATAACGATGTAGGATGCTTGAAAATAGAGCCAGCAAAAATAACTTTTAAAGAAGGTGTAACACTACCACGAATTCCCCAGTATAAGATTTCTGTTGAAGGTGAGAAGGGATTGAAAAGCATTGTTACTGACCTGGTGAGATTGGGGGTGGTTGAGGGAATTGCAGGAAGCACGTGCAACAGCCCGATTTTTCCAGTTTACAAGAAAGGAGGCAATGAAGTACCCTATCGTTTCATAATTGATCTGCTCACATTGAACAAAGTGGTAGACCCACAATTCCCTTTGGTCCCAGATGTCACAACAATACTGACAATGATACCGGCCACTGAAGAATACTTTAGTGTAGTTGATTTGAAGAACGCATTCTTTAGCATCCCAGTGGATAAAAGCAGTAGATATCTGTTCGTGTTCATTCTAGGAGGTCGATCATTCACATTCACACGCATTCCACAAGGATACACAGAAAGCCCGAGCATTTACAGCAGGGTGCTAAAAGAGCAGCTAGACATGCTAGAACTACCCGAGAGTTGCATACTCTTGCAGTACATAGATGACTTGTTATTAGCTGCTGACACGAAAGCGATCTGTAAAGAAAGTACTAAATTACTATTGACACACTTAGTGACCCATGGTCATAAGGCAGGTTTGAAGAAATTCCAGTATAATGAAAAGGAGGTGTCTTATTTGGAATACCTACTTTCGAAAGAAGGGAGAAGATTAACACCAGAACGCATAGAAAGTATTTCTAGTATGCCTATTCCAAAAACTAAAAAAGGAGTGAGAGCTGTAATAGGCATGGCCTCTTATTGTCGGCAGTGGATCAGTAGTTTTGCGTTGATTGTGAAGCTGATGATAAAGTTGACTAAAAAGGATGCAGAGGTGCCTTTACAGTGGGATGAGGAATGTCAGAAAGCGTTTAAGCAATTGAAAGCTGCATTGTGTGCTGCACCAGTTTTAGGCACTCCTAACTATAAAAAGATCTTCAGACTATTTGTGAGTGAGAGTGAAGGATGTGCATTGACACAGGAACAAGGTGCAAGAAATAGGCCGTGCGGCTATTTTTCTTGCACGCTGGACCCTGTAGCGCGCGCACTACCACGATGTTTGCGATCCGTCGCAGCGGCTGCTGCGTCAGTGAAACAAACGGAAGGAATGGTATTGGGGCACACTTTAATTCTGATGGTGCCACATGCTATAGACATTCTATTAAATAGGACGCAGACGCAACACCTCACCTCAGCTAGACTGACAAGATATGAGCTCATCTTGTTTGCACCCCACATCCAAATTATGAGGTATAGCGCATTGAATCCTGCAGAATTAATGCCACTTCCCATAGCAGAAATTGGTGACAACGAATCACCACCCCAGGATTGTTTAATGATCACTGAAGACGAAACAAAGGGAAGGATTGATTTTAGCGATATCCCGCAAAAAGAGTCAGATGGGGAGTTATTTTGCGATGGCTCTTGTTTTAAATTACCTGATGGCACATCAACAGCCGCATATGCAATTACTACCCTAGAGAGTGTTGTAGAGAGCAGAAGGATCCCCTACAATTCGGCACAAGCCGCAGAAATAATAGCACTGACCCGAGCCTGTGAACTCTCTGAGAATCTAAACGTAAATATTTATACTGACAGCCAGTACGCCTTTGGCGTGGTTCACAATTTTGACCGACTTTGGGCTGAGAGGGGTTTCTTGACATCACATGGAGCCAGGATTCAGCATTGCCCTTTGATTGTGCGATTGTTGTCTGCACTCACGTTTCCAAAACGCCTAGCTAAGTAAAGTGCGAGGCGCATAAGAAAGTAATATGCAGAGTGGGAGAGGGAAACGCGTTTGCAGACAGGATTGCGAAGCAAACAGCCACATATTTGGGGAATAAAATGATGACAGTACAGACTGAGGAAGTACCTTGTATGATAGAGAATGGAGTTGCCACAGTCAAAGAAATGCAGGCTGAGGCCACGACCAAAGAGATTCAGGGGTGGGCCAAGGGCTCTGCTGAGTTAGATTTGGAAGGATGTTGGGTGGACTAGGAAACAAAGAACTGGATGTTGCCAAATTGTTACGTAACTGCAATGGTAATAATGACGCTTAGCCCTACCCACATTTGCGCAAAGAAAATGGTACAGCATTTATCCACAGTATGGAAGAATGAGAACATAAAAAAGAATGCAGAAAGGCTAGTGCAGAATTGTATCACGTGCCTGCAACACAATGTAGGAAAGGGAACCGTGACTCCAGCAGGTAGTTTCGGCCCACCCTCTATGCTGTTTGAGGTAATCCATTTTGATTTCATAGAAATGGAAAGGTGCCAGAATTACAAGTACGTGTTAGTGGTAATCTGTGCATTCAGCAAGTGGGTGGAGGCATATCCTTTAAAAGACTGTACTGCCATGTCCACAGCAAAAGTAATGGTGAAGGAGTATTTCTCCCGGTTTGGGTTGCCTCGTGTCCTGTGGTCGGACAACAGCCCCCACTCTGTGGGTGCAGTAGTGCTACAGATCTGTGCAAGTCTGCAAATAGAGAAACGGTTCCACAGTTCCAGGCATCCCAGTTCTGCCGGGCTTGTGGTGAGACACTACAGAATCCTGAAGTCAAAGATAGCGAAAATTTGCACTGGGAGCAAGTTGAGTTGGGTGGATCCATTACCCCTAGCGCTGTTGTGTATGCGCACGTCTGTGCAGGCTAAGACTGGGCTCTCCCCTTATGAGATTATAATGGGGAGGCCAGCAGACGTATGGTGCGCACCGCAGCCTAGAAAATTATGTGAGGTCGAGCATCCTATGTTAAGCACTTACTGTGGACTTTTAATACAAAAGTTGCGTTTGATTCATCAGCAGGTGCAGGAGGCGTTGCCGATGTGATATACAGGACCAGGACACTCACTGGAGCCTGGGAGCTGGGTGCTAATCAAGAACTTTGAATGGAAGACAGCACTAGCACCCAGGGTGCGTGGCCCCTATGAAGTACTTTTGGCAACACAGACGGCCATCCGAGTGGACGGACATAAGGCATGGATCCATGCTACCCATGCCAAAAGGTTCCCAGCGTCACTGAAAACTTTGCCTGATCCAGACGATGAGAAAAAGACAACGGTCTCGGAAACGAAAGAAACTTTTGCCAGTCCAGCGCCACAGCATCAGCCTGAGCGAGAAGTGAAAGTTGAAACAAAGCGCAAACAAGAAGTGAAACTCAAAACAGAGTTTGAGGAGGTTGCCAGTAAGGGGGAAGGGCAAAAAGTGCCCTAACGTTGCTCAGTGGAAACAACATCACTGCCGAGCGACACAAACCCTGCATTGCAAACACGAGCAGAAACGACGCGTGTACCCCTTTGGCGCCCACCAGTTCTCGAAAAATGCACCAAAGCCAGAGAAAGAAACTACATCATTGCCACGACGCCCATCGCTGCCCATCATTGTGCCACAGGCTGACACTGAGCCTGACACTGGAAATGCAAGGGCACTATTCACGGATCATACAATAGCAGGAGTGAATCGATACAACCTGCGGCCTCGACAGGCAAAGTGATACACAGATCTTTGGTGCTTTTCTTTTTGGCCTTTGGTTCTACTCACGGATGGAGTAGGAACCAGGGGCGTAGAGGAGAGAAGAGTGAAAATTGTGCAAGTCGGACAATTCAAAACTCACGGGCCCTCGGTGCGCTTATAGAGTACCTGTGTCCTAAGTCAGAGCAGGACAAGCTGGATGCACATGGTG
This sequence comes from Ambystoma mexicanum, assembly GCF_040938575.1. Taxonomy (NCBI): domain Eukaryota; kingdom Metazoa; phylum Chordata; class Amphibia; order Caudata; family Ambystomatidae; genus Ambystoma; species Ambystoma mexicanum. The sequence goes on from NC_090932.1 coordinate 1,528,376,272, forward strand.
CTCTATCAATAAAGAACTGTTCAGAAATCGTCTGAGCAGTAGGAGAAAGAACAACTAATCTTGCTCGGGAGTGGATAAATGATCCAGGCTGTGAAAAGGCTGGGAGAATTGAACTGTGACATTTTTCGTTGAACTTTTCTGGCATCAAGAACGAGAGACATTCACAACGAACTTCGCCAGCAAGAAGAAGGACGATGAAGAACAAGTCAAGACCGGTTTCAGCCTCCTCCTGCACCCCTGCTGAAAAGATAATAGATTTAGAGACTGTAAATTTAGGGAAAAAGCATGATGAGAAGAATAAGGTACTAATTTGGACATTGGTCCTATGTTTCTTAAGAATGATGGTACCAACAATAACATACATTATGGTTCCTGGAGTACGTACACCCATTAAAAACACTTTTGCCAAAAACAGCTACTGAAAGCCCGGTTCATGTAATCACTGGTACTTTGTCCCCAATGGAAGAAAGACATAGAGAAGGTTACGACAAACAATACATTGTTGCTCATCATGAACATGACCCATGCGGTGTTAAAGAAAAAAGATTGCTGGGTTTGCGCCCATTTATCACAGCACGGTGGGAAAGGGATAGGCTGGTATGCACAACCATTGCCATTGATTTATTCCTGTGAAGTAACGTTAAGTGCAATGTTCTTTGGGAAATGGAACAAGAGTAATACAGGTCAGCTAGATGAGACCAATATGAATGAATTTGAGGAAGTAATCATGAGACCTGTGGGTTGTTCCATATTCCAAAAAGCTCGCGTATGCACTAGAACCCGTGAGAAAGAATACACGAAAAATAACAAGACTAGATAGATTACATAGGCAGAATAGACCAACCCCGCCAGCAGAAAGAGCATCAGTAATGACATTTCGAATGAGGGATGAATGGAACAAAGATGCTATGCCCCCTGCCTATGCAGTGGATCACAGCCCCAAAATTGCTCCCCTATGTCTACAGAAAAAGGGTTCCTATAAAGTAGGAACGTTTAGAAACTGCCTGAACACAGTGGTTTTAAAACATGAAATAGAACCCGTGTACGTGGGAGACCCTGTTTATTTTATATGTGGAGAAAAAGCATATGCATGGTTACCTAGGAATTGGGGAGGTACATGCTACCTAGGTCTACTGCTTCCAGGAGTGTTCCTCTTGGAGACAGCAGAAGTAGCCAGACGAACAAAAGGTAGAACTCAAAGGAGTAGTGAGGATGGAATGATAGCAATGGATATAGCCAAATCATTTATACCGTTCTTGTCCCAAATAGAAAACTCTTACAATATAAGAAAACTATCTGGAATATTACAAAAAACAATAGATTCCACAACGGTTATTTTATTGAATATGACGTTAGAAGAAAAAGGAATAAGACTGATGGCACTTCAAAACAGGATGGCTCTCGTAAAAACTGCATGCTGTGTGTATATCGATGATTACTCCCTTACGATATTTAAAGCAATCTGGAAATTACATGTCATAAGTTCCACACTCTCTACTGAAGCAGGGGGTTGGGGGATAGAATCCTGGTTATAGGGATTATTGCGGTCTTGGGGATGGAAGTTAATTTCAATACTAATGATGGTACTTGGGATATTCATAACATGCTGTTGTTGCATACAATCCTTACCAATGATATGCACTGAAATAACTGATGGATGTACTAAGGGATGTATGCACATGGTGTTGTGAGGAAAACAAACACATGGCCGGAATAACAGAGACACTGAGGAAACAAAAATAGTAAAACAATTCATGGCGATAGACATTAATGATAGAGATGATTCAGATACAGATACCCCAGACTCCTCCTCAGAAGAGGAGGATACAATGAATAAATAAGACGTTGGCACATGGCCAAAAGGAGGGTTTGTCAATCTGGAAAAATGAATACCCTTCATTTGAATGATAGACGTAACTTGATGGCCGTGGGCCAACCGTCTTATGCACCAAATTATAGAAATATAGACTGTTATGCTTGACCAACAAGCAGCCATTTTAAACGTAGCAGAATCGCCATTTTGCTTGTTAACCATTGCTCATTGCTTTCTGTCTAAAAACTGCTTTGCAGCTTACAATTCTTGCGGATTCTGCTTACTCTGCTCAACTGTTAACATTGTTGTCTGAATATGAAAGGACAAGGTCGGGGGACTGAAGAGTTTGCTGAACTACTCATGAGTAGCCCAGAAAGGAATGCCCACGCTTCCTCTCTGTAGCCTTGGGAGGAAGCTGGAGGGCATTTAATCACTTCACAGCTGCCAGCCAGTCTCGTACGATGCTAGAATATGTTAGAATAATACAGTTAAAGGCTTGAATTATGCTTCTCTTACGGCCCCTCTTCACAAAACCCCCTAGAACATGCTGGCTCCCAGGACACGAATAGTACCTCATAGATAGTAAAGCTTGGAATGTGGCTCTTCCCCTGTGTGCAGATTGCTTCCAAGAACAGAACCACCGTGTTCTAAAAGATCCCTCCGCACTTTCTAAATTGCACATTGTTACTAGAATAGACATCGAAAGCATTATGATCATCATACTCGTCGGATGTGTCCATCATCATCCCGAGTTCAAAGGAACTTAATACAGAGGGGTGTTGAACATGACTTTGCTGATTGTATGATATGCATTTTGTATATATGTAACTGATGTATGTAATTCGCTCTCTTGCGCCCCTCGAGGTCTAGGAAACTCACGTCGTGGGGCGTGAGATCAGAATTGACCAATTGATACTATCTTTTGCTTGCAATAAACCCTAGCATTGGGATTTTGAAACAACGTGTCTGGCGCATCTTTTCATGTATGATCATTGCTTTGTTTCCATAGCACGAGGGACCCCTAAGGGCCCCTTTCAACCACGCCAGTCCTCTGTTATACAAGGCTGCTGAAAAATCTGGAAAAGTACAAAAATAGCTCCAAGCTCAACATCAAACAAGAATTAACCAGTCCCATAATTAGAGACATAAAAAATACATTCACCCCAGCTCATAAACAATGAACAAAAAAGATATTTTCAAATGAATGACAGTGATCACAAGCAGCCCTGGCAAGCATTCAATAAATAAGTTATAAAGTTTACAGGCAAACTATCTTCAATTAACTCCTGAGGCGTAATGTTTGGGAGAAAAAAAAAACGCATTGAAGGGGCAATAAAAACCCTCTGGGAACCTCATCAGCCTATATTGAGAATGAACATGCAGCAGTAATCTGTCGGAGTCCCTGACACTTACATTTGTATTCATTTGTATTCTCCGACAAACTATCCTCTCCTCCCCTTCATACACTCCTCCTCCCCCTCCCTGTCCTCTTTTACCCCTATCACTCAATCCGAGGTTTCCCTCCTCCTTTCTAAAACCCATCCCACTGCATCTCCCAGTGACCCCATTCCTACCTCCCTCATCCCTAAAATCTACCCTCTCTTAATACCATATCTCACCTCCTTTTTCAACATTTGTCTCTCCACTTCCACCTTCCCCACACCTTTTAAACTTGCTACTATCATCCCCATTCTCAAAAAACCTTCTGCTAATCCCCTTCCTGCTTCCAATTATCGCCTCATCTCTATTCTCCCCTTCCTTTCTAAACTTCTTGAACGCATTGTTAATTCTCAACTCTCTACCTTCATCTCTAACCATTCTCTCCTCCCCCCACCCAATCTGGATTCCGCCCTCTCCACGGAAACTGCTCTAACCTCTGTTCTCAACTCTCTCCTTTCTGCTCGCTACTCTACGCATTCCTCTACTCTTATCCTACTTGACCTCTCTGCTGCCTTTGATACTGTTGACCACCCTCTACTCCTTAGCTCTCTATCTTCATTTGGCGTTAAAGACTCAGTTCTTAATTGGTTCTCCTCCTATCTTTCTAACCGCACCTACTTAGTCTCATGGGGTGGCTGTTTCTCCCCTATCTTCCCTCTCAACCATGGCATTCCCCAAGGCTCTGTCCTCAGCTCCTCTCCTCTTCACAGTCTATACTTCCTTCCTAGCTCCCATTATCTCCTCCTTTGGGGTCTCACACCATTATGCTGATGATACCCAGCTCTTCCTTTCTTTCTCCTCCTTCTCTCCTGAAATCCACCTTAAGCTTACTTCTTTCCTCTTAACACTGATAAAACCGAGCTCCTATTCTTTCCTGCTAACACTCTCCCTCCTCCCTCCCCTCCACCTTTCATTCTCTTTCCCCCCTCTCAAATCCCCTTGTCTCACGCCCGCAACCTTGGTCTCCACATTGACCCCCACCTTTCTTTATCTAACCACATCTCTCTCACTGCCAGATCTTGCTGCTTCCACCTCTACTACATCCGTAAAATTCGCCCTTTCCTAACCTTTCATGCCACTAAACTCCTAATCTCCTCCCTCATCTTCTCCAGACTCTTCTACTGCTCCACTCTTTTCCTTGGGCTCCCCTCCTCTCACCTCTCCCCCCTCAAATCCATCTACCACTCTGCCATCCGCTCCCTCTGCCTTCTCTCACCTTACGACTCCATCTCCTCTTCTCTTAACTCTTTAGGATGGCTCCCATTTCACTCCCTGCTCAAATTCATCTTCCTCTGCCTAGTTTTCAAAGCCCTCTATTGTATTGCCCCTCCCTACCTATCCTCCCTTTTTAATTTCTATACTCCTTCTCCTTCTCTCCGCTCTGAAGACCACTTCCTTCTCTCTTCTCCTCCTTCACCCTGTGCCACTTCCTGCTCCTTCCAACTTCTCGCTCCTTTCCATTGGAACCGCCTTCCTCTCCCCATCCGCTCTATTACCTCCTACCCTTCATTTCGCACTTCCCTAAAATCCTATCTCTTCCACTCACCCCATTAGCTTCTTTTTCTTCCTTTTCTCCATTGAAGCCACCTTCACCTCCTACCCCCCCTCTCTCGCCCTGGTCCCTCTTCATTTGCAATTAACCTCATAAATAATGTAAATTGTTCCTTGTACTGTTTTCTGGTTTAGATTTAATGTCATGTATTGCTTGTTGTATTTTCTTGTTCCAAGCGCCTTGGATTAAAGCGCTATATAAATTAAAATGAACACAAAGTATATCATGTAGCAATGTCCCCAAAGTGTTGAACATAAACTAAACATAATTGGAGGAAAGCACTAGTCATGGAGAGAATTAGATCAACTCCCCCCGCACCCAAAGGCTGGCACAACTTTGCCCTACTGTGTACTGGGGTAAACAATGTCTCTATATGTTTTTTAAAATAAATGGTGTAAAAGCAACACAACAGTGGTGTAAAAGCAACACAACAGCTCTGCCTCACGGATACAGCATCCATGATGTCCAAATGTGAAAAAATATTCAAAAGCATTACAATAAAAAATTACAGTCTTTGAATAATAGGCTGTTTGCGTTTTATTGGGGACAGCTTTACAGAACCTCTTTAGGGGTGCTTTGACCTTGAGAACAGAGTACCTGCCGAGTACACTTTTCTCATCTCAAACTGACGCATATTCTGTAAACAATCTTCCCCAGCTAGAATGAGGTGGAAAGTGAGGGGACGGCGGGGGGATTTTTTTCTCCCTACTTAATGAGAGCTTGGCTGGCCAATATCTCCAACCATTCTCAGTGTGCAGAAACACAACAGCAAATATAATTTGGAGCTTTTGTAAAGCCCAAAGCGCCCTGTGCCACCAGAAGCAGGAAGGCAGGAATCAAAGAGCGCATTCATCAGGGCATTTCAACCATCCCCAATATGAGACTACACCTAGCGGTGTGTGCAGCACACCACACAGCGGCTCAAACAGTCTGCCACACAATTCAAAACTTAGCCAGCCTTCATGCCAGCCAAACTGTGCCCTTGGAACCCTGCTTCTGAATTAAGCAATATTGAAGATGCTGCAAATGTCACACACACTTCCCACGTGCCACAAATCATCCTCACAGGGGAATATTATGCCAGCGGGCGTCTGTGCACCGGCATGCATCTGTCTGGGCAACTTACTGAAAATTACAAGCATAGCACCACTGTGCCCTTTATATACAATAGAGACAATGTTCTTAAGCAGATAACCGAGTCAAATATTCAGTATCGTTCAGCCCATGTGACTCTTTCCTTCACATCACTCGAATGATTTGCTCGTACCCACTGAAGGTGCAGTTGTGTGTATGAGTTGTATATGCACCGTATACGTCGCACACAAGGGCACTGCAACCACGTGGATGATGGACCACTTTAAAAAGTTAAAAAATTAACCAGGGATTTTGCAGGTTTGTTTAGTACATTAAGCTTCTACTGTCCAAGCCTGCATGTGCACTGTCCCCTAGGGACCGGGGAGGGTCCAAGTGCTCTTCCGAACTGTTAACATATAACGGTGCCACCAAGGCAGAGATTGGGTGTTTCACTTTTATTTTTTTTAAAGGACATTTTTTTTCTTGATAGTCACTTTACAGAAGTGGTCTTACTTTTTTATCCCTGATACCCCCTAAGAATAATGTACCTGGCTTGTGCTCCCCTATACGTATGGACTCCAAAATGTTTTTCAGTTGCAAACAGTTACTGCACGCTGGTGTAGAATGGCGTCACACAGCATTCAGAATTTGTTGCTACAATACAGAGGACTTGACTAAAAGTAGTGTTGGATATTTATTTTTTCCACAGAAGAAAACAGCCAATTTTGCTGTCGTACAGTAATATTTGACATGCAACTGATGTAACAATTTGTTTCTTGGGTACAACAACTTTGGGAATACTATCAATGCAGTCACTTGCACGTAGTACAGTGGCATATTGGAGAACTAGTGTGAAGGGTGGGCCTGTCTTTCAGCAGCCAGCTTGTCACTATTGGGTTTTCTTTTATTTCACCTCCAGCTTGGAACGATATTTAGTCTTTAAGTCTGCAAGTGCTGAAAGCTAACTGTACATAGACTGCACATTTGGATACAGTTGGAAACGCTGGAGACACATTTTGCCAATATCGACCCAAAGACTATTTTTGGAATTGGCTCTCCAGTAGGCTGTCACTTTGAAGCTCCATTAGTTCCTCCTGGAGATGCATTGGAGGTGGGCCCCTACGTCTGCTAGGAAAGGCTGAACCACCCAGTCATTGATGTTACAATTGTCCTCTGGAAAGTACTTTGAGACTGGTTCTGAGATGGTTTCCTTTTAGTTCAGCAACACATGATAGATCATACTCTGTCTCCTCAAGAGAATCTGCTAATAATGGAAATGCATTGGTAATGCCAACATCAACCCTCCTCCAAAGCTCCAGTTTCTTCTTGAAGGCTGATATTAGAGTCAAATGTGTTCTTTGTGCCTTGCAGGGAGAGGTTTAGAAAACGTTGCTTTTCAAAGATGTCACCATGGTAAGCTAACAGTACAAGCCAGCGTGACACACACAGGCTCTTCTTTCATCTGGTCTAAAGCCAGTGTCTCACTTCGTTTCGAAGTTCATGAATACAATTTAAAACCTTTCCCCTGGACAGCCAGCTGACCTCCATGTGAAACAACAAAGCATCATGTTCAGCTCCCATTTCTGCACATAATGAGGCACACAGACAGGCTCTTGTGGGGAGCATCTTAATAAAATGTACAATCTTTACAACAGAAGTCAGTACCTCTGAGCTCATTCCCCATACTGCACACAAGCAAAGATTCCCGGTGTATCAAGCAGTGTGTCCACAACACATGTGGAGCTACTGCCAACATTTACTTTTAACCCAGCTCTAGCACCACACATTGAAGGATCACCATCCGTGCAAATACCAACACACGCTTCCCACTTTAGGCAGTGAAAACTTAAGTAGTTAACAATGTCAAAGACTTCAGATGCAGTTGCTCTGCCCTGAATTCGTTTGCAAAATAGGAAATCCTCCAATATTTATTTTCCATGGCAGTACCTCACATAAGCTATCAAATGAGCTTCTTTTGAAATATCAGTGGTCTCATACAACTGTAGGGCAAACTCACTTAGTCAAGCGCAATATCAATTCTGTACTGATGTCAGAGGACAGGTCTGTGATGCGGCAGAAAATTGTGGTGTCATACATAGGGATACTTTTGCATTTCTCTGCTGCTCCGTCAGCATTATTTTGCCTTTCTCTGCTGCATCGTCAGCAAGCATTATCCGTTTGACAGTGAGAATTGTTGGCAGAATCACTTTCTCAGGATCTGTAAAATGTTTTTTGTTAAGCTTCCAAAGCATTTGCAGGTACTGAGGCCACATTTTAACCGTGACGTTTTGCTTTTTTATGCCTTGCAGCTGCCGCAAATGCCGCCTTCATTTTGTTTACTTCAGGCAGCCATTTGCTAATGTAGCGCCACAAACCATATACTGCAGCTTAACTTCTCCAGCAACTGCGATCCTTGTGAACCCTAAGTCAATAAGAGACATATTTCTGTGTTTTTGCATTTCCTTTGTCCGTTTCCCCCTCTGCTGATTCCTACCATCTTTGGGCACTAGGAAACTATCTGGTTCTATTCCTGCATGTTAAAGCCCGAACACATTTGGATTTAAAATTTTAAAATGCGGAATTATCACACATTGCCCCCTCCTTCCCCACCGCCTTCTGGTCATTCTCTTGTTAATTGGGGGGGCAACACCCCGACCCTCCCTTTTCCACACCCACCACCCCCTTCCCGCATCAAAACACACATCCTCTCCACACACACACACCTCCCCCCCACCCCCAAGACTTACCTTTGCCTCCTGCGACGACTACACTGTGGCTCACAGAGCCCGTCAGCCTCTGAACGCACTCATTTGTGGCAGGGGTTTGACAAGTAGGACAGTTCAATTTAGAAAGACTAAATCAACATTTTCCCCCATCTGTACAGTGAAAATATCCTTTTACTTAGTACCAATGATCCATCTCAAAAAGGAGTCTGAATCTGTGAAAACATTGCAAACCCATGTCACGTTAGTTTTTAAAACCATTTCAAGTTTTCAAAAATTAAAAAATGAGTTAAAGATTTCAAATAGCAAACACCACATGCAAAGATTCAAAAGGAACCATGTAAAAAGCTTGGGGGGGGGGCTTGCAAAAATCAGAAATACTAGTTCAGTTAAAAAAGAAACACATTGATACAAGTCCTTGTTCAGATCGTGAAGTCCTAGTTCAAATTTTTCTTTTGAAGTATAGTCCTGGACTAGGCCACAGATTGGCAGCGAAAACCACACCTGGATGCACATTGCACAGGGTCGATATAAACCTTCAGCACTTCTAGTGAACCAATGGTACATAGGGAAAGAAAATCCTTAATTGCGTGAGAGACTGGGTCAAGTGCTTCTCTGGATTTTTCTTGCTGAGACACAGGTGGTTAGATTGATACAATGACGTTTGGAGCGATGCTGCTGCAATGAAAATGAACAGTTAGTCAAGGATACATGGGTCTACTGGAGACTTCACAATTAAGATTAGATGAGCAGGCGCTAAAACCGTACGTGGGTGCCAGGCATCAGCTAGTAAGCAGGACCTAATGCCTGGAAACCAGGAGAGAGTCCAGTGCACTGTAAGTGCAACTCCCACATGATACTGCCACATGATACTGTAACTTTCATTTCAGTACCGCCCCAAACTGGACATGAGAACAGCCTCAAAAATAGGTTTCAAATCCTTGATTGTGACTCCCAACATATCTTTAAAATTGCCCCACCTTTACCCACAGTTTTAAAAAAAGGCTTCCTTACCTTTTGGCAAGTCCTACTACAGAGGTCAGGATTTTTTATGGCACCGCTGCTGCTGGGAACTTTGCGGTCCTAGATGGGATTAAAGAGATAATTTGTGTTCCTGCAATTGAAAAAGTACAATAAAAAAAAATTATAGACATATCAGATTGACCTTACCAATATTTGCGCACTACACTTTGCCAGTCAGCACACATCCTCCCCTGCACACAAAAGGGACCTAGGGTGCAGAGTCCTACCGGGAAATCTGCAAAGTTCCCTATAGGCCAGTCCGCCCCAACAGGTAGAGAGAACAGAGAGCAGTCAGAGAACATACCTGAAAATGTGACTCGTACTAGTCACAGACACAACAAATGATAGAGAGAGCGAGAGAAATAGAGCATCAGCCTGTTATATTTTACCCGTTTAATTCCCTGCCTAGAATAGTTGAGAAGTCCAGTCTGCTGGCATTCCAATCATTCATCTACATATCTTACAGAGAATCCGACACGGTAGTGCTTAACCCACTGAGCTAACTTTCGGACGCATCAAGGAATAGCCATTTAGCTTGTTATGCAGTTCTGTGACAGCGCTGAAGTAGCAGCAGACTCTGCCGCAGCTGCCGTGCCAGACATGAGGGCCCCTGGCTTCTCTGCAACATATGGTGCCCAAGGCAGGGGAAGGCCTGGCACCCACACCAGGAAGATAAACACAAATTCCACTTTAAATCACTTCTATGGCAGTGGTGAACCCAAAGTACTGTTGGTAATGCAGTGATTTTTAGTACATGAAGGGATGCATAGACTCGCTCTATAGCATATGGCTACCAGGGTAGGTTGACAGACTGTTGCTGAGATTTTATATATGCAAAACGTGTTAATCGAATGAATTTTTACAATTACTTTAAAAAAAGGAAGTGCTACATAAAGTGTTTGGCCAGGGGATGGGTTGGGGAATAGGTTGGGCTATTTCTGTCTCTGTAGTGAAAATCAAAAATTGGCACCGGCAAAACGCAGTTTAATTTCCTAATAACTGCTGTCAGCACAACGGAAGCATTCATTTGTGATTAACCAGTTTGTCAAACATAACATCTTTATAAATATAACCTGTGATAAAACAAAAAGCAAGGGGCACACAAATTACAGAGAGAAAAGTAGTGAATGCAAGTTTCAGCAGCGTTTTTTAGTTTGGAAAAGACTTTTTTCCTATAAACGTGTAAAATACACATTTAGACACATTTAAACATTTAAACAATAATGTGCTGAGCACATAGAATGCCTGCTTTCAACAGTGATGCCCCCCCACCTCACTGATGTTCATGGCCCATTGATTCCTGTGGTGTCCCTTTCAAGACCGGACCGAAGAAAACAAACGGGATGAGCAAACAGAGTCAGGAAATGAGTGAGTGACGGCTGGTAAAGGAGCAAAGCGAAAATTAGAACACCAAGCCCCCAGATTCCCTCAGCGAACCTAGGGGCTTGAGATTGAGACAGGTTGGGTCCCAAGATCCAGCCAGACATCGGATGCCGGATCTCGGACTCAGCCAGAGCTGGCCCATGGACCAGAGGGGTGATGAGGCAAAGGGACAGACAAAGCAGGGGGACCAGTGTTGTATGATATCCGGCTCACCCACGGCAGATTGTTGGAGCCCATCAATCTGTCGTGGCAGAGTCTGATATCCTACAACACCGGCAATGTGTGCTTCCGTCCATGCTCGCCCCCTCTCCCCAGTGTCTCCCAAGGTGGGGGCACAGAGGGAGAGGAGTGCTGGGGGAGCAGCATTTCAGTGATCCAACCCCCCCCCCCCCCAGTTTACTCCTCTCCTCAAACGTCCGCCATCGTGGGTCCACGGGGGAGAGGGAAGCCGAGGGCAGAGGGACCGGGAAAGGCCTGAAACGTTCGCTTATCAGCATCCCTCTAACTGTGGTGTGGGTGGGTTGGCGGGGGTGATCTGAGAAGCGGCATCCTTTTACTGATCAATAAGACACTGGTGGCACCTACAGGAAGCAACAACGCAGTCTGGACGCGTGATCCAAATGCAGAAAAGCACACGTCCAGGCTGCGTTTATTTCCTGTTTTGTGGCCACGCTCCCATCACATCACACTGACTGAGATGGGAGGTGGGGAGGTGTGTGCACCACAGATTGAAGACCTGAAGTATGGATAGTTTTGAGGCGAAATGCTCAATTGTTGTTATCTTGCTGGCAAGATTTGTAGGAGTCTGCATTTTCACTGTATACTAGCATAGAATCAAGACAGACATCCTGTGGTACAGACATACTTTGGCCGGTGCAACTCAATGCACTGCCTGGCAGTACTGAGCGGTGAAGTTATGCACATCTCCCTGCAATTATTTTTTATTTTTTTATTGTGAATTTGATCAAAAACGTGATCTTACGCACAAATATATATTTTTTAAAAATACCATATCAAAAGAAGAGAAAGAAAAAATCTTATAACATTACTGTCCACATCTTATACACTGATACAAAAATAGAAATTAAGAAAAAGTTACAAACTGGCTATACAAATTTGAGATTTGTTTAACCAGCAACATGTGTTAAAAGGTGGTTCAGACCCAACAACCATCCGGTTATATAAATCTTCGAGATATATAAACTAACTGTATTAATTTAAATCCTTAAGCATTTGAACTACAGCATATGTATCCAGTAGACATACGGTTCTATAGGTCAAAGATTACATATTCATTTATTTTAATGACAGAAAAAGAGACCCACATGTCTTGTTCTAATAGCAGCCAGATTAGGGTTCTCCACCAATAAGTGTCGAAGGGTTTCTGGCCTTCCTACGTGATTACAGTGTGTACAGATGTTGATCATGCCCTCCTTTATCGCAGATCGAGTATATCAGATTTCCCCTGTGGGCAAGGGGTTCAGGCGGAATCTCAAACACTGCTGTCTTGTCACTGGGAAAGGGTATTGGCATAGATATGTAGGCAAGTTGCCAAGTGGCTTACTATTTGAAAGGTTGAGTGGACTTGTATCCTCTTCAAATGCCGCTATCCAGTCCCACTCCTCTAATGCCTTTTTTACACTCAGGGGATTGCTTATCAATTCAAGACGATCTTTACCCATTTGGTTCAGCAGACCATCTGACAATGCAAGCATTGCATTCAAAAGGGAGCAATTGGACACACTTTAAAACCATCTTGCAAATTTACAAACAAAGTATTTGATAAAGGGGACACGGTTTTTGCAACCAGACACATTGCTCACCAGTTAAACCAATAACGGAGAGACAGCAAGCCCAGTTCAAAACACAATGACGCTATGGGAAGAGAGAAGGGCGGACCAAACACCTTCTTCCATAGTCAGCCCTCAATCTATCCCATTCAATGTCATAAGCTACACCCTCCAATCCAATGCCATACATGATTTTTGGAATTACTTTACCAACGTAAAAGCGTAGGAGGGGTTTGATGGAACATTTTCACCATTTTCCCCAGATTTGTCTCACCAGAAAGGATAGTTGGTCAATTTTCTTTGAGTTTATGGACTGTATATAGTTTACTCAAAGAAAACTTGCAGATATTAAACCCCATGTACACAACTTCCTTCCTCATATCAATCCTCAAGTTATCAATAGACCATTTCACTCTACTGGTCTGCTTTGTGTTACAGAATGTAATGATGTGACATTTTTTCTCATTTATAATCAGATCATTTCTTTTAGCGTAAATACTAAGCACTGTGAGCAGCCGCTGGAGACCTCCTGGCGAGCCATCTATAAATGATAGGATATAGGTATAGGATAGCCAGCTAATAGCTTGGCCCCTAATCTTTTGTCTAATCAATGCAGCCTTCTCCAACATATTCAGATCTGCAAGGTACAGATTGTATAAACAAGGGGCGAGCCTACAACCCTTAAACAACCGGTTGTCGGCAAAGATTCTGACAGAGACCCCCCTGGACCCAGCCTAATCCTCATTGATGTATCCTTGTGTATGTAGTTGAGAATGGCCAGCAAAGGTGCTGCGAGGCACCGCTTTCTCAATTTAGCCCAGAGCAGCTGGCAATTAACAAGATCAAAGGCCTTCGAGAAGTCTATTTAACAGACAGACCTTTCCTGGAATGCCCTTCACAGATTTCCTAGAACCATCTGTTATGACCGACAGAATCAACCCATTCAATGTCATAGATAGTCCTTTTCAGAATCCACATTGATATCTTGGGTAAGATGTTATTTACCTCTATCGAGGTCTCTAGTTTTTCCAAAATGAGTGCTAGGAACATTTGACTGTTGCAGTTCAGAAGGGCAATCAGTCGATAGTTGTTAGGCTCCGACCGATTGCCCTTCTTAAACACTGGAATAATTATTGATTCTTTCCACGACCTGGGCAAATTACTAGATCTTAATTTATCTGAAAAAAGAAGCGTCAAACCAAAGACCACATTTCTGAATTCAATTTAAAGAGAATTCACCAGGCCATTGGGGCCCGCGGGATTACAAACAGATTATTTTATGATGAGACTTCCAATATCTTCTTGTACAAATTCTACATCCTAAGGGGTAGAGAGACACCTGAAACTATAATTTTTTGTCCCACTGTCACACATATTCACCCTATGTGCCCGCCACTCTGATTCACCTATTCCAGTGCTTTGTAGCTGGATTTGGCCGGTTTCGTCGTTATTTACTATGGACCAAACATTTCAAGCATTGCTTTGACAAAGCACTTGCAGCATCCTTTCGCAGTGTTGCTGGAATATTTGGGATTTATGATTCTGCATCCAATTTTTAAGGCCTCTTCGTGCAACTCTATGCAACTCTTTTTTCCAGATATATCGTCTGATCATGCCACATCCAGCACAACTGTTTAACCTCTGCTTTATATTCTTTCTTGCGTTCCCATACCAAGTGATTAAAAGAATGAACATGGATAGTTCTAACCCTACAGTTTTTTGGCATCAATCTTTCCCAGATAAAGGCTCGGAAGCCTTTGCTGGTACATTTTGCCAAAAGTCACCTTTAGAGGCCTGATTTATGTACGCTTCTACTTTTCTTGTAAGATGTGCCCCCTTTCTACAGAACTGTTTTATTTTGTTTCTCCCACTGCGAACAGCAGGATTCTGAGAACGGTCTGATATTTGCTGTTTACTGAACAATTCAAATGAAGCGATAAGCATGTTGTGATTACTCAACTGTGTTGTACTAATCTCACATCTATTACATCTCTTACTGCTTCTAAGCTTAGAGCTTCTTCTATCACTAGCTTCCATAAAACTGTTCAGATTAAGATCTCCAGTCACTATGACATGCATCTCCCTTCTCAACTCCAGCTGGCTAAATACTCCCCAATACGATTGACAAGAGTCTGCAATCTCTACCACAGTTTCATTCTAGTATAAATTTACAATCAAGATATTCATCAATTTATCCTCCGATTTGTATTTCACTGTAGTAGCCAGAATTCCTGACATCTTATCAGTGGTTATCTCGATCAACTGAAATGTAGAATTTCTGAATGCACATAGCAATCCGCCCATGGGGCGGCCCATTTTAGATTTTTGGGCCAATTGATGAATCATTTGGAAACCATCTAACCACATCAGCTTCAACAACCAGGTCTCTTGCAACATCACCATATCACCTATAGAAAACATCATTGTCATGCTTGATAAAGTGGTTGAAACCTCTGGTGATCCACACTACAAGTCGTAGATTTTCCCATGTCAGAGTTCTGCTTTCCCAAACATTTCCTTTGCTGACTCGCTTTTGGGACAATCCAGTATAGCAGCCCAATTCCATTTCCACATAGATTACACAGTCTTTCCAGCAGGGTTGGGGCCAGAGGTGCTCCAACTCTTGCTTTTTGTAAATTAGAGTGTACCTCATGCCCCTGGGGTCTCCGAAATTGCTCATAATTTATTTTCTGATTTAGCATGCACCCAAGGTTTAGTAGTTCTTCTCTTTCTTCCAATATGGATTTCAACACAGATTTTAAATATAGCTCTGCCAAGTCTGTCCTAGTTTCTTAAGGGAAACTTACAGACTTTATGTCTTCCGATGATATTCTTTCTAAAAGTGGTAACACATTTAGCATTTTTTAGAATATTAGAACGATTCAAATTTATGTTTGGTCAGAGTTAACTCAAACGTCTTGGGGTCTACTTCCTTCATCCCTATTTTTCTTATCGACCCATTCAGGCTGTGAGCTGCTTTTCCTTGTAACATTCTCTGCACCTAACGAAGGGTCCAGATTCTTTATACCAAAGAGGTCAAGCAAACGATTTTGATAAGTCTCTTACCCCGCCTTTGTTACCCAAATAAGCCTCATCAGAACCATCTTGGACTCCTCTCTTATGGGGGCCATTCCAGAGACTCCCCAGTTCTATCCTTTGGTTTAATACTTTCACTAGAAGTTTGGCGATTACTCTCTTTGGGTATAAGTGACTTATTCGCAATCCAAGTTTTTTATTAATATAGCTGCCAAGCGCTCTTGGTCCCCTCTTCTTTTCTCACCTAACAGGAGACACTGAACTCTGCTTTCTACTTCTGACTGATGCCCAACTTCTTCTCCACCCTGAGTTCAAGGGTTAGACTTATTAACCCCCACAGTTTTGAGTGAACAGATCATACTACTGGGTTCACCAACTTCTTTTCTTGGTGATGTCTCATACTACATATCCCTGGCATCTCCCTTCTTTCTAAAGGGACACTCACCTGCTCGGTAGTTTTAGTGAAATCAATGAAAACACTGCTTTCTTTTCCCAAATAGTTATCCATCTTCCGTGTTACCGCACACTCCTGTTCACCCCGCTCCTGGACCTGGCAGTCTGTGTACCATTCTCCTTTACCACATCTCTAAGATATTTCCTGTAGATCCAGTAGACATAATTGATTCCTCCTCCCATTCCTCGATTTCTTTTGTGCCTTTTTGGAGAGTTTAACAGTTGTGCTACCTTCTAAAGTCATCACCTGTAATTGAGCATTATTCTTTGTCCATAGGGACCTGTTGCTGTCTCTCATCTGGCAGAGCCGCCAACTGCTCCTGCTGACCTTCGACCTCTTCCATAGCCATTTGTCTCTCATACAGCTCTGATCCTTTTTAGCCAGGTTTAACACTAGGTCATTCAGTATTTCAATTTTAACCGTATGCTCACATATAATTACCTTCAGCTTTTATGTTTTCATATAATTCTACTGAAGCACTGAGGACTGTGTTCAAGGCTGATATCGATGGGGAGGTTAGTTTGATCTGTTTGTCAGCCTCCCTCAGTGTATGGTGTATAGTCCTTGGGGCGGTCTTTTCAATTTCTACCTCAATATCACTGTGTCATTACATCCAGGGGTTGGGAGGGGGAGCCTCCTAGCAAATCACTATTCTCCAGTATAATTTCTTCCATTGAAACCCTAGGATTAGAACAGTAGGTCTCTCTGTATTCAATCAAAAATGGTTACATTTCTGCCTCTCCCTTAGTACTCACCATGTCACCAGCAGACAAACCTATCTCCTCCAATATGCTGATGTCCGTAATAACACCTGGAAACATCAATGCCCCATGCTCCAGAGTTCTTGCACTCTTATGTTCAGTATTACTGCCCATTTGTCTGTGTCACTATGGTTTTAGGGTCAGCCACAGTTGTTAAATCTAACTGGCCATGGGATTTTACCTAGGGGGGGGGGAAACATATCTCTCGAAGACTTATCCAGTCGTGAATTACCACTTAATTCCATACCAAACTCTGTTCTTTATCCGCAATGCTTACCACGCTGCCATTCGTTCTTAAACTACTAGAGATTGAATTAACCAAGTCATCCTCTGTTAACCTTGCACGCATATAATTGGGTATTAGCGCCTCTCTCAAAAGGTACTTATTTGGGCCTCAGCTTCTCTACTCAACGTACGGCCTCTTACATTTTTATAGGCAGCAGAAGATCTTTGTATTTCCTCAATGACATTTGGTTGTTTCCTGGTTTTGGATGGCATACTTTAATTCCTATAACTTAAGACCCTATTTTTCAGAACAAAAGCACAGTTGTAAATAAGGACCGGTCCACAAACATGTATCTCCCTTTTCAAAGTCCAGGCTGCTCACCCGCAATTAGAGCAGGCTTAACTCAAGCAATAAATCTCCTAATGCGCGTTCTCAGATTAAAGGCCCACAATCACACCAATTGGCTTCTAACTAGATCAATGGTACACTGGGATTGCCGGAGCTTAGTTATATGGTCATATACACACCAGGTTAGACTGCAAAGTTTATTCTAACACTGTGTTGAGTGCAAGTGTTGAGTGCAAGTGTTTTTTGCCCACAGTCACTCTCCCAAAGAAAAACAGTGAGAACTTACAAAACTCCACTGATTGGAGGCTACAGCCTTTCAACCGCTCACTGTCTTTCCATGTCAGCTCAAAGTCAATATGCCCACAGTCACTCGCACAGAATAACACAGAATAAACAGTAGTTAGCTGATTATGTGGTCCCATCCACAAAGAGGCAGCTGCCACCTTTCTGCCTCTCTGTTGAGCTCAAAGGCTTTATTTTGCCCACAGACACACGCACAGAGTAGATCAGTGAAATCCAAAAGAGTTTAGCAGTATATATAGTTACATCAACAACAGAGATGGGCTGCAGCTTTTACGTCTCTCACCGGCTTTCCGAGTCGAGCACCAAGGCTAATTTGGCCGCAGGCACTCGAACAATTGATGAGAGATAAGGAGTGTTATACTGTTGCAGGGCAGATACAGCCAAACCAATCCACAACCTTATCCCAAACCAGACACCAGAAATAATTAGCTTCCCTTTCATGTGCTACAGCGAGTCAGATGTTCACAGATCAAATGTGTATCTTTTCCTCCTAGCCCAATAATAATTTAGCATTTATATAGCACTACAAACCCTCAAGTATCTGAGTGCTGCTTATTTACCCACGGTATGTGGTGCTCATTTATCGACCTCGGAAGGATGAAAGGCTGCGTTTGGCCCTGCCGGGATTCAAACTTGTGTCAGCAGGCCCTGGTTCCTCTCCATTTGCAATTAACCTCATAAATAATGTAAATTGTTCCTTGTACTGTTTTCTGGTTTAGATTTAATGTCATGTATTGCTTGTTGTATTTTCTTGTTCCAAGCGCCTTGGATTAAAGCGCTATATAAATTAAAATGAACACAAATTATATCATGTAGCGATTTCCCCAAAGTGTTGAACATAAACTAAACATAAATGGAGGAAAGCACTAGTCATGGAGGGAATTAGATCAACGTCCCCCGCACCCAAAGGCTGGCACAACTTTGCCCTACTGTGTACTGGGGTAAACAATGTCTCTATATGTTTTTTAAAATAAATGGTGTAAAAGCAACACAACAGTGGTGTAAAAGCAACACAACAGCTCTGCCTCACGGATACAGCATCCATGATGTCCAAATGTGAAAAAATATTCAAAAGCATTACAATAAAAAATTACAGTCTTTGAATAATAGGCTGTTTGCGTTTTATTGGGGACAGCTTTACAGAACCTCTTTAGGGGTGCTTTGACCTTGAGAACAGAGTACCTGCCCAGTACACTTTTCTCATCTCAAACTGACGCATATTCTGTAAACAATCTTCCCCAGCTAGAATGAGGTGGAAAGTGGGGGGACGGCGGGGGGATTTCTTTCTCCCTACTTAATGAGAGCTTGGCTGGCCAATATCTCCAACCATTCTCAGTGTGCAGAAACACAACAGCAAATATAATTTGGAGCTTTTGTAAAGCCCAAAGCGCCGTGTGCCACCAGAAGCAGGAAGGCAGGAATCAAAGAGCGCATTCATCAGGGCATTTCAACCATCCCCAGTATGAGACTACACCTAGCGGTGTGTGCAGCACACCACACAGCGGCTCAAACAGTCTGCCACACAATTCAAAACTTAGCCAGCCTTCATGCCAGCCAAACTGTGCCCTTGGAACCCTGCTTCTGAATTAAGCAATATTGAAGATGCTGCAAATGTCACACACACTTCCCACGTGCCACAAATCATCCTCACACGGGAATGTTATGCCAGCGGGCGTCTGTGCACCGGCATGCATCTGTCTGGGCAACTTACTGAAAATTACAAGCATAGCACCACTGTGCCCTTTATATACAATAGAGACAATGTTCTTAAGCAGATAACCGAGTCAAATATTCAGTATCGTTCAGCCCGTGTGACTCTTTCCTTCACATCACTCGAATGATTTGCTCGTACCCACTGAAGGTGCAGTCGTGTGTATGAGTTGTATATGCACCGTATACGTCGCACACAAGGGCACCGCAACCACGTGGATGATGGACCACTTTAAAAAGTTAAAAAATTAACCAGGGATTTTGCAGGTTTGTTTAGTACATTAAGCTTCTACTGTCCAAGCCTGCATGTGCACTGTCTCCTAGGGACCGGGGAGGGTCCAAGTGCTCTTCCGAACTGTTAACATATAACGGTGCCACCAAGACAGCGATTGGGTGTTTCACATTTATTTTTTTTAAAGGACATTTTTTTTCTTGATAGTCACTTTACAGAAGTGGTCTTACTTTTTTATCCCTGATACCCCCTAAGAATAATGTACCTGGCTTGTGCTCTCCTATACATATGGACTCCAAAATGTTTTTCAGTTGCAAACAGTTACTGCACGCTGGTGTAGAATGGCGCCACACAGCATTCAGAATTTGTTGCTACAATACAGAGGACTTGACTAAAAGTAGTGTTGGATATTTATTTTTTCCACAGAAGAAAACAGCCAATTTTGCTGTCGTACAGTAATATTTGACATGTAATTGATGTAACAATTTGTTTCTTGGGTACAACAACTTTGGGAATACTATCAATGCAGTCACTTGCACGTAGTACAGTGGCATATTGGAGAACTAGTGTGAAGGGTGGGCCTGTCTTTCAGCAGCCAGCTTGTCACTATCGGGTTTTCTTTTATTTCACCTCCAGCTTGGAACGATATTTAGTCTTTAAGTCTGCAAGTGCTGAAAGCTAACAGTACATAGACTGCACATTTGGATACAGTTGGAAACGCTGGAGACACATTTTGCCAATATCCACCCAAAGACTATTTTTGGAATTGGCTCTCCAGTAGGCTGTCACTTTGAAGCTCCATTAGTTCCTCCTGGAGATGCATTGGAGGTGGGCCCCTACGTCTGCTAGGAAAGGCTGAACCACCCAGTCATTGATGTTACAATTGTCCTCTGGAAAGTACTTTGAGACTGGTTCTGAGATGGTTTCCTTTTAGTTCAGCAACACATGATAGATCATACTCTGTCTCCTCAAGAGAATCTGCTAATAATGGAAATGCATTGGTAATGCCGACATCAACCCTCCTCCAAAGCTCCAGTTTCTTCTTGAAGGCTGATATTAGAGTCAAATGTGTTCTTTGTGCCTTGCAGGGAGAGGTTTAGAAAACGTTGCTTTTCAAAGATGTCACCATGGTAAGCTAACAGTACAAGCCAGCGTGACACACACAGGCTCTTATTTCATCTGGTCTAAAGCCAGTGTCTCACTTCGTTCCGAAGTTCATAAATACAATTTAAAACCTTTCCCCTGGACAGCCAGCTGACCTCCATGTGAAACAACAAAGCATCATGTTCAGCTCCCATTTCTGCACATAATGAGGCAAACAGACAGGCTCTTGTGGGGAGCATCTTAATAAAATGTACAATCTTTACAGCAGAAGTCAGTACCTCTGAGCTCATTCCCCATACTGCACACAAGCAAAGATTCCCGGTGTATCAAGCGGTGTGTCCACAACACATGTGGAGCTACTGCCAACACTTACTTTTAACCCAGCTCTAGCACCACACATTGAAGGATCACCATCCGTGCAAATACCAACACACGCTTCCCACTTTAGGCAGTGAAAACTTAAGTAGTTAACAATGTCAAAGACTTCAGATGCAGTTGCTCTGCCCTGAATTCGTTTGCAAAATAGGAAATCCTCCAATATTTATTTTCCATGGCCGTACCTCACATAAGCTATCAAATGAGCTTCTTTTGAAATATCAGTGGTCTCATACAACTGTAGGGCAAACTCACTTAGTCAAGCGCAATATCAATTCTGTACTGATGTCAGAGGACAGGTCTGTGATGCGGCAGAAAATTGTGGTGTCAGACATAGGGATACTTTTGCATTTCTCTGCTGCATCGTCAGCAAGCATTATCCGTTTGACAGTGAGAATTGTTGCCAGAATCACTTTCTCAGGATCTGTAAAATGTTTTTTGTTAAGCTTCCAAAGCATTTGCAGGTACTGAGGCCACATTTTAACCGTGACGTTTTGCTTTTTTATGCCTTGCAGCTGCCGCAAATGCCGCCTTCATTTTGTTGGCTTCAGGCCGCCATTTGCTAATGTAGCGCCACAAACCAAATACTGCGGCTTAACTTCTCCAGCAACTGCGATCCTTGTGTACCCTAAGTCAATAAGAGACATATTTCTGTGTTTTTGCATTTCCTTTGTCCGTTTCCCCCTCTGCTGATTCCTACCATCTTTGGGCACTAGGAAACTATCTGGTTCTATTCCTGCATGTTAAAGCCCGAACACATTTGGATTTCAAATTTTAAAATGCGGAATTATCACACATTGCCCCCTCCTTCCCCACCGCCTTCTGGTCATTCTCTTGTTAATCAGGGGGGCAACACCCCGACCCTCCCTTTTCCACACCCACCACCCCCTTCCCGCATCAAAACACACATCCTCTCCACACACACACACCTCCCCCCCACCCCCAAGACTTACCTTTGCCTCCTGCAACGACTCCACTGTGGCTCACAGAGCCCGTCAGCCTCTGAACGCACTCATTTGTGGCAGGGGTTTGACAAGTAGGACAGTTCAATTTAGAAAGACTAAATCAACATTTTCCCCCATCTGTACAGTGAAAATATCCTTTTACTTAGTACCAATGATCCATCTCAAAAAGGAGCCTGAATCTGTGAAAACATTGCAAACCCATGTCACGTTAGTTTTTAAAACCATTTCAAGTTTTCAAAAATTAAAAAATGAGTTAAAGATTTCAAATAGCAAACACCACATGCAAAGATTCAAAAGGAACCATGTAAAAAGCTTGGGGGGGGCCTTGCAAAAATCAGAAATACTAGTTCAGTTAAAAAAGAAACACATTGATACAAGTCCCTGTTCAGATCGTGAAGTCCTAGTTCAAATTTTTCTTTT
Organism: Ambystoma mexicanum; assembly: GCF_040938575.1. Classification (NCBI taxonomy): domain Eukaryota; kingdom Metazoa; phylum Chordata; class Amphibia; order Caudata; family Ambystomatidae; genus Ambystoma; species Ambystoma mexicanum. Next base: position 1,528,399,004 of record NC_090932.1, read on the forward strand.
GAAGTGTAGTCCTGGACTAGGCCACAGATTGGCAGCGAAAACCACACCTGGATGCACATTGCACAGGGCCGATATAAACCTTCAGCACTTCTAGTGAACCAATGGTACATAGGGAAAGAAAATCCTTAATTGCCTGAGTGACTGGGTCAAGTGCTTCTCTGGATTTTTCTTGCTGAGACACAGGTGGTTAGATTGATACAATGACGTTTGGAGCGATGCTGCTGCAATGAAAATGAACAGTTAGTCAAGGATACATGGGTCTACTGGAGACTTCACAATTAAGATTAGATGAGCAGGCGCTAAAACCGTACTTGGGTGCCAGGCATCAGCTAGTAAGCAGGACCTAATGCCTGGAAACCAGGAGAGAGTACAGTGCACTGTAAGTGCAACTCCCACATGATACTGCCACATGATACTTTAACTTTCATTTCAGTACCTCCCCAAACTGGACATGAGAACAGCCTCAAAAATAGGTTTAGAATCCTTCATTGTGACTCCCAACATATCTTTAAAATTGCCCCACCTTTACCCACAGTTTTAAAAAAAGGCTTCCTTATCTTTTGGCAAGTCCTACTACAGAGGTCAGGATTTTTTATGGCACCGCTGCTGCTGGGAACTTTGCGGTCCTAGATGGGATTAAAGAGATAATTTGTGTTCCTGCAATTGAAAAAGTACAATAAAAAAAAATTATAGACGTACCAGATTGACCTTACCAATATTTGCGCACTACACTTTGCCAGTCAGCACACATCCTCCCCTGCACACAAAAGGGACCTAGGGTGCAGAGTCCTACCGGGAAATCTGCAAAGTTCCCTATAGGCCAGTCCGCCCCAACAGGCAGAGAGAACAGAGAGCAGTCAGAGAACATACCTGAAAATGTGACTCGTACTAGTCACAGACACAACAAATGATAGAGAGAGCGAGAGAAATAGAGCATCAGCCTGTTATATTTTACCCGTTTAATTCCCTGCCTAGAATAGTTGAGAAGTCCAGTCTGCTGGCATTCCAATCATTCATCTACATATCTTACATAGAATCCGACACGGTAGTGCTTAACCCACTGAGCTAACTTTCGGACGCATCAAGGAATAGCCATTTATCTTGTTATGCAGTTCTGTGACAGCGCTGAAGTAGCAGCAGACTCTGCCGCAGCTGCCGTGCCAGACATGAGGGCCCCTGGCTTCTCTGCAACATATGGTGCCCAAGGCAGGGGAAGGCCTGGCACCCACACCAGGAAGATATACACAAATTCCACTTTAAATCACTTCTATGGCAGTGGTGAACCCAAAGTACTGTTGGTAATGCAGTGATTTTTAGTACATGAAGGGATGCATAGACTCGCTCTATAGCATATGGCTACCGGGGTAGGGTGACAGACTGTTGCTGAGATTTTATATATGCAAAACGTGTTAATCGAATGAATTTTTACAATTACTTTAAAAAAAGGAAGTGCTACATAATGTGTTTGGCCAGGGGATGGGTTGGGGAATAGGTTGGGCTATTTCTGTCTCTGTAGTGAAAATCAAAAATTGGCACCCGCAAACGCAGTTTAATTTCCTAATAACTGCTGTCAGCACAACGGAAGCATTCATTTGTGATTAACCAGTTTGTCAAACATAACATCTTTATAAATATAACCTGTGATAAAACAAAAAGCAAGGGGCACACAAATTACAGAGAGAAAAGTAGTGAACGCAAGTTTCAGCAGCGTTTTTTTAGTTTGGAAATGACTTTTTTCCTATAAACGTGTAAAATACACATTTAAGCACATTTAAACATTTAAACAATAATGTGCTGAGCACATAGAATGCCTGCTTTCAACAGTGATGCCCCCCCCACCTCACTGATGTTCATGGCCCATTGATTCCTGTGGTGTCCCTTTCAAGACCGGACCGAAGAAAACAAACGGGATGAGCAAACAGAGTCAGGAAATGAGTGAGTGACGGCTGGTAAAGGAGCAAAGCGAAAATTAGAACACCAAGCCCCCAGATTCCCTCAGCGAACCTAGGGGCTTGAGATTGAGACAGGTTGGGTCCCAAGATCCAGCCAGACATCGGATGCCGGATCTCGGACTCAGCCAGAGCTGGCCCATGGACCAGAGGGGTGATGAGGCAAAGGGACAGACAAAGCAGGGGGACCAGTGTTGTATGATATCCGGCTCACCCACGGCAGATTGCTGGAGCCCATCAATCTGTCGTGGCAGAGTCTGATATCCTACAACACCGGCAATGTGTGCTTCCGTCCATGCTCGCCCCCTCTCCCCAGTGTCTCCCAAGGTGGGGGCACAGAGGGAGAGGAGTGCAGGGGGAGCAGCATTTCAGTGATCCAACCCCTCCCCCAGTTTACTCCTCTCCTCAAACGTCCGCCATCGTGGGTCCACGGGGGAGAGGGAAGCCGAGGGCAGAGGGACCGGGAAAGGCCTGAAACGTTCGCTTATAAGCATCCCTCTAACTGTGGTGTGGGTGGGTTGGCGGGGGTGATCTGAGAAGCGGCATCCCTTTACTGATCAATAAGACACTGGCGGCACCTACAGGAAGCAACAACGCAGTCTGGACGCGTGATCCAAATGCAGAAAAGCACACGTCCAGGCTGCGTTTATTTCCTGTTTTGTGGCCACGCTCCCATCACATCACACTGACTGAGATGGGGGGTGGGGAGGTGTGTGCACCACAGATTGAAGACCTGAAGTATGGATAGTTTTGAGGCGAAGTGCTCAATTGTTGTTATCTTGCTGGCAAGATTTGTAGGAGTCTGCATTTTCACTGTATACTAGCATAGAATCAAGACAGACATCCTGTGGTACAGACATACTTTGGCCGGTGCAAGTCAATGCACTGCCTGGCAGTACTGAGCGGTGAAGTTATGCACATCTCCCTGCATTTATTTTTTATTTTTTTATTGTGAATTTGATCAAAAACGTGATCTTACGCACAAATATATATTTTTTAAAAATACCATATCAAAAGAAGAGAAAGAAAAAAATCTTATAACATTACTGTCCACATCTTATACACTGATACAAAAATAGAAATTAAGAAAGAGTTACAAACTGGCTATACAAATTTGAGATTTGTTTAACCAGCAACATGTGTTAAAAGGTGGTTCAGACCCAACAACCATCCGGTTATATAAATCTTCGAGATATATAAACTAACTGTATTAATTTAAATCCTTAAGCATTTGAACTACAGCATATGTATCCAGTAGACATACGGTTCTATAGGTCAAAGATTACATATTCATTTATTTTAATGACAGAAAAAGAGACCCACATGTCTTGTTCTAATAGCAGCCAGATTAGGGTTCTCCACCAATAAGTGTCGAAGGGTTTCTGGCCTTCCTATGTGATTACAGTGTGTACAGATGTTGATCATACCCTCCTTTATCGCAGATCGAGCATATCAGATTTCCCCTGTGGGCAAGGGGTTCAGGCGGAATCTCAAACACTGCTGTCTTGTCACTGGGAAAGGGTATTGGCATAGATATGTAGGCAAGTTGCCAAGTGGCTTACTATTTGAAAGGTTGAGTGGACTTGTATCCTCTTCAAATGTCGCTATCCAGTCCCACTCCTCTAATGCCTTTTTTACACTCAGGGGATTGCTTATCAATTCAAGACGATCTTTACCCATTTGGTTCAGCAGACCATCTGACAATGCAAGCATTGCATTCAAAAGGGAGCAATTGGACACACTTTAAAACCATCTTGCAAATTTACAAACAAAGTATTTGATAAAGGGGACACGGTTTTTGCAACCAGAGACATTGCTCGCCAGTTAAACCAATAACGGAGAGACAGCAAGCCCAGTTCAAAACATAATGACGCTATGGGAAGAGAGAAGGGCGGACCAAACACCTTCTTCCATAGTCTGCCCTCAATCTATCCCATTCAATGTCATAAGCTACACCCTCCAATCCAATGCCATGCATGATTTTTGGAATTACTTTACCAACGTAAAATCGTAGGAGGGGTTTGATGGAACATTTTCACCATTTTCCCCAGATTTGTCTCACCAGAAAGGATAGTTGGTCAATTTTCTTTGAGTTTATGGACTGTATATAGTTTACTCAAAGAAAACTTGCAGATATTAAACCCCATGTACACAACTTCCTTCCTCATATCAATCCTCAAGTTATCAATAGACCATTTCACTCTACTGGTCTGCTTTGTGTTACAGAATGTAATGATGTGACATTTTTTCTCATTTATAATCAGATCATTTCTTTTAGCGTAAATACTAAGCACTGTGAGCAGTCGCTGGAGACCTACTGGCGAGCCATCTATAAGTGATAGGATATAGGTATAGGATAGCCAGCTAATAGCTTTGCCCCTAATCTTTTGTCTAATCAATGCAGCCTTCTCCAACATATTCAGATCTGCAAGGTACAGATTGTATAAACAAGGGGCGAGCCTACAACCCTTACACAACCGGTTGTCGGCAAAGATTCTGACAGAGACCCCCCTGGACCCAGCCTAATCCTCATTGATGTATCCTTGTGTATGTAGTTGAGAATGGCCAGCAAAGGTGCTGCGAGGCACCGCTTTCTCAATTTAGCCCAGAGCAGCTGGCAATTAACAAGATCAAAGGCCTTCGAGAAGTCTATTTAACAGACAGACCTTTCCTGGAATGCCCTTCACAGATTTCCTAGAACCATCTTTTATGACCGACAGAATCAACCCATTCAATGTCATAGATAGTCCTTTTCAGAATCCACATTGATATCTTGGGTAAGATGTTATTTACCTCTATCGAGGTCTCTAGTTTTTCCAAAATGAGTGCTAGGAACATTTGACTGTTGCAGTTCAGAAGGGCAATCAGTCGATAGTTGTTAGGCTCAGACTGATTGCCCTTCTTAAACACTGGAATAATTATTGATTCTTTCCACGACCTGGGCAAATTACTAGATCTTAATTTATCTGAAAAAAGAAGCGTCAAACCAAAGACCACATTTCTGAATTCAATTTAAAGAGAATTCACCAGGCCATTGGGGCCCGCGGGATTACAAACAGATTATTTTATGATGAGACTTCCAATATCTTCTTGTACAAATTCTACATCCCAAGGGGTAGAGAGACACCTGAAACTATAATATTTTGTCCCACTGTCACACATATTCACCCTATGTGCCCACCACTCTGATTCACCTATTCCAGTGCTTTGTAGCTGGATTTGGCCGGTTTCGTCGTTATTTACTATGGACCAAACATTTCAAGCATTGCTTTGACAAAGCACTTGCAGCATCCTTTCGCAGTGTTGCTGGAATATTTGGGATTTATGATTCTGCATCCAATTTTTAAGGCCTCTTCGTGCAACTCTATGCAACTCTTTTTTCCAGATATATCGTCTGATCATGCCACATCCAGCACAACTGTTTAACCTCTGCTTTATATTCTTTCTTACGTTCCCATACCAAGTGATTAAAAGAATGAACATGGGTAGTTCTAACCCTACAGTTTTTTGGCATCAATCTTTCCCAGATAAAGTCTCGGAAGCCTTTACTGGTACATTTTGCCAACAGTCATCTTTAGAGGCCTGATTTATGTAAGCTTCTACTTTTCTTGTAAGATGTGCCCCCTTTCTACAGAACTGTTTTATTTTGTTTCTCCCACTGCGAACAGCAGGATTCTGAGAACGGTCTGATATTTGCTGTTTACTGAACAATTCAAATGAAGCGATAAGCATGTTGTGATTACTCAACTGTGTTGTACTAATCTCACATCTATTACATCTCCTACTGCTTCTAAGCTTAGAGCTTCTTCTATCACTGGCTTCCATAAAACTGTTCAGATTAAGATCTCCAGTCACTATGACATGCATCTCCCTTCTCAACTCCAGCTGGCTAAATACTCCCCAATACGATTGACAAGAGTCTGCAATCTCTACCACAGTTTCATTCTAGTATAAATTTACAATCAAGATATTCATCAATTTATCCTCCGATTTGTATTTCACTGTAGTAGCCAGAATTCCTGACATCTTATCAGTGGTTTTCTCGATCAACTGAAATGTAGAATTTCTGAACGCACATAGCAATCCGCCCATGGGGCGGCCCATTTTAGATTTTTGGGCCAATTGATGAATCATTTGGAAACCATCTAACCACATCAGCTTCAACAACCAGGTCTCTTGCAACATCACCATATCACCTATAGAAAACATTATTGTCATGCTTGATAAAGCGGTTGAAACCTCTGGTGATCCACACTACAAGTCGTAGATTTTCCCATGTCGGAGTTCTGCTTTCCCAAACATTTCCTTCGCTAACTCGCTTTTGGGACAATCCAGTATAGCAGCCCAATTCCATTTCCACATAGATTACACAGTCTTTCCAGCAGGGTTGGGGCCAGAGGTGCTCCAACTCTTGCTTTTTGTAAATTAGAGTGTACCTCATGCCCCTGGGGTCTCCGAATTGCTCATAATTTATTTTCTGATAAAGCATGCACCCAAGGTTTAGTAGATCTTCTCTTTCTTCCAATATAGATTTCAACACAGATTTTAAATATAGCTCTGCCAAGTCTGTCCTAGTTTCTTAAGGGAAACTTACAGACTTTATGTCTTCCGATGATATTCTTTCTAAAAGTGGTAACACATTTAGCATTTTCTAGAATATTAGAACGATTCAAATTTATGTTTGGTCAGAGTTAACTCAAACGTCTTGGGGTCTACTTCCTTCATCCCTATTTTTCTTATCGACCCATTCAGGCTGTGAGCTGCTTTTCCTTGTAACATTCTCTGCACCTAAAGAAGGGTCCAGATTCTTTATACCAAAGAGGTCAAGCAAACGATTTCGATAAGTCTCTTACCCCGCCTTTGTTACCCAAATAAGCCTCATCGGAACCATCTTGGACTCCTCTCTTATGGGGGCCATTCCAGAGACTCCCCAGTTCTATCCTTTGGTTTAATACTTTCACTAGAAGTTTGGCGATTACTCTCTTTGGGTATAAGCGACTTATTCGCAATCCGAGTTTTTTATTAATATAGCTGCCAAGCGCTCTTGGTCCCCTCTTCTTTTCTCACCTAACAGGAGACACTGAGCTCTGCTTTCTACTTCTGACTGATGCCCAACTTCTTCTCCAACCTGAGTTCAATGGTTAGACTTATTAACCCCCACAGGTTTGAGTGAACAGATCATACTACTGGGTTCACCAACTTCTTTTCTTGGTGATGTCTCATATTACATATCCCTGGCATCTCCCTTCTTTCTAAAGGGACACTCACCTGCTCGGTAGTTTTAGTGAAATCAATGAAAACACTGCTTTCTTTTCCCAAATAGTTATCCATCTTCCGTGTTACCGCACACTCCTGTTCACCCCGCTCCTGGACCTGGCAGTCCGTGTACCATTCTCCTTTACCACATCTCTAAGATATTTCCTGTAGATCCAGTAGACATAATTGATTCCTCCTCCCATTCCTCGATTTCTTTTGTGCCTTTTTGGAGAGTTTAACAGTTGTGCTACCTTCTATAGTCATCACCTGTAATTGAGCATTATTCTTTGTCCATAGGGACCTGTTGCTGTCTCTCATCTGGCAGAGCCGCCAACTGCTCCTGCTGACCTTCGACCTCTTCCATAGCCATTTGTCTCTCATACGGCTCTGATCCTTTTTAGCCAGGTTTAACACTAGGTCATTCAGTATTTCAATTTTAACCGTATGCTCACATATAATTAACTTCAGCTTTTATGTTTTCATATAATTCTACTGAAGCACTGAGGACTGTGTTCAAGGCTGATATCGATGGGGAGGTTAGTTTGATCTGTTCGTCAGCCTCCCTCAGTGTATGGTGTATAGTCCTTGGGGCGGTCTTTTCAATTTCTACCTCAATATCACTGTGTCATTACATCCAGGGGTTGGGAGGGGGAGCCTACTAGCAAATCACTATTCTCCAGTATAATTTCTTCCATTGAAACCCTAGGATTAGAACAGTAGGTCTCTCTGTATTCAATCAAAAATGGTTACATTTCTGCCTCTCCCTTAGTACTCACCATGTCACCAGCAGGCAAACCTATCTCCTCCAATATGCTGATGTCCGTAATAACACCTGGAAACATCAATGCCCCATGCTCCAGAGTTCTTGCACTCTTATGTTCAGTATTACTGCCCATTTGTCTGTGTCACTATGGTTTTAGGGTCAGCCACAGTTGTTAAATCTAACTGGCCATGGGATTTTACCTAGGGGGGGGGGAAACATATCTCTCGAAGACTTATCCAGTCGTGAATTACCACTTAATTCCATACCAAACTCTGTTCTTTATCCGCAATGCTTACCACGCTGCCATTCGTTCTTAAACTACTAGAGATTGAATTAACCAAGTCATCCTCTGTTAACCTTGCACGCATATAATTGGGTATTAGCGCCTCTCTCAAAAGGTACTTATTTGGGCCTCAGCTTCTCTACTCAACGTACGGCCTCTTACATTTTTATAGGCAGCAGAAGATCTTTGTATTTCCTCAATGACATTTGGATGTTTCCTGGTTTTGGATGGCATACTTTAATTCCTATAACTTAAGACCCTATTTTTCAGAACAAAAGCACAGTTGTAAATAAGGACCGGTCCACAAACATGTATCTCCCTTTTCAAAGTCCAGGCTGCTCACCCGCAATTAGAGCAGGCTTAACTCAAGCAATAAATCTCCTAATGCGCGTTCTCAGATTAAAGGCCCACAATCACACCAATTGGCTTCTAACTAGATCAATGGTACACTGGGATTGCCGGAGCTTAGTTATATGGTCATATACACACCAGGTTAGACTGCAAAGTTTATTCTAACACTGTGTTGAGTGCAAGTGTTGAGTGCAAGTGTTTTTTGCCCACAGTCACTCTCCCAAAGAAAAACAGTGAGAACTTACAAAACTCCACTGATTGGAGGCTACAGCCTTTCAACCGCTCACTGTCTTTCCATGTCAGCTCAAAGTCAATATGCCCACAGTCACTCGCACAGAATAACACAGAATAAACAGTAGTTAGCTGATTATGTGGTCCCATCCACAAAGAGGCAGCTGCCACCTTTCTGCCTCTCTGTTGAGCTCAAAGGCTTTATTTTGCCCACAGACACACGCACAGAGTAGATCAGTGAAATCCAAAAGAGTTTAGCAGTATATATAGTTACATCAACAACAGAGATGGGCTGCAGCTTTTACGTCTCTCACCGGCTTTCCGAGTCGAGCACCAAGGCTAATTTGGCCGCAGGCACTCGAACAATTGATGAGAGATAAGGAGTGTTATACTGTTGCCAGGGCAGATACAGCCAAACCAATCCACAACCTTATCCCAAACCAGACAACAGAAATAATTAGCTTCCCTTTCATGTGCTACAGCGAGTCAGATGTTCACAGATCAAATGTGTATCTTTTCCTCCTAGCCCAATAATAATTTAGCATTTATATAGCACTACAAACCCTCAAGTATCTGAGTGCTGCTTATTTACCCACGGTATGTGGTGCTCATTTATCGACCTCAGAAGGATGAAAGGCTGCGTTTGGCCCTGCTGGGATTCAAACCTGTGTCAGCAGGCTCTGCACAGAGAGCGCTCTACGCTGTGCTATTGTACCGGCTTTAAGAGACTTGCTTGCACTTGCAGGCAGAGTTGATAGTAGATTCTAAATCCAGATGTTCTTGATGCAGATATCACGAGGTGTCCACATTTTCCAACACTGCCGACAGGGTGGCTAAGCTCCCCGCCCACTTGTCAGGAACTGATATCCACATAGATTAGAATACTTCCATCCCCAAGCACCAGTCAGAGAGAAAACAACAGACTCGCTGACCAGTTATTGAGGCCACAGGTGGCAGGAACAGCAAGCTCCGGGCCCCGGATGTCTGTAAGGAAAAAACAGGCAAAGAAGGTTATATAAAACACCAACAGTATCACAAAACCCCAAAGAATAGAAAACATAAAGACTCCTACCAACAGGTGTCAAGTGCTCTGTCCTAGTGTCTAGAAGTCGAGATGAGGATAAAACAGAAGTAACAGGGTGGTTACTTGCACTAGACAGCCATGGGACGCCACCACAGGGTAGAGGGGAAATGGAGGGTACCCTGAAGGGAGAGAGGGGTAGTTCCAAGTTAGGTTCAGAGCAGGGGGGATGTCCAGAATCAATATCCAAGAAGCGAGTTCCAAAGGCAATCCAAAATCCGTAATCAGAGATCAAAGCAGTTCAGTTGATCAACCTGAGAAAGGGCGCCAAATCCAAGAGGCAAAAGCAGGCACGAATCCAAGGGAACAAACCAGAAGCAAAAACGAACGCCACATGCTGCAGGAAAACCAGCTGAGAAGTGTAGAGTGGAGTTCTTGGCATCCTTTTATACTTCCTGTCACTGACATGTGAGCGTGTGGGTAACGCGTGAGAGTAAACACATGGTCGTCTTGAGTGGCGGTGATTGGAGGCTGAGGAATCATGTGGAATGGAAGAGGACTCAGAAGGGAGAAGGCCCCACCCTCACACACGTGATTGTTTCCTACATGAGGCAGTGAATATGGGGACATGCTGCCACGATCGCCGCAAATGCCATGGCAATTGCCAAGAGCAGAGCAGCCAGCGCCACCAAGACCCACGGGGTGCGCCCGCAGCGCAAGCGCAACCCCAACCCCATGCTGGAGCAGGACGGGGTGCGTGTGGGCAACCCGGAAGCAGGTAAGCGCATGACAGAGTCTCCCCCCCACAAAAAGGCCCACGATCCTGTGGGCAGGAAGGATTGTCCATATGAAAGCGGGAGACAAGAAGAGGGGCATGCACCTGAGAGGCAGGTTCCCAGGAACGCTCTTCTGGGCCGTAACCCACCCAATCCACCAAGTAGTAGAGACAACCCCTATGGAGACGAGAGCCAAGGATGCAGTTGACCTATTCGTCGGAGGAACCTTGCAAAAGAGGAGCAGGGGGTAAGACAATGCATGTAGCCGGTGTACAAGGCTTTAAGAGGGAGGCATGAAACACAGGGTGGATATGCCAGGCAGACGGCAACAAGACACAAAAGGCCACAGGATTGACCACTTTAGTAATATGATAGGGCCCCACAAAGCAGGGAAGTAGCTTGCGACAGCCTGGGATCGGCAGATGTCTGGTGGAAAGCCACACACGATCGCCGACAATAAAGGGAAGGGGCCAGTGCACGTTTCATGTCGGCTGCTAGGCGCATCGTTTCCTGCGATTCCCCGAGGTGAACCAGTGTCTGACTATGGACGTGTTTGAGCTCCTGTAAACAAGAAGAGACAGCCGGTGCTTGGACAGGAGAAGGAGACAAGTCAGGGAAAGGCAAGACACGGGGGTGTTGACCGTACAGGGAAAAGGGGAATAACAAGTGGAAGAGTGTGGGGCGTTGTTGTATGCAAACTCGGCTATGCGCAGGACCTGATACCAGAAGTGTTGGTGTTGTAAGGATGTAGGTACTGTTCTATGGTTTGGTTAACGCGTTCTGCCTGCCCATCTGTTTCCGGGTGGTATGATGAAGAAAACCATGTGTTTATCCCTAGTAAGTGTGTGAAGGAACGGCAGAAACGTGAAGTGAATTGGGAACACCGGTCTGATACAATGACTGAAGGTAAACCAAAGAGGCAAAAGACATGACGAAAAAACAGATTAGCAAGAACAGGTGCTGCAGGTGTACCGGTGCAGGGTACAAAGCGTGCCATTTTTGTGAATGAATCCACGACCACCCAAACTGTGTGAAATACTTTTACCCTGGGCATATCCGTGACGAAATCCATGGTAATAGTGTGCCAGGGTCTGGGTGGCAATGGTAATGGTTGTAACAACCCAAGAGGATGTCCTTTTCGGTTCTTACATTGTGGAACAAGAACTCACATAGGAAACGCCGTCTCTACACATGGAGGGCCACCAGCCGTGTATAACACCGGGACAATGCCGAATGACAAAATCGTAGGCAGAAAAAAACAAATGCCACAGTACTTGGCGGCTGTTGTTACAACGGAAGGAAGCTAGATCCTGAAGGTTGCAGTAATCAGTGTATACTGTTCCTTGTTGTTTTGCCCCTAGAAGGTGGTGCCTCCACACTTAAAGGGCATCTTTTACCGCCGGTAGTTCCTTCTCTGTCACCATGTAGTGACTCTCTGCAGAGAACTTTCGGGAGTGGTAAGCCACGGGCTGTAATAAAACTGTGTTGGTACAAACTTGGGACAGAACCGCACCTAAGGCATAAGAAGAGGCATCTGCTTCAATGATATAGTGGAGCTCGGGATTTGGGTGCTGCAGTAGAGGAGCCGAGATGAATGCCGCCTTGAAAGCAAGGAATGCCTCTTGTTGTAATGGGGTCCAAACAAACAGACAGTGGGGACTGGTGAGTTTGGTCAACGGGGCTGCGATAGCAGAAAACCCCCGATATGAACCTCTGGTAAAAGTTGGCGAAGCCAAGGAAGGACTGGAGCATCTTCACCGTAGTAGGTACAGGCCAATCTAAAACAGCACATATTTTGGTTTGATTCATAGACAAGCCCCCGGGGTAGATATGAAAGCTCAGGAACTCCACCTCCTGTGCACGGAACAGACATTTCTCAGGTTTGGCGAATAGAGCATTAGAACGGAGTCGGGTAAGGACTTCCCAGACATGTCACACGTGTTCCTCGAGAGAGGAGGAAAAAAATCAAAATGTCATCCAAGTAGACGACAACAAAGGTGTCGATGTCATGGAAAATGTCGTCCATAAAGTGTTGAAATGTAGCGGGGTGTTACAAAGACCAAATGGCATGATTGTATACTCAAACAAGCCGTCGCGTGTACAAAAAGCTATTTTCCACTCATCGCCCTGTCTAACACAGATTAAGTTGTACGCTTCCCGTAAATTTAATGTGGTAAAGATCTTGGCATGGGACAGACGGTCAAGTAGAGGTGAGATGAGGGGAACAGGGTAACGATTCTTAATAGTAACATGGTTCAATCGTCTGTAGTCAATGCATGGACGTAAAGCGCCCTCCCTTTTGGGGACAAAAAAGATGGGACTAGCAGCCAGAGACTTTGAAGGCCGTATATGTCCTAACCGGAGTGAATGCCGTAGATATTCTTTCAAGGTTTGTTCCTCGGCCGGTGATGGGGAATAAATGCGCCCACAGGGTACAACCGCCCCAGGGACAAGGTTGATGGGGCAATCGTAGGGTCTGTGCGGGGTTAAGTGTTAAGATTAAGAGAGGTGGCTAAAGCAATGTCTATGCAGTTCCCAGTGGCCCCTGAATCAATGACCAATTGTACCGAATGTTTCACATTATCTGCAGAATACAATAGGGTGTGTAGCAAAATGGGCTTTGTGGGACCTGGTAGAGTGAGTAGTGCAGGGGGGGGCGAATACTGTCCCATCCATTCCCCCGTAGCTAGGGATTAGCCGTCTGAAAACCTGCTGTCTTGGTTTTAGGGCGCCTCGGACATTCTTTAACGAAGTGCACACTCAACCCGCAGTAAAAACATGCATTGGCCTGTCTCCACCGTTCCCTTCCTGTGGGAGAGATCAGGCTGCGTATTCCCCCTATAGGTTCACTAGCTGATGTAGGGGCTGTGGTATTGGAGGAAAACGAGAGTGGTGTCCCCTTGAGGCTTTCTGCTCTTTGTTATTTTCGTCGAGCGTCTACCTGAAGGGCTAGATCGACAAGGTCGGGGTACTGAGCTGGCAACACGGGAACCACTGCCAGGGCCTCCTTCATGTGATCATTGAGACCCCTATAGAAGACCACAGCCTTCTTGTTTTCCGGCCAAGCCGTTTCAATGGATAATTGGTTAAATCGCATTGATGTACTCAATCAGTGAAGTTTTCCCCTGAGATAACAAAGAGTTTCAAATCACGGGTCTTTGCTTTATGTCGGGTATCAAACACCTGTGTCATTTCAGTGATTAACAAATCAAAATCATACAAAACAGGGCTGTTACCTTCTAACAAAGGATTGGCCCAGGGAGCCGCTATGCTGCTCAGGTGTGATAGGGTAAAGGCTGCTTTAGTTGTTGAGTCTGGAAAAGCCCGAGGACGGCAGATGAAATGCAACTTGCATTGGTTAATGAAAGTGCTGAACTTTCGGGGGTCTCCCTGAAATTTCTCCTGGGCACCCAGCGGGAATGGAGTGGGCACAAAAACAGGAGTGGATTGGGCTGCCCCAACTACAGGACCTGGGAGAGCAGGAGGTTCCCCCATGTCAGGATCAGGGGGCAAAGCTTGACGCTCATTCTGAATGGTATCTTAGCGCTGGTGAATAGCCGCAGCTGCCATGTCATCCCTTAAGGTGGTTATGTCCTGGACCAGAGCAGCCACTGGGTTCCCGGAAGAGGCATCCATAATCTAGTGGGAAAAAGGCTTCTCAGTCTGTCAAGAACTGAGATCCACGTAAATTAGAATACCTCCATCCCCAAGCACCAGTCAGAGACCGGTTGAGGCCACAGGTGGCTTGAATAGCAAGCTCCGGGTCCCGGATGACTGAGGAAAAAACAGGCAAAGAAGGTTATGTAAACAACAACAGTATCACAAAACACCAAAGAATAGAAAAGACTCCTACCAACAGGTGTCAAGTGCACTCTCCTATTGTCTAGAAGTCGAGATGAGGATAAAACAGAAGTAACGGGGAGGTTACTTGCACTACACAGCCATGGGACGACACCACAATGGTAAAGGGGAAATGGAGGGTATCCTGAATAGAGAGTGGGGTAGTTCCAAGTTAGGTTCAGAGCATGGGGAATGTCCAGAATCAATATCCAAGAAGCGAGTTCCAAAGGCAATCCAAAATCCGTAATCTGAGGTCAAAGCAGTTCAGTTGATCAAGCTGAGGAAGGGTGACAAATCCAAGAGGCAAAAGCAGGCAGGAATCCAAGGGAACAAAAGCCAAAGTCCAGAATCCAGAGAACAAACCAGAAGCAAAAAACGAACACCACACGCTGCAGGAAAAAGCAACGTAGTGACGTTCTTGGCATCCTTTTGCACTTCCTGCCACTGATCACGTGAGCGCATGGGTAACACGTGAGAGTAAACACGTGGTCGGATTGAGTGACGGTGATTGGAGGCTGAGGAATCATGAGGCACAGAAGAGGAAGAAGAAGGGAGAAAGCCCGCCCCCACACATGTGATTGTTTCCTACGTGAGGCAGTGACTATGGGGTCATGCCGCCCGATCGCCGCAACTGCCATGGCAATTGCCAAGACCGGAGCGGCCAGTGCCGCCAACCAAAACCCCCCGGGGTGGGCCTGCAGCGCAAGCGCAACCCCATGCTGGAGCAGGGCGGGGTGCACCTGGGCAACCCGGAAGCAGGTAAGCGCACAACACCACCACACACCTAACACTCACTGCACACTCTGCTCGCCGTTGGGGTCTTTAAGGAGGAGGAGTTCCTGCGATATGTGTGATGTCACAAATATAGAAAGAGAGGAAAGAATGTTCCTGAATGGCTCTGGCTCTAACACCCAACACTCACTGCACTCTCCGCTCGCCGTTGGTGTCTTTAAGGAGGAGATCCAGCAAAATGGCACAAAGATGGAAAGAGAAGAAATACTGTTCCCGAATGGCTCTGGTGCCAATGATAAAGAATGCAAGTGTACTGCTCCAACACCCAACACTCACTGCACTCTCGATTAAACTAAAACTATATACACCTCCCTGTAATGGTCAAATCAGAACCCTCACCTTGTAAAGGTAGTTAAGTTACAGAAATCATACCAAGGGAACTTCATGCCTTGTGCTCCAACCCCCCCTCCACCCCCCTTTGCCCACGTCTCTTCATCCAGAACCCCGGGCTGCCGCCACACTCGTCCCCCGGTCAGGTGGTGGCATATATATCACCCCTGGCATAGGTGGCCTCAACAGCCCCGGAGGCATCCAAGCCCGCGTGAGCCTTTGCAGCAGTGCAGAAAAAGAAGCAAGCACGCAGCTGTGGTAAAAATGGGATCAACATGGGGCTTAATTCCCAACTGGGTGAGTGCTGTCCAAACAGTGAAAGCTGTGTTGCACAGATATGGGTGAAGAAAGATGGCTTATACACTGCAGTTTTGTATCAGCCCGGGAAAACAGCAAAAAGCCACTGTCATTTTGAGGTGGAAAACGTGCAAGTACGCTTACACAAACAATAATTCCGACTTGCTGGCTGCAGAATTCGGGAAAAAACATCTGCCCTCAAATTCTCACAGCGTGCACGGCACGGCCATAGGTCACTTCTGATTGGGGGAAAGGAGCCGGGGATGAGGATGATACTTACCAGTCAAGAAGACACACAAAGATCCGCTGTTACTGCAATCAGAATCAAAACTGGAAAAACAAACCCTCCGGCAGCTAAATATACCTAACGCTTCAGAGATGTACAAGCGCCTTATAAATACACAAAACAAAATAAAACCTGCCCGTGCCGGGCAGGTAGCGACTAGTTCCCATCCGAGAAAAGGACCATAGCAACGGCCGCCCCCTCGTTGTCACGTGACCTCTGATGTCATTCGTGTGCTTTCCGGAGCAGAGAAACGGTTCTGGAGCACGTTCAGTAAGCGGGCTGGGGCTGAGCGGGAATTTTGAACGCTCTGGCTGCCGCCGGTGCAAGTGCAACCGGACCCTGCCAGCCTTTGGCTAGCAGCGTTTGGGGTTGGCATTTCAACACCGGGAACATTTCTCGGAGGCCCTGGAGCGTCCTGAGCAGCAAGGCTCTGGCTGCCAGGCTGCAGGAACAGCAGCAACCCTTGTGCTTTTGGCTGGCTGTAAATTGGAATTTTCTTCCGGATACCGTGAACGTTCCTGCAAGACATCCGATTTAGACGGGGGAGCAGGAAATTACATTTACTTTAAAAATCATGCTCAGCTATTCAACATGAAAGGTATGGAGGGCTAAGAAAAGGAATAGGGAGAC
The DNA here is from genome assembly GCF_040938575.1 of Ambystoma mexicanum. Classification (NCBI taxonomy): domain Eukaryota; kingdom Metazoa; phylum Chordata; class Amphibia; order Caudata; family Ambystomatidae; genus Ambystoma; species Ambystoma mexicanum. The sequence continues at coordinate 1,528,415,809 of NC_090932.1, forward strand.
AGTGTATGCTTGTGTTTAACTGATCAACGGGGGTTAATAGAGTGATTTAATGTTTTATGAGGGTGTGATTATTAGGATGCGTGGTTTTAGAGGGGGTTGGCTGGGGCTATCTGCGTGTGATTCGGGATGGCACACAGGCATCTGTTGCAAGGGGGAAGGGGCATCTTGCTATTTGGAAGAAGGATCAGGCATTATGTTATTGGACTAGAAGGAGGGATTGGGCATCTTGCTGAGGTCTGAATGGTTGGATAGGGGCATGCTGGTGTAGGTCTGGTGGGATGAGCCACTTTTGCGTGGCTCTGGAGAAAGGGGGCACATTGGTGTGGGTCTGGAGGGATGGATAGGACATAGTGGTGTGGGTCTGGGTGAGGGATCGGGACAGTGGTGTGGGTTGGGGTACATTGGTGTGGGTCTGGGGAGGGATGGAGGACATGGGTGTGTTTCTGGAGGGGGAGATGGGGCACAGTGGGTCTGGAGGGTGGCATGGGTCATCTAGGTGTGGGTTGGGAAGTGGAACGGGGCATCCTGGTGTGGCTCTGGAGGGAGGTGGTGGGAGACTTTGGTGTGGCTCTGGAGGGAAGTGGTGGGGCACATTGGTGTGGATCTGGGTGGAGGGATGGTGCACATGGGTGTGTTTCTGGAGGGAGAGATGGGGCACAGTGTGTGTGGAGGGTGGCATGGGTCATCTAGGTTTGGGTTGGGAAGTGGGACGGGGCATTTTGGTGTGGCTCTGGAGGGAGGTGGTGGGGGCACATTGGTGTGGCTCTGGAGGGAGGTGGTGGGGCACATTGGTGTGGATCTTGGCAGAGGGATGGTGCACATGGGTTTGTTTCTGGAGGGAGAGATGGGGCACAGTGGGTCTGGTGGGTAGCAGGGGTCATCTAGGTGTGGGTTAGGAAGTTGGACGGGGCATCTTGGTGTGGCTCTGGAGGGAGGTGGTGGGGGCACATTGGTGTGGATCTGGGTGGAGGGATGGTGCACATGGGTGTGTTTCTGAAGGGAGAGATGGGGCACAGTGTGTCTGGAGGGTGGCATGGGTCATCTAGGTATGGGTTGGGAAGTGGGACGGGGCATTTTGGTGTGGCTCTGGAGGGAGGTGGTGGGGGCACATTGGTGTGGCTCTGGCGGGAGGTGGTGGGGCACATTGGTGTGGATCTTGGCGGAGGGATGTTGCACATGGGTGTGTTTCTGGAGGGAGAGATGGGGCACAGCGGGTCTGGTGGGTAGCATGGGTCATCTAGGTGTGGGTTAGGAAGTTGGACGGGGCATCTTGGTGTGGCTCTGGAGAGAGGTGGTGGGGCACATTGGTGTGGCTCTGGGGGGGAGGTGGATGGGGCACATGGGCGTGTTTCTGGAGGGAGAGATGGGGCACAGTGTGTCTGGAGGGTGCCATGGGTCATCTAGGTGTGGATTGGGAAGTGGGACGGGGAATTTTGGTGTGGCTCTGGAGGGAGGTGGTGGGGCACATTGGTGTGGCTCTGGAGGGAGGTGGTGGGGCACATTGGTGTGGATCTTGGAGGAGGGATGGTGCACATGGGTGTGTTTCTGGAGGGAGAGATGGGGGAACAGTGTGTCTGGAGGGTGGCATGGGTCATCTAGGTGTGGGTTGGGAAGTGGAACGGGGCATTTTGGTGTGGCTCTGGAGGGAGGTGGTGGGGGCACATTGGTGTGGCTCTGGAGGGAGGTGGTGGGGCACATTGGTGTGGATCTTGGCGGAAGGATTGTGCACATGGGTATGTTTCTGGAGGGAGAGATGGGGAACAGTGGGTCTGGTGGGTAGCATGGGTCATCTAGGTGTGGATTAGGATGTTGGGCGGGGCATCTTGGTGTGGCTCTGGAGGGAGGTGGTGGGACACATGGGTTTGTTTCTGGAGGGAGAGATGGGGCACAGTGTGTCTGGAGGGTGGCATGGGTCATCTAGGTGTGGGTTGGGAAGTGGGACGGGGTATTTTGGTGTGGCTCTGGAGGGAGGTGGTGGGGGCACATTGGTGTGGCTCTCGAGGGAGGTGGTCGAGCACATTGGTGTGGATCTTGGCGGAGGGATGGTGCACATGGGTGTGTTTCTGGAGGGAGAGATGGGGCACAGTGGGTCTGGTGGGTAGCATGGGTCATCTAGGTGTGGGATAGGAAGTTGGACGGGGCACATTGGTGTGGCTCTGGAGGGAGGTGGATGGGGCACATGGGCGTGTTTCTGGAGGGAGAGATGGGGCACAGTGGATCTGGAGGGTGGCATGGGTCATCTAGGTGTGGGTTGGGAAGTGGAACGGGGCATTTTGGTGTGGCTCTGGAGGGAGGTGGTGGGGGCACATTGGTGTGGCTCTGGAGGGAGGTGGTGGGGCACATTGGTGTGGATCTTGGCGGAAGGATTGTGCACATGGGTATGTTTCTGGAGGGAGAGATGGGGAACAGTGGGTCTGGTGGGTAGCATGGGTCATCTAGGTGTGGGTTAGGAAGTTGGACGGGGCATCTTGGTGTGGCTCTGGAGGGAGGTGGTGGGGGCACATGGGTGTGTTTCTGGAGGGAGAGATGGGGCACAGCGGGTCTGGAGGGTGGCATGGGTCATCTAGGTGTGGGTTGCGAAGTTGGATGGGGCATCTTGGTGTGGCTCTGGGGGGAGGTGGTGGGGGCACATTGGCGTGGATCTGGGCAGAGGGATGGTGCACATGCATGTTTCTGGAGGGAGAGATGGGGCACAATGGGTCTGGAGGGTGGCATGGGTCTTCTAGGTGTGTGTTGGGAAGTGGGATGGGGCATCTTGGTGTGGCTCTGGAGGGAGGTGGTGGGGGCACATTGGTGTGGATCTGGTCTGGAGGGAGGTGGTGGGGGCACATTGGTGTGGATCTGGGTGGAGGGATGGTACACATGGGTGTGTTTCTGGAGGGAGAGATGGGGCACAGTGGGTCTGGACGGTGGCATGGGTCATCTAGGTGTGGGTTGGGAAGTGGGTCGGGCATCTTGGTGTGGCTCTGGAGGGAGGTGGTGGGGGCACATTGGTGTGTTTCTGGAGGGAGGTGGTGGGGCACATTGGTATGGCTCTGGAGGGAGGTGGATGGGGCACATGGGCGTTTTTCGGGAGGGAGAGATGGGGCACAGTGGGTCTGGAGGGTGGCATGGGTCATCTACGTGTGGGTTGGGAAGTTGGACTGGGCATCTTGGTGTGGCTCTGTAGGGAGGTGTTGGGGGCACATTGGTGTGGGTTTGATGGGAGGGATGGGGACATTGGTCTGGGGAGGGATGACCTCATATTGGTGTGAGTCTGGAAGGAGGCGACGGGGCACATTGGTGTGGGTCTGGGCGGATGGGGGCATACTAGGATGGGTGGTTTTAGAGGGGGTTGGCTGGGGCTATCTGCATGTGATTCAGGATCGGCACATGGGCATCTGATGCAAGGGGCATCTTGCTATGTGGAGGGAGGATGGTGCATTATGGTATTGGTCTAGAGGGAGGGATGGGGCATCTTGGTGTGGTTCTGAGAGGAAGGGATGGTGCACATGGGTGTGGGTCTGTAGGGAGGGATGGGGACATTGCTTTGGGTATGAAGGGAGGCACAGGACACATTGATGTGCATCTGGAGGGAGGGATGGGGCACATTGGTGTGGGTCTGGAGGGAAGGATTGGGGCTCATTGGTCGGAGGACGGATAGGGGCTCCCCGACCACGGCCTCAGATCAGACATGGTGACCTGCTGAATTTAAGCATATTACTAAGCAGTTTTGCTGTGGCCACGGGGCTGAGGGAGATAGACCACCACCGGGCCCTTACCCGGCAACTGTCCTGGCCCCTCTTGGGGGTTGCTAGAGTGGCCACGGGAGACGGGGCTCCCGATGTGACTGTGGTGGACTGCCCTCAATACACACCAACCATGTCATGCTGCCGGGCGGGGAGGCCCACAAAGGGCACCAGGGGTCGGTTAACCACCCGACCTGTCTGGAAACACTGACTAAGAATATAATGCCTGCCCGAGTCAGAGGGATGAATGAAACCCTGTGATGTAATGATGTTGGGGGCCGGTGCCCAGCGATTGCAGTGGCATCCGGTCGCGGTGGGCTCTCCACCGACCCGTCTCCCCCGCTCTGTCAGAGATGATGCATGAGCGTGTGTGATAGGACCCAAAAGATGGTGAACTCGGCCTGGTGGAGGTCCGTAGCGGTCCTGATGTGTAAATCGGTCATCCGACCTGGGTATCGGGGCAAAAGACTAATCGAATGATATAGTAGCTGGTTCTCTCCGAAGTTTCACTCAAGATAGCTGGCGCACGGAAACCCCAGTTTTATATAGCAAAGCAAATGATTAGAGGTCTTGGGGCCAAAATTATCTCAACCTGCTCTCAAGCTTTAAATGGGTATGAAGCCCGGCTTGCTGGCGTGGAGCCAGGTATTGTATGAAAGTGCTCAGTGGGCAACTTTTGGTAAGCAGAACAGGCGCTGCGGGATGAACCGCACCTGGGGTTAAGGCGCATGATGCAGATGCTCATCAGTCCCCAGAAACGGTGTTGGTTGATACAGACAGCAGGATGGTGGCCATGGTAGTCGGAATCCGCTAAGGAGTGTGTAACAACTCACCTGTCGAATCAACTAGCCCTGAAAATGGATGGCCCTGGAGCATCAGGCCCATACCAGGCCGGCGTTGAGAGCCGCGGGGGCTAAGTCAGGCGAGTAGGAGGGCTGCTGCAGTACGCACAGAAGCCCGGGGCGAGGGCCCGAGTGGAGCCGCCGCAGGTGCAGATCTTGGTTGTAGTAGCAAATATTAAAACAAGAACTTTGAAGAATAAAGTGGAGAAGGGTTCCATGTGAACAGAAGTTGAACATGGGTCAGTCAGTCCTAAAGGATGGGCGAGCGCCGTTCGGAAGGGATGGGCTATGGCCTCCATTGCCCTCAGCCGATCGACAGGAAGTCGGGTTCAGATCCCCAAATCCAGAGTGGCAGGGACGGGCGCCCTCGCGGCGTCCAGTGCGGCAATGCAAATGATCCCAGAGAAGCCGGCGGGAGCCGCACAGTTTCTTTTTTTTTTTGGGAAAAAAACAATTTTTATTTTATATAACACACAATTCTTGGGACTGCCATCATCAGATTCAGCGTCAGAGTGTTACAATCAGCATTGTCCAGTCTCATGAAACTCCCTCCCCCCTAACTTGAGCCAATATGTCCATGTCATCATCCTGTGATTTTTCAGGCGGGTTTATCGTCGTCTCTTTATCCGTTTTATCATCGCTCTGATCAGACTGGGGGGGGCACTCATGGTAGCCACCAGCTGCCTCCATTCAATTAGGGGTCCTACCTCCTCCTCCCCTCCCCTAAAACCGTGTCCCACCAAACAGCCGTTTCTGCCTCTGCCCATTTTAAGAGGTCAGCCCACCACAACTCTATCCTCGGCCTCTGGGCTGCCTTCCAGCACATTGCTATCCTTCGTTTGGCCAGGACATATGCTAGATCTTTCATTTTGCTTATGTGCCTTAAGTTACGTGGCCTAAGGAATCCCCCCAGCATGCATGCCCAGGCCGACTCCACCTCCAGTGTAATACCGCTTCCTGCTAAGCGTGTCCCCACCTCAGGGCAGGCCCAAAACATGTGGAGTAGCCCAGCCTCCTCCACCCCACACATAGGGCATTTCTGAGTCGTATGGCCACCAAACCTAGCGATCTTACTGGGGGTGAGCTATGCTCTATGTGTGACATATAGTTGGATCTGCTGGAGCCTTGCGTTCCGGGACACTTTTTTATGATATCTTTGGGCTCTTTTCCAGAGCCCATCCGACATGGGCTCTCCCTCCTCATCCTCCCAAAGTTGGCTGTTGGGTCAAGTCCTTCCCCACCTTGGACCCCAACAGCTCGTATATGCAGGAAATCTCATGCCCACCCTCTGAAATATCATATATAGCCTCCATGGTGGCATCCGGTTGTCCGGTGAGCACCTCTGTTGGCCACTTCACTCGTACTCTCTAGACAATTCTGGTGTAAGTTATGTACTGCCCTTTATGCACCCCAGTATCTTCGATCAGGTTCGGGAACTCTAATGCCTCCCTTTCCAGCCATATGTCTCCCAGGGTGGCCATGCCCACTGGTTCCCAGTACTTGCGGACGCTTTGTATCAGCTGGGGATCCTCTCCACATAGTGCTGCAAGCGGCACCTGGATAGAGTACGGAACCAGGTGTCCCGCAATCTGCCACGTTCTGTGCCATATCTCCCATCCCAGTACCAGCAGCCCCGCCATCCCCCGGACCCTCGACTTGGACAGCCACACCACTTCTTTGTGAAAGAAGGGGAGCAGTTCCCTGCACAGCAGCCTGGTTTCTGCCATCTCCTCGCCAGACAGCCATCTTGCTACATACTGCAGCTGCCCTGCCAGATAGTATAGCTCAAAATTTGGCAGGTTGATCCCTCCCCTATCACACGAGTTCTGTAGTTTCCAGAGGGCCACCCTGTTCCTGGAGTTGCCCCAGATGAAGCTCCTACACAGGCTGTGGAGGCTAGCGAAAAAGCGCCTCGGGATCCCATGCGGGATGTTAACAAAGAAATGCAACAGTCTGGGCAAAACTACCATTTTTAGCAGAGCAGCCCTCTCCACCATAGCCAGGGGTAACCTGGACCAGAATCCCATGCTGTTCTTAATTCCTTCTACTGCTTTAACCGTGTTGCGTGCATGTTCTTCTGCCATATGGTATATGTCAATTCCGAGATATCGTAACGACTTTGTGTGCCAGGGTAATCGGCAACACTGGCAGACTCCTGGGCAAGACAAGCTTGTATCTCCCCAGAGGGAACACGCTAGACTTTTTGGGGTTAGCCACTATGCCAGAGAGAACGGCAAATTGCTCCATCATGTCTAGAATATATTGCATGTTCTCTTCTGGGTAGCGTAAATATAACAGTATGTCGTCCGCATATAAAGAAACAACTTGCATGCCATCCGCAGTGCGAATACCTATCTCCTCGTATTGCTGTCTCAGGCAGGTAGCCAATGGCTCCAGTGCCCATATGTATAACATGGGCGACCACGGGCAGCCCTGTCTAGTGCCTCTGCTTAGTTACCATTTGTCCGAAATGATAGCACCCGTTTTGACCCTGGCGATCGGGGAGCTGTATAACATTGTCACCCACCTGAGGTACCCCGGTCCCATTCCATAGCCCTTAAAGGTCGCGATCAACTAGGGCCTTTTCACTGGCTCGAAGGCCTTGACCGCGTCTAGTGAAACTATTGCCAGTTCACCTGGGTCATTTTTTGTCTGGTCAAGGATGTGATGCAGTCTTCTGAGATTATCAGTTATGTTCCTGACATAGCCCGTTTGGTCGGCGTGTATCAGTTTACCAATGACAGCCTTAAGCCTATTTGCCAGTACAGCAGTGAGGATTTTACTAACCTGACTGAGCATCAATAAGGGCCTGTACGACCCACAATCAGTGATAGGCTTGCCCGGCTTCAGAAGCGGGATAATCACCGCCTCTCGCAGGGTCTCTGGTAGCCTGCGTTGCTCATACGACTAGTTAAGCATGGCCATCAGCGGGTGAAGCAACTCTTGTTCATAGGTTTTATAAAATTCACTTGGAAACCCATCGGACCCGGGGGCCTTACAGGTGGGCAAGTAGCGAACCACTAGTTCTTCCATCGTAATAGGGGCATCTACGTCTGCGCATTCTGCCTCATCTAAGGTGGGTAGGCCCATGTCCTCCAATCTTACCCGAATTTCATGGTCTCTAGGGCCACCTGGGTCCTCATAAAGATGTTTATAGAATCTCAGGAACTCCTCATTCACCCCCTCCTGGGTATTCTGAGTCCACCCTCCCTTGCCTTTAATTTCCCTGATCACTGTTCGCGGCGTCTCACTCTTGTATAGCCAGGCCAGCAACCTGCCGGCTTATCTCCCCCTGCGTGCTGTCTCTCCACGTATTTCTTATAGCTTAGTTTACATAACCTGTCCCAGCAGTCCCCACTGGCCTGTTGTAATTGCCTTATCCTGTCTCTGTCCTCATCAGCGGTGCCTTCCGTACGCATCCTGCCCTCCAACTCCTCCTCAATTCCCTTCCACTCTGCTCTATGCTCCTCTGGAGCCCCCTAGACTTCAAAATGGCAACCCCCCGCAAAACCACCTTAAACGCCTCCCAAACAGTTCCCATAGAGCTTACACTACCAGTATTTATCTCAAAGTACTCAGTGATCGCCTCCCTTAAATCCTCCCTGAATCCGGGTTCTGCAGAGCCTCGGCTCTGAGTTTCCAAGTGGGAATCCGTGCCCTGGGAGGTTGATGCCGCCACTCCAGGACCAGGGGCGAGTGGTCCAAAAGCACCCTAGCTTTGTATTCTGCACCTTCCATCTCTCCTGCCAACTCTGTGGAGGCGAACACATAGTCTAATCTTGTGTGAAGGGCGTGTGGTGCTGTATAGTGCGAGTATTGTCTATCCACTGTGTCATGACCGCAGCCTCCAAGGAGTCAGGTTTAGCCCAACTGCCTCGGAAGCTGGGTCACAACTTCATTTCCAGGCACCCATCGGCTCACATAGGGGCCTTATGGACCTTGTCCTGGCGCCAGTGGCGCCAGGCTCATAAGGGGACCCAGTCCCGGCACAGGAAGTGCCGGGCTCATGATGTAAGGAATGGTGCTTGGGTGGACCTACCTGCTGCAGACCATGCTGCTCACTCACCTGCAGGGTGAAATCCGCATCCATCCATGGCTGGAACTACTTTACCTTCTGGGTGTGGCCAGCACCACTCTCTGGGACTGGATACTGGAACTATTCTGGAAGCTGGGACTTCTTACCTGGGCGAGGCTGCTGTGGAAGGAGACACCTAAGCACTCCAGTAAGCTATTTAAACCACGCCCGATCAGAGCAACGTGCTTCGCGTTATTCTGCAATAGCAGCAGGACGCTCACCGTGTCAGCTCCAGAGAATCTTCAACTTCTGCATCTGGGGAGGAGAAATCCGCAATCTTACTTTCTGAAATGCCATCTTCGTCTTCAGCAGCATCTGAAAAGGGAAAAGAACACCAGGTTAGCACGAGATAAAAACCAGCGCAGCACTTACCCAGTCCATCGGTGCATCTCAAGCCACGGGCTGCAGCTTTCCATTTTTCCGGCACCCTGTGGAAGCAAAGACATTGGTTCGTAAACCTCCGTGAAACTTTCCTTACCTGCGCTGCATTCTTCTCGCCTCCGCCGACGCTGCTACTCGCATCTGCAAAACAAAAGGACATCATTAAGAAATACAAAACTCCATCTACACGCACATGTTTTGGGCAGCGCTCATCTTTCTCACTCCTCGGCGCATTCCTCGACATCCATTTTTCTACCCAGCTGCTTCTGCGACCTGAAAAAGGAAAAGAGACATTAAGAAGTGCTTTTTCTACTTACTTGCCTGCAATACCTTCGCCATTCCATCGCTCTCCGAACCTCCATATTCAAGCAACCGCTGTTCGTGCTGCTAACAACGGCCTAGCTCCAAATCTTCATCCTCTGCAACCAAGAGGCTGGACAATTAACCAGTGAAGTAACTGGCTTCGGCGCCCCTGCACAGACGCAGGATGGAGAGCTCCGCTTTCACCTACATAAGGTGAGCACATTTAGCCTACGAACTACTTGGGAGTACCAGGAAGGGGAGGCAGCTTACCCAGTCAGGCTTATATATCCATATTAACCCCTTGCTCTCATAATTGCAGACACCTCACCCTTCAGATCAAGATCTCAGTGAGGAAAGGGCCTTTCCAGGGTGGCATTCGAGGCCTGCGCGTGACCCTAGAAGACTCCGAGAACCCCCAGCCCAGACCTGCGCCTCCGAGGGATTCAGGTGAGCGTTACAGAATGCGAAGCCTACCGCAATTTTCCCACCCAGGCGCAATGGAAACCTCGGACACAGATCAACTGGCTGAATTGCTTGGGGAACTAAGGGCAGAAGTACACGCATCTCGCCAAGAAACAAACGCTTTACGAAGGGAGTTGATCATTGCCAAGGAACGGACGGATGATCTGGCCAGACAGTTGCTACAGGCTCAAGCGGGACAGACGCCACTGCCTCCCTATGGAGGAGGCGGCACTCCTACAACCTCAAGTAATCCGGTGCAAATTAATCTGCCAGGGAATGTGCCTTTGGCCCCGCCCGAACGTTTTTCCGGTGATCCAAAGCGATATGCAGTATTCATCAATCAATGCCGCTTGCACTTTCTGTGTAGACCCGCCGCATTCCCAACGGAACAAGCCAAGGTAGCGTTTGTACTTTCCTATCTTAGCGGTAGTGCTGCAGATTGGTCCATTCCTCTCGTGACACAGGATGATCCGCTCCTCTATAACTTTCAAGACTTTCAGACCAGTATGGAAAAGTTGTTCGCAAGACATTCACAGGGGCAGGCCTTGGACAATGAACTCCTGTCACTCAGACAAGGTATTCAGGATCTCCTGGCTTACATAGCGTCCTTTAATAGACTGGTGGTTGAGACCAGGTGGCCTGAAGATAAGAGAATCACGCTCTTCTACAGAGGTCTACGTGGGGAACCTAAAGATGTTTTAGCACAGGTGGTTAATCCGCCGCAAGACTGTTCAGATTATATCGACCTAGTAGTCCAATTAGATCATCGGCTACAGAACAGGAAGACCGATCGATCCAGATTTGAAACCCGGGTGCTTTCAAGACCTCAGAGCTCCGCTAAAGGGAATGACTCCGTGGAACCAATGCAAATAGGAGTAGTAAAAGGACCATTAACTCAGAAAGAACGGGAAAGAAGAAGGCAATTACAGCTGTGCCTATACTGTGGGAATTCTGGACATTTCCTTCGGATTGCTCAGTGAAACCGGTCAAGAAGACCGTAGGAGTTTCTAATAAAAATGCTGAGAAACTGGAATCGGGAAACGACCTCGCCCGACAAGCGTAGAGGTCCGCTTGCCGAGCGTTAAAACCAGTTCCTTGAACTCGCATTTGGTAATGCCTATGGTCCTCATAAGTCCCAATAGACCAGATCGCATGCATGCTATCAAAGTATACATTGATAGCGGAGCAATCGGTAATTATGTGGACCAAGACTTGGCTACCAGGATGGATCTTCCCCTACGTCCCAAGATGGTAAAGGACGTAATCACTACAGTGGATAGTACTGAAATAGCTTCCGGACCAGTTTCTCATACCACCATGGAGGTAACGTTGTTATGTCAAGACGGACATCGGGAGAAGATCGTGTTTGATGTAATCAAGGCCCCGCAGTTTCAGGTGATTCTGGGAATGCCTTGGTTGGAAAAGCACAATCCTCAGATAGACTGGCGAGCCAAGGTAATTCGGTTTCCAGAATGCGCTTCAACCTGTTATCCTCAGCCTGAAATCAAGCTAGCAGCCATCACTTCCGAGGACCCCCGATTACCTCTGGAATACCAAGAGTTCAGCGACGTCTTTCAGAAAGATCAAGCCAACACCCTGCCTCCACATCGGTCATACGACTGCCAGATAGACCTAATACCTGGGTCCACCCCTCCGTGCAGTAGAATATATGCCCTCACTGAACCAGAAAACCTCCATCTCAGGCAATACTTGGACCAGTACTTGGCTAACGGATTCATCCGCCCCTCGAAATCCCCGGCTTCCTCAGCTTTGTTCTTCGTCCCGAAAAAGGAAGTTGACCTAAGAACTTGTATCGATTATCGCGCCCTGAACCAGATTACAGTCAAAAACCGATACCCGTTGCCCTTGATTCCTGAATTATTGGACCAGGTAAAAGGCGCCTGCATATACACAAAGTTAGACCTCAGAGGAGCTTACCATTTGGTACGCATTAAGGAGGGCGACGAATGGAAGACGGCCTTTCGCACTAAATATGGATTATTTGAGTATCAAGTAATGCCCTTCGGACTATGTAACGCACCGGCCGCTTTCCAGTTTTTCATGAATGATGTCCTCAGAGAACTTATTGATGTGTGCGTAGTCGTTTATATTGACGACATCCTGGTATACTCAGCCTCAGAAACTGATCATCGTAGACACGTCACAGCGGTTTTACAGAGACTTCGCCAACACCGCTGTTTGCTAAACTGGAGAAGTGCACCTTTCACGCAAAGGAAGTGGAATTTTTAGGGTTCATCTTTTCACCCAACGGAGTTCACATGGACTCAAGAAAAGTGGATGCTATCACCAAATGGCCTTCCCCAACTTCCGTGAAATGTGTACAGAGCATGCTGGGCTTCGCTAATTTTTACCGAAGGTTCATTCCTGAATTCTCTCGGGTAGTCCAACCTATCACGGCTCTTCTGAAAAAGAATAAAAAATTCGAGTGGACTCCAGAAGCCGAACAAGCCTTCCAAGAATTAAAAGCCAAATTTATCTCTGCTCCAGTCTTAAGGCATCCCCGTCCAGAACTTCCCTACATCGTCGAGACAGACGCTTCCAGTCTTGCAATGGGGGCGGTGCTGTCACAAAGAGACCCCGAAACGCACCAGTTACACCCTGTAGCCTTTTGGTCTTGCAAATTTTCGGCTCCTGAGATCAACTACACAATTACTGACAACTCTTGGCAATTAAGTCCGCCTTTAAGGCCTGGCGGCATTATCTTTTGGGAGCCCGGCACACAGTAACTGTAATCACGGATCACCGTAACCTCCAGTACCTGAAGTCAGCTAAAGCTCAATCTTCGAGGCAACTACGCTGGGCTTTATTCTTCGCAGAATTCGATTTTGTAATCACATATCGACCAGGCGTTAGGAACGGAAAAGCAGACGCCCTTTCCCGGATAGGGGTAGACGAACTTACAGCTAATCCGGAGCCGGTGCCAATAATTCCTGAACAAAAGATACTAGGAGCAATCAACACACTATCCCTCAAAGAGATTAAAGCAAGGGTCAATCAACTCATAACTCCCGAAGATTCATCGAATTGGCAATTGAAAGGAAAGGATTTTACAATAGATCAGAACCTATTGTATTTCCAAGGAAGACTATTCTTACCCTGCGCTGACTTACAAAAACAGGTCATCACCTGCTACCATGATTCTCTAATGGAAGGACATCCTGGAGTTGCCAAAACCTCAGAGAAAATTAAAAGGCATTTTTGGTGGCCATCTTGGAGGAAAGATGTTAAAGAGTTTGTGGCTTCTTGTGGTATCTGCGCACAAAACAAGAGTCAGAAGGAAAAACCAGCAGGATTACTACGTCCAATAGACATTCCACCAGGCCCTTGGCACACGCTCTCGATGGATTTTATCACGGATTTACCCCATTGCTCCGGATACAACACAATTCTAGTGATCGTGGACCTTTTTTCAAAAATGCCTCATTTTATCCCACTGAAGGGTTTACCTACAGCTTCCATTCTAGCCCGAGAATTTCTTGAAAACATTGTCCGGTTGCACGGTTTCCCTTCAGTACTAATCTCTGACCGAGGGAGCCAATTTATTTCCCATTTTTGGCGGAGTTGTTGTCGTTTAGCACAAATTGATGTACGACTTTCCACCAGCCATCACCCTCAAACCGACGGGCAGACTGAGAGAACTAACCAAACTTTAGAACAATATCTGCGCTGCATGTTGCATCAATCCGAGGGTACTTGGAAGGATGTCCTTTGGATTGCTGAATACGCTTACAATAATTCAATCCATTCTGGGACGGGAAAAACCCCTTTTTTCCTGCTGTATGGAAGTCATCCTCGAACCTCAAATCTGGACCCACCTCAAGCTCTCGGAACACCTGCTGTTGACCATCTGCATTCGACGATAACTCAAGCATTTAAAGAAGCCACAGCTCATCTTCAACGAGCTAAAGAATCATACAAAAAAGGAGCAGACCAACATCGAAAAGAGGCTCCTCAATATCAAAAAGGAGATCAAGTCTGGCTGTCCACTAAACATTTATCTTTAAAAGGGCCACGCACCTTCAACCCAAGATATTTAGGACCCTACTCGATCACGGCCGTGATTAACCCAGTGGCTGTCAAACTAGAATTACCTACTCGAATGAAGATACATCCTGTCTTCCATGTTTCTCTCCTGAAACCTGTGCAACCCGGAACCCGTTTGACTAAACCTCCTGAGCCAATCCAAGTTGACGGAGAATCCAAATTTGAAATTTGAGACATCTTGGACTCCAAAATTTCCAAATCAAAACTATACTACCTGATTGATTGGAAGGGATATGGACCCCAGGAGAGATCTTGGGAACCCTCAGAATATGTACATGCACCTCGTCTAGTCCGAAAATTTCATCGGGCTTTTCCCAACAAGCCAAAACCTCCGGAAAAGACAAGCTTGGGAGGGGCCTTGAGGGGGGGTGCTGTCATGACCGCAGCCTCCAAGGAGTCAGGTTTAGCCCAACTGCCTCGGAAGCTGGGTCACAACTTCATTTCCAGGCACCCATCGGCTCCCATAGGGGCCTTATGGACCTTGTCCTGGCGCCAGTGGCGCCAGGCTCATAAGGGGACCCAGTCCCGGCACAGGACGTGCCGGGCTCATGATGTAAGGAATGGTGCTTGGGTGGACCTACCTGCTGCAGACCATGCTGCTCACTCACCTGCAGGATGAAATCCGCATCCATCCATGGCTGGAACTACTTTACCTTCTGGGTGTGGCCAGCACCACTCTCTGGGACTGGCTACTGGAACTATTCTGGAAGCTGGGACTTCTTACCTGGGCGAGGCTGCTGTGGAAGGAGACACCTAAGCACTCCAGTAAGCTATTTAAACCACGCCCGATCAGAGCAACGTGCTTCGCGTTATTCTGCAATAGCAGCAGGACGCTCACCGTGTCAGCTCCAGAGAATCTTCAACTTCTGCATCTGGGGAGGAGAAATCCGCAATCTTACCTTCTGAAATACCATCTTCGTCTTCAGCAGCATCTGAAAAGGGAAAAGAACACCAGGTTAGCACGAGATAAAAACCAGCGCAGCACTTACCCAGTCCATCGGTGCATCTCAAGCCACGGGCTGCAGCTTTCCATTTTTCCGGCACCCTGTGGAAGCAAAGACATTGGCTAGTAAACCTCTGTGAAACTTTCCTTACCTGCGCTGCATTCTTCTCGCCTCCGCCGACGCTGCTACTCGCATCTGCAAAACAAAAGGACATCATTAAGAAATACAAAACTCCATCTATACGCACGTGTTTTGGGCAGCGCTCATCTTTCTCACTCCTCGGCGCATTCCTCGACATCCATTTTTCTACCCAGCTGCTTCTGCGACCTGAAAAAGGAAAAGAGACATTAAGAAGTGCTTTTAACTTCGAATTGACATTTTCTACTTACTTGCCTGCAATACCTTCGCCATTCCATCGCTCTCCGAACCTCCATATTCAAGCAACCGCCGTTCGTGCTGCTAACAACGGCCTAGCTCCAAATCTTCATCCTCTGCAACCAAGAGGCTGGACAATTAACCAGTGAAGTAACTGGCTTCGGCGCCCCTGCACAGACGCAGGATGGAGAGCTCCGCTTTCACCTACATAAGGTGAGCACATTTAGCCTACGAACTACTTGGGAGTACCAGGAAGGGGAGGCAGCTTACCCAGTCAGGCTTATATATCCATATTAACCCCTTGCTCTCATAATTTCAGACATCTCACCCTTCAGATCAAGATCTCAGTGAGGAAAGGGCCTTTCCAGGGTGGCATTCGAGGCCTGCGCGTGACCCTAGAAGACTCCGAGAACCCCCAGCCCAGACCTGCGCCTCCGAGGGATTCAGGTGAGCGTTACACACTGGATGCAACTGCCTCCAGACATCCACTAGGTCGAAGTCCCTCGGGAGGGCCTGCAGCACCTTTGCTGCTGGGGTTGGTTTGTCTATCTTACTATCCGATCTGTCAACATTAGGGTTAAGTACACAGTTAAAATCACCTCCCCAAATAATCCCACCACCCAGCAGAGGGCCGACTCTACCGTACAGGGTCCTAAAGTAAGCCGCTGTGTCCTGGTTAGGGGCATATAAATTTACAATACACACTTCTCGGTTTTCCAATATACCCTTCACAACAGTCAATCTGCCATCTGGGTCACCCGTGACCTGAAGCAGCTGAAATGGCACCTGTGGCGCCACCCAGATGATAACTCCTCTAGCATAGGCCGAGTATGTGGATCCCACCAGGCACCCCCTCCACTTCTTCTTAACCACCTCCAATTTCTCCCTAGTGAGGTGGGTCTCTTGCAATAATGCTATGTCGGTCCTCATCCTTTTCAGATACATCATCACCTTGTTACGTTTCAGATAGCTGTTGAGGAACCTGACATTCCAGGTAACCACTGTAAGGCACCCTGGCGCCATCACCATGATATCCCGCCTCTTAAGGGTCACATTTTGGCTCAATACCCTTTCCCTCCCATCAAACTTCCCTCCAACCCCCTTCCCAACTCCCCATCCCCCAACTTCAAACCACTGCACACCCCTCTCACCCTCCCACCTCCCCCACTTCGTCTACCCCAACCCCAACAAGTGCCCAGCTCCATCCCTGGATCTCGGGCCCCCCTGCGTTTGGTTCTGCCCTAAAAGGCCCCAGTCCAGAACCCAGTAGGGTGTCACCGAACTACCAGTGACCTAACTAAACTATTCGCTATGGGGGTGTGAGGTCATGCTCCATATAGCTCCTATATCTATATCAAGGTTTCCAGTGCCACTGTCTCATATTTATAATTGTAGCTCTGAACACACTCTGCCTCTTCCGACCTGCTCTCCAGATTGCCCACACGTTGTACCAAGGCGTGAAGTTCAGATTTATGGGCAGCACAGGCTGCTGTGTTCGGGGCCACCTCTTTTTCCAGGTCCTCCGTGCGCTCAGCCAACAATCGTACGTCTTGCCGGAGAAGATTTACATCCTCCTACACCGCTCCAACTTTGAGCTCAAGTACAGCTTTCATTTCACTGATTGCCAGGCCCAGTTTGGTCTCCAAGGCCACTTTCAGGTCCGCAATCGCCGCAAGCACCTCCTGGTTGCCCATAATGTCTGGGCCCCCAGCGGGGGTCCTGTCTTTCTTCCTGGCCCCTTATGCACCTGCTGGTGTTTTGGCAAAATCGTCCAGTGTGGGCTGCTTGCCTTTCTGTCTGATGGGTTTGTTGGACATCTTGTTGCGTCAGGGTAAAGTGAGTCGGCCCCAAAACGGGCTGTCCTCTTTTAGAAAGTGCTAAGTTGCCTAAAATGTCTAGACCCGGCCTGATCGTTTCAGGGGTGTCCTCCAGCGACCTCCCCTATTTCTAGAATGGACTGTGTCCTCCCATGTACCCATGTGGGTTCATTCAGCCTTCACAGGACTAAGGACCCTGCCCCAGTCGATCTAGCTCCCCGGGCTGTCTGCCTGGCGCTGGTGTGGCTCTGCGGGCTCCGGTGGCCACTCTTGCTGGTCCCCACTTTCATGGGGCAACCCCGTAAACCTTCATCTGCAGTTACCTCTTGCGGCCACCTCGGGCACGTTGTCTGCGTCTCTTTGTTCCCACTTCAGGCGGCTGCAAGTCTCTGTGTTTCTGTCTAAGCCTGTCTGTGCCACTCGGGTGGCTGGATCAGCATTCGTAAATCAATCATAGGCATGTCTTGTTCTTCGTTGTGCTATTGTGTTTACTAGCCTCCACAGGATGGTTTAGTGGAGTTTGTTGCAGGTTGGGTTGCCGATGTGTGCCTGCGCCTCTTCGTCTCACGGTGCGGCGCTGGGTTTATTGTGTCATGGGCATTTCAGATTATCAGCTGTCTGAGAGCAGCAACAGTGCTCTTTTCTCTCCTCCCATCACCTCGTTAAAGGAAACGGATGCTCCCAGCGTCGCCTCCCTCTGATCGATCCGCTTGGTGCACAGCGTACCGGGCAGCTCCCTGCGTCTATATACACGCGCGCATTGGCGCCATTTTGAATGCGTTATCCAAGCTCCGCATCGCAGCCCATTCAAAG
This sequence comes from Ambystoma mexicanum, assembly GCF_040938575.1. Taxonomy (NCBI): domain Eukaryota; kingdom Metazoa; phylum Chordata; class Amphibia; order Caudata; family Ambystomatidae; genus Ambystoma; species Ambystoma mexicanum. The sequence continues at coordinate 1,528,433,614 of NC_090932.1, forward strand.
AATTGCTTGGCAACGTGATAGTTAGTTCAATATAAGTCAGTAGTGCTCTGGTCGCCACCGGTTCATTCTAGTTACTGGTTCCACATTCTACCATGCAATAGTTCCATGTTTGCAGGGTCAGCGCTCTGCATGACCCTGCCCTGTGCTGCAATTGCAAGATCAACTCCCTTGTCCCCGGTGGATGTGTGAACTTATACACGTTGCAAAGGGTAATATGATTAAGCTGGCATCTGTTTTGCTAGGAGCTGCTATCGCATCTAATCAGTTTCAGGGTCTTCCTGTGTGGCACTCCGTATACTAAGCTGGCCCTGTACATCCGTGTTATTGCGTTACCTTCGGTCCGGATGGCCGCAACACGGAGCCTGCAGCCGTGGACACCATGCGCGACCCGAAAAGCTGCCCTGTCATAGGCCTGTCTAATGACCAAGTCTCCACTGCGGCTGCAAGCGAAACCGGCCATAATGCTTGGACGGCTCATACGCCGTCACTTCGCTACAGCTGCTTGTGGGCACGCCGGTGCCTCGTATGTGTTGCGCATACACTGCCGAGTATTGCAGTGTATATTGTACTGTCACTTATTCATGGGTGAGCAGCCTTGTAGTCTATCACGCATACACGCGGACTGCTTGGGGTTCCAGTCCCGTTTCGTCGCGCATCGGGCATGCGCTTTTCAATCACGGCACTGTTCGTTTGCCGTTTTACTGCGACGTCGGGCTTCTCCCCCGGGTCCCGCGCTATGGCCACAGGGGGTCTTCACGGCTCTGCTCTACTCACGGCCCCTTCTGGCAGACCCGATCTGAGCGCAGCTCTCTCTCCTACAACGGGCTGCTCGCGAGTCAGCTGTCCTCCACATCTCTTTGTTGTTGGCGGATCGCCATTTTAGATTCCTCACAAGCGCACCGCCACAAAATTCGTCCGGCTGATTTCGCTCGCATCATAGCGCTGATCCTCGCCATCTCCAGCTCCAGTTGGGCAGTGTCAGTTCATGAACTCGGGCAAACGATGTATTCAGACCAGGATGGTTTCAATGTGTCACATTTTCTCTGATCATTTCAGGATCATCTGGAGCCTCCTTGGAAACATGTCCTCCTACATGGCTCTGTAGCCACGCCCCCAGCCGCACAGAGAGTTCTTTTCTTTGTGAGGGGCAGGGCACCCTGGAATGGGTTTGCCCCGAGAAAGGGGCCCGAGCTTTGCAAAGCGTTGCTGTTCCGGCGGCGTCCGGTGAGCTCCCGCTGGTCCTTAAAAATCTGGGTGAGATTTTGTAAATCTCGCGCCAGGCCGTACCCATATCCACAGCATGTCTCCAAGGCGGACAACCTCTGGCATGTCAGAACAATGTAGGTACGGGAAGTCAGCCTCTGGATGCGAGCCGGTCCCTTCCTGGGGATCACCCCAGCTGCAGTGTTCGCCAATCTTGTTCTTCCTCTGGGGGTTCAGGGCCGGCATTCTGCCTCGGCGACACCTAGCAGCTGACTTGGAACTGTTGCGGACCAGGGGAATCTGACTGTTTAATTAAAACAAAGCATTGTGAAGGCCTGTGGAGGGTGTTGACGCAATGTGATTTCTGCCAAGTGCTCCTAATGTCAAAGTGAAGAAATTTAATGAAGCGTTGGTAAACGGATGGGGTAACTATGACCTTTAAGGTATCCACATGCCTCGTCATCATTCTGATATTCCCACTGTCCCTATCTACTATCTAGCGAAACCACAGCCAAGGGAACAAGCTTGGCAGAATCGTCGGGGAAAGAAGACCCGGTTGAGTTTGACTCTAGTCTGGCACTGTGAAGAGACATGAGGTAGGATAAGTGGGAGGCCCTCGGGCCGCTGGTGAAATACCACTACTCTTATTGTTTTTCCACTTACCCGGTGAGGCGGGGGGCGAGCCACATGGGGCTCTCGCTTCTGGCTCCAAGCACCCGGCACCTGCAGGCACGACCCGCTCCGGGGACAGTGGCAGGTGGGGAGTTTGACTGGGGTGGTACACCCTGTCAAAGGATAACGCAGGTGTCCTAAGGCGAACTCAAGGAGGACAGAAACCTCCCGCGGAGCAGACGGGCAAAAGCTAGCATGATCTCGATTTTTCAGTATGAATATGAATATAGTCCGTGAAAGCAGGGCTTCACGATCCTGCTGCCTTTTTGGGTTTCAAGCAGGAGGTATCAGAAAAGTTACCACAGGGATAACTGGCTTGTGGCGGCCAAGCCTTCATAGCGACGTCGCTTTTTGATCCTTCGATGTCGACTCTTCCTATCATTGTGAAACAGATTTCACCAAGCATCGGATTGTTTACCCACTAATAGGGAACGTGAGGTGGATTTAGACCTTTGTGAGACAGGTTAGTTTTACCCTACTGATGATGTGTTGTTGCAATAGTAATCCTGTTCAGTACGAGAGGAACCGCAGGTTCAGACATTTGGTGTGCATGCTTGGCTGAGGAGCCAATGGGGTGAAGCTACCACCTGTGGGATTATGACTGAACGCCTCTACGTCCAAAATCCCCCCCTCCACCCCAGACCGTGATACTGCAGCGCTGTCGAGCATCAGTTAGCTTAGGACAGCCGGCCTTGGGGCCGGTGTGTAGAGCCGCTTGCCACAGGACTTGAGTGTGGACAGAATGGGGGCCACCTCTCTCACCCATAGTGCACCACATGTTTGTGGGAATCTGGTGCTAAATCATTCATCGACAACCTGATTCTGGTTCAGGGTTTCGTAAGTAGCAGAGCAGCTACGTCGCTGCGATCTATTGGAAGTCATCCTCTGAGCCAAGCTTTTGTTGCAAGGCGGCAGCACCGCCAAGGTTCTCCATCCTTCCTCCTGGGCATGCGGGGTGCACAGGAAAATACCACCCACAATAGGGGCGCACCTGCGGGGGTGTGCGGGCTGGGCGGGGAGCACTCTTCTCACCTTTCCTGGTCAGCCTGACAGACCAGATGGCCTTGGGCCCGGGCCTTCGAGATGGTGCCTTAAGCCCCCGAACAGGGCAGGGGAAGAGAGGGTGCAGCCACCCCAGGGCGCGGGGTTGTAGCTAAAGCCTTTGCCCCTGGAAAGTGGGGTTGGGCAGGCCCGGCTGGCCACTGGACCACCTGGCCTGGTAGTAGGCCCAGATGACCCAAGTTGTGGCTGGTGGACCAGATGCCCGAGTTGCGGCTGACTCCTGCATTTGTCTCCGGTCGGGTTCCGTACGCTTAATAGTCGGCGTGGAAGTGTCTCCCCGGCCCGAGAGCACTGAGTTGGTGCCTTAAACCCAGGACGGGGAAGAGAGGCAGCAGCTTAAGCACCCACCCCAGAGCACGCGGGGTGGTACCATAAGCCTGTGCCCCTGGGCGGTGGGGGCAGGTACGGCCGCTGGGCCATCTGGCCCGGAAAGTAGGCCCAGATGGCCCGAGTTGTGGTTGCCACGGCTGACTCCTGCATTTGTCTACGGTTGGAATGGAAGTGCCACCTTGCGGCCTTCAGGGCGGCCGTGGCGCAATTACCGGCTTTAGTTCAATGGCGTTCGTGGGTTGCTCCCGGTCCTCTGGCAAGTATCAACCAGTTGTGGTCAGGTCCAAGACGAAGTGTGTGTGTCAAGGGGCGCCCTGAGCGGGTCCCTTTCCTCCGCGTGGGGGTAAATGCTCTCGCAGTGGCATTGTGAGAGCAGCTCAGGCCAGAGCTCCAGGCTGAAAGCCCCCGGACCCAGTGGTAGTCGCATCGCTCCCCACAGGGAAAAGCTCTAAAGGGGCCCTGCTAAAGCTCCAGGGTGGCTGGCGGCGGGGGTGTCCTGGCCTTGGGTGCCTGTCTCACGTCTGGGTTGACTGTCCGCAAGCCTGGTGGTGATCGTGGGGAGCCCTGTCCCTCTCTGGAGGGTAAAGCTCTAATGTGGCGGGCGAAGCTCTAAGGCGGCCCGGGCCAGAGCTCCACAGTGGCTGGGGCTGCTGCCCCCACTGGCCTTAGGTGCCAGCCTTGTGCGTGTGGGTGGAGTCCCCAAGCCTTGCGGTAGTTGCGGGGAGCCCTGGAAGGGGAAGCTCTAAATAGGCCCTGCTAAAGCTCCAGGATGGCTGGGGGGGGTGCTGGTCCCCCCCAAGCACCCAGCCTTGGGTACCTGTCTCACATGTGGGGCGACTGTCCCTCCCCAGAGAGATAAGCTCCAGGGTGGATCAAAAACCTCTTATGTGGAGGGGGGGGGGGAGAAAAACTCTAAGGTGGCCTTGCCAGAGCTCGAGGATGAGGATTGGTGCTGGCCCATGCCTTTGGGCACCTGCCGGTGCCCTGTCCTTTGTCAGGTGGGGGGGCCAAAGGCCCTTCCCATCCAGGCCCATTGGAATGCTTTGACCTACCAGATGGCCGCTCTCCGAGCCCGGCCATCTGGTTATTGGCCAGAGGAATGTCTGCAAGGACCAGGCGGCTTGGCTGCTCTGGAAGTTCTGATGGGCGTCAGTTTAAAATGTTTCTCCAGTTGGGTCTCTAAGGAGCCCGAGGCTTTTGCCGAGAGGTCCCGCTCTGTCACTCTGGGTACACAGATGACGAAACTTAGTCTCCTTCCTCCGGATTACTATAGACTGGGTGAGAGGGACCTGTCTGCGCTCCTCTTGGTTCTCGTTGCCCAACCTGGGCTCTATGGTGAAAACCCAGGCCAGCCGGGGGGCGTGCCCCACGCAATGCCCCAGCAGAGACTGGCCTGCTGGGTGTGCTCTTCCGAGCACTCCATGGGATCGATTTGGTGCACTTGGTCTGTCTAGGGTTGGACTGCTTGGCCATCCTCGGCTGTTTCAAGCAATTTGCTTCCACCCGCCTTGGGACAGTGTCAAGGGTTTGCTTCCCTCGGGGAGGGCCCCCTCGTTTGGGCAGCTCTAGAGTGAAGGCTAAGCAGCCCGGCAGCTCCCCAGTGGTCAGATCAGACGGGTTCCCCTCGCAAGCCACGACGCGGCCCCTCCTCCACCAAGCACGTTTCTCCAGCAGTTCGGAACACACGTTAGCTGCTGACCCCCTCTGTCGCCATACCAGTGGCAGCGTGCTGGCAAACCCTACTACCGGTTCAAGTTGTGCCTGGCCTCTCCCTCCCACCCACCCTGTGGCATGGCTGAGCAGGCCCGGCCGCCGGCGCCTGCGTGACCAACCTGTCCACCCGACACGCACACATCTAGGGATGTTCTTTGGCGCTCGGGTCCTGCAGACAGCCCAAGAGGGTGCGCAGGTTGGCTCTGAGGCAGTCGCGCGGCTCTCCCCGTTGCCACCCTCCATCAGGTGCGGCTACCTCATTGATCCTGCCAGTAGCATATGCGTATCTGAAAGATTAAGCCATGCACGTGTAAGTACAAACGACTGGTACAGTGAAACTGCAAATGGCTCATTAAATCAGTTATGGTTCCATTGATCGTGCCATCTGTTACTTGGATAACTGGTAATTCTAGAGCTAATACATGCCGACGAGCGCGGACCTCCCGGGATGCATGCATTTATCAGACCAAGACCAATCCGGGCTAGCCCGGCCGCTTTGGTGACTCTAAATAACCTCAGGCCGATCGCACATCCATGTGACCGTGACGATGCATTCAGATCAACTTTCGATGGTACTTTGGTGATCACGGGCAATGGGGAATCGGCGTTTGATTCTGGAGAGGGAGCCTGAGAAACGGCTACCACATCAAGGAATGCAGCAGGCGCCGAAATGACCCAATCCCGACTCTGGGAGTTAGTGACGAAAAATAACAGTACAGGACTCTTTCGAGGCACTGTAATTGGAATGAGTACAATGTTTAAATCCATTAACGAGTACCCATTGGAGGGCAAGTCTGGTGCCTAAAGTTGCTGCAGTTAAAAAGCTTGTAGTTGGATTTTGGGATTGAGCTGGCGGTCCGCCGTGAGGCGAGCTACCACTGCCTGTCCCAGCCCCTGCCTGAGCGTCCGGGGGTCTGAAGCGTTTACTTTGAAAAAAGTGCAGTGTTCAAAGCAGGCTGGTCACCTGAATACTTAAGCTAGGAATAATGTAATAGGACACTGGTTCTATTTTGTTGTTTTTCGGAACTGGGGCCGTGATTAAGAGGGACGGCCGGGGGCATTCGTATTGTGCTGCTAGAGGTAACATTCTTGGACCAGCGCAAGACGAACCAAAGTGAAAGCATTAGCCAATAATTTTTTCATTAATCTACCGTTGTTTTTGGTTGTTGGTCTTCAGGTCTGCCACTCTGCCAAATTCCCCTAGGAGTGCTGTTAACTTCCCGAGGGAAGTGTCCATGTCTGTTAGCACGAATAGGAGGTCGTCGGCAAAGGCCATTGCCTTATGGCCTTCCCCACCGAATGTAATCTCTTTTATTCCCCTCTCCTGTCTAATTCTAGCTAGGAAGGGTTCGAGAAAGTTTGCGTACAGGAATGGTGACCTGGGCAGCCCTGCTTAGTAACCCTAGTGATCCTTATCGCCTGGAAGACATGCCTATTGATAGCCAGCCTGATAAGTGGTGCTCCATAGTTGACTTTGACCAGGTGGACAAGTCCCGGGCCAAACCCCATAACCATCATCGTAGCAAACAAGAATGACCATTTGACTCGGCCAAATGCCTTCTCTGCATTTAGTGCTAACACTCCCTGCCCTCAGGACTGCCTTGTTTGACTTCTCTATCAGATGGGATATTCGCCTAATGTTGACAAACGTTTGTCGCCCCTTGACAAAGCCTGCTTGATCCGGGTGGATCAGGTCAGTGATTACTTTATCCATTCTAGATGTTAGAATTTTTTGTAAAGATTTTGGCATCAAGGTTTATTAGGGCAGTAGGGCGGTAGGCTACAGAGGGTTTGTTTCTTGTTTGGCTTAGGGAAGAGGATTACCTTGGCCTCCTCCATGGACTGGGAGATCCGGCCCGTATCGGAGAAGGAGTTGAACAGGGATGCCATTAACGGGAAAATGTGGTATGGAATGCTTTATAGAATGTGGCGGGGTACCCGTCGGGCCTAGGGCTTTATTTGGTTGTAGCGATTGGATCGCTGCACGCACCTCGTCTTAGGTAATCGTCCATTCTAAAGCGTCACGCTGGCTCTGTTCTAATCTTTTTAGCCAGCAAGATTTTAAGAAGGCCTTTTGGAGATCACTCTCCGGTGCCTCCGCAGAGTAGATGCTTGTATTGAACTCTGTGAACGCCTGAAGGATCTCTTCTGTACGTGTGGTTTCCTGTCCCTCCACCATCTGAATGTGGCATATTGTACCTGCCGCCTCCTTCTGCTTAACCTACCTGGCTAAGAGCCGGCCTGTCTTGTTTGCTGGAGGTAATACTTCTGCCTCAAGAATCGGAGCGATTTTACTGCTTGTTTAGCTAGAAGGATATTGATTTGCCCTTTGATATGCCTATACTCCCTCCTGATCATTACCCCCCTATCTGTCTCCGTTAACCCCTGTTCTAGGTCCACCTGGAGGGCCTTCTCCTGTTTGGCTCGAGATGCCTGCTTTGCTATGAGCACTCCCCGCATGGTTGCCTTAAAGGCGTACCATACTACATGTTCCTGCACCTCCGGGGTCTTATTTTCCCCAAAGAAGTTGCGGATGGACTTGTGTATCTCGTCGTAAATTACTGAATCAGCAGATGTCAGGGGAACCGCCACTTCCAGAGCCCCCCCCCTCCCATTGGATTTCTAGCTGCAGGGGAGTGTGGTCGGGCAGGGCTATGGTTTCCCTTTCTATGATTCGTACTTGCAAGAGCAGTGTCTCAATATGTAATCAATTCTTGAGAATGTTCGGTGCACATGTGAGTAGTATACCCCTTGGAGTCCCCTTTTAGTTCATGCCATGTATCTGCTAATGCTATTCTGTTATGCTAGCCTGTAGTTTACTAGATGGGCCTTCAGATGTGGGTGTCCTGTCTGCGCTTCTGTCTGTGGATGGGCGCCACGCCAAGTTAAAATCCCGTCAGTATTAGCTGGCTCGTTGTTAACTGGTTTAGCTTCTCCAAAACCCCCTGAAGTATTCTTCCTGCCCTGAGTTGGGGGCGTACACTGTGGCGATTATGAGAGGCCACCCCCCATTGTAGCTGGACGAAGAGGAATCTACCTTCCTTGTCGACTTTTGTGCCTATTATTTCGATGTCAGGTAGGTGTCTAAATGCAATGAGGACCCCTCAAGCTTTGCTCTTGTCGTTGGCCTACAGAACCTGGGGTTATCCTCAACTTCATTCTGTATCTGTCTTGCTTACGGATATCGGTCCCCTGGAGCGTCACAATGTCGGGCTTGGTATCCTGGAGGAGGTTCTCCAGTTTCTGTCTCTTTAGTCAGTGTGTTTAGTCCTCTAACATTGAGTTTTAGTATTTGGACCCCTACCCATACCCCGTTACGTTCTGAGAGTAACCATGTCGAAACGATCCCCCTCCGGCTGGACTCGGCTCAACTTCCCCAAGCCGTAACGTCGTCCTAGGTTGCTTGATCTCGTTCACATCCCAGAGAATAACTGTGCGGGGAGAGCCATTCCTCTGCTCTCCCCTGTTTCCAAGATCCGTCACCCCCTAACCCCCCGTCTCCCGGAGCCGACCCTTAGGCTGACATTCCCTGTGTAACCCCGCCGGGTCTTAACCCTTGTCTCGTGATTTCCCCCCACCCCCCTGCTGCTGTTAAGTGGACAGCCTATTCAGCCTGGGGCTTCGGTTGCTATCCCCCCCCCCCCGGACCCTGCAATTGTTTGTGTCTCGGCTCTGACCTCTCTACTCTTCTCCACTCCCATGGCTTCTCTTGGTGGCTTTCATGTTCTGGCCTCCTATTAGGTCCTCCTCCTGCATCCCCTTCTACTTCAATATTCAGGATCTTGGGTCCCTCATCCAACGTAGTGATGTGGTTTTGGCACCCTTCCCACTTGAAGACCATTCCAAAGGGGAATGTCCACCTGGATCTTATCTGGGCTTTGGTAAGGGCTTTGGTCACCAGGCCCATTTGTCTCCTCATTGATAGTATGGATTTGGCCAGGTCCTGGAAAAGTTCTGACGGCGCTGTTCACTTTTATCAGGGTTGCTTTTCTTGCCGCTTGGAGGATCCATTTGTTTCGGTCGTATCGCTGTAAAGCCATCGCCACTTCTCTTGGCCTGGCCCCGGGTTCTTCTCGCTGCGGACCATCTATCTGAGAATTTCTCCCCCAGCCATGCCCAGCAAATCTTTGAACACATGCTGCATTGTTTCCCTGAGGTCGGCATCGCTCACACATTCTGGCAGCCCCTTCACCCTGATGTTGGACCTTCCCGAGCGGTTCTCCAAGTCCTTGGCTTGGAGCTCCAGGTTGTGTCGCTACCGCCTGCAGCTTCGCTAATACATCTATCTTCCGGGTGTTTTAAGTGAGTTCTTGAATTGCGTTTCATTTGTATCAATTCAACTGTCGCCTTTGATTTCCTGCAGGGATTGTGCAAGTTCTGTGCGTATTAGGCTTAATTGTGTCTGAAGGGTAGCAGTCATTTGATCACTGAATGCCTTAAAGCACTGTTGCAGCCCCTTGCTCGTGACCTCTTGCCCCTGTGGTAGCGTCGGGGGCTCCTCCAACTGCTGCCTCTCTGTCACCCATGGATCCTCTTCCTCCGGGGCTTCCCCCTCATTTCTACATAGCTTTTGGAGGGTCCCTTCTGTTTTCTTGAGATCTTGGTCCTTGAGGGGCCTTTTTTGGCCTCCTTGGCCTTGTTGCGCAACATTGCCTGCTGATGGCGAGTGCCTGCCTGCACCTTACTGTAGGGGGCTTCTTCCCAGGCCTCTGAGGTTCCTCTTGACCCCGGGGTATTGGCCAGTTGTTCTGTAGGAAGGGGATGCTTTTCTCTCCCTCCTGTGCGCAGCGGGGGTCTAGCTCCCCTTTAGAGCCTGGGTTGGTTGCCCCCTGGGGGCTGTGGGGCTAATACACTCAAAGGTGAAAGTGGTTATGGTCGCAGTGTCACACTGGCCTGGAGCCCAGGAGCTTCTTGAATTTCTTCCCGGGGGGCCCCCGTGCTCCCACCATTCCTGAGCCTCTAAGTATGCTCTTGAACCCATGGAGGTTCCTTCTCGGTTAATCTTGCATGGCAGGGTTAGTTTTCATAAGGGTGGGTGGTGGAGCGAAGCAGCGCTCTTCTGCAGAGTCAAATGCTGAGGGTTGGGGACACGTGCCGTCCCCACCCCTTGCCCCGGGTTCCTTCCCTGGCCGTTAGCGGGGGGGATGCTGCAGGAGACTTAGTGCTGTCACCCTTCTATTACTGCAGTTTGCCTCTGATGTTGCTGAATGGTATGGGCATGGGCCTTTGCTGGGGTCCGGGTATGCTGCGGGTCTCCTGCCATAGGGGGGGGTCTCCTTCCAAGTATAGGTTATGGTGCGCTGGGGCAGATGCTTTCATAAACCTCCATGTCCGTTGTTTGGGAGAGGAGCGTCTTGCGTGCGCCTGCTTCATGGCTGCCAACTCCCTTAATTATGCCTACTTACCCTGCGCCAGCTGGGGCGCATCACAGCTCATGGGGGCCCTGTGCCGCGTGGTTCGTGGAGGCCCTGTGCTGCGTGGAGCCGGGCTTGCTGTATGGGGCAAAGGCAGGCGCAGGATTTCAGGGGAATACTACCCGCTCCCTCTCATTTGTATCTGGGTGTCCGGGCTGCGCCGGCTCTGCTGTATTGCCAGTGGATCCGCGGTGGTCCGCTCACACTCCCCAGTCTCACCTACGTTGCCTTGGCTGAATGGGCACCCTGCGTCTTCTGCACCACCCGGTGGGTTCTCTGATCTCCTCCGGCTTGACTGACAGTCCCCACACAGGCATCGCTGCTGGCGGTCTCAGGTCCACTAACTCTGCCCCCAAACGCTGCAGTTGAAGTTTTCTTGGGGACCGCTCGATTCATGGGTCGTCCCCTTTGCTTTTGCTGCCGTGGGGTCTTGTAACGCAGCTTATTGCTCCTTTTTCGGATGGCCGGGGAGGAGCACGCTCCTCACGGTGGGGTGGTCGCGGAGGCCCTTTTGGAATCTTCTTATGAAGCTTTTTGAACCTTTGTCTTCCCTTTCTTGAGTAATCTTTCTTCCACACTTCTCAATCCATTTTTCGTCCAGGATGTGGCACAGAGGGGGTGCTGGTCTCCAACGCTGATGATGCGGCTTGGATGCACAACTCTGGCAGCGTCGGTGCTTATTACTAGACTTATCTGCCGCCTTTGATACCGTTGACCATGCCGCCTTGCTCGTCTGGGCCGGCCTTTCTGGTGCCGTACTTTCCTGGTTTTCTTTGCTTTCCTCTAACCGAACAGTCAATTTCCACCCCCCCCTTTTCACTCTGTACCGTCTGCCTTGAGATATGGATTCCCTCAGGTTTCCTCCATCTTCCAGGTTTTGTTTAACATGTACATGTAACCTCTTACCAAGCTTGTCTGCTCTCACGGCTTCCACTGTTATTCTTAACAGATCACACAGATCCTGGTCCGTTTAGATCTCTCTCTTGTCGAGACAGCGACCAGATTTAGGTCCTGTCTCGAAGCTGTGGGTGCATGGATGTGTAATGGCTGCTTCAAGGGGAAAAAATGAGGTGTTGGTGGTGGGCCCTCCTTCCTCTACTGCCTTTTGGACCCCCTCTTTTGGCCATCTTTAGGGGTAAATATGTCATCTGAGATTCCGCAGACAGAAAAGCTAAGTCTAGTATGTCAAAGGGGCCATCTTCAACTGAAAAAACCATAGTGAGGTTCTTTGTTTACTCCTTTCTCAGTTACGTGCCCCTGTGGTGTCCTTACTTGTTATGTCCTCCATGGAACACTGCAACACCCCATTTCTGGCACAAACTGGCTACTTCTTATGGCACCTTCAGGTCCTGCAGAACTCTGCAGCCAGAGTAGCCACTTACACACCTACTTGTGCTCACATTACTCCATGTGTGCACCATCTTCATTGGCTACCCATGGCCAAGCCCATTCAGGTCAAGGGCTAATGTCTAGTACATCATGCCTTTTATGGAGCTGGGGCAGAATGTCTACAGGCTAAATTCTGTTTGTACATTCGTGCTCGGCCACTCTGCTTGGAATGCCTGATATTAAATACTGACAAACTGCCTTGTACATATAAATCCATTATACATACATATAAAAGTGCTGTGTGCAAATGCGTCATAAAGTCAAAGCAGAACCATATTACTTCAAGGCAAATTGTAACTATTGCAAATGCCTGACTAAAGTGCCAAGAGTATAACGGATTCAAAAAATGCCAGGTGCGCTTGAGAAACGTGTCAAGTGTTTCTGAGTTCCTTCCACTCTAATCGAATTTTTAATTTTAGGCAGTGTGAGTTGCTTTTCATGTTATTTTAACTCACTGGGCCGCATTACGAGTTTAGAGGTAGCCATGGTGCTATTAGCGCCATGGCTGCCTCCAAACTCTGGTCCGGGTTCCTTGAATGAGGAATTACCAGGCCATTCCAACCTTGGAGGATCCGGTAATTCCTCATTCAAAAAACCCATCCCCATTTCCATTTGAGCCCCCACAGGGCTCAATGGGAATGGTCCCCTTGCGGGACCCGCAAAGGACGTCTGGTCTGACCAGACGTTCCGAGGGGGGTCCCGCAAGGGAACCTCGTAATAGGGTGGATTGGGTTTACCGGCGCTGTTAAACCCATTCCGCCCACCTTGTAATGAGGCCCACTGTCCTATAAATCCATATTTCGAGTGACATTTTTTACTTGCAAATATTCTGAGACCTTTAGTTGTCTATAGTTTACCTGTACTTATTCACACTACAGCACCATTATGAAAAGCAAATAATTTATAGATCGATAATTGCGTCACAAACCTCCGGCACTGTGTATCATCGTTCCCCTGCTGAAGGTGTGAAGTCGTAATATCTGTTGAGCCCTTACAGGAAATATTGTGACAAAAGATTGTGAGCATTTGCAATAATAAAGTTTACTTTTTCTTTTATCCAATTCTTGCAGCGACTCATGTGCAGTTATGAGAACTGTTTTTCCATAAATGTTTCACTATTCGGCTTCTTTTTCCTTCCAATCCCCCAGGTAAAGCAGGTTCACTCCATATGGCTCCACCAATTTGATCTTTGGTTTACAATTGTATATGTATTATTTGTTGCTTTACAGTGTAAGCACTTGTCATAATAAAAACACTTCAGTTCCCAATTGTCTATTTCTTTAAGCTAATGTGTTATTTGTTTTTAACCCCTTAACTGCCAATGCCTCCCACCCCCGCGCACCAAGCCCTTTTTTGGTGGTTTCGGTATGTTGCCATTCAATCCCTTGTAATGCTTTATTTACATGTGATATCTCCCTCAAATTTGGCCCCCTTTCTTCCCACATGTAGGTGATCATAACGCCACCTAGGAATCCTAGTTTGCTGTATGGGGATGAGAGAAAATAACCGAAAACGGAGCACATTTCGTGTTTTTTCAGACAATGCCAATAAAATTATGTACAAAGAAGCCTGTGGGTGTTTCCTTGTAAGAGCTAGGAACAAATGATTTGCTGTGCTGAATTTGCCATTTTCCAGGCTTTCAAGAACAGGTTGAGTGAAAACCAAAAAAATAAGGTTACCATCAATTTTGTGAGAGCTATGCAGGTTTACCCCTCCCCCCCCCCCAATAGTCCATGCGGGGACGGAATGGAAGAGGAGGGTAGGAGAGCTGAAAGGGAAGACCAAGGCATACATTTCTGAAAAGAAGACAAAATTCCAAGTTTAGGAAAGGGTGATTTGTGCAGGTGAGGCAACATCTATGTAGGGAAAATGCCCATAGTTTGGGGAAAGATTTGAAAAATTACAGTTAAAAAAGGTATGTGCTGGACATGGTTGGACCTGTAAGGTAATGGCTTCTATGAATATTTAGAAAAGCAGTGCCCCGCTACATTCCCCTGACTTTTCCAGTTAGGAAATCGCATGTACCATAAGCCAAAAACTGAGCCATAGTACACAGGAATTTTATGCTGACGGCTTAGCATGTGTAAATAAGGAAAATAAATGTGAGGAATGGCAAGCATACCATTTTTGAAAGAGCACAGGCAGCCCTTTTGAAGGGTAGGTGACTTGAGCAGGTTACAAAAGCATACAGTGCTTAAATCGGCAACTACATGTAGTTCACATTTGGGAAATTAAAGGGTTGTGTAACAAAGTGCAATAGCAAATGTATGAAAATGTTAAACCAAGAGAAAACAACAAATGTCCTACTATCCTACATACCCACACATGTCCTGACGAAAACTGTACCTCATGTGTCGGTGCAACTACCTGGGTGCAAATGGAAAGGGCTAAACCACTGGTAACCCAAGCGTTTCAGGAGAGCAGATTCCCGTAGGAACCCACAGAGGTCTGACTTGTGCCAATTGCCCTAGAATGTATTACCCAAAAGCCCGGCAAAGTCTGAAATTTAGGGAAAATAAACACAATTTTCAGACATTTCCAACCTGAAAACTACTGAAACATACCGCCAACACATGGCCTACCTTCCCAAAGGTGTCTGGATGAAAACAGTACCTCGTGTGGGTGTACCTACCTGGGTGAAAAAGTGTTAACCATCCCCAAGTCCAACGGCACTCCCAAGGAGCACCAGCAGGGTCTCCATCCGTTCCCTGAGGGGAAATTCTGTAATGCTGCCTACCCAGAGCTCCAGGATGGTCTGCGGTGATGTCACCGGCCTTGGTTGACTCTACCATGTGGGTCCACCATCCCCAAGTGCAGCAGGACTCCCAGGGAGCCCCGGCAGGTTCCCCGACCTTTCCCAGAGGGAGAAGCTGTAACACAGGCCAGCCAGAACTCCAGGATAGTTTGTTCCTGGCCTTGGGTAGCTGTCTCCCATATGGAGTGACCATCTCCAAGTGCAGCGGCTGTCCCAAGGAGCACTGACAGGGTCACCTACCCTGAGGGAGTGGCACCCTTCTGGTGCTTCCTGGAACCGCTGCTGGGCTGCGGGATGGTCAACCCACATGGGAGACAGCCGCCCAAGGCCGGGCACTTTACCTGCAACCATCTTGGAGCTCTGGCTGGCCTATGTTACAGCTTTCCCCCACCAGGGAGCCCCGGCAGTGTGCCAAAACCTCCACGAAGGGAAAAGCTGTAATGTAGCCCAGCCAAAACTCGAGGACGGCTGGAGGTGATGTCCCCGGCCTTCGGCATCTGTCTCCCATGTGAGTCCACCATCCTCAAGTGCAGTGAGAGCGACCTACCCAAAATCTGATATTTAAAAAAATGGGTACAATACATTTGGAAAAAATGCAACTACTTCAGGTTCAATTTAAACACATAGATCCATAATTATGCCAACGGCTAAGATATTTCACACTTTGGTCCAATTAAATGGTTATAATAAATCTTGAATATGATAAATATGTAAGAACCATGAACTGATAACTCGAGTAATAAAATAAATGAAAATAAGGCCTACTTTAACAATATAAATACTTCCATGGAATATAAACGACTTAAAATATGAAACTGTCAATGAAAAGAATTACATATTAAGTATAACAATGAACTGAGTGACAGCATAAAAAAGGAGAGAACTGTGACCATGTTTCTAGGTGGACATATGGGAATGGAGCTACGAGACCCTGGAGGGGCCTGTACTTTCAGAAAGATAATAGCCAGTATATAAGGTATTCCCAAGGTGTATACCCTATACACTTTATCCTTTGCCAGGTTCCAGTCTGTAATTCAAGACCTTGTAGAGTTTTGAAGAATGAACAACTCTGCATTAGAAGGTCAAAAGTTTTGTGGGTATCGTCTTTGATCCCACTAAAAGTACATTTGAATACACAGTCTGCAGGATGGACTATGGAAAAGACCTACTTGAGCTTGTGTATGCAATGAAGTTGGCATATGAGGAGGTTCAAGGTTGGCAGAGTTATTGCGCAGCTGCCTGCAGGAGGCACCATGGTGGGGTCAGGCAGCTACCATGACAGCGCTGCTTGACTTCAAGTTGGCAGCTGACAATTTATAACTGATAAGAATCACTAGATCTGAAGATGGCGAGTTACTCAGAAGAGCCAATCACTTTGTCACGTACACACAAGGAGTTGGGCACATTAATTAACACCTTTCCTTTTCCAGTATAAAAAGGGGCAGGACTATACAGGGAGGCTTTGGTAGAAGGCCTAGTATGGGAGTTTAGAAACAAGCGTTGCAGTAAAGAGCAGAGTAAAAGAGGAAGAAGGGAGTTGAAGGAGAGTAAGACTTGAGGTGGATGGGAGAGGAAGGTGAAGATGGGACAAAAGAAGGGAAAGTGGAGAGCAGCGTAAAAAGGGGAAAACTAGCAATGGGGGAAAAGCATAGATGCAAGGTGAGACACAAGAGAAAGGAAGAAATTACTTGGAGAACAGTTTAAAAGGTACAGACAAAATCGGTGTAGGAAGAGGGCCACCGATGGAGGAACATTTTTGGAAACCTACTGAGGAAGAAAAGGAAGGTGGAGGAAGGAAGAAGTGCAGAAGGTGGACCTTGAAAATAAGGTAAATGCTGTGGACGAAAGCCTGTGTCCATTAAGTATTATGCTAGCTGGTGCCTGGTTGTACATCTTAACCTAATACCTAGCCCATCAAAAGTAGAGAGGGGTATTGGAAAGATGAGGAGGAGTACAGTACCCTGGGTAAACCAACTTGACCGTGGTTTAACTCTCAACACCAAGCTGAGTGGGCCTGTCTTCGGTTTCTGGCCCTGCCGATGCATCACATCATCGGTTTCTGGCCCCTGGAAGGGCCTATCTTTGTCTTCAAGCCCAGGAGTGCCAGCGCATCTTCAAGCCCGGGACAAACAAATGGTCTTTCTGGCCAGGAGAGCAAACAAATCTTCATGCCCAATAGGGCCAATGCGTCGTCAATCCGAGGAGGATCAACCCATGCTCATATAGAGCACTAGAGGGGGACTAACTGAAGCATTCCCACTTGGCAATACAACTCTAGTTGAGTAATATTAGAATACGGAATGTGGCCAAGGGATTAAAGTCCTCTAGAAGAAAGGGGGACTCCTTACAGTGTTAGGAATGTCAGCAGACTGAATCTTATGGGTGTGGAATGTGAACAGAGAACACTAGAAGAGAATGCAAGGCAAGTTGTATGGTGGTTGGTGTAAGGGGGAGGACAGAGAGAGTTGTTACAGCATAAAAATGAACTTAAAAGAAATTAAGTCACACATACTGGCTGTGTTCTGGTTCACTTCCTTAACTGGTGATGAGTTGCGGCAATGACAAAGAGCCTGCACTTGTCATTGAGTGTGGTTGCCCTGGCTGAACAGGTACAGGGTTAGTTGCACAGTCAAAATGGTAGCTCAGTGGGACTCTCCAGGCATGTATTGGGGATTATCTGGGCTGTGCGTGAGCCTATGAGGACACAGGAAGCACCCTAGCAGCATAGCCGTGCATGCAGACGACAGAACACGTGATCCAAGGACGCATTGTCCGGTGTTGCAAGTTGTTACCTGGCAATTTCAGACATGATAAGGAGTTGACATGTCTGTTGCTTAGCTATGTAACAAGCTGAAGGCCTTCACTGCGGACACTGCGCTCCGTGCTGTGCCTGTCCCACGTGCACTGTAGCGACCGAAAGAAACACTTGCACACATAAAGAAGTGAGCATGCCGTAGCACAATTGGCTGTTACTCTGAGAGATGTTTTTTCATTGCACTTTAAAAGGGAGATTACAGACATTTGTCGAAAGAAAGATTCCAGAAGCATATGGCAATTTTAGACATGATAAGGAGTTGACATGTCTGTTGCTTAGCTATGTAACAAGCTGAAGGCCTTCACTGCGGACACTGCGCTCCGTGCTGTGCCTGTCCCACGTGCACTGTAGCGACCGAAAGAAACACTTGCACACATAAAGAAGGGAGCATGCCGTAGCACAATTGGCTGTTACTCTGAGAGATGTTTTTTCATTGCACTTTAAAAGGGAGATTACAGACATTTGTCCCTGTGAACAAGGTGACAAATACCAAGAGCACAAAAATAGGGAAGCAACAGAAATGAATTCAAAGATTATGGGAAGCTGAAGGCCTTCACTGCGGACACTGCGCTCCGTGCTGTGCCTGTCCCACGTGCACTGTAGCGACCGAAAGAAACACTTGCACACATAAAGAAGGGAGCATGCCGTAGCACAATTGGCTGTTACTCTGAGAGATGTTTTTTCATTGCACTTTAAAAGGGAGATTACAGAAATGTGTCCCTGTGAACAAGGTGACAAATACCAAGAGCACAAAAATAGGGAAGCAACAGAAATGAATTCAAAGATTATGGGAAATATACCAGGCACTGGGTTATTCCTAGGTTATTAAATCGAAAGAAAGATTCCAGAAGCATATGTTAGCAGTATATGGTCCTAATTATTTGAGTAAAAAGAAAGAGGCACTGTTTCTTTGTCGAGGTCGGGCTGGACAACAATTTCTTAAAACTAGCTGAATGCATCAAGATGGACAACCAGCTTGATGTATGCATAGCCAAGATGGACAAGCATTACGAGGTGAAGGGGAATAACATTTTGGCTTGTTATCAATTTTCCATCAGACAACAGAAAGGACTTTGAGGAGTTTCTTACAGCACTGTGAGGGTTGGCTATAAAGTGTTGTTTTGAACATTATCAGAAAGAGGACATTCGGGACAAGTTGATGATCAATAGGAGATCAATTGGTCCCCTCGTCTAATGGGAACTAGCCCACTCACACTGAAGTAGCTAGAGAAACGGCCCTCTGACCTAGAGAGGCAGAAAAGTCGGAGGGCCGTTTCTCTAATGGGAAATAGCTGCTTCAGTCTGAGTGGGCTAGTTCCCATTAGACGAGAGGACCTTTCTGCCTCTGCAGGTCGGAGGGCCGCTTCTCTAATGGGAAATAGCTGCTTCAGTGTGAATGGGCTAGTTCCCATTAGACGAGAGGACCTTTCTGCCTTTCCAGGTCGGAGGGCCGTTTCTCTAATGGGAAATAGCTGCTTCAGTGTGAGTGGGCTAGTTCCCATTAGAAGAGAAGACCTTTCTGCCTCTGCAGGTCGGAGGGCCGCTTCTCTAATGGGAAATAGCTGCTTCAGTGTGAATGGGCTAGTTCCCATTAGACGAGAGGACCTTTCTGCCTCTACAGGTCCGAGGGCCGTTTCTCTAATGGGAAATAGCTGCTTCAGTCTGAGTGTGCTAGTTCCCATTAGACGAGAGTGTAACGCTCACCTGATTCCCACGGAGGCGCTGGTCTTGGCAGGGTGGTAACTGTATCTTGAAAAGTGAAGTGCAGGACTCGATTGGCTTCCGGGGCTGGGCCTCTTCGCACTGTGTGTCTAACTCGAAGAGTAAGATGTCTGCAGGTGAAAGAATATGGGGTTAATGACCTGGGATTGTCGGGTGTCTCTCTCTCTCCCCCTCTCACTTTTCCGTGGAGCCCCAAGGTCAACGTGCTCACTTTAGATAGGTGAATGCTGGACTCTCCATCTGCGTCTGGTGCAGGGTGCCGTTACCAGTTCCTTCACTGGGTTGAAACGTAGGCCTCTTGTCTTCAGAGGATTGCTAACCGTCGTTAACTGCACGAACGGTGAGTTTCCGGGCACCTTGAATGTCCTTACAGTCTTTAGGTGCGTGGGCACGTTAGTATGGAATAGGGCTCTGTATAATGTTCTTTTCAAATGGTGCCTTTTGTCTTGCAGGGCTCTTGAGGCGGAAGATGGTGGTTTGAAGAGAGCCGGAGTTCGAGCCAGCGCATAGGAATGAAGCGCTTGGGAGTGCGTAAGTAAGTGCCTGTTGCCTGCTTTCGAAATTCACTCCAACTGTCTCTTTTCTTTTGCAGGTATGAGTTTGGATGCTGAAGAGACTCTGGAAAACGCCGGGGTATTTGCAGGCGCCTAATTGTGGAGGGCGCGATGGCGCGTGAGTAAATAGCCTGCCTAATGTCTCTCCTTTTCTCTTTCAGGTGCAGGAATGCAGCGTTGAAGAAATCCGGAATTCGAGGGGTGCCGGTAAGTAAATTCCCCACAGGAATAATTATGCTTTTGTCTTCACAGGCTTTTA
This sequence comes from Ambystoma mexicanum, assembly GCF_040938575.1. Lineage (NCBI taxonomy): Eukaryota > Metazoa > Chordata > Amphibia > Caudata > Ambystomatidae > Ambystoma > Ambystoma mexicanum. Next base: position 1,528,453,502 of record NC_090932.1, read on the forward strand.
TAATGGCGGAGGAGCAGCGCGAAGAGTTGGTAACTGCCGATGGATCAGGTGCTTCTGAAGGCTGGATACAAGAAAGGTAAGCTTTTGTTCTCACAGGTTCAGGATATGAAGAATGAAGACTGGAACCGACACGATGAGCGTTCTGCTGCAGATGCAGAATAACGCGAAGCACGTTGCATCAATCGGGTGTGGTTTAAATAGCCTTGGAGTGATGAGGCGTCTTCCTCCACTGCCTCGCCCAGGAAAGAAAAGAGTTCCTGTTCTAGAAGAGTTCCAGTGTTGTATCCAGAGAGTGGAGCCTGCCCCACCCAGATAAGAAACTAGTCCCGGCTCGTAGAGGATTCCCATAGGGCTGGTAAGTAAGCAGCATGGTCTGCTGCAGGTAATTCCACCCAAGCATCTTTATACATGTTATGAGCCTGGCGCTTCCAGTGCCGGGACCAGTGATTTTGATGAGCCTGGTGCCACCGGCGCCAGGACAGGGTCCAAAAGGTCCCAATGGGGACCAGCTGGTGCCTAGGATGAAGGTTAGAGGCCTGCTTCCAAGGACGTTGGGCTGGTCCTAGCCCCTTGGAAGCAGTGATCATGACAGCACCCCCCCTCAAGGCCCCTCCCAAGCGCGTCTTCTCCGGGGGGTTTGGCTTGTCGGGGTGATTTAGATGGAATTTCTTGACCAGACGAGGTGCATTGACATGTTCTGAGGGTTCCCAAGACCTTTCCTGGGGGCCGTATCCTTTCCAATCAACCAGGTAGTATAACTTAGATTTGGAGATTTTGGAGTCTAGGATGTTCTTTACTTCGAACTCAAGTTCTCCATCCACTAGAACAGGTTCTGGGAGTTTGGTCAATCGGGTTTCTGGTTGTACTGGTTTTAGTAGGGAGACATGGAATACTGGATGTATTTTCATATGAGAAGGCAATTCCAATTTGACAGTCACCGGATTAATTATGGCAGAGATGAGATAGGGTCCTAGGTATCTCGGGATGAAAGTGCAGGGTCCTTTTAGAGGCAGGTGCTTAGTGGATAACCAGACCTGATCTCCCACAGAGTAGTGAGGGGCCTCTTTACGGTGTAGATCCGCTCCTTTCTTGTATAGTGCTTTAGCTCTTTGCAGATGGGCAGTGGCTTCTTTAAAAGCATGAGTGATTACCGAGTGCAAGTGATCCACAGCAGGTGTTTCGAGTTTTTGGGGAGGATCCAGGTTAGAGGTCCTAGGATGGGTTCCGTATAACAGGAAGAAGGGAGTCTTCCCGGTTCCAGAATGGATCGAATTGTTATAAGCATATTCAGCGATCCAAAGGATGTCCTTCCAAGGGTTTTCAGTTTGTTGGAGCATGCAACGTAAATATTGCTCCAGAGTTTGATTTGTCCTCTCGGTTTGTCCGTCAGTTTGGGGATGGTGACTAGTTGAAAGTCTCACATCAATCTGGGCTAAGCGAAAGCAACTTCGCCAAAAGTGGGAGATTAATTGACTTCCTCTATCGGAGACCAAAACCGAGGGAAAACCGTGTAACCGAACAATGTTTTCTAGGAATTCTCGGGCTAACACTGAAGCTGAAGGTAGGCCCTTTAGGGGAATGAAGTGAGCCATCTTGGAGAATAGATCCACGACTACTAAAATGGTTTTATACCCTGAGCACGGAGGTAAGTCAGTGATGAAATCCATGGATGGTATGCCATGGACAGGGAGGGATGTCAAGCTGGTGTAAGAGGCCGGCTGGTTTCTCCTTCTGGCTTTTATTCTGAGCACACACACCGCAGGAGATTACAAAGTCTCTAATGTCCTTCTTCCATGATGGCCACCAGAAATGTCTTTTGACCTTTTCCATGGTTTTGGTAATGCCAGGGTGGCCCTCCATTAATGAGTCATGATAACAGGAGATTACCTGTTTTTGTATTTTCTCACAGGGCAAGTACAATCGTCCTCGGAAATATGGTAGGTCTTGATCCACTGAGAAGTCCTTCCCCTTGAGTTGTCAGTCCTGTAATTCTGCCGGAGTTAGGAGTGATTTGACCGTTGTCTCGATGTCTTCAAGGGATTGAGCGCTGACCAAACCCAAAACTCTTTGTTCAGGGATTATGGGTACTGGTTCAGGATTGGTCAAGTGTTCATCTATTCCCATCCGGGAGAGGGCATCTGCTTTTCCGTTTTTACTGCCTGGTCGATAAGTAATTATAAAGTCAAACTCAGCCAAAAACAGAGCCCAGCGGAGCTGCCTGGAAGACTGAGCTTTGGCCGTCTTCAGATATTGTAAGTTGCGGTGATCTGTCATTACTGTGACTGTGTGTCTGGCTCCTAAAAGGTAATGCCGCCAGGCCTAAAAGGCCGATCTGATAGCTAGAAGTTCCTTGTCTGTAATAGTATAGTTGATCTCGGGAGCCGAGAATTTGCGGGACCAAAAGGCTACAGGATGTAATTGGTGTGTAACTGGATCCCTTTGTGATAAAACTGCCCCCATAGCAAGACTAGAAGCATCTGTTTCAACGATGAAGGGGAGTTCTGGGCGGGGATGTTTCAGAACAGGTGCAGAGATGAATTTAGCTTTTAAGTCTTGGAAAGCTTGTTCCGCCTCTGTAGACCACTCAAAAAGTTTGTTTTTCTTTAACAGAGTGGTGATGGGCTGGACTATTCGAGAGAATTCGGGAATGAACCTGCGGTAAAAGTTAGCGAAGCCTAACATGCTTTGAACTCCTTTTACAGAGGTTGGTGAAGGCCACTTGATAATTGCATTGACCTTTTTTGAATCCATATGGACTCCGTTAGGCGACAGTATGAATCCCAAGAATTCAACTTCAGTTACGTTGAAAACGCATTTTTCAAGCTTAGCAAAAAGGTTATGTTGACGCAATCTCTCGAGGACCTCTTTAATGTGTTTCCGATGTTCCTCTTCAGATGGTGAATAGACGAGGATGTCGTCAATATAGACAACTACACACACATCTATGAGTTCTCTGAGGACGTCATTCATAAAATACTGGAAGGCGGCCGGAGCGTTGCATAGTCCAAAGGGCATAACTTGATATTCAAACAGCCCATACTTGGTGCGGAAGGCCGTCTTCCATTCATCGCCCTCTTTTACTCGTACCAAATGGTGGGCTCCTCTGAGATCCAACTTTGTATATATACATGCGTTTTTGACTTGGTCCAGGAGTTCAGGGATCAAAGGCAACGGGTATCTGTTTTTAACGGTGATTTGGTTCAGGGCGCGGTAATCTATACAAGTTCTAAGGTCTCCTTCCTTTTTCGGAACGAAGAACAAAGCCGAAGAAGCTGGGGATCTTGAAGGACGGATAAACCCGTTAGCTAGGTATTGGTCCAGATATTGTCTGAGGTGGAGATTCTCTGGCTCGGTGAGGGCATAAATCCTACTGCAAGGAGGAGTAGATCCGGGTATCAGGTCTATTTGACAGTCATAAGACCTATGAGGAGGCAGGGAGTTAGCTTGGTCCTTCTGAAAGACGTCTTGGAATTCCTGGTATTCAGGAGGTAGTTGGGGAACCTCAGAAGAGATTGCTGCCAGTGAAACGTTGGGCCGAGGATTACAAGTGGGGATACATTCAGAAAACTGAACCGTCTTTGCTCGCCAATCGATCTGAGGATTGTGCTTCTCTAACCAAGGAATTCCTAGAATGATCTGGAACTGAGGGGCCTTGATCACATCGAACACGATTTTCTCCCGGTGTCCATCTTGGCTCACTAGCGTCACTTCCTGGGTGGTGTGAGTTACTGGTCCGGAGGCTATCTCCGAGCCATCCACTGTAGTAATGACGTCTTTTACTGCCTTAGGACAAAGAGGTAGATTCATCCTTGATACCATTTCACGGTCCACATAATTGCCGATTGCTCCGCTGTCGATGTAAGCTTCAATTGCATGCAAACGATCCGGACGTTCAGGGCTAATGAGGACCATAGGCACCACGAAATGCGAGGTCACGGAACAGATTTTAACGCTCGGCAAGAGGACCTCTACACTTGTCGGGCTAGGTCGTTTCCCTGCTCAGAATTTGTGGTACAGGTAACTGCAGCTCCTACAGCCTTCTTAGCTGGTTTCACTGGACAGTCTCGAAGAAAGTGCCCCGAGTTTCCGCAATAGAGGCATAATTGCAGCTGTCTTCTCCTTTCTCGCTCTTTTTGGGTTAATGGTCCTTTCATGTCCCCTATTTGCGTGGGTTCCACGGTGTCAACTCCCCTAGCTAAGGTCTGCGGTTTGGAAAACACTCGGGTATCAAATTTGGAACGATCAGCCTTCCTGTTCTGTAATCTGTGGTCCAATTGAACAACTAGGTCAATATAGTCTGAGCAGTCTTGTGGAGGATTCACAACTTGAGCTAACACATCCTTGAGCTCTCCACGCAGGCCTCTGTAGAAAAGCGTAATTCTCTTATCCTCAGGCCATTGAGTTTCCACTATAAGTCTGTTGAGTGATGCGATGTAAGTCAAAAGGTCTTGATTACCCTGTCGTAACGAAAGGAGTTCATTGTCCAAGGCCTGCCCTTGTGAATGTCTTGCGAACAGTTTCTCCATGCTGGACTGGAAAGCCTGGAAATTATGAAGAACCGGATCATCCTGAGTGACTAAAGGGATCGACCAATCTGCGGCACTGCCACTGAGATAAGAAAGCCCGAAGGCCACCTTGGCCTGATCTGTTGGGAAGGCTGCTGGCCTACATAAGAAGTGTAAGCGGCACTGGTTAATGAACACTGCAAATCTCTTTGGGTCACCAGAAAAGCGTTCGGGCGGAGCCAAGGGCACATTACCGGGTAGATTGATTTGCACTGGGTTTGTGGAGGATGCTGAAGGATAGTTTCCTCCTGAAGCGGGCAGAGGTGTTTGTCCTGCCTGCGTTTGTAGCAATTGCCTAGCGAGGTCATCTGTTCGCTCCTTGGATATAATCAGCTCTCTTCTTAGAGCGTTCGTTTCCTGACGAGCTGCATGTACTTCCGCTTTTAGTTCCCCAAGTAACTGGGCCAATTGATCGGTATCTGAGGTTTCCATTGCGCCTGGGTAGGAGTTTTGCGGTGGGCTTCGCGTTCTGTAACGCTCACCTGATTACCACGGAGGCGCTGGTCTTGGCAGGGTGGTAACTGTATCTTGAAAAGTGAAGTGCAGGACTCGATTGGCTTCCGGGGCTGGGCCTCTTCGCACTGTGTGTCTAACTCGAAGAGTAAGATGTCTGCAGGTGAAAGAATATGGGGTTAATGACCTGGGATTGTCGGGTGTCTCTCTCTCTCCCCCTCTCACTTTTCCGTGGAGCCCCAAGGTCAACGTGCTCACCTTAGATAGGTGAATGCTGGACTCTCCATCTGCGTCTGGTGCAGGGTGCCGTTACCAGTTCCTTCACTGGGTTGAAACGTAGGCCTCTTGTCTTCAGAGGATTGCTAACCGTCGTTAACTGCACGAACGGTGAGTTTCCGGGCACCTTGAATGTCCTTACAGTCTTTAGGTGCGTGGGCACGTTAGTATGGAATAGGGCTCTGTATAATGTTCTTTTCAAATGGTGCCTTTTGTCTTGCAGGGCTCTTGAGGCGGAAGATGGTGGTTTGAAGAGAGCCGGAGTTCGAGCCAGCGCATAGGAATGAAGCGCTTGGGAGTGGGTAAGTAAGTGCCTGTTGCCTGCTTTCGAAATGCACTCCAACTGTCTCTTTTCTTTTGCAGGTATGAGTTCGGATGCTGAAGAGACTCTGGAAAACGCTGGGGTATTTGCAGGCGCCTAATTGTGGAGGGCGCGATGGCGCGTGAGTTAATAGCCTGCCTAATGTCTCTCCTTTTCTCTTTCAGGTGCAGGAATGCAGCGTTGAAGAAAACCGGAATTCGAGGGGTGCCGGTAAGTAAATTCCCCACAGGAATAATTATGCTTTTGTCTTCACAGGCTTTTATAATGGCGGAGGAGCAGCGCGAAGAGTTGGTAATTGCTGATGGATCAGGTGAGGAAAGCACTGCGATTGAAGGTTGCTGTGCTAACCTGTTGTTTCTTTGTCTTTGCAGGTGCTTCTGAAGGCTGGATACAAGAAAGGTAAGCTTTTGTTCTCACAGGTTCAGGATCGGAAGAATGAAGACTGGAACCGACACGCTGAGCGTTCTGCTGCAGATGCAGAATAACGCGAAGCACGTTGCATCAATCGGGTGTGGTTTAAATAGCCTTGGAGTGATGAGGCATCTTCCTCCACTGCCTCGCCCAGGAAAGAAAAGAGTTCCTGTTCTAGAAGAGTTCCAGTGTTGTATCCTGGGAGTGGAGCCTGCCCCACCCAGGTAAGAAACTAGTCCCGGCTCGTAGAGAATTCCCATATGGCTGGTAAGTAAGCAGCATGGTCTGCTGCAGGTAAGTCCACCCAAGCATCTTTATACATGTTATGAGCCCGGCGCTTCCAGTGCCGGGACCAGTGATTTTGATGAGCCTGGTGCCACCGGCGCCAGGACAGGGTCCAAAAGGTCCCAATGGGGACCGGCTGGTGCCTAGGATGAAGGTTAGAGGCCTGCTTCCAAGGACGTTGGGCTGGTCCTAGCCCCTTGGAAGCAGTGATCATGACAGAGAGGACCTTTCTGCCTCTGCAGGTCGGAGGGCCGTTTCTCTAATGGGAAATAGCTGCTTTAGTGTGAGTGGGCTAGTTCCCATTAGAAGAGAAGACCTTTCTGCCTCTGCAGGTCGGAGGGCCGCTTCTCTAATGGGAAATAGCTGCTTCAGTGTGAATGGGCTAGTTCCCATTAGACAAGAGTGCCTTTCTGCCTTTACAGGTCGGAGGGCCGTTTCTCTAATGGGAAATAGCTGCTTCAGTGTGAGTGGGCTAGTTCCCATTAGCCAAGAGGACCTTTCTGCCTTTCCAGGTCGGAGGGCTGTTTCTCTAATGGGAAATAACTGCTTCAGTCTGAGTGGGCTAGTTCCCATTAGATGAGAGGACCTGTCTGCCTCTGCAGGTCGGAGGGCTGCTTCTCTAATGGGAAATAGCTGCTTCAGTGTGAATGGGCTAGTTCCCATTAGACGAGAGGACATTTCTGCCTTTCCAGGTCAGAGGGCCGTTTCTCTAATGGGAAATAGCTGCTTCAGTCTGAGTGGGCTAGTTCCCATTAGACGAGAGGACCTGTCTGCCTCTGCAGGTCGGAGGGCCGCTTCTCTACTAGAAAATAGCTGCTTCAGTGTGAATGGGCTAGTTCCCATTAGACGAGAGGACATTTCTGCCTTTCCAGGTCAGAGGGCCGTTTCTCTAATGGGAAATAGCTGCTTCAGTGTGAGTGGGCTAGTTCCCATTAGACGAGAGGACCTTTCTGCCTCTGCAGGTCGGAGGGCCGCTTCTCCAATGGGAAATAGCTGCTTCAGTGTGAATGGGCTAGTTCCCATTAGACGAGAGGACATTTCTGCCTTTCCAGGTCAGAGGGCCGTTTCTCTAATGGGAAATAGCTGCTTCAGTCTGAGTGGGCTAGTTCCCATTAGACGAGAGGACCTGTCTGCCTCTGCAGGTCGGAGGGCCGCTTCTCTACTAGAAAATAGCTGCTTCAGTGTGAATGGGCTAGTTCCCATTAGACGAGAGGACATTTCTGCCTTTCCAGGTCAGAGGGCCGTTTCTCTAATGGGAAATAGCTGCTTCAGTGTGAGTGGGCTAGTTCCCATTAGACGAGAGGACCTTTCTGCCTCTGCAGGTCAGAGGGCCGCTTCTCCAATGGGAAATAGCTGCTTCAGTGTGAGTGGACTAGTTCCCATTAGACGAGAGGACCTTTCTGCCTCTGCAGGTCGGAGGGCCGCTTCTCCAATGGGAAATAGCTGCTTCAGTGTAAATGGGCTAGTTCCCATTAGACGAGAGGACCTTTTTGCCTTTCCAGGTCGGAGGGCCGTTTCTCTAATGGAAAATAGCTGCATCAGTCTGAGTGGGCTAGTTCCCATTAGACGAGAGGACCTTTCTGCCTCTGCAGGTCGGAGGGCTGCTTCTCTAATGGGAAATAGCTGCTTCAGTGTGAATGGGCTAGTTCCCATTAGACAAGAGGACCTTTCTGCCTTTCCAGGTCGGAGGGACCTTTCTATAATGGGAAATAGCTGCTTCAGTCTGAGTGGGCTAGTTCCCATTAGACGAGAGGACCTTTCTGCCTCTGCAGGTCGGAGGGCCCCTTCTCTAATGGGAAATAACTGCTTCAGTCTGAGTGGGCTAGTTCGCATTAGACGAGAGGACCTTTCTGCCTCTGCAGGTCGGAGGGCCGTTTCTCTAATGGGAAATAGCTGCTTCAGTGTGAGTGGGCTAGTTCCCATTAGCCAAGAGGACCTTTCTGCCTTTCCAGGTCGGAGGGCTGTTTCTCTAATGGGAAATAGCTGCTTCAGTCTGAGTGGGCTAGTTCCCATTAGATGAGAGGATCTGTCTGCCTCTGCAGGTCGGAGGGCTGCTTCTCTAATGGGAAATAGCTGCTTCAGTGTGAATGGGCTAGTTCCCATTAGACGAGAGGACATTTCTGCCTTTCCAGGTCAGAGGGCCGTTTCTCTAATGGGAAATAGCTGCTTCAGTCTGAGTGGGCTAGTTCCCATTAGACGAGAGGACCTGTCTGCCTCTGCAGGTCGGAGGGCCGCTTCTCTACTGGAAAATAGCTGCTTCAGTGTGAATGGGCTAGTTCCCATTAGACGAGAGGACATTTCTGCCTTTCCAGGTCAGAGGGCCGTTTCTCTAATGGGAAATAGCTGCTTCAGTGTGAGTGGGCTAGTTCCCATTAGACGAGAGGACCTTTCTGCCTCTGCAGGTCGGAGGGCCGCTTCTCTAATGGGAAATAGCTGCTTCAGTGTGAGTGGGCTAGTTCCCATTAGACGAGAGGACCTTTCTGCCTCTGCAGGTCGGAGGGCCGCTTCTCCAATGGGAAATAGCTGCTTCAGTGTAAATGGGTTAGTTCCCATTAGACGAGAGGACCTTTTTGCCTTTCCAGGTCGGAGGGCCGTTTCTCTAATGGAAAATAGCTGCTTCAGTCTGAGTGGGCTAGTTCCCATTAGACGAGAGGACCTTTCTGCCTCTGCAGGTCGGAGGGCCGCTTCTCTAATGGGAAATAGCTGCTTCAGTGTGAATGGGCTAGTTCCCATTAGACGAGAGGACCTTTCTGCCTTTCCAGGTCGGAGGGACCTTTCTATAATGGGAAATAGCTGCTTCAGTCTGAGTGGGCTAGTTCCCATTAGACGAGAGGACCTTTCTGCCTCTGCAGGTCGGAGGGCCCCTTCTCTAATGGGAAATAACTGCTTCAGTCTGAGTGGGCTAGTTCGCATTAGACGAGAGGACCTTTCTGCCTCTGCAGGTCGGAGGGCCGCTTCTCTAATGGGAAATAGCTGCTTCAGTGTGAATGGGCTAGTTCCCATTAGACGAGAGGACCTTTCTGCCTCTGCAGGTCGGAGGGCCGCTTCTCTAATGGGAAATAGCTGCTTCAGTGTGAATGGGCTAGTTCCCATTAGACGAGAGGACCTTTCTGCCTTTCCAGGTCGGAGGGCCGTTACTCTAATGGGAAAAAGCTGCTTCAGTGTGAGTGGGCTAGTTCCCATTAGACGAGAGGACCTTTCTGCCTCTGCAGGTCGGAGGGCCGCTTCTCCAATGGGAAATAGCTGCTTCAGTGTGAGTGGGCTAGTTCCCATTAGACGAGAGAACCTTTCTGCCTCTGCAGGTCGGAGGGCCGCTTCTCCAATGGGAAATAGCTGCTTCAGTGTAAATGGGCTAGTTCCCATTAGTTGCCTTTCCAGGTCGGAGGGCCGTTTCTCTAATGGAAAATAGCTGCTTCAGTCTGAGTGGGCTAGTTCCCATTAGACGAGAGGACCTTTCTGCCTCTGCAGGTCGGAGGGCCGCTTCTCTAATGGGAAATAGCTGCTTCAGTGTGAATGGGCTAGTTCCCATTAGACGAGAGGACCTTTCTGCCTTTCCAGGTCAGAGGGCCCTTTCTCTAATGGGAAATAGCTGCTTCAGCCTGAGTGGGCTAGTTCCCATTAGACGAGAGGACCTTTCTGCCTCTGCAGGTCGGAGGGCCGCTTCTCTAATGGGAAATAGCTGCTTCAGTGTGAATGGGCTAGTTCCCATTAGACGAGAGGACCTTTCTGCCTTTCCAGGTCGGAGGGGCGTTTCTCTAATGGAAAATAGCTGCTTCAGTGTGAGTGGGCTAGTTCCCATTAGCCGAGAGGACCTTTCTGCCTTTCCAGGTCGGAGGGCCGTTTCTCTAATGGGAAATAGCTGCTTCAGTGTGAGTGGGCTAGTTCCCATTAGCCGAGAGGACCTTTCTGCCTTTCCAGGTCGGAGGGACGTTTCTCTAATGGGAAATAGCTGCTCCAGTGTGAATGGGCTAGTTCCCATTAGCCGAGAGGACCTTTCTGCCGTTCCAGGTCGGAGGGCCGTTTCTCTAATGGGAAATAGCTGCTTCATTGTGAGTGGGCTAGTTCCCATTAGCCAAGAGGACCTTTCTGCCTTTCCAGGTCGGAGGGCCCTTTCTCTAATGGGAAATAGCTGCTTCAGTCTGAGTGGGCTAGTTCCCATTAGACAAGAGGACCTTTCTGCCTCTGCAGGTCGGAGGGCCGTTTCTCTAATGGGAAATAGCTGCTTCAGTGTGAGTGGGCTAGTTCCCATTAGGCGAGAGGACCTTTCTGCCTTTACAGGTCGGAGGGCCGTTTCTCTAATGGGAAATAGCTGCTTCAGTGTGAGTGGGCTAGTTCCATTTAGAAGAGAAGACCTTTCTGCCTCTGCAGGTTGGAGGGCCGTTCTCTATTGGGAAATAGCTGCTTCGGTGTGAGTGGGCTAGTTCCCATTAGCCGAGAGGACCTTTCTGCCTTTCCAGGTCGGAGAGCCGTTTCTCTAATGGGAAATAGCTGCTTCAGTGTGAGTGGGCTAGTTCCCCTTACCCGAGAGGACCTTTCTGCCTTTCCAGGTCGGAGGGCCGTTTCTCTAATGGGAAATAGCTGCTTCAGTGTGAGTGGGCTAGTTCCCATTAGACGAGAGGACCTTTCTGCCTTTCCATGTCAGAGGGCCGTTTCTCTAATGGGAAATAGCTGCTTCAGTGTGAGTGGGCTAGTTCCCATTAGACGAGAGGACCTTTCTGCCTCTGCAGGTCGGAGGGCCGCTTCTCTAATGGGAAATAGCTGCTTCAGTGTAAATGGGCTAGTTCCCATTAGACGAGAGGACCTTTTTGCCTTTCCAGGTCGGAGGGCCGTTTCTCTAATGGGAAATAGCTGCTTCAGTGTGAATGGGCTAGTTCCCATTAGACGAGAGGACCTTTCTGCCTCTGCAGGTCGGAGGGCCGCTTCTCTAATGGGAGATAGCTGCTTCAGTGTGAATGGGCTAGTTCCCATTAGACGAGAGGACCTTTCTGCCTCTGCAGGTCGGAGGGCCGCTTCTCCAATGGGAAATAGCTGCTTCAGTGTAAATGGGCTAGTTCCCATTAGACGAGAGGACCTTTTTGCCTTTCCAGGTCGGAGGGCCGTTTCTCTAATGGAAAATAGCTGCTTCAGTCTGAGTGGGCTAGTTCCCATTAGACGAGAGGACCTTTCTGCCTCTGCAGGTCGGAGGGCTGCTTCTCTAATGGGAAATAGCTGCTTCAGTGTGAATGGGCTAGTTCCCATTAGACGAGAGGACCTTTCTGCCTTTCCAGGTCGGAGGGACCTTTCTATAATGGGAAATAGCTGCTTCAGTCTGAGTGGGCTAGTTCCCATTAGACGAGAGGACCTTTCTGCCTCTGCAGGTCGGAGGGCCCCTTCTCTAATGGGAAATAACTGCTTCAGTCTGAGTGGGCTAGTTCGCATTAGACGAGAGGACCTTTCTGCCTCTGCAGGTCGGAGGGCCGTTTCTCTAATGGGAAATAGCTGCTTCAGTGTGAGTGGGCTAGTTCCCATTAGCCAAGAGGACCTTTCTGCCTTTCCAGGTCGGAGGGCTGTTTCTCTAATGGGAAATAGCTGCTTCAATCTGAGTGGGCTAGTTCCCATTAGATGAGAGGACCTGTCTGCCTCTGCAGGTCGGAGGGCTGCTTCTCTAATGGGAAATAGCTGCTTCAGTGTGAATGGGCTAGTTCCCATTAGACGAGAGGACATTTCTGCCTTTCCAGGTCAGAGGGCCGTTTCTCTAATGGGAAATAGCTGCTTCAGTCTGAGTGGGCTAGTTCCCATTAGACGAGAGGACCTGTCTGCCTCTGCAGGTCGGAGGGCCGCTTCTCTACTGGAAAATAGCTGCTTCAGTGTGAATGGGCTAGTTCCCATTAGACGAGAGGACATTTCTGCCTTTCCAGGTCAGAGGGCCGTTTCTCTAATGGGAAATAGCTGCTTCAGTGTGAGTGGGCTAGTTCCCATTAGACGAGAGGACCTTTCTGCCTCTGCAGGTCGGAGGGTCGCTTCTCCAATGGGAAATAGCTGCTTCAGTGTGAGTGGGCTAGTTCCCATTAGACGAGAGGACCTTTCTGCCTCTTCAGGTCGGAGGGCCGCTTCTCCAATGGGAAATAGCTGCTTCAGTGTAAATGGGCTAGTTCCCATTAGACGAGAGGACCTTTTTGCCTTTCCAGGTCGGAGGGCCGTTTCTCTAATGGAAAATAGCTGCTTCAGTCTGAGTGGGCTAGTTCCCATTAGACGAGAGGACCTTTCTGCCTCTGCAGGTCGGAGGGCCGCTTCTCTAATGGGAAATAGCTGCTTCAGTGTGAATGGGCTAGTTCCCATTAGACGAGAGGACCTTTTTGCCTTTCCAGGTCGGAGGGCCGTTTCTCTAATGGAAAATAGCTGCTTCAGTCTGAGTGGGCTAGTTCCCATTAGACGAGAGGACCTTTCTGCCTCTGCAGGTCGGAGGGCCGCTTCTCTAATGGGAAATAGCTGCTTCAGTGTGAATGGGCTAGTTCCCATTAGACGAGAGGACCTTTCTGCCTTTCCAGGTCAGAGGGCCCTTTCTCTAATGGGAAATAGCTGCTTCAGCCTGAGTGGGCTAGTTCCCATTAGACGAGAGGACCTTTCTGCCTCTGCAGGTCGGAGGGCCGCTTCTCTAATGGGAAATAGCTGCTTCAGTGTGAATGGGCTAGTTCCCATTAGACGAGAGGACCTTTCTGCCTTTCCAGGTCAGAGGGGCGTTTCTCTAATGGAAAATAGCTGCTTCAGTGTGAGTGGGCTAGTTCCCATTAGCCGAGAGGACCTTTCTGCCTTTCCAGGTCGGAGGGCCGTTTCTCTAATGGGAAATAGCTGCTTCAGTGTGAGTGGGCTAGTTCCCATTAGCCGAGAGGACCTTTCTGCCTTTCCAGGTCGGAGGGACGTTTCTCTAATGGGAAATAGCTGCTTCAGTGTGAATGGGCTAGTTCCCATTAGCCGAGAGGACCTTTCTGCCGTTCCAGGTCGGAGGGCCGTTTCTCTAATGGGAAATAGCTGCTTCATTGTGAGTGGGCTAGTTCCCATTAGCCGAGAGGACCTTTCTGCCTTTCCAGGTCGGAGGGCCCTTTCTCTAATGGGAAATAGCTGCTTCAGTCTGAGTGGGCTAGTTCCCATTAGACAAGAGGACCTTTCTGCCTCTGCAGGTCGGAGGGCCGTTTCTCTAATGGGAAATAGCTGCTTCAGTGTGAGTGGGCTAGTTCCCATTAGGCGAGAGGACCTTTCTGCCTTTACAGGTCGGAGGGCCGTTTCTCTAATGGGAAATAGCTGCTTCAGTGTGAGTGGGCTAGTTCCATTTAGAAGAGAAGACCTTTCTGCCTCTGCAGGTCGGAGGGCCGTTCTCTATTGGGAAATAGCTGCTTCGGTGTGAGTGGGCTAGTTCCCATTAGCCGAGAGGACCTTTCTGCCTTTCCAGGTCGGAGAGCCGTTTCTCTAATGGGAAATAGCTGCTTCAGTGTGAGTGGGCTACTTCCCATTACCCGAGAGGACCTTTCTGCCTTTCCAGGTCGGAGGGCCGTTTCTCTAATGGGAAATAGCTGCTTCAGTGTGAGTGGGCTAGTTCCCATTAGACGAGAGGACCTTTCTGCCTTTCCATGTCAGAGGGCCGTTTCTCTAATGGGAAATAGCTGCTTCAGTGTGAGTGGGCTAGTTCCCATTAGACGAGAGGACCTTTCTGCCTCTGCAGGTCGGAGGGCCGCTTCTCTAATGGGAAATAGCTGCTTCAGTGTAAATGGGCTAGTTCCCATTAGACGAGAGGACCTTTTTGCCTTTCCAGGTCGGAGGGCCGTTTCTCTAATGGGAAATAGCTGCTTCAGTGTGAATGGGCTAGTTCCCATTAGACGAGAGGACCTTTCTGCCTCTGCAGGTCGGAGGGCCGCTTCTCTAATGGGAGATAGCTGCTTCAGTGTGAATGGGCTAGTTCCCATTAGACGAGAGGACCTTTCTGCCTCTGCAGGTCGGAGGGCCGCTTCTCTAATGGAAAATAGCTGCTTCAGTCTGAGTGGGCTAGTTCCCATTAGCCGAGAGGACCTTTCTGCCTTTCCAGGTCAGAGGGCCCTTTCTCTAATGGGAAATAGCTGCTTCAGTCTGAGTGGGGTAGTTCCCATTATACGAGAGGACCTTTCTGCCTCTGCAGGTCGGAGGGCCGCTTCTCTAATGGAAAATAGCTGCTTCAGTCTGAGTGGGCTAGTTCCCATTAGCCGAGAGGACCTTTCTGCCTTTCCAGGTCGGAGGGCCCTTTCTCTAATGGGAAATAACTGCTTCAGTCTGAGTGGGCTAGTTCCCATTAGACGAGAGGACCTTTCTGCCTCTGCAGATCGGAGGGCCGCTTCTCTAATGGGAAATAGCTGCTTCAGTGTGAATGGGCTAGTTCCCATTAGACGAGAGGACCTTTCTGCCTCTGCAGGTCGGAGGTCCGCTTCTCTAAAGGGAAATAGCTGCTTCAGTGTGAATGGGCTAGTTCCCATTAGACGAGAGGACCTTTCTGCCTTTCCAGGTCGGAGGGCCGTTACTCTAATGGGAAATAGCTGCTTCAGTGTGAGTGGGCTAGTTCCCATTAGACGAGAGGACCTTTCTGCCTCTGCAGGTCGGAGGGCCGCTTCTCCAATGGGAAATAGCTGCTTCAGTGTAAATGGGCTAGTTCCCATTAGACGAGAGGACCTTTTTGCCTTTCCAGGTCGGAGGGCCGTTTCTCTAATGGAAAATAGCTGCTTCAGTCTGAGTGGGCTAGTTCCCATTAGACGAGAGGACCTTTCTGCCTCTGCAGGTCGGAGGGCCGCTTCTCTAATGGGAAATAGCTGCTTCAGTGTGAATGGGCTAGTTCCCATTAGACGAGAGGACCTTTCTGCCTTTCCAGGTCGGAGGGACCTTTCTATAATGGGAAATAGCTGCTTCAGTCTGAGTGGGCTAGTTCCCATTAGACGAGAGGACCTTTCTGCCTCTGCAGGTCGGAGGGCCCCTTCTCTAATGGGAAATAACTGCTTCAGTCTGAGTGGGCTAGTTCGCATTAGACGAGAGGACCTTTCTGCCTCTGCAGGTCGGAGGGCCGCTTCTCTAATGGGAAATAGCTGCTTCAGTGTGAATGGGCTAGTTCCCATTAGACGAGAGGACCTTTCTGCCTCTGCAGGTCGGAGGGCCGCTTCTCTAATGGGAAATAGCTGCTTCAGTGTGAATGGGCTAGTTCCCATTAGACGAGAGGACCTTTCTGCCTTTCCAGGTCGGAGGGCCGTTACTCTAATGGGAAAAAGCTGCTTCAGTGTGAGTGGGCTAGTTCCCATTAGACGAGAGGACCTTTCTGCCTCTGCAGGTCGGATGCCGCTTCTCCAATGGGAAATAGCTGCTTCAGTGTGAGTGGGCTAGTTCCCATTAGACGAGAGAACCTTTCTGCCTCTGCAGGTCGGAGGGCCGCTTCTCCAATGGGAAATAGCTGCTTCAGTGTAAATGGGCTAGTTCCCATTAGACGAGAGGACCTTTTTGCCTTTCCAGGTCGGAGGGCCGTTTCTCTAATGGAAAATAGCTGCTTCAGTCTGAGTGGGCTAGTTCCCATTAGACGAGAGGACCTTTCTGCCTCTGCAGGTCGGAGGGCCGCTTCTCTAATGGGAAATAGCTGCTTCAGTGTGAATGGGCTAGTTCCCATTAGACGAGAGGACCTTTCTGCCTTTCCAGGTCAGAGGGCCCTTTCTCTAATGGGAAATAGCTGCTTCAGCCTGAGTGGGCTAGTTCCCATTAGACGAGAGGACCTTTCTGCCTCTGCAGGTCGGAGGGCCGCTTCTCTAATGGGAAATAGCTGCTTCAGTGTGAATGGGCTAGTTCCCATTAGACGAGAGGACCTTTCTGCCTTTCCAGGTCGGAGGGGCGTTTCTCTAATGGAAAATAGCTGCTTCAGTGTGAGTGGGCTAGTTCCCATTAGCCGAGAGGACCTTTCTGCCTTTCCAGGTCGGAGGGACGTTTCTCTAATGGGAAATAGCTGCTTCAGTGTGAATGGGCTAGTTCCCATTAGCCGAGAGGACCTTTCTGCCGTTCCAGGTCGGAGGGCCGTTTCTCTAATGGGAAATAGCTGCTTCATTGTGAGTGGGCTAGTTCCCATTAGCCGAGAGGACCTTTCTGCCTTTCCAGGTCGGAGGGCCCTTTCTCTAATGGGAAATAGCTGCTTCAGTCTGAGTGGGCTAGTTCCCATTAGACAAGAGGACCTTTCTGCCTCTGCAGGTCGGAGGGCCGTTTCTCTAATGGGAAATAGCTGCTTCAGTGTGAGTGGGCTAGTTCCCATTAGGCGAGAGGACCTTTCTGCCTTTACAGGTCGGAGGGCCGTTTCTCTAATGGGAAATAGCTGCTTCAGTGTGAGTGGGCTAGTTCCATTTAGAAGAGAAGACCTTTCTGCCTCTGCAGGTCGGAGGGCCGTTCTCTATTGGGAAATAGCTGCTTCGGTGTGAGTGGGCTAGTTCCCATTAGCCGAGAGGACCTTTCTGCCTTTCCAGGTCGGAGAGCCGTTTCTCTAATGGGAAATAGCTGCTTCAGTGTGAGTGGGCTAGTTCCCATTACCCGAGAGGACCTTTCTGCCTTTCCAGGTCGGAGGGCCGTTTCTCTAATGGGAAATAGCTGCTTCAGTGTGAGTGGGCTAGTTCCCATTAGACGAGAGGACCTTTCTGCCTTTCCATGTCAGAGGGCCGTTTCTCTAATGGGAAATAGCTGCTTCAGTGTGAGTGGGCTAGTTCCCATTAGACGAGAGGACCTTTCTGCCTCTGCAGGTCGGAGGGCCGCTTCTCTAATGGGAAATAGCTGCTTCAGTGTAAATGGGCTAGTTCCCATTAGACGAGAGGACCTTTTTGCCTTTCCAGGTCGGAGGGCCGTTTCTCTAATGGGAAATATCTGCTTCAGTGTGAATGGGCTAGTTCCCATTAGACGAGAGGACCTTTCTGCCTCTGCAGGTCGGAGGGCCGCTTCTCTAATGGGAGATAGCTGCTTCAGTGTGAATGGGCTAGTTCCCATTAGACGAGAGGACCTTTCTGCCTCTGCAGGTCGGAGGGCCGCTTCTCCAATGGGAAATAGCTGCTTCAGTGTAAATGGGCTAGTTCCCATTAGACGAGAGGACCTTTTTGCCTTTCCAGGTCGGAGGGCCGTTTCTCTAATGGAAAATAGCTGCTTCAGTCTGAGTGGGCTAGTTCCCATTAGACGAGAGGACCTTTCTGCCTCTGCAGGTCGGAGGGCTGCTTCTCTAATGGGAAATAGCTGCTTCAGTGTGAATGGGCTAGTTCCCATTAGACGAGAGGACCTTTCTGCCTTTCCAGGTCGGAGGGACCTTTCTATAATGGGAAATAGCTGCTTCAGTCTGAGTGGGCTAGTTCCCATTAGACGAGAGGACCTTTCTGCCTCTGCAGGTCGGAGGGCCCCTTCTCTAATGGGAAATAACTGCTTCAGTCTGAGTGGGCTAGTTCGCATTAGACGAGAGGACCTTTCTGCCTCTGCAGGTCGGAGGGCCGTTTCTCTAATGGGAAATAGCTGCTTCAGTGTGAGTGGGCTAGTTCCCATTAGCCAAGAGGACCTTTCTGCCTTTCCAGGTCGGAGGGCTGTTTCTCTAATGGGAAATAGCTGCTTCAGTCTGAGTGGGCTAGTTCCCATTAGATGAGAGGGCCTGTCTGCCTCTGCAGGTCGGAGGGCTGCTTCTCTAATGGGAAATAGCTGCTTCAGTGTGAATGGGCTAGTTCCCATTAGACGAGAGGACATTTCTGCCTTTCCAGGTCAGAGGGCCGTTTCTCTAATGGGAAATAGCTGCTTCAGTCTGAGTGGGCTAGTTCCCATTAGACAAGAGGACCTGTCTGCCTCTGCAGGTCGGAGGGCCGCTTCTCTACTGGAAAATAGCTGCTTCAGTGTGAATGGGCTAGTTCCCATTAGACGAGAGGACATTTCTGCCTTTCCAGGTCAGAGGGCCGTTTCTCTAATGGGAAATAGCTGCTTCAGTGTGAGTGGGCTAGTTCCCATTAGACGAGAGGACCTTTCTGCCTCTGCAGGTCGGAGGGCCGCTTCTCCAATGGGAAATAGCTGCTTCAGTGTGAGTGGGCTAGTTCCCATTAGACGAGAGGACCTTTCTGCCTCTGCAGGTCGGAGGGCCGCTTCTCCAATGGGAAATAGCTGCTTCAGTGTAAATGGGCTAGTTCCCATTAGACGAGAGGACCTTTTTGCCTTTCCAGGTCGGAGGGCCGTTTCTCTAATGGAAAATAGCTGCTTCAGTCTGAGTGGGCTAGTTCCCATTAGACGAGAGGACCTTTCTGCCTCTGCAGGTCGGAGGGCCGCTTCTCTAATGGGAAATAGCTGCTTCAGTGTGAAGGGGCTAGTTCCCATTAGACGAGAGGACCTTTTTGCCTTTGCAGGTCGGAGGGCCGTTTCTCTAATGGAAAATAGCTGCTTCAGTCTGAGTGGGCTAGTTCCCATTAGACGAGAGGACCTTTCTGCCTCTGCAGGTCGGAGGGCCGCTTCTCTAATGGGAAATAGCTGCTTCAGTGTGAATGGGCTAGTTCCCATTAGACGAGAGGACCTTTCTGCCTTTCCAGGTCAGAGGGCCCTTTCTCTAATGGGAAATAGCTGCTTCAGCCTGAGTGGGCTAGTTCCCATTAGACGAGAGGACCTTTCTGCCTCTGCAGGTCGGAGGGCCGCTTCTCTAATGGGAAATAGCTGCTTCAGTGTGAATGGGCTAGTTCCCATTAGACGAGAGGACCTTTCTGCCTTTCCAGGTCGGAGGGGCGTTTCTCTAATGGAAAATAGCTGCTTCAGTGTGAGTGGGCTAGTTCCCATTAGCCGAGAGGACCTTTCTGCCTTTCCAGGTCGGAGGGCCGTTTCTCTAATGGGAAATAGCTGCTTCAGTGTGAGTGGGCTAGTTCCCATTAGCCGAGAGGACCTTTCTGCCTTTCCAGGTCGGAGGGACGTTTCTCTAATGGGAAATAGCTGCTTCAGTGTGAATGGGCTAGTTCCCATTAGCCGAGAGGACCTTTCTGCCGTTCCAGGTCGGAGGGCCGTTTCTCTAATGGGAAATAGCTGCTTCATTGTGAGTGGGCTAGTTCCCATTAGCCGAGAGGACCTTTCTGCCTTTCCAGGTCGGAGGGCCCTTTCTCTAATGGGAAATAGCTGCTTCAGTCTGAGTGGGCTAGTTCCCATTAGACAAGAGGACCTTTCTGCCTCTGCAGGTCGGAGGGCCGTTTCTCTAATGGGAAATAGCTGCTTCAGTGTGAGTGGGCTAGTTCCCATTAGGCGAGAGGACCTTTCTGCCTTTACAGGTCGGAGGGCCGTTTCTCTAATGGGAAATAGCTGCTTCAGTGTGAGTGGGCTAGTTCCATTTAGAAGAGAAGACCTTTCTGCCTCTGCAGGTCGGAGGGCCGTTCTCTATTGGGAAATAGCTGCTTCGGTGTGAGTGGGCTAGTTCCCATTAGCCGAGAGGACCTTTCTGCCTTTCCAGGTCGGAGAGCCGTTTCTCTAATGGGAAATAGCTGCTTCAGTGTGAGTGGGGTAGTTCCCATTACCCGAGAGGACCTTTCTGCCTTTCCAGGTCGGAGGGCCGTTTCTCTAATGGGAAATAGCTGCTTCAGTGTGAGTGGGCTAGTTCCCATTAGACGAGAGGACCTTTCTGCCTTTCCATGTCAGAGGGCCGTTTCTCTAATGGGAAATAGCTGCTTCAGTGTGAGTGGGCTAGTTCCCATTAGACGAGAGGACCTTTCTGCCTCTGCAGGTCGGAGGGCCGCTTCTCTAATGGGAAATAGCTGCTTCAGTGTAAATGGGCTAGTTCCCATTAGACGAGAAGACCTTTTTGCCTTTCCAGGTCGGAGGGCCGTTTCTCTAATGGGAAATAGCTGCTTCAGTGTGAATGGGCTAGTTCCCATTAGACGAGAGGACCTTTCTGCCTCTGCAGGTCGGAGGGCCGCTTCTCTAATGGGAGATAGCTGCTTCAGTGTGAATGGGCTAGTTCCCATTAGACGAGAGGACCTTTCTGCCTCTGCAGGTCGGAGGGCCGCTTCTCTAATGGAAAATAGCTGCTTCAGTCTGAGTGGGCTAGTTCCCATTAGCCGAGAGGACCTTTCTGCCTTTCCAGGTCAGAGGGCCCTTTCTCTAATGGGAAATAGCTGCTTCAGTCTGAGTGGGGTAGTTCCCATTATACGAGAGGACCTTTCTGCCTCTGCAGGTCGGAGGGCCGCTTCTCTAATGGAAAATAGCTGCTTCAGTCTGAGTGGGCTAGTTCCCATTAGCCGAGAGGACCTTTCTGCCTTTCCAGGTCGGAGGGCCCTTTCTCTAATGGGAAATAACTGCTTCAGTCTGAGTGGGCTTGTTCCCATTAGACGAGAGGACCTTTCTGCCTCTGCAGGTCGGAGGGCCGCTTCTCTAATGGGAAATAGCTGCTTCAGTGTGAATGGGCTAGTTCCCATTAGACGAGAGGACCTTTTTGCCTTTCCAGGTCGGAGGGCCGTTACTCTAACGGGAAATAGCTGCTTCAGTCTGAGTGGGCTAGTTCCCATTAGACGAGAGGACCTGTCTGCCTCTGCATGTCGGAGGGCCGCTTCTCTAATGGAAAATAGCTGCTTCAGTGTGAATGGGCTAGTTCCCATTAGACGAGAGGACATTTCTGCCTTTCCAGGTCAGAGGGCCGTTTCTCTAATGGGAAATAACTGCTTCAGTCTGAGTGGGCTAGTTCCCATTAGACGAGAGGACCTTTCTGCCTCTGCAGATCGGAGGGCCGCTTCTCTAATGGGAAATAGCTGCTTCAGTGTGAATGGGCTAGTTCCCATTAGACGAGAGGACCTTTCTACCTCTGCAGGTCGGAGGGCCGCTTCTCTAAAGGGAAATAGCTGCTTCAGTGTGAATGGGCTAGTTCCCATTAGACGAGAGGACCTTTATGCCTTTCCAGGTCGGAGGGCCGTTACTCTAATGGGAAATAGCTGCTTCAGTGTGAGTGGGCTAGTTCCCATTAGACGAGAGGACCTTTCTGCCTCTGCAGGTCGGAGGGCCGCTTCTCCAATGGGAAATAGCTGCTTCAGTGTAAATGGGCTAGTTCCCATTAGACGAGAGGACCTTTTTGCCTTTCCAGGTCGGAGGGCCGTTTCTCTAATGGGAAATAGCTGCTTCAGTGTGAGTGGGCTAGTTCCCATTAGACGAGAGGACCTTTCTGCCTCTGCAGGTCAGAGGGCCGCTTCTCCAATGGGAAATAGCTGCTTCAGTGTGAGTGGGCTAGTTCCCATTAGACGAGAGGACCTTTCTGCCTCTGCAGGTCGGAGGGCCGCTTCTCCAATGGGAAATAGCTGCTTCAGTGTAAATGGGCTAGTTCCCATTAGACGAGAGGACCTTTTTGCCTTTCCAGGTCGGAGGGCCGTTTCTCTAATGGAAAATAGCTGCTTCAGTCTGAGTGGGCTAGTTCCCATTAGACGAGAGGACCTTTCTGCCTCTGCAGGTCGGAGGGCCGCTTCTCTAATGGGAAATAGCTGCTTCAGTGTGAATGGGCTAGTTCCCATTAGACGAGAGGACCTTTCTGCCTTTCCAGGTCGGAGGGACCTTTCTATAATGGGAAATAGCTGCTTCAGTCTGAGTGGGCTAGTTCCCATTAGACGAGAGGACCTTTCTGCCTCTGCAGGTCGGAGGGCCCCTTCTCTAATGGGAAATAATTGCTTCAGTCTGAGTGGGCTAGTTCGCATTAGACGAGAGGACCTTTCTGCCTCTGCAGGTCGGAGGGCCGTTTCTCTAATGGGAAATAGCTGCTTCAGTGTGAGTGGGCTAGTTCCCATTAGCCAAGAGGACCTTTCTGCCTTTCCAGGTCGGAGGGCTGTTTCTCTAATGGGAAATAGCTGCTTCAGTCTGAGTGGGCTAGTTCCCATTAGATGAGAGGACCTGTCTGCCTCTGCAGGTCGGAGGGCTGCTTCTCTAATGGGAAATAGCTGCTTCAGTGTGAATGGGCTAGTTCCCATTAGACGAGAGGACATTTCTACCTTTCCAGGTCAGAGGGCCGTTTCTCTAATGGGAAATAGCTGCTTCAGTCTGAGTGGGCTAGTTCCCATTAGACGAGAGGACCTGTCTGCCTCTGCAGGTCGGAGGGCCGCTTCTCTACTGGAAAATAGCTGCTTCAGTGTGAATGGGCTAGTTCCCATTAGACGAGAGGACATTTCTGCCTTTCCAGGTCAGAGGGCCGTTTCTCTAATGGGAAATAGCTGCTTCAATGTGAGTGGGCTAGTTCCCATTAGACGAGAGGACCTTTCTGCCTCTGCAGGTCGGAGGGCCGCTTCTCCAATGGGAAATAGCTGCTTCAGTGTGAGTGGGCTAGTTCCCATTAGACGAGAGGACCTTTCTGCCTCTGCAGGTCGGAGGGCCGCTTCTCCAATGGGAAATAGCTGCTTCAGTGTAAATGGGCTAGTTCCCATTAGACGAGAGGACCTTTTTGCCTTTCCAGGTCGGAGGGCCGTTTCTCTAATGGAAAATAGCTGCTTCAGTCTGAGTGGGCTAGTTCCCATTAGACGAGAGGACCTTTCTGCCTCTGCAGGTCGGAGGGCCGCTTCTCTAATGGGAAATAGCTGCTTCAGTGTGAATGGGCTAGTTCCCATTAGACGAGAGGACCTTTCTGCCTTTCCAGGTCGGAGGGACCTTTCTATAATGGGAAATAGCTGCTTCAGTCTGAGTGGGCTAGTTCCCATTAGACGAGAGGACCTTTCTGCCTCTGCAGGTCGGAGGGCCCCTTCTCTAATGGGAAATAACTGCTTCAGTCTGAGTGGGCTAGTTCGCATTAGACGAGAGGACCTTTCTGCCTCTGCAGGTCGGAGGGCCGCTTCTCTAATGGGAAATAGCTGCTTCAGTGTGAATGGGCTAGTTCCCATTAGACGAGAGGACCTTTCTGCCTCTGCAGGTCGGAGGGCCGCTTCTCTAATGGGAAATAGCTGCTTCAGTGTGAATGGGCTAGTTCCCATTAGACGAGAGGACCTTTCTGCCTTTCCAGGTCGGAGGGCCGTTACTCTAATGGGAAAAAGCTGCTTCAGTGTGAGTGGGCTAGTTCCCATTAGACGAGAGGACCTTTCTGCCTCTGCAGGTCGGAGGGCCGCTTCTCCAATGGGAAATAGCTGCTTCAGTGTGAGTGGGCTAGTTCCCATTAGACGAGAGGACCTTTCTGCCTCTGCAGGTCGGAGGGCCGCTTCTCCAATGGGAAATAGCTGCTTCAGTGTAAATGGGCTAGTTCCCATTAGACGAGAGGACCTTTTTGCCTTTCCAGGTCGGAGGGCCGTTTCTCTAATGGAAAATAGCTGCTTCAGTCTGAGTGAGCTAGTTCCCATTAGACGAGAGGACCTTTCTGCCTCTGCAGGTCGGAGGGCCGCTTCTCTAATGGGAAATAGCTGCTTCAGTGTGAATGGGCTAGTTCCCATTAGACAAGAGGACCTTTCTGTCTTTCCAGGTCGGAGGGCCCTTTCTCTAATGGGAAATAGCTGCTTCAGCCTGAGTGGGCTAGTTCCCATTAGACGAGAGGACCTTTCTGCCCCTGCAGGTCAGAGGGCCGCTTCTCTAATGGGAAATAGCTGCTTCAGTGTGAATGGGCTAGTTCCCATTAGACGAGAGGACCTTTCTGCCTTTCCAGGTCGGAGGGGCGTTTCTCTAATGGAAAATAGCTGCTTCAGTGTGAGTGGGCTAGTTCCCATTAGCCGAAAGGACCTTTCTGCCTTTCCAGGTCGGAGGGCCGTTTCTCTAATGGGAAATAGCTGCTTCAGTGTGAGTGGGCTAGTTCCCATTAGCCGAGAGGACCTTTCTGCCTTTCCAGGTCGGAGGGACGTTTCTCTAATGGGAAATAGCTGCTTCAGTGTGAATGGGCTAGTTCCCATTAGCCGAGAGGACCTTTCTGCCGTTCCAGGTCGGAGGGCCGTTTCTCTAATGGGAAATAGCTGCTTCATTGTGAGTGGGCTAGTTCCCATTAGCCGAGAGGACCTTTCTGCCTTTCCAGGTCGGAGGGCCCTTTCTCTAATGGGAAATAGCTGCTTCAGTCTGAGTGGGCTAGTTCCCATTAGACAAGAGGACCTTTCTGCCTCTGCAGGTCGGAGGGCCGTTTCTCTAATGGGAAATAGCTGCTTCAGTGTGAGTGGGCTAGTTCCCATTAGGCGAGAGGACCTTTCTGCCTTTACAGGTCGGAGGGCCGCTTCTCTAATGGGAAATAGCTGCTTCAGTGTGAGTGGGCTAGTTCCATTTAGAAGAGAAGACCTTTCTGCCTCTGCAAGTCGGAGGGCCGTTTCTCTAATGGGAAATAGCTGCTTCAGTGTGAGTGGGCTAGTTCCCATTAGCCGAGAGGACCTTTCTGCCTTTCCAGGTCGGAGGGCCGTTTCTCTAATGGGAAATAGCTGCTTCAGTGTGAGTGGGCTAGTTCCCATTACCCGAGAGGACCTTTCTGCCTTTCCAGGTCGGAGGGCCGTTTCTCTAATGGGAAATAGCTGCTTCAGTGTGAGTGGGCTAGTTCCCATTAGACGAGAGGACCTTTCTGCCTTTCCATGTCAGAGGGCCGTTTCTCTAATGGGAAATAGCTGCTTCAGTGTGAGTGGGCTAGTTCCCATTAGACGAGAGGACCTTTCTGCCTCTGCAGGTCGGAGGGCCGCTTCTCTAATGGGAAATAGCTGCTTCAGTGTAAATGGGCTAGTTCCCATTAGACGAGAGGACCTTTCTGCCTCTGCAGGTCGGAGGGCCGCTTCTCCAATGGGAAATAGCTGCTTCAGTGTAAATGGGCTAGTTCCCATTAGACGAGAGGACCTTTTTGCCTTTCCAGGTCGGAGGGCCGTTTCTCTAATGGGAAATAGCTGCTTCAGTGTGAGTGGGCTAGTTCCCATTAGACGAGAGGACCTTTCTGCCTCTGCAGGTCGGAGGGCCGCTTCTCTAATGGAAAATAGCTGCTTCAGTGTGAGTGGGCTAGTTCCCATTAGACGAGAGGACCTTTCTGCCTTTCCAGGTCGGAGGGCCGTTTCTCTAATGGGAAATAGCTGCTTCAGTGTGAGTGGGCTAGTTCCCATTAGCCGAGAGGACCTTTCTGCCTTTCCAGGTCGGAGGGCCGTTTCTCTAATGGGAAATAGCTGCTTCAGTGTGAATGGGCTAGTTCCCATTAGCCAAGAGGACCTTTCTGCCTTTCCAGGTCGGAGGGCCGTTTCTCTAATGGGAAATAGCTGCTTCAGTCTGAGTGGGCTAGTTCCCATTAGCCGAGAGGACCTTTCTGCCTCTGCAGGTCGGAGGGCCGTTTCTCTAATGGGAAATAGCTGCTTCAGTGTGAGTGGGCTAGTTCCCATTGGGCGAGAGGACCTTTCTGCCTTTAAAGGTCGGAGGGCCGCTTCTCTAATGGGAAATAGCTGCTTCAGTGTGAGTGGGCTAGTTCCATTTAGAAGAGAAGACCTTTCTGCCTCTGCAAGTCGGAGGGCCGTTTCTCTAATGGGAAATAGCTGCTTCAGTGTGAGTGGGCTAGTTCCCATTAGCCGAGAGGACCTTTCTGCCTTTCCAGGTCGGAGGGCCGTTTCTCTAATGGGAAATAGCTGCTTCAGTGTGAGTGGGCTAGTTCCATTTAGAAGAGAAGACCTTTCTGCCTCTGCAAGTAGGAGGGCCGTTTCTCTAATGGGAAATAGCTGCTTCAGTGTGAGTGGGCTAGTTCCCATTAGCCGAGAGGACCTTTCTGCCTTTCCAGGTCGGAGGGCCGTTTCTCTAATGGGAAATAGCTGCTTCAGTGTGAGTGGGCTAGTTCCCATTAGACGAGAGGACCTTTCTGCCTTTCCATGTCAGAGGGCCGTTTCTCTAATGGGAAATAGCTGCTTCAGTGTGAGTGGGCTAGTTCCCATTAGACGAGAGGACCTTTCTGCCTCTGCAGGTCGGCGGGCCGCTTCTCTAATGGGAAATAGCTGCTTCAGTGTAAATGGGCTAGTTCCCATTAGACGAGAGGACCTTTTTGCCTTTCCAAGTCGGAGGGCCGTTTCTCTAATGGGAAATAGCTGCTTCAGTGTGAATGGGCTAGTTCCCATTAGACGAGAGAACCTTTCTGCCTCTGCAGGTCGGAGGGCCGCTTCTCCAATGGGAAATAGCTGCTTCAGTGTGAGTGGGCTAGTTCCCATTAGCCGAGAGGACCTTTCTGCCTTTCCAGGTCGGAGCGCCGTTTCTCTAATGGGAAATAGCTGCTTCAGTGTGAGTGGGCTAGTTCCCATTAGCCGAGAGGACCTTTCTGCCTTTCCAGGTCGGAGGGCCGTTTCTCTAATGGGAAATAGCTGCTTCATTGTGAGTGGGCTAGTTCCCATTCGCTGAGAGGACCTTTCTGCCTTTCCAGGTCAGAGGGCCGTTTCTCTAATGGGAAATAGCTGCTTCATTGTGAGTGGGCTAGTTCCCATTAGCCAAGAGGACCTTTCTGCCTTTCCAGGTCGGAGGGCCGTTTCTCTAATGGGAAATAGCTGCTTCAGTGTGAATGGGCTAGTTCCCATTAGCCGAGAGGACCTTTCTGCCTTTCCAGGTCGGAGGGCCGTTTCTCTAATGGGAAATAGCTGCTTCATTGTGAGTGGGCTAGTTCCCATTCGCTGAGAGGACCTTTCTGCCTTTCCAGGTCAGAGGGCCGTTTCTCTAATGGGAAATAGCTGCTTCATTGTGAGTGGGCTAGTTCCCATTAGCCAAGAGGACCTTTCTGCCTTTCCAGGTCGGAGGGCCCTTTCTCTAATGGGAAATAGCTGCTTCAGTCTGAGTGGGCTAGTTCCCATTAGACGAGAGGACCTTTCTGCCTCTGCAGGTCGGAGGGCCGTTTCTCTAATGGGAAATAGCTGCTTCAGTGTGAGTGGGCTAGTTCCCATTAGACGAGAGGACCTTTCTGCTTTTACAGGTCGGAGGACCGCTTCTCTAATGGGAAATAGCTGCTTCAGTGTGAGTGGGCTAGTTCCATTTAGAAGAGAAGACCTTTCTGCCTCTGCAGGTCGGAGGGCCGTTCTCTATTGGGAAATAGCTGCTTCGGTGTGAGTGGGCTAGTTCCCATTAGCCGAGAGGACCTTTCTGCCTTTCCAGGTCGGAGAGCCGTTTCTCTAATTGGAAATAGCTGCTTCAGTGTGAGTGGGCTAGTTCCCATTAGACGAGAGGACCTTTCTGCCTTTTGCAGGTCGGAGGGCCGTTTCTCTAATGGGAAATAGCTGCTTCAGTGTGAGTGGGCTAGTTCCCATTAGACGAGAGGACCTTTCTGCCTCTGCAAGTCGGAGGGCCGCTTCTCTAATGGGAAATGGCTGCTTCAGTGTGAATGGGCTAGTTCCCATTAGACGAGAGGACCTTTCTGCCTTTGCAGGTCGGAGGGTCGTTACTCTAATGGGAAATAGCTGCTTCAGTGTGAGTGGGCTAGTTCCCACTAGACGAGAGGACCTTTCTGCCTCTGCAGGTCGGAGGGCCGCTTCTCTAATGGGAAATAGCTGCTTCAGTGTGAATGGGCTAGTTCCCATTAGCCGAGAGGACCTTTCTGCCTTTCCAGGTCGGATGGCCCTTTCTCTAATGGGAAATAGCTGCCTCAGTGTGAGTGGGCTAGTTCCCATTAGACGAGAGGACCTTTCTGCCTTTCCAGATCGGAGGGCACTTTCTCTAATGGGAAATAGCTGCTTCAGTGTGAGTGGGCTAGTTCCCACTATTATGCAGGACTTGGCCACTAGGGGCAAAAAGGGCCATTTTTCTAATGGGAACTAGCCTTCTCAGTGTGAGTAGGCTAGTTCCCATTATTATGCAGGACTTGGCCACTGGGGGAGCAAAAAGGGCAATTTCTCTAATGGGAACTAGCCTTCTTTGTGTGAGTGGGCTAGTTCCCATTATTATGCAGGACTTGGCCACTAGGGCCAAAAAGGTCCACTTTTCTAATGGGAAATAGCAGGACTTGGCCACTAGGGGCAAAAAGGGCCATTTCTCTAATGGGAACTAGCCTTCTCTGTGTGAGTGGGCTAGTTCCCATTATTATGCAGGACTTGGCCACTAGGGCCAAAAAGGGCCACTTCTCTAATGGGAAATAGCAGGACTTGGCCACTAGGGGCAAAAAGGGCCATTTCTCTAATGGGAACTAGCCTTCTCTGTGTGAGTGGGCTAGTTCCCATTATTATGCAGGACTTGGCCACTAGGGGAGCAAAAAGGGCCATTTGTCTAATGGGAACTAGCTTTCTCTGTGTGAGTGGGCTACTTCCCATTATTATGCAGGACTTGGCCACTAGGGGCAAAAAGGGCCATTTCTCTAATGGGAACTAGCCTTCTCAGTGTGAGTAGGCTAGTTCGCATTATTATGCAGGACTTGGCCACTAGGGGAGCAAAAAGGGCCAATTCTCTAATGGGAACTAGCCTTCTCCGTTTGAGTAGGCTAGTTCCCATTATTATGAGTGACTTGGCCACTAGGGGAGCAAAAAGGGCCATCTCTCTAACGGGAACTAGCCTTCTCTGTGTGAGTGGGCTAGTTCCCATTATTATGCAGGACTTGGCCACTAGGGGAGCAAAAAGGGCCACTTTTCTAATGGGAACTAGCCTTCTCAGTTTGAGTAGGCTAGTTCCCATTATTATGCAGGACTTGGCCACTAGGGGCAAAAGGGCCATTTCTCTAAGGGGAACTAGCCTTCTCTGTGTGAGTGGGCTAGTTCCCATTATTATGCAGGATTTAGCCACTAGGAAGCAAAAAAGGGCCATTTCTCTAATGGGAACTAGCTCACTCACAATGAAGCAGCTATTTCCCATCTGGGAAATGGCCCTAACAACCGATGGTCCGTTTCTCGGATGGGAACTAGTATCTAATCGTGCCCTTCTTCCATGATTCTTTCCCTAAGCACGTAAACGTCCTACGTGACTTTTAATGACATTTCAGAAATACGTGTTAAACGTCATGACGCTTTAAAGGCATTTTAAAACGTGTCGGCAAACTTTTAAACAAACGCAGAATGCTACAGCCTCTTATAGGGACTTAAAGTATGTGTTTCAATTGATAATGAAAGCAACATAAGGCCTCCCTTTACGAAACGCTCGTTTGCAGTTTCCTGGCAGCATCAGGTGAGTTCACGATCCATCTGTTGTAGTGAATGTGTATTTCTTTTAGCATTTCTTAACTTAGATTGTTCTCACCACTTTATTGTTATGTTGGTGAGAGGGAGCACTTTTGCCACCTCTGGAAATGCACGTTTAAGTAAGAGGCTGCAGCTGAAGCTGTAATTCATTGTATTGTACTTATCTCACGTTGAAATTAAAAATTGTAAGTACTTTACTTTCTAAACATCTGGTTTTGAAATTACACAGGGCAGCCTGTTGTTGCAGACACATTAGCTGCTCCGAAGCTCGCTTACGGTACAGTTCAGGCTCTGGAATGCTCGTAGACGCAGTACCTGTGTGCGGCTACTACACACACCGTGGTCTGGAGCAAGTGACATATAGATATAATTACAATATACGCCGGCTAATGACTTCAGAGGCGTACTCTCCCCGGTCCCAGCGCTTACTCCGGAAGTAATGATTCCCCAGGGCTAATGGCTGCAGATCCGGCACTTTCTCCGGGTCTAATGACCCGTCTGTGGATAATAACTGCAGGCACAGTGTCTGTTCTAGGTCTAATGGCTGCAGACCCAAACACCCTGATGAATATCAGCGGACATTACCTTCTCTAGCGCTAATGGCAAAGGCCCATCACAGCCTCTGGCTGGAGCGAATTAGTGCAGACACAATACCTGGTGTGGAGCTAATTACTTATGATACAGAACGTACCTACTCATCAGCTACATCTGACCATACCGGCGCTGGGGGCAAATGATTACAGACACAGTACCGGAACTGGGATACCAATTCCAGACGCAGTACCTGCCCTGGAACTAATGACGGTTGATACAGTACCTGCTAATCTGTTACATATGACAATACCTAAATGATGGCCAGGGATGTCATTTCACCAAAATGCCTGCGGAAGTGACCTCGCACAACCCTTGTCTTCTGATGACATCCCAGGAAGTGATTTCATTTGACCCCACTCCAAAGTAACATCACGGGAAGCGATGGAACACGACCTTTCACCTCTTGACAAAACTGGCATCACTTAACCATATTTTTTGTGGTGTACTTATATACAATGCTATCATATCACTGTAAAGCGATATACATTCAAGAATTGATCACACTATGTATCATTACTATCAGCACATATAGGCCCATATTACCAAATTACTGTGAATGCAAGCAGATGTCCAAGACCAAACGATAATTATGGGTTATTATATAGCACTTACACTTAAGCGCTTCATATAGGACAAACATACATACAATTGCACCCAACGTGTTTTGGTACTCATTTATCAACCTTAGCAGGATGAAAGGCTGAGTTGACCTTGCCGGTTTTCTAACCTGCAGATGACAAACACATTGCAGCAGCGAGGCCTCAACCCAATGAGCTATCCTACCGGCTATAGCTATCAGAAAACCAGCCAGTCCAGACACAAATAGCAACATGCTGCTGGCCACAGCCCCGGAGCCCCAATTTTTTTTAAAAATGTTTATTGTTTTAGGGGTTGCAAGGGTGACGCCTAAATGACATCTCTGATGATGGCATCCATAGTACGTACTATGGGGCTAACGATTCCAGTCAAAGTATCTGGTCTGCAGCTAATGGTATTAAACACAATACCTGCTCATGAAACAGTAAAAACCCCATGCAGCCATTACTTCTCGTGTGTCCTTTCCCATTCCTAATTCCGCTCTGACACCTCGAACCACACCTTCTGAAATGAATGTACACTGTACAGAAGTGATCAGTAGTGATAAACCACCGTGCACGATTTTCAAAACATGTTTGGGGCAACTGATGGAATGCTCATTCACTTAACTTGCGCTAATACGGTGGGGAACCGTGCACAAATTACATTTAAATGTGTGCATCATAGTTATGCACATTGAGGAGCTCTTTTCCCACCAAATGCACTACTGCAGAAGGCAGAGGTTGAAAAGGGGGTTCAGTGCATTTTCAAGTAAATCCAGATTTTCAAGAGGTGCACTTTTCAGAGCACAGGGCTGGAAAAAACATTTCCCTGTGCCTATTTGGAACAGGTACAGGGGGATATTTAATGTATGGGAAGGTCACTTCTGATCCCCTCGTGCAATGAGTGAGTGAATGCTGTGTATGAATAAGCATTGAGCGTTGAGTCGAAGATTGTGTGTGTTTGTGCTGGACCAGGGAGCTGATTTTGGTGCTGAGGGCAGCACAGTAAAGTATTTTATTGGCATTTTCAACAGTAAGAACACCTGTAACCCACTCCCCCATCCCTTCTCGCCCCCATACTCCTCTCATTCCCAACACATGTAACCAACACACCCAGTCCTGCTGCCCCCGACCCCTCCCGAGAGTCCACAAACTATGTAGATGACTCGCGGTCCCAAGTTAGTGTGAGTGGCCAGCTCTCTCGCCAGCCGTTGTACAGGCCCTTGCATCGTTTCAGAAAACCCCTCCCCATAGACTTTGCTTCCGCATGAAGCTTCAGCCATATCTCCTCACAGCTTCCTGTGAAGGCGCCCTCCACAAGTGGAGTGAGTACTCGCACCAGCCTGAGCAATGTCATTTTCCTCAGGCACCATGCAGCCCGCGAGTTCCGATGCAGGACAATATCACAGTCTGAGAGGAACTTTTGGTGATCCCCTTGAATCAAATAGGTCACCCACTCCAGTGTCACAAAGTTCCAGATTTTACTAACCCATTCGGTTCTGTGGAGGCAGCTTTTTGTTTCCATTTGTGTGTTGTCGTCACTGTCAGGATGACAATTGTCTGTCTTTGAGCTTTCCAGGATAGATTTTCCAGAACCGCGCCCATTCCCAGGATGGCCATCGTATGTTGTCCGGCATCTGACTCCCAAAAATACTATTAATTGCTGCATGTATCAAGTCCCAATAAGGCTGTATGACTGGGCATTCCCACCAGATATGCTTCTGCAATCCTAGTTCCCCTCATCCCTCCAGCAGAGTGCTGATGCAGTTGAGAAGAATGTATGTAGTTTTTCTGGTGTGAGATGCCATTTGACCATTATCTTAACCCACATCTCCTGAATCTGGGTGGCCTGCGTAAGCTTGGGAATATCTGGCCATAACTGAGTTCAAAGTTCCCCCTCCAGCGGCTACTCCACTGCTCCATTTAATGCTATGCTTGGCTCCTTGCCCCTTCTGCTATAATCCCATATAACGCTTCTACCAAATGCCTGTGCCCGTGTCCATCACTACGAACCATTCAAAGGACGTGAGATCCCTGGTGGTCGCTGACCTGACCGTTGGGTTCGTAAGCCAGTGCCTCCATTGAGAGAGATGACCCCAGGATGATCTCTCAAGTCATCCAGGGCGGTGTCCACCATCGCCCATTTACATGTACCCTGAAATTCTGCACAGGGCAGAGCCAGTGAAAACAACCCCTCCTCCCACTTTTCTGGACCTGATAAATCAACATGACACACTTGGCCTCTCCTTCCCCCCAACCACTCGTCACCCCCAGGTTTCACTTTGAAGAATAGTCTGTTTTATCAAGCTGATTTGAAAAGTATTCAGTTATAATAAAGCACTCGGCACATATTTAAATACTGAAATTGGTTAATAAAAAAGACATTTGTAACACCAATCCCTCCACCTTTTTAACGGGGAGGGGGCACTACAAATACACCGATGCAATTCAGTGAAAAACTGAAAGTACTAGTATGTGGGTTTTCTAAATGTACTGTCAAGACTCTCAGCATCAAAACCCGGATTTTGCTGTGAAAGGCATTTAAAAAAAGCTTCACCAGCTAAACCCTGCACTAATATAGTCTGGCGGATTTTATTAATGAGCGACTGGCCCCGGGCATTCCAAGTGTGTGCCGTGTAATTCGGTTTGAATCCGAAAATTACTTGGCGTACATGTGGCAGTGCCCATTGCCAGCTAATGAATCGATTTAAGGAAATCCTGATACTAACACTTGTTGTGTGGTCATCGCCCGCTTAACTTAACTTGCATTCTCCTTGTCTCAGCGGCAGAACCAAGCAGGGGTTTTTACACTGCAGACCTTGTTAATCTGGGCTGTGGCTGCAGCATGGCCGCAGCTTTTCTCGTGGCTCTTCACGAGGCTTGGGGACCACAAGAGGAAGTTCCTCTCACGAGAGAAAGCGCCCACCACTCCTGCCATAGTGTGCCACAAGCCATGTGGTCTTGACTGGTGTGCTGGTATCCTCTTTTTGGAGACTGCTAGTGCTCGGCCCCAGCTCATTTAAAGCCCTGACTATGCAGTTACAAAGCCGTGCATGGTTCCATCATGAGTATTGTGCCTCACTCTGAGGGGGACCATCTGTTGTTGGTAGAGAGGCCACATATCGGTGGTCTTGCTGATGATTTCGTACACTACAGTACAGCCGCTTCTCTGCATAATATTAGAATGCTGAAAGGTTTTGGACATTGTTTGGAGGGAAAAAAACTGCAGTCAAAATATGCCCCATGACTGTTATTGTCTTGGCCCTCATGCCACATGCTGAGAACAATCACTGCTTTTCACACTGTTTTAAGCAATGTTTTTGAAATGTAGATTTGACACCCTTTTCTCTCACCAGTTGTAGTTTATATTGAGTGTTAATGACTGGTAATGGGCACTGTAACAAAGAGATACAAAGTGCCAAGTTGGGGGAGGGCAAAGTAAATCAAATCACAAAGTAAATATCCCTTTTGTGTCAGCGGGAAGTCTGTTTACCCTGTAACTGCCTGGAGGCGGAGCTATTGTTCACTAAACACTCGCATGTAGCAGAGCGTCTGGCGGAGTGTTTGGCCAAGTGTTGGCTGATTTCTACTCTCAGCGGGGAAGTCTGTTTGCCCTGTAACTGCCAGGAGTCGGTGCCATTGTTCACTAAACACTTGCCTGTGGCGGGGTGTTTGGTGAAGTGTTTGGCCGCAGTGAGGAATACCTGTGCATCGAATAACCAAATTGCTCAGGACCAGAAGAGGCCACTATAAGGACCCGCTGGCTGGCAAAGCTCGTGTGACGAGACCTTCCCTGCAATGGGTGAGACTAGAATAGTGTGTTCTTTTTATTTTCCCCTCAAGTTGCTGAGAGGCTGTTGAGGGTACGCCGCCTTTGATCTCGTCCGAGAGGCTACTTGGAGCAACTCCCGGGATTGTAGTGAAACTGACTTCTAGCACCAATTCGAGTGTGCACAGGTGGGAGTCTGTGGGGGCGTGCCCCTTTGATCCTGTTTTAGAGGTATCTCATTGATCCTGTCTTAGAGGTATCTCATTACCGCAAGTAGTAACATTGCTGGTCACCGCGGCACTCACAGCAATCAACTGGAGTTGCTACACCTATATTGCTATCCTGCCGCTTAATAACTGTGTGTGAATAAACATTGGCGGCGAGGCGGATGAGCACACAGGCCTTGGGTGGGGAATTCTTCTTTGGCATTTGGACCTATTTGAATGATTGTATCGAACATCATGCCGTTCTACTCCAAAGGCCGTCAATCAAATTATAATCTTAGGAGGAGCGGGTTGGAGGACGAGGGTGAGCCTCAGAAGCCTA
This sequence comes from Ambystoma mexicanum, assembly GCF_040938575.1. NCBI lineage: Eukaryota > Metazoa > Chordata > Amphibia > Caudata > Ambystomatidae > Ambystoma > Ambystoma mexicanum. Next base: position 1,528,488,319 of record NC_090932.1, read on the forward strand.
ATAACCTAAACAAAAAGGAAATAAAAAAGCACAGGCCATCAAGGAAAAGGGCACCATACCGGCACCTTTCCAAAATAGTGCTTTGAAAGAAAGAAGTGTGGAACCAGTTGAGGAAGTAAGCGCTGCAGATCAAAACCACAGCCAGCCCCTTGACACCACACGATGATATTAATAACAATTCACTCCCCGACCAGTGAAGATTGTTACAAAGATCAATGACACCTGTGGTAACCAAGGCCCCAATAAAGGAGGGGAGAGTGGTCACTAAGGATGCTCAAGTGATTAATGCGGAAGACAGTTCTTCGGCTGAACCATGCTCTGCTAGATCTGCGTCCCCCAACTTGCTTATTGATAGTGGAGAGGTATGTCACCTTGAAGACTCTGGACCTACTGATGCCTCCTTGGTCAACACAACTGCAATTGCTAAACTGCAATCTTCAATGGCTTCCCTTCAATTTTCGATAAAGATATTACTGAAGTTATGTGGTCACATTCCTGTGAATACCGCACCCATCCGGCCTTTACCTGACACAATAGTTGAAAATGATAAGTAAGAGATGAGTAACACCCCACCAGAAATGATACCAGTTCTCCCTGATCCGTCGACTAATAAAGAAATTAATCATTACAATACAGAAAACTCATATCATCCTCTATTCTAGGAAACGGATGATTAGTGAGGAAAGCCACCACAAGGAAAGTACCTTGTGAGGTGGCCTCGGCTTTACTGGTTTCTGTGGTACCTGTAAAGAAGAATAAGAAAGCGCACAAGACAGCAGTCTGAGCAAAGAAGCGCCAACTTAAAGGAGTGGGTACACTGACTAGCTGGATTAATCCGGAAAAAGATGATATAGGGTCCATTGCTAGCAAGGATCAACAAGATTCGTTACCATCCCAGAGTATGGGACACACCAAGAACATTTTTCCACTCCACGCAGGAAGACAAAACCTCGAGTCAGTTAGAACATCCTTTCTGCAGAAGAGACATCAGAAATGACGATCTCCAAAGGCCCAGCTGAAAGCAAAATATGCATTATTAAAAACTTAAATCCGAAAACTCGAGGCAAATGGTTGCCTCGAACGGCAAAATTTCATCTGATACCCCAATTGCGTGTATTGCTGTCTGACAATTTTGACTTTGTTGAACCCCTTAAAGTCACCAATCCTAATGTTACCGCTTTACATTGTAAAGTGTTGGCTACTGCTCAAACGATTCGGAAATACAGGAAAAAGTCTTTATCAAGTGGATGTTGAAACATATGCCAATTCTGAACAAGAAGACATTGAGCTTCGGGAGACGGATAATAGGGGGAGGTGATGGGTACTAAGCCAGAGCTTTCCCGTTGGTCAGGATGTTAAAATGACAGACATCCAAAATATGTTAAAATGGCTGGTGGAATCCTTAGCTTTTTTTATCCACTGATGGGTCCCCACCCATAATATCGAACCATACTTTTTTCTATTACAGGAGACGTGGTTACTCTCCCTTATTATTCTGAACAGATACTCTGTGCACCAAACATTGGCTAAGAAGGGACAACGGGGGCGGCCCTTTGGTGGACTGATAACTGGGGTATCAATAGCAATGAAATCACGTGCTAGCCCCACGTTATTAAAGGATTATATAAAAGCAGTTGAGGTGGAGATGCTGTTTAACGAACGCTGGGAAAAACTATTGTTAGTAAATGTATACAATTCCCCTAGAGATAATTTGAGAGAGCCACTCCAAGATGCTTTACACATCTTGTTTAGCCAATGGGTATTTGATTCGAATAACGGCTATATTATCGTTGCTGGAGATTTTAATTGTCATAGTAAAGATGGAAGGGGTACAGCATCTAATCAAGTATGAAATCATAAGACTATTATGGAACACAAAATGGAAGACCACATGGGGAAAGACTGGTTAAACTTTTTTGATAATTGCGTGCTAGAAATTGTCAATGGGCGTACCCGTGGAGACTGTCCTGGCAGACATACTTGGAATAGTGGTATAGCCTGTAGTACTCTGAATTATATCGTTGTGAAGTGACTCATTTGGTCGGATAAGAACATACTTGGTGCTGTGCGAGCGGCTACTGGTTTAAAGGATGATAGCTTGTATTTATTTAAGTCATTGCCCATGGAAGAAATTGTGAGGTGATTGCCTCTGTTACATGTGCGCATACAACATCTAAAGTCAGTCCGATAACAAGAGAATCTGGTATTGTAGGGACATATGATAAAGCGATCAGAGATGCAAAACGGACACTAAGAAATAGTATACAGAAAGCTAAAAGGTCCGGTAAATCTCTGGCAGCCTTTTCTGATGCCTCGAGAAATTTGAAACCGTAATATCCGGTAGGTTTAAAACATTGGAAAGGCGCAAAGAGAAATGAAGCTTGGCAATGTACAATTAAAACACTCTGCACTAGGAACACCCATAACATATGGGCTCTGCTGGGGGAAGTCAAGGGTAGTCAAATTTTTGATTAAACCCATTAGTGCTTCTGAATGGAATCAATTCTTAGGTAATCGTAATGACCCGGAAAGTAGTATGAGGGTGATGCAGGGCAACATCAAACCTAAGCGTCCTCCCTTTGAGGTGACAGTGGAAGCCTTGCAAACCAAAATAGCCACTCTAAAGTCTTCACGGGCTCCTGGCCCTAACGGACTGGCCAATGTGATACATTTAAAAATAATCCCTATTTTTGGGCCTGTCTGTTAAAAATACTGTTCGACAAGGTATTAGAGAGTGGCCACAGCCCTAGCTCTTGGCAGGCGGCTATCCTTGTGCCTGTCTTTAAAAGAGGAATTAAAACAGACCCTACTAACAGTAGATTACTTTCCCTCCCAGACTGCACCGGGAAGCTATTTGCTGGATTATTACAAGAACTGCAAACCTGGGTCGACGGAGAAGGGATTTTAGATAGATTCCAGAGTGGCTTCAGAGCGGGATATTCCACCTCCCATAACCGATTGATCCTGGACACGTTATGTGGTAATGCCATACAGCCCAATAACTGTTAGGCTCACCGGATATCCCCGGGGGCGTCTGGAAGGCTCTGAGATCTGGAACCCTGGATGCCTAGTTGCCCAGTGCTGAATAATGAACCTGCAATTACCGAAGGGAGGATTTGTGATAACTGTCTCTAATGGGTGAATATCCCACCTCCCTCTGACCGATTCCCTTCCCACTGGGTTCTTTTCTCACCTTAGTTATTTGTAGGGTGAGCTATCCGTCCTGCGTTTCTTGTGCAGGGGCGCTTGGCGTTTGTTGACGAGCTGCCCAAGTTGCTTCACTGGTGCTGTATGCCTTCCTTGGGCCCAGGTCTGCTGTGACCTCGAATCTGCTGGTAGGCAGGTAGGTTTGTTAATTGTAAGTCTTTGTTCTGTTCATGGTGGGAATTTGTTAATGTCTTTTGGGAATTCGTTAATGTCTTTAGGTGCGAAGGTCTTGATGCTGGTGTGCCGGATGGAGAGGCACGTTTCTAGGTAAGTTAAAGCGTGCAGCACCTTTATTGTCTTTTAAAGCTACCCTGTGTTTTCTTCTTCTCCTCACAGGCCGCTGTGGTGCAGCAAGTGGATGAGAGCGTGATGAAAAATAGGGCCCAGGAATCCGTTAAGGTAAGTACAGCGCTGTGCGGTTGTTTAATATTGAAAGCAAACCTGAATGTCTCTTTTCCTTTGCAGATGTTGCTTGGTGCTCCGGATGGAAGCGTGGCGTAGCGCGATGGAATTCAGGAAAGACTGATTGAATTCAATGTTTTGGAAGCGCGTGTTCTAATATTGTTTTTCCCTTTCTCGTTATTGCAGGTCGCAATGTTCGAACAGCAGCTGTGGTAGCGGTTCGCCGGAAGTCCTTCAGCTAGTACTCACAGATGAGTTATGTTTCTTCTTCTCTCGGTTTCCACAGATTGCAGCCCAGTTGAGATGCTGAGTGCTGGATGGTGTTTTCTCAGGTAACACAGAATAATCTTGTTCCTGTAATCCTGCAAGAACAAGAAGATGCTGAAGACCAGGAGCTGGACACGGTGAGCGTCACGCTGCTGGTTGCAGAATAACACGAAGCGTGTTCTGCAGTCAGTGTGTGGTTTATATAGCCCAGGTAAAGTAGTACCAGGGAAAGTATTTCCAGGCCTGCCACACCCAAAACACTAGACCGCATGGCTTGGTTTTTAGAACTAGACTGTGTGGGTGCTTCCATGTTGGATTTAAAGGCCCATGTACATAAATGGGACCTACTTTGAACAGCTCTTCCTTCATACATATCAGCCTGGTGCCAAAGGCGCCAGGACTGGCTCCAGGAGCCATTTTGCAGTGGTTTTAAAGCCCTCAGGGTTCTAGTGGGAGCCTGCTTGTGGCACAACATGTGCCCCCTCACAGTGGTCATGACAATAACCCTCTTCTCTATGTACTATATATCGATTTCAAAGCTGCTTTTGATATAGTAAATGGAGATTTGCTTTGACGTAAACACCAAAGAATGGGCTGACCGGCCGGCCTATTATATTGTCTTAAGCTCTTGCATAATAATCACTGCCAATCTCAACAAAAACATTAGCGAAACAGCGGGAGTGCCCAGGCATGGGGAATACCTACATAAATAATTATGGTAAATTTGCTCAACATCTAGATTTTATTAAAGACTTATCCTTTTGGTGTCAATGCATTAACATGCTAAATGCCGGACTACATCTATCCCTTTTTATAGGGTTTGGTTAGCGGCAGAATGATTGATGGATCATTGTCATTGAACGGCTTGTTGTAATCCAAGTATGGAAATGAGATGAAAATCCCGTCACAGGCCATTGGCACTGTCAGGGGTGAGTCTTCATTGCTAGTGTAACCCTATGTGAAACCACAGTAAGTTGAACAATAGTAAGTTGAACTGCCGAAGCTAAAATTTATCTTGTGATGCATTATTGGATAGTCTAGTCTATTGTTTGAAGATCTAGTTAAGAGAAGTTTGGGTTATTCGAACTGAAAATGCCATTAAGGATTATTATCACGGATTATTTTGTCTGGAATAATTAAATATTTGAATAAGGATGTCTGCCAGCTGAGATAGGAATGTCAATTAACTGTATGTAAACTGGAATGTTTTTGCTTTATTTATGTATTAATTAAATAAATATACCTTTTTGCTGATTTGGCAAACATATTTGCTTATTGAACGTGGATTAAAGTATTGTGTTTTTTGTTTTTACTGCTCCTGTTCATTTCCTTGACATCATGCCTAGCAACAATTTGCAAGCAGTGAACCTTGGGCCAGAAGAACTCGCGTTCTAGTTTTAGTTTGCCACAACAGATGTTAAATGACAATTATTGCATGAGGGTATTTAATCACGTTCAGTGATATTTCTAGAGACCCCCAACCAAACAATGGTTGACGGGCCCCATACCCATCCATTAGCCTCTCACAACTTAAATGAGGTTTCTTTTCTGATTTGACAAACTATTCCATTCAAGATTTGTACAGCTTTTCTTTTGCCAGCTTGGTTTGCGTTTGGCTCCTGGAACCAAGCCACCCCACCTGGCTCTGCTCTTGAATTTTCTGTTACGGCAACCGCTGGTGGTGAATCATAACCCGACGTGCATGGGTTTGCTTAGCTGTCTGACTCCAGAGAAGGATTTGCAATGGCCTTTCTTTAGCATATTTGTATTCCCTTTGGTCCCTATGATGTTTTCAAGTGCCTTTTTATTATGGTCCGCAAAAGTACTGTAGGATACATGTGCCAAGTACAGCACGATGGCTTGTAGCTGATGCCTTCCATTCAGGATACCTTAGTCAAAGCCTGGTTTTAACTTTGCATTCTGTGGCTTTTAAATTTTTTTTATAAAGGGGTCATCTAGGACTACAAGTACGAGAACGCAAAGTTAAAACCAGGGCTGGACTAGTGTCTCCTGAATGGAATATAGAATGTTGGCATGTATGCAGTAGCTGTGGCAGCTTGTTTGTGCTTTTAGTGCTGTATGAAATCTTTGATGTGACTGAGTATTGTGAAACATGTAGCTATCTGGTGAAGCACTGTGGGGACCTAGGTGCTGTCCTAGGTTCCTGCCCTGCAAACTAACATCTGAGGGAACTGTTTGCAACAGGCCTAGTTTAGTTTAATTTAGTTATTATTTATAGAGCGCACCTAACCCTGAGGTATCTGGGCGCTTGAGCATATGCCAAAATTGTTAGTCACAGATCCAGTATAATCGACAGTTGAGCAGTTACAGTATATTAATCATTTACAGTAGCAGTGTAATAGTTCTTAGGAGCAGGTTACACAAGGTCCGGGTGAAGATGGCAAAAATCGACATGGCAGAGAAGGAGACAGAAATGTACAGTGCTGGATACCATAATGAGTGAAGTTAGTTAGGCGAAGAGCCATTCTTTCACATTAGCTCTGAAAGCCCAGAAAGAGGGTTCGTCTCTGATAGCTGTAGAGAGGATGTTCCAGCATTTGGCTGCTAGCACTGGGAAACTCGATCCCCTGCCATTTTCAGTTGTTTAAATTTAGATATATTGAGGCAGTGCAGGTAGGTAGATCTGGTGGGCCTGATGGAGTGGCCCATGACCCATGCCTCTTCGAGGTTATTCGGGACTACGCACTTTTTAAATGAGTTGATCAGACAAGGAGCTAATTCTTTTGCACCTTCCTTAATGACTGAGGCAGGGCAGGTGTCCCCCTGGCAATTCGAAGTTTTGAGGCCAGAGATTATCTTTGCCACTTCTTTGCTGGATACTGGGGAGAAGTGGAAAGGTGGGCATGGGGGTTGTTGAGGAGTAGGTAGATTGGGTGAGTGGGAGTAGGTAGATTGGGTGAGTGGGTATTGAATAAGGGACTATTCTTCTTAGTCTTAATTTTGTTTTGTAGTAAGGCTAGTTTATCTGATAGAGCTTTCTGGACGTTTACACACCAAGCTTTGTCTTTAGTGCAATCATCGGTGGGAGGGGCTGGAGACTCCAATTGTAAAACTATATGTTGCAACAGTGGGGGCGAGGTATCCCCTAATATTGACTGTACAGGACATATAAAATGCCGCCGTAGAGAAAACAACTTGCCAGTCTCTTCAAAGACTATACTACATCCTGCAGTGCCAGCTTTTAACTTTACCACGAGGAGGCCGACTCTTATGGTACAACCTTTGGCCCAGGTATAACATGTAGAGCATCGCAGGAAGACACCAAAAGGTGCCCGTGGGCAAAGTTCTGGTTCTGATTCATTTTTAGTGACTCCGCTTTGAAACATGGATGGAAGGTTTTAAACGCAGCGTAACGACTACTATTGTTTTGCACAACTTTCCATACAGCACACTAGTCGCCGGACCAAGGCTGATTTGCAATTGGCTGGCCTTTCTGTAATGGGGCTAAGAAGCAGAAATATTATGTTGTAGAAGGCTACCCAGAGATTTTTCTGTGACACAAGACTTGTCAAACTTTCCTCCCAGGTTGGCTTACACAGACTACCCAATCTTCATAGACAAACACCCTTTGGTCTACAGGGTGGTTTGGCTGCCACCAGTAACTACACTCAGGAGAACGACTGCATGAACTATACTCTTGGCTCCCTCTTTTAGAATTCTATTGGGAGAAAATCACTCTCACTGATCGATGGTTTAGAGACTAAAATGAGGGGGGATTGTAAGGCATTGTCTAGAGTTGAAGCGTTATATGAAGAATTTTGTGGGGGATGCCCACAGGCATAGCGGTTCAAGGCATTGGACTTGAATTGGCATTAAATTCCTTATGGGCCAGTTTTGAAGAGGAAATTAAGATTTCTAGAATGCTTCTTTATGAATGTCGGGATCGTCATTCTTCCTTGTGCAGTGTTCTGAATAGAATCCGTACTCTAGAATCTTTAATTTTTTAATTGAATGCAAAGTGTTTATAAAAATGCTGGCTGTCTCCCTGGAACCACCAGAAAATATAGGGGTTTTCAGAATAGTGGTCTTTCAAAAAGTCTAGTTGTGGGATCGGAATGCGATTACATTAATTTAGAAAGTAAGTGTTCTCCGTTAGACTTTATACAGATGTGCCTCATATACAAGAATACTGAAAAACGAGGCCTAGCAAAGTGCTGGCAAAACATTTTATGCGATTCAGGTTCAATTTGCTCACCGCAAGAGAGCGGGCAGAAGAGGAAAAAAATATATCTAATACACAGGTGTCCACCAATTGGAGCATTAAAAAAAAACATATACCAAACACCGGGCAAGAAGCAACACTGTTTATTGCAGCTGGGTGAGCACAAATCAAACGGGAACAGTGGCTAGGCTCTGATTGATATGCTGATATCTGACTAAAATACGAACATTAGTCCCTGTAATTCCATCACCTTGTTCTAGTTATGTTGTTTTTCTCGTGATGAGTAGCTTAAGACCCATCCCCTTTTGCAGATTGGTCACGTTTCAGATCGAGGTTTCCCAGGTCCAACCCACACAAGGGATTTCCCACTACTGTTTAAGATGGTACTAGTTTTGTCCTTACCCCTTCTTTACCTAATCATAAGCCAGTATCTTGGCTTGTGAGTACACCCAATGCATCATTACGCCCTAACGTTTGTGGTGAAGCCCTTCTTAAAGCGCTCACAAAGCCTGGGGGCATCAATACCCTGTTACAGGAACATGACTTAGTTACGTATTTATAACGCGCTTAATACCCAGAGGTTTCGAAGTGCTGACCCGGGGATCGAACCAGTGTTGCTTCTTGTCTTGTTTCCAAGGCGAGCATGTTGCTGCTGAGCTATCCTCCCTTTGCATGGGGCGTCTGTGGCTTAGAATGCCTGTGTCCTATCCTGCATAGCTGCCCTCGCTGTCCTCGCTGTCCCTTTATTCTCGCAGTTGGTAGGTGGGTCCCCAGTCTGGCACTGAATTAGCACCTTTAAACCATTACGTAGGGTATGTAAGCGCTTGGAGTTCATTAGAATGTTGCATCATTTATACAGTGAATGTGAGAAATTTGAGTCTTTGAGCGCAGATTTTCCACTGCTTTGTTAGTGATTTGAGGATTCCATATGGAGGATGCTTTCTGGCAACGATTATTTAATGGTAATCCAATATTTATTATTGCACTTTTTAATTTTTGGAAGATTGTTGGGAAGGAGAGAGGGTCTTCCCACCCCCATGGGCGATAAAACAAACGCTAGAGAACACATCCAGATAGGTGGGAGGGGGGGTAAAAATGAAGGAGGGTGCACAATTACGTTAGTGCATGCATTAGAGGCTATATAGTAGATGTGAATATGAACACCATCTTGGTTAGTGGCAGCCATTTTGAAACGTAGGCCCAAGAGCGGCGAAAACGACTAGATGGGTTAGCATTAGATCCACTGTCTGAACGCGGACATCACCCCCACCCTGGGCAGGTTTCAGAAATTCATAAACCCTTCATTGTCTTAGAAGTTACACGTCTTCGTGCCCTTGGAAGAATGTGCTCTGCACGGTTATGAACAGGAAGCAGAGCGCCTCATGGCAGTTACCATCCCACGGAACAGATGGCAAGGACCTCCTGCTCCCAACGATCCCCACACGAGAAATTCAGCTTTGCAATGCTTTTATCCTAAAACCCCACATACCACAGACCCATCCAAACCCAGACCACCGACCATAAAACTAACACCCCTCGATCGATCACTAAGAAGGCTATCTTGCCTTCACAATTGGGTCACGTGATTTGTGCAGGGTGGTTTCAAATTATAGCCTCAAAACTAAGGTGGAAGGCCTTGGAAGTTGCTGACTTGTCTGGGAGTGAGTGAAGTGTGTGGGGTAGTGTGACCTCTGCTTCGCTCCCAGTCCATCCTGCCAGGTGCCCTGTTTCAAAGATAAAATAACATTGTTTTTCCAAGTAGCTAATTAATTGTTAGGCCAATCTCACCGCGGATGACCAACCCAGCAGCACCCACGTGGATGAAGATGGGACCAATGGCCTGGCATCGCCTATGGAGCAGGCCCTACATTTATAGGGCTCCGCCAATTAGTGTTGTAGAATAGCACTGTATGAAATTACATCATCAGTGACATCGTTTGTGCTTATAATGTGCAGCACATGCCGACGGAGCTCGAAACATTCAGCAGTAGCAGACTTATTTGCTGATGCGGGAAAGATTGAGTTTGGTAGTGGTGATTCGCGCTGTTAGGCAGAATCCCGTGCAGTGCCCTTAGGGACCACCACACACAATTAAGACTACAGGTGGTGATACAGGTTTTACCTTTGGTACAAGCCTGTACTACTATGTGATAGTGGTAGCAGTGGCGGAGCAGCCAGGCTTATCTCAAGAATATATGAGCAGTAGCAGAGATTACACAAAGGGACCACAATTACTGTGACTCAAGCAAACACTGACTCAAGGTTTCAGGTAGAAAAATATAAGTACATTTATTTTTAAACCATTTGTTATAAACGCAACACTTCTATTAATAAAAACCACACGTTAAATATACTACAACTAACCAATTCACTTTGTACAGTAAGTCTCAAGGTAAGTAACCTGTGTTGGAATGAACCGGTATTAGGCACAAAAACATGTTGCCATGAATGCAATCACTTTTTGACAGTTCGGTCTACTAAACAAACGCGTATCCGTGGCATGAAATGCTACCGGGGCAAAAACACACTTGGCACCTGAGATACCCAGAGGGAGTTGGAGGCAAAAATGGCGGGCAATATTTTGGTTAGGCAGGCAGAATCAAGAAACACTCAGAGACCGGAGCCAGGGTCGAAGACATCGGGGCCACTTGCTGAAGATCACACGGTCTAACAGTTCACGATTCAACTGAGCCAAAAGTACTTGGATATTGTCAATGTTCGGAAGCAAAAGTTATAAGAAGGAGGGAAGACAAGGTCAAGCCTTGGAAATGAAGAAAAAGGGATTCACCAAGTTTCCTCAACAGAACACAGTACCTTGTTCCAGTGGTGCAGGTGGTGCCCTGGCAGTTGTTCCTGTTGGTTTTCCGCAGACCCACGATTCCTGGAGCTTCGTCGAGAAGGACGTCTGAAGGGGGCCTGCACCACACAGGGATGAGGCTGGCAGCAGCGACGCGGAATAAAAAGTGCGCTCCTTAAAAAACGCAGGAGAGGCTCTTCAGGTGGCTATCCAGACCACTACAGCAGTGTGCAGCGATTTCGACCACTGAAGAGGATTCTCTGGCTGTAGAAGATGATCCCCCACCAAGCTCAAGGGAAGAAGACTCCGGACTGGATCTTCTCTGAGACGTTGAAGGGCAGATGGCTCAGGACTGCAGCAAGGCTTCACCGGGACGGGGTAGTTGCAGCAGCCGTCGTTCTCTCCGCTTCTCTTCGGTTCCTTGTAGTTCCAGTGGCGACTCTGACTTCTAGCCCAAGAGACCTGCCTTTTATGCGAAAAAACCCCATTCATACAGCCTGGCTGTCAATCACCCAGCAGGGGGGGTTGTCCAGCCCGGACAACTACCCTGGCCAATCATGACAAAGTGCGACTTGGGTTTCCTAGGATACCCTGTGCAGGGGGTGACTACACCCCTCCCTCACATTCAGCCCACCTAGACACCTAGGTGCCTTGAGGAGGACTTCTGGGCAGAAGCCTACCAAAAGACAGTGAACAAAGAAGGCTAGCCTAGTTTGCCGCGCAAAGTAAAACACAAGAAGGACTTTAACAAAAAGAAATGGTGAATAAACCCAACCAGAGCCAAGAGAAAGACGATTTGGTCAAGCAGGTTTATGTCTGAGGCTAATATAACAGCCAAGAACAGAACCACGTTTATCTAATATAATGGCAGTAGCCAAGTCTAAATGTTAAAAGTGAAACAATGCTCTAGGAGGTACAGATAAAAAAGGGATAAGAGTTAACCCTTTCCAGTACTCCATGGAAGATGGGGTGTACTGGATCTGTGTTGGATTGACTAAAGTTTATTGGTAACTTTACTCTTTTCTGGGGGACAGTAGTTGCCTCAGAAATGGAGTCGAGGGAAGTCTCAAAGGCAACCCTGTGCCACGGCACTGAAGGTGCTGTGTGACACACACAAAGAAGGGGGCTACTGGAGTGGTGTACTTCAGAGTCCACAATCACAAAAACAGATGGAAACACATAGCAAAACACAGGTAAGAGTGGGGGAAAAGCTCTCTTACCAGGTGGAAAAAAATAAACTCCAGAAGTTCAGCAAACTGCTGGGGGACTCACTAGGTGAGGGAAATTAGCCATAAATGAGAATTCTCCGTAACACGCGCACTATCCCCTACAGATCAATATGTTGTATTCAAGAATGAATTGATTCAAAGAATGTTGTTTTTCTTGCATTTAGGATTTATTCTTGATGTGGTCAGCCGACATGTGTTTTGACCCTGGTCTTTTTCAAGGCTGATACAACAAATAAATATTGTATTCATATTCAATTTCAAATATTAGCAAAAACAATATCTTAAAATGATTTCAACACAAAGGAGAAAAAGGCACATTTAAATGTGAGATGTTATTACAAGTATGATTACCAATCCAAAAAATGAACAAAATTGAATGAATTGCATACCGCACACCAGTTCGAGGATTGTGGGTAAATCGGAAATGAAAAACACAGAAATAAGAACAGAAAAAATGAATTTGAACCATGACGGTATTGCAATAGTATTAATAACATCAACCAAAGGAAAGTAGGGGCCCTCATTTATCTCTAAGCCATTAAATATGTGATGATATAGCAATTGAATTCATCCCATGTGGTGCCCATTATGGACAAATGGTGCCACAAATGGTGATTATTTGGAACAACGCATCACATGAACGCTGCTGTAAAGTGTACTGCTAGTGTGATAGTGCAAACCAGTAGGTGAGTGGTTATGCAAGGGGTTATGGTCACAAGCTAATAGTGCATATCTACTGAAGGGTACATGCTAACCCCTTGTACCACTGGATTGGTTGTATAACCTGATAGAATAATAATAATAATATTCAATAACGAGCTACTAACAATACACTGCTCTGGGAGCCGATTAGAGACAGATGGTTAAAAAGATCTACCAAAAGATAACTGCCATTACTTCATTGATGGTCATGTGTAGGTAGATTACAAATAGCCGTGGGGCGACGAAGTGGCTCCTTGAAAATGGTATACCTGAAATTAATTATTAGGTGCCAGTCAGGAAGAAGATTCTCCCTAGTTAACATAATATTTGGATAAAAAATGTTTAAAGTCTCAAATTGCGCTCTCACCATTGTCGTATGAAAAAATATAATCCATTTAATATATCGCTGAGGTCTGTAGAATATAGTCCAATTCACTAGATGTGATCAATATTCTGCCTGTAGGACGGAAATTGCATTATTGTATAAGTAATTACGAACCTTAATTATTTATAAAACCATTTGTCTGAAATCTTGATCATGTCTGGATTACTGTGATGCCGAATTGTGTGACTGGAGTTCGACGTGTGGCCCTGATAAATTGGCCATACTTGATTTCTGAGAATCCTCGATTCATGCCATAGTGACAAATTGTCTAAAATCAGTATCACGTCTGGATTAAAATAGTACCAAAATGCGATAAAGATGCGGAGGTTGATCGTGTGACGCCGATGGGTTAACCGTCAACTGTTTGTATGGAACTAATGACAATGAGAAGTATTACTGGCCTTTATTCCCTGCTGAGACCTGCTCAGCACTTGTAAATCAATTAAAGATATAGCCCGTCTAGTTGCTCAAGTCCTTCACACATTGCAGAAATTGACGGATGGCGTCATGCTTCCTAGACGTGTGATGTCATAGGTAAAGAAAATGCACGTAGTGAACATTTGGTCTGGATGCAATAATGACCAAATAAAGTAGGGATAGCCTTGTCAGTGTAATAAACTGATATTTGTGGAACAGTAACAATATCTCTGCACCATCCAATATATAAGCAAGTCCCAGATGAGCAACAGTAATGGTTGAGCAATTAGTATTATTATAACGATATTAGTTACCTGTTTTAATGTTACAGTGACATTGGGCATTACGAAAAATTAAAGATGCATGTTCCCATCGTGACAGAAAAGTTCTCGATTTTGGATGAAAATATAAGCGGGCACGAACCTATGTCACAGAATATGAATTCCATATTTGGTATAAATAGCCACCCTAACCAAAAGCCTGGGATTGTGACATGCATTATATGCATCTAACAGTGTGGATGTCCCAAACAGTGTAGATGTAAATAATGGACCTATATTATCCAAACAATGGTATCTCAGTAATGAATGAATACAGTATATCACAGATGTCCAGTAACCAGGCTGAGCCTAGCATCATGTTATTTTGGTGAATGGTATATTGGAAGAGGTCCCAATTTGACTAATAATGTCACAATAATGGTGGAGTAAAATGAGGTGCCATTTACTATAGCCTAGACCATTTGTCTGATTGGAGTGGAAATAAAATCAGTATAGTTGCCTGTTAAAAGTGCTCCTGGGGCCAAGAGGAACGATGACTTGTGTGCTAACTTCACAATGCAGTGCGTAAACCCACATAAACAACTGTCTTCTTATGTGAGCACGTTGGGATAAAACATCTGACACATTTGCTCTTAATCGCCCATGTACAGAACATGTTCCACTGCACGGGTTGTAAGACATAAAAAGCAAATCTCATTGCTCTCGTTTGTCCTAAAAATACTTCCCCTTTCAACTACACAATTGGCTCAACTCTGTGGCCCTTTAAGTATCAATCAGCGGTGAAATACCCATTATATCCATATTGCACCCCACAAGGCATGTGGGGTGGGTAGATGTCTTGAAGTAGACTGGGGTAAGCTGGTTTATGTGGCCCCTGATGAGTTCTAGGACAGCAGGAGTAGATGCGAAAATGACCAGGATACTTTCAGGGCGTTAAGTGGGCTGGGGCTCAGCCCTGGCAGTCTCCCAAAGCTTCCATCAAGCCAGAGCTCCCTCTGCTAGGTAATACTATCCACTTTTCAAAAAATATGTATTTCCAACGGTGCTGCCCCTTATAAGCTAGTTTCACATGCACTGTGCTATTTGGAAGGTGTTGGACTGCCTTTGTTTCATTTAAAGGGGAAGTTCGCTCAAATATATCTTTGTGCCGATCTGTCAGCTTTCGGCGATCTCACCTGAGGGTTTTCGTCGCTGTCTGATTCAGAAGGAACAGGAAGCTCTTCTTCCGGGGAACCCTTCTTGGTGAAGAGATGGGCTCTGTTCCGGGAGCTCGCCACTTTTGATGGATGGATTTGATGGACAGTACGAAAAGGCATTATTCCAAGCATGGAGAAAAACTGAGGAAAGTCAGCGAGCAAGAAAACTGAGTGAACAGACTTAGAGTTGCAACACGCTGAGTGGGCAGAGCAAACGCCAGATATAGGAAAGCGTGAAAAAAGACTAGAATGCACCTCCAAGGTACCATGAATGGGCTCGGTCATGTCCTCAATCTGTTCCAAAGCTTCCACAATCCTGTCCTCATGACAGTATGCCTCCTCTTTCGGGGACCTGCCCCGGGTTTCCCTGGATGCAGCCAATGGGATTGCCTGAGAGCTGTGGGTGCAGATATGTGTTGCCTTGGCTCCCAGGAATCTTCTCCAGAGTGTAATGTTTCCATCTTATCAGATACTGCAATCTTCCTTTTATGTAACAGGAGTCGACGATCTGTTCAACTTCAAACACATCAGGAGACGGATCCAAGGCAGTCTTCCTTTCTCTGGTGAGTATCAGGTACGTACGTCTTAAGCAATGAGGAATGAAAGGCTGGATGAATGCGATGGAGCGGCTTTGGCAGTTTCGGTAGAAAGGCTACAGGATTTACCCTGGATGTAATAGGAAACGGACCCAAGTATCTTGGACAAAGTTTAGAAGGATGGGTCCAACGAGGAAGGTATTTCATGGAAAGCCAGACTAAGTCCCCTACCTTCCACTCCGCAACTTGTCTTCGATGAGTATCTGCCTGCTCTTTTAAGTTGGTGATGGTCATGCTTTGGGTCTCTGCTATGGTTTCCAAGAGAGAATCAACAGAGTACGTTGGATTCCTGAAATGTCTCAGTTGGAAGAGATTTAGGATGTCTCCCATAAGTACAGAAAAATGGTGACATCTCAATGACAGTATGGATGGCGTTGTTATACACGAATTCTGCCATGGGAAGTAAGGAAAACCAGTTATCCTGCCCCGTGTTGGTGAAGCACCTGAGGTATTGCTCCATTGTGGCATTCAACCTCTGTTTGGCCGTTGGATTGAGGGTGGTACCCAGATGTGAGCACCCGCTGAATGCCCATCAACCCGAATAAAATCTTCCAAAACCGCGAGGTATATTGGGTACCTCGATCTGATAGGATGGTATCGGGTAAACCATACAACTTCACCACGTCCCGGAGGAATACATAGGCCACTTCTGCAGCTATGGGTTTGCCTTTCAAGGGAGAAAAGTGTGCCATCTTGTTAAAACTGTCAACAGTGACCATTATAGCATGTGCTGTTGTGAGGGAGGAAGGTCCACTACTAAGTCTGTCGATATGTGACTCCATGGTCCTGTAGGCAAATTGGTTGTTCCAACAACCCGACGGGTTTTACAGTGGAGCTCTTACACATGGCACAGATTGGGCAGGATGAAACTTAATATTTGTTAACAGTGAAGTCGGAGGCTAGAAGAATAGACCAAAATATCATCTAAGTAGACAATGACATTGACAAACAATAGATCCGCAAACAATATATCTATAAAGCTTTGGAACACTGCAGATGCGTTTACAAGACCAAACACCATCACGCAGTACTCAAATAAACCAAAAGGAGTGCAAAATGCTGTCTTCCATTCATCTCCAGGTTTGACCATCAGCAAATGGTAGGCTCCCCTCGAGCTTGCTGAATACTACTGCACCTTCGACTGCCTCCAACATGTCTTCGATTAAAGACATGGGATATCTGTCCTTGACTGTGACTTTGTTTAACCCTCAAGTCTATGCAAGGTCTCAATTCCTTTGAGTCTTTCTTTGCAATAAAAAACAATGATGCACCGGCAGGGGACTTGGAATGACGCAGGAGTCAGTTCTGGTAAAGTTATTCAGGGACTGCCATGCGTTCCGGAATGGTAAGGGAAAACCTTCTACCAAAAGGGACGATGGCGTCTTTGGTAAGTTCAATACAACAGTCTTCTGGTCGGTGGGGAGGAAGGACCTTTGGAATCAGCGTATTCTCCGAAGATGGAGGACAACTCGTTGACCCCCACAGGTTCAGATGAAGAATAGGATACCATAACGGGTAAGTTCATTGAACTGAAGACCTTCTTTCTTGCAATGGTCTGATCCAAAAGTAAGAGTATGCTGCGACCAGTTGATGGAGGGATTGTCCTTTCTGAGCCATGGTATTCCTAATATGATTGGGAAATGAGCGGCTCTTATGACATCAACGATTAGTGTCTCCTGATGGTCTAGAATGAGCACCTGCAATGGGGTAGTGGTCTGTACAATGGGTCCGGAACAAAGAGGCTGGCCATCCACTCCTATCTTTTGTTCTTTGTGTCTAGTGAGGAGAGTGATCTTCTTTCGGGTAGCCCATTGGACAGCCATGAGGTTTCCTACTGCTCCGATGTCCAGTAGGGCCAGGACCTGGGTCTCAGATGAATCCTTCCATCTCAGATCTCAGTGTGGCGTTCATCACCATCCGTCGTGAATCACCGTCATCTTTGTAGGGAGTCTTGGAACCTGTAGGTAAACCCTGATTAGTGGTTCCTCCTAGAACCGGGGTTTGTCGTTTCTCCGTCTCCTTGAGGGAACTTCGGGACAGTTCCATTGTAAATGATTGTCTGAAGCACAATACATGCAGAGACCTTTGTCTCGAAGTTGCTTGAAGTCGGTTTCTTTTAGTAGAAGTCAACAGACCCCTTGTTGTCCCTATCTGTATGGGTTCATCCACAGAACGGGGAGCAGGGATTGTGGTGATTGGTGTACTGGAGGGGGTAGAAGGACGTCCCTTCTGTCTTTCGGATCTTCTCTCCGTAAGTCGGTAATCAATCTGTAAGGCGGCGGAACAGAGATCCTCAAAGGTTGCTGACCGAGGAATGTGAGCCAGTTCGTCCTTGAGGTCTTTATGGAGACTCCTGCGGAATATAGTAAACTGTACTGACTCTAGCCAATCTACTTCACTGGCCAATCTCTTGAAAGCAGAAATGTATGTCAGATCATTTGTCCCTTGGCGGATGTCTGAAAGAGCTTCCCCGGCGGAGAACCCGATTTCTTGTCTTTCAAAAGTTTGCTTCTATAAAGTCACAAAAACACTGTAGTCTTGTAATACTTGGTTGGAAGAGGTAACCAGTGGTATTGCCCATGCCAAGGCATTGCCAACCATGTTGGAGATCTGGAACCCCACTTTAGAGCAGTCTGACGCATAGGTAGCGGGACGAAAGGTAGAGTAGACCACACATGCGTCCAGAAACTCCTTCACCTTCTTTGGGGATCCGTCGAATTTCCCATCCACTAGGCTAAGAGGTAGTAGATCCAACTGATGAGCGTCTGTTTGCCACCATCTGCCTTAGGACTGAGTTTTCAGCCTTGATACCTTGCATCTCCATTGACAGACCCTGAACAGCATTCACCAGTTCTTGTATTTGTTCAGCTGTAGCCATGGTCGGGCGTTGCAATCTGTCAACTTTCGCCGATCTCACTTGAGGGTCTTTGTCGCTGTCGCTGCAGGAGACGTCTGATTTTGAAGGAACAGGAAGCTCTTCTTCCAGGGAACCCTTCTTGGTGAAGCGATAGGGTCTGTTCCGGGAGCTCACCACTTTTGATGGATTAATAGACTGATCCAGCAATGGTGCAAACCCCCTGCGCAGCCCGGTACAGAGGGAAAAAGCCAGATGGCATAAAAAAAACCTGGTTGTGATTGAGAGAAGTCCACTGTAGAAAGTAGTTCTGTCAAAGCTGCGGTTTGACGGTATTCAGAGGTTGAATTGTATGGAACATATAAAGGCAAAAAAGTTCTTGGAAGCAACAGGTAAGTTCCAGAGAGTGTTGCAATTAAGCGGACTCCAATAGATAACCAGGACTGGTAGTCAGGAGGACCACAAGACGGGTAGAAGCAGGGATCCAAGTTGAGAACGGTGGTCCGGTGCTGTAAGAAACAAGCAGGGAGCAGAAGAAACACAGAATGAAGGAAAGCGGAAAGGGAAAATACTACAGAGTGGCCGCACCCGAAGGCGGAGAGGCAGACAATAGACCGTGAGCCGTAGGTAAGAATGAGCACGAACTCATGTTAGGAAAATGCAGGAAAGAAACCTAACTTACCAAATAGGAGAGTCAACGTCTCGGATGATGGAAGCACGACGTGGAGCGCTGACGAGACGCCCGGTCCGATTGGACGAAAGGAAAATCCCTGTAAGACAGCAATGGACCGGCATACACGAGAGGGAAAGAAGCTCATGCCGGAAGGAAAATGAGCCCAAGAGAGTGTAAGGAAAGAGGATGGCAGACCAAGAACGGGCTACCGACAGTACGAAAAGGCAGTATTCCAAGCACAGAGAAAAACTGAGGAAAGTCGGCGAGCAAGAAAACAGAGCGAACAGACTCCTAGAGTTGCAACGTGCTGAGTGGGCGGAGCAAACACCAGATATAGGAAAGCGTGAAAAAAGACTAGAATGCACCTCCAAGGTACCGTGAATGGGCTCTGTCATGTCCTCAATCTGTTCAAAAGCTTCCACAATCCTGTCCTCATGGCATGATCATTCAGGCATGTATTTTTAAGCACACTGTGATTTATCTTAACATTTTTTCCTATGCATCTTACCTTTTTGTTTCCTCACTTTTTACACATGTGAAAACGGGTTGGGCGCGGCATCTCCAGCTAATCTTATCCATTGCTGCATCGCCCCAAGTTCAAGTGCGCTCGCGGCAAGAATACAGATTGCCCGCCCCTGAATTTGACCTCCTTAGTCCAAACGATATGCTCCACTTAATTTCATGATGTTCGTGGCCAGCGTAGCCAAACGTGCCCAGTCATCACCCATGCCATAACGTCACTTAAGGCAGAACCAGGAAGATAAACGCACACATCCACTCGCAGCACATAACTTTTCTTTCTTGTCCCCAATAGAATAGGAAAACCATAATTTTTGAATTATTTTATCAAAAAACGCTCACAAGAGAATATTGTCGATGAAATGAACAATATTGTTTTGCCATACAAGTTATAGCTAGCGAACATTGCATGCTTCGAATATTCTTCATAACTTCCTCATGATACGCTGATTGCGATGATTAATCCCAGTATTCCAATTTTTGTGTCCTTATATTACACCTGCATAACTTTCTAATGACGAACATGGTGTTCCTGTAGTGAGAACATATGGATTCTTTGCACTTTCAAGTGCAATGCTTTTGCTCCAGCATGTTGTTGCATCATGAACCCTTATTGCTGGTACTGCCAAAGGGCAGATTTGTCCCTGTTGGTCGTCCCGCATAACGGTTATGCAATAAGCACAGTTTATGGTTATCCACCAATGTTGATTGACAAATCCATCCAACGGTTGCTGGAAACTATTGCATACGCAGAACGGTACAATATATCTGATTAGATAACTGTTATGAAGACGAATGGGACTCGGGTAAGTCTTCATAAAGGTTGTTTATTTAAGTAACAGGATGAAAAGCCCCCACAACTGAGGACCTTTCTGCTTCAGTCCAGAGACACCAACTGCCAAACATAGAACATTTGAGAACAGCATAGAAACTTGCAGGCTGGTTCTATGACATCACAGAGCAAAGTGAACCAGATTAACATAGCATTCTAATTCATGCTTATCATGCATTACTACTCTGAATAAGCAACTTCACAACACGTCTCCCCCTTTTTTTTTTAAATGTATGTGTATACATTACCCCATTTCCTCACCACTGACTCTCCTCACCTCTGACCTCTCTTCACAGTGGCAACTCTACATTTGTTCCAAACCTGACCACCATCTACTCGCACTGCACCCTTCATAACTGCAATTACCCTAACTGGGTCAGAATATAATGGCTCTCCCTTCCTCTTTACCACACCTTTTTTTATCCTTACCCAGTCACCTCGTTCCACATGCAATTCTTTTCTTCCTCTCTTTTTGTTTTCCCGCATGACCCACTCACTCTTCTTTTTCTTCAAAACATGCCTTACTTGATCAATAACCACATCCGAATCTCTGCTCCTCCCTAACCATGGAGGACATGCTATAGAGGACGGTTTTCGACCCCTCATTAGTTCAAAAGGACATAATCCAGTAGTTGTGTGAGGTGCCATGCGCAAAGCCCACATTCTATTTTGAATGGTTACCAACTTGTCGAAACCACACTGTTCACCCATTCGCACACTCCATCACACATCTATTTAACCTTTCTACCATTCCGTTAGTTTCAGGATGATATAATGCTGTCCTCTTATGGGCTACTCCACACTTCTTTAAATATGCAGGAAATACACCTCCCACAATTGAGTTTCATTATCCGTGAGAACGCTTTCGGGTAACCCTTCATTCGCAAAAATTTCCTGCAACACTTTTACCATGTTTTCTCCTGATATTTCACGGACAACCTTGAATTCTACCCACCTGGAAAATAAATCAACCACCAGAACCACATACTTTCCTCGTCCATATCCTAGCACAACCGGACCTAAAATGTCCATTGCTATTTCACTCCAAACCTTGGTTGGGACACCTACATCAATAAGAGGTTGTTTTCTAGCCTCCACCCCCTTCCCACTCTTGATGCAAAAATGACATTCTGCCAGTCGATTCTCAACCCCTTTGTCAAATCCCGGCCATCAATAATCCGATCTCAAAACCCCCTTGGTTTTGGTAATGCCAATATGACCAGTATGAGCTAGGTCAATAATCCTTTTCCGTATCCCGGCCGGAACAACTGCTCTCTCCCACCTGAACAACACACCATCGTTAACAGACAATTCATCCCTAACCTCCCAATAAGGTCTTTCTTCCTCGACCAATTCAGATTTGTTGGGCCAGACGGATGTCAATACATAAGTAATTACCTTGCTAATAATTT
The DNA here is from genome assembly GCF_040938575.1 of Ambystoma mexicanum. NCBI lineage: Eukaryota > Metazoa > Chordata > Amphibia > Caudata > Ambystomatidae > Ambystoma > Ambystoma mexicanum. Next base: position 1,528,510,271 of record NC_090932.1, read on the forward strand.
CGCCCCTTCCAATCTCCGCCAACCCCTCTTCCTTAGACACGATTCCTTCTGTGTTCACAAACACATTTCCATTTCCATCTCCTCAATTAACCCTTCCTGGGTTGCGACTTTCACCCTTGAAAGATTGTCAGCTAACCTATTCTCCTTCCCGGGAATGACCTCCATAGAAAATGTGTGCGCTTGCATCCTGGTAACCCACCCGGCTACCCTGCGTGACACCTTATCTAAACCTTTACTTTCGAAAATAACCTTTAGGGGTTTATGATCCGTGCGTAAAATAAATTCCATACCCCACACAAAATTCCTGAACCTCTCAACTGCCCAATAGCATGCTAGAGCTTCCTTCTCAAGCACGGAATACCTCAACTCTGCTTCTTTCAACCCACGTGATGCATGTGCTATCACTACTTCTGAACCATCATCCTGTTTCTGCGAAAGTACTGCACCCAGACCACCCTCGCTGGCATCTACAGTGATGATGGAACACCTCCTTGTGTCAAAACATCCTAACGGCCGGGCCATATCAATCTCTTGTTTGATCCTTGCAAACTCCATATCACACTTTTTGTTCCCTATGAACTCAGAACCCTTTTTTAGAATCTTCCTCAATTCCAACACCTTGGATGCATAATTTATGACGAACTTTTGATAGAATTCCGTCATGCCCAAAAATGACCGCAGTTCACTTTTATTGGTTGGCTTTTCAATCACCTTTATCGAATTTACAATGCTCTCCTTGGGTTTCACCCCTTCATGTGAAACTTCATGGCCTAAGTAATCAACTTTGGAAACAGCAAATTTACACTTTTCCTGCCTCAACGTGATCCCTCTCTCCTCAAAGATTCTCAACACCTCGAGCAATCTTTTGTCATGTTCTTCCAGCGTTTCCCCACATACTAAAACATCATCTTGGAAACAAAATACCCCTTTCACACATCTGAGCAACCGATCCATCACTTTTTGAAAAACCGACGAGGCCGATGCTAATCCAAAAGGCATCCTTCTAAACTGAAAAACTCCCTCGTGAGTGATGAAAGCAGTATATTTTCTACATCCCTCCTCCAACTCAATCTGGTGATAAGCTGAGGCCATATCCAATTTTGAAAAAAAATGTCCCCGCCCAACCATGGTTAACATTTCACACATGTTAGGCAAGGGGTGCCTGTCCACCATGACGCATTTGTTGAGTTCACGCTATCTTAGATCCCCTGAACTCTTTTTAACAACAACTACCGGGGACACCCATTCAACACCTCCTGCCTTCTCAATTACACCCAACTGTAACAACTTCATCAACTCCTTTTTGACCCCTTCCCTTAAGGACAATGGTACTGGCATGAGTTTCGCAGCTACGGGTGTACTATTTCGCTTTAGTACAATTTGGTGTATAAAAACTTTCACTTTCCCCATATTCCCATTGAACACACCTCTGTGCTCTTCTGCATATTTGCATGACTCTACACATGGTTCTGACACCTGGAAAACTTGCTCAACTTTGTTGGGATCTAGCCTGATGGCAAGATTTTTCTGCTCCCTCCATCCTAATAAGGTCTGACCCCTTTTTGTTATGTAAACCTTGCCATTACAGTTGCGTCCCTTGAACTCAAATTCGCTCCAGACATACCCCAATAAGTCAATCTTATCTTGATTATAACCACCTGGATTTATATCAGGTTTAGATAAGCTGGACACTTCTCCTTGCATGTCCTTCTCAAACACATTTTTAGGCACTAAGGTAATTTTGGACCCAGAATCTGCCATCATGGATATCTCATGCCCATTCACTTTAACTAACGCATACGGACGCTCACAATCGTCCATGTTTTCGCTCTCCGACACAACATTAATAGTATTTATAACAACATTCTGCAATGGAATGGACATTTCCTCCTCAGACGATCTTCCATCTTCTTCATTCACATAGAAGACTTTCCTTTGATTAGTCTGTCCACATTGAAAGTTTTTACAGCAATTCGCATAATGCCCCTTCCTTTTACACCTAGCACATGTAGCCCTGCGACCCGGGCTTACAACAGATGATGCAAAATGTGTGTTGCTAGCACAACGGAAACATAGTCTTTCCTCCTTCTTCTCAGTCTTCTGCACTGTCTCTTGACCTCTTTTCTCCTCTACAACTCCACAACTTGACTGCCGAGTCCTGGACTTTTTCTTTGACTTCCCATCAGTCACACTTAAAACTTCGGATTTGTTCTCCTTTGAATCTCCCATCTCATTCTTAGACAACTTGGCTACACACGCTAGGGAATGTTCCACTCTTCTTGCAATGTCCAACACTTCGTCTAGATTAGGCTCATCTCTCAACCATATCTCCTCTCGAATTTTGTTTGCCCTGCAATGTGTCATAAACTGATCACGTATGTGTTCATCAAATTTCTCTTGAAATTTACAAGGCAAGGTGTCTCAATGCCGTTACATATTCTTCCACCGATTCTCCAGATGCCTGCACACGCATGCGAAAATTATACCGCTCCAATATAGTGCTGGTCTTTGGGTTGAAGTGCTTATCCAACTTCATCAAAGCCACGTCGAATTCGTTCATGTCATCTCCAGAGCCATCACCATGGGGTTGTGGGAGCGTCTCGTATACTCTCTGACCCTCATACCCCAAGAAATGCAGTAACAAAGCTAATTTTCTCTCACTTGAGTAAGATGTTCCCCCAGCTGCCCTCAAATAGTGCAAGAACCCCTTGCGCCATTGGGCCCATAAAATGTTAACAGGTCCTGGAATTGGCATAAAAATTGGTGGACCTGCGATGCCCGGTAATCCTGCCATGCTGCTGAGCAACGCTCCTAGCTGGAACAGTAAACCGTTTCAATGAACACCTCTTGGCTTGTGAGAAAAAAAAACTCTTGGCCGTCTCTCCACACTCGTATAGTTGCAGTAGGTACCCAGTAAAATTACAGTTCCTAGTTTTGCAACAGAAAACAAATTTTGCACTGATAAAAAAATTCACCGAGTATCAATGGACCACCATCATTTTCTTCTGCATGCCAAACCTCACTAGTCCATACGGTAGGTTGCACTGCTAATGTGTGACCGCTGGGCCGTGCGATTTTATCTTATTTTTTTCAATTGTGCCGTGCGCGCTTTACCATAAATACGGTATTGCTCTTAACTGTGTCCTGCGTACTTCCTGCCCGTCGACCAACTCAGCGTATGACAATCCAAAACGTAGATCGTTGCCACACACCGACGCTGTGAGCCTCCTCGTCTCACGCGGGTGAACTACTCCTTTGCCTCTACACCTCGGAGCGATGCAGAGCTGCTGGGACCCGCGCACTCCTCCCCGTAATGTACAGCACGGGAAACAACCGCGACTGGCCTGGTAAGCTCTCGGATCAATGGGGCTGCGCTGCGGGCCTCCGACGGCGCTGGCAGGGCAACGCGCACGCGGCACTTACTTGGGAGTGGGCAGCAGGAGCTCTTGCTGGGGAACGGCGTCCGATTTATTTGTTCAAGGGGCCCGCTCCTGCACATCCAAGAGGTCGGGCGGCCCGGAGCACCAGTCAGCCGGAGTCAGCAGGCGAGGGCACGGCTGTTCTTCGCTCCCTCGGAGGTCGCTACTACGCTAGAAGAAGCGGAGCGACTTACGCTCTGGAGAAAGGTTTGGGAGGTCTCCTGTCATCCCATCCTCGTCGCCATTGTTATGAAGACGAATGGGACTCAGGTAAGTCTTCATAAAGGTTGTTTATTTAAGTAACAGGATGAAAAGACCCCCCACAACTGAGGACCTTTCTGCTTCAGTCCAGAGACACCAACTGCCAAACATAGAACATTTGAGAACAACATAGAAACTTGCAGGCTGGTTCTATGACATCACAGAGCAAAGTGAACCAGATTAACATAGCATTCTAATTCATGCTTATCATGCATTACTACTCTGAATAAGCAACTTCACAACAATAACAGAATAAATATATATTTTAGTAGCCGTTCTATAATCGACTATAACAAATTCAGAACTGGATGAAACCTAATCGTAAACACAAACCATGCATGACAACATGGGGGAGTATTTGAGACCGCGATGTACATGAAAGGTTAGTGCTGTGAAGTAGGTTTAGCTCCCAATGGGATGGAGACACACAGACAGATGGCATTATAACGGAACTGGGAAGATTAGGGATCGAAAAGCGAACCAAGTGCCCATGGAAAATGTACAGCCCCAGCGCTTCCCCCTCACCCCTACTTTATGGTGCACAAGGATGCAACAGTGACAGTACACCCAGATATTCCACGGGATAAAGAGGTTTAGCTACCACTAGCCTGCATACAGGTTGTGTTTGCGGGTCGTCTATGCATAATTGTCACAATATGCTCCAGCTAACAACTCGTAACAAGGCCAGTAAGCAATACTGCCAAAAAAATCAAACCTCTATTCACTCCTCTTTAAACTATACACAAATAACAATCCTTACTACACAGATAAACAAACCGCGAGTTACGCACTCGGTTTTTATAGTGCGTGGTATAAATATAATTCAAAATGACATAACGTACGGTGTCCATTATTTTTGTGAAATCGCACAACACTGAATTATTCCTTATGTATACAGAACACATGCCGTTTTTAATCGCAAAAATATTATATAAGGTTGAACTTGCAAGTTGCATTGTCTGTGTCATGCTGAGTAACTGTTCTGAACAACAGATCGCAGAAATGGAAACTAAATTTTCATATGTCATCTTTTAAAGTGATCATTTTTTTTTTTAGGGTATTCGACACCTTGTGTCCTTCGAGCAGTTGCTGACTTTCGCTCAAGGCCAAATCACAATAGCAGCTTGTTTTCAGTGATTGAAGCCAGAGACGGTTAGGTTTTGATTTTGTGAAGGGATTGCCACAAAAATAAAACCAACCAAACAAGACTTGTCAGTGTGACTGGATTTATTCCTCCCTTCCCACATGCACCAGCCCACAAGCTTTCCTAGTGCATTCCGTAGTGATGTAGTAGTAGGCTCAGCATATTATCGTACTTTTCACAATTTTACGTATGATAGACCTGACCTTCACTCCATGGAAAGATGAGCCCAGCTGACCCACATGGGAATCGACAGACAGCTGAGGAACAAACCAATTGTAGGCTGGCATCCCCTTTGGAGCTTGATCATGTATACTGTCTTACCTTGTATACTGTCTTACCAATCAACAGTGCAGGTTCAGACTATATGTGATCGTCATTACTGACGTTGTGGCCTCTCAAAAGGCGGCAACATTCATTCTGGAGTCCAAACATTCTCGAACAGCAGAGACCTTTGCTGGTATTTTTTGTATTCTGTACAATTAAACCTTGTTATCCTTGCAAGCGATCTCTTGGCTTCTTTCCCTAGAGAGTTGTATTCATTCTGTTGTGAGCATAACAGGGGACAGCCTTCAATTGCACGCTGCCTATTATAATTCATGCATTCCCGTTCATACTCCCTTGCGCACCTGAGGCAGCCCTCTCTTCCTCCATGCGAGACAGGTGACATTACATGTCCATACCAAATAACTTGCATTCATGCTCTGGCTAGGCCTTGTGCCAATCGGCCGTGCTAGTGCATAGGGTAAGCAAGCAGGAGCATTAGACAATGTATTGGAGTCGTTCCCGAACTTTCTAGTACAGCCCTGGAAATTGGGTAGCCTTGTGCTCAACATTGCAGTAGTGTGTGAAAGCGCACGATGGCTTTGTTGAGGCAAGAAGCGGGTCTTCTTTTGAAGGCTGTAGCAAGTCAAGAAGGGGCCTGAGGCAATGAATTGGTTACCACTATTAGAGAAGGATGTGCCCTAGGCTGCAGATCAGTGTTCAGAAGTGAGAATAGCTGGGGAGCGCAGGCTAACCCAGCCAACGTCGAATACCTGTATGGGTTATCCGTGCATAAAAGGTATCGGTTATGCCGGCCCGAGTCAAGTGATGCAAGGGCTTGATCCATGTGGCCAACTGGAGCCAGGGGATAGATTTTATGTCTGCAAGGACATGCTTTTTATCCCTTTTTGATTTACCCTTTCATCACACTTATTGTCGACCGGACGCACCTCCACCTCATACATATAAAACATATACCTAATTGTAATGACTTATTGCGTCTGCCAAGGCGAGGCTGTTAGGACAGTTTTTCTGAATTCCAAATAAGGACTTAGTAAAAACGTCCGACTGACAGTCCAATACTCCAATCTTCGTATAATGCTGTACAATTTCAGTTCTGGTCAGCATAGACAGAGCAGCTAGTGGGGAGAGAGGGCTGTAGAATCAGTACAAATGAAATTGCAATTCAAATCAAACGGTCCAAAGAAACAAACACTATGTAATGTGAAAATAAATGGTCTATTTAGATAAGAGTAGGCCCAGATACATTTTGAGGGAAATGAGTACTATCACAATACATATAACCACATTTATAAAAACACAACACTATGCTTGAAGGTACACAGACCAAAGCATATAACCTTATTTGGAACACTGAACAGGAGTTTTTCAGAAGTCAAAACCAATAGTTATTTTTAGATTACCAACAACTCATTTCAACTTTTAAATCCACAAGGAGCTGGCCAATGCTGCTGCAGTCTCTACCTCTCCTGTCCCCTCTCAGGCCCTATGGATGGCTCTGGCTTCTCATTTCTTCTCTAGAACCTAGGACTTCCTTTCCACCCTCTCGTCCTCTCCTCCTTCTCCCTCTGCCCCACCTAACCCCCCCCCCCCCCCGCGGCCACCTCTTCTCCCTCTTTCTCTTCCTTTCCCCTTTTCTCCCCCGACAAGATTTGTAGACCAGCCCAGCCTCATGTATGAAAGGCTTGTCAAAACAGGGTTTTTCCTTCTCTTCCAAAACCATCAAGTAACGCATGACACCCTCGCTCCTGCCTTGGCCGATTTCTGCAACCACTCCTTCGCCACTGGCCGGCCTCCCTTGGCCCTCTTCCTGCTCCGACCTATGAGGCTAAGAACCTCTGGGACATCTTCAACTCCACTCTCCTTTTCTCCTCACATCTCTGACGTCTGTAAGAAGTCAAACTACCAACTTCACCTCCTCAGATGTATTCCTCCCCCCCCCAACCCCCTCTCCAGAAGCTCAATGTCTCTAGAGCTCTGGTTCTCTAGGATGGACTACTGCAACAGCCTCTTTATAAATCTGCCTGCTTCTACCCTCCAACTCATACAGAACAGGAGTGCGTGACTTGTCCTTGGCCTCAAGCCCAGGGATCGTATCTGTACAACCCTGAAATCTTTTCATTGGCTCCCAGTGGCTGCAAGGATCTAGTTCAAGACCCTCTGCATTGTCCACAAGCCCTTCTGGAGACGGGGGTCATCTCTACCTCCAACTTTCTCTTCAGAAATATCTTCCTATTCAAGTACTTCGCTCCTCCTCCTACAGCTCCCTCGGGTAGTTGCTTCTCCAAGCAATGAGTTGGTGGTAGATCTTTTTTTCGGCTGGGGCCTCCCTCTGGAACAGCCTCCCTGTCTCTCTGAACAGAGCAGAACCCTCTCCCCTGCACTTATGCAATCTCAATGCCACTTGGCATAGTAAGAACTTTTTTCTCTGTCCCCCCTCCCTTGCCTTGTCGCGCCTTGAAACATTTGTGTATAGGCGCATTATGAATGCCATATCATATAATTTCAGTAATACTAGGGTAGTAGATCCCATCCATTGTACCGTGACACTCAGCACAAAATCAGATAGTCTAATGAACTGGACAATACATTTTTCTGATCTAGTGATACTCATATACTAGGCACTGTGTAATAATATAACTTTTATTCAGGATAGCACAGTATTCTAGGGAGTTGGACCTGGGGGTGTAATATTCAATTACAGTTGCTTTTCAGTTCACAGACTAAGGGAAGCAATAACTATAACCTATTACACAGTTACACTCAAGGTAAGTAAAACTGACACTAAAAGCAACTGAAAGGCAGGTGTAACCTAAGACTTTTTGTGCCTGTCTAAAACCGACCATGCAAAGCAAAACCCAGTGTTATACTGTATGAATTATATGATATGGCATTTGTAACGTGCCTATACACAAGTGTTTCCAGGCGCGACGAGACAGGGAGGGGGAGAACAAGGGGAAGACAGACAACGATCCTACTAGGCCAGGTGTCATTCAGACCGTGCAAGTGCAGGGGTAGGGGGAAGGGAAAAGTGCAAGGGGAAGGGGAGGGGGGGGAAGTGCAATACAAGTAAGTAGAGTAAGTAAATAAATAGGGCCAGCTGGTGGCAAGTGCAAGGTAAGTGCAGACAAGTGCTGGGAAAGGGGGGGGCTGTAGGGATACAGAGACAGTCCCTCAGTGCAGGGGTTGCCAGGGAGGCAGTGCAAGAGGAGAGTGGCTGGGCGCAGGACAGAGGTCGGTGAGAGTGGCCCAGTTGCAGATTCGGTGCAGATTCAGTCGAGAATTTAGCAGGGGAGAGGGAGAGAGAAAGCAGAAGCAAAGAGGAAGGTTTTGAGGTGCTTCCGGAACCGGAGATGGTTCTCCTCAAGTTTCAGGGAGGCAGGAAGGCTGTTCCAGAGGGAGGCCCCTGCCACGGCGAGAGATCGACCCCCCAACTCTTTGCTTCGAGAAGCGGCTGACCCTGAGGGAGTTGGAGATGGATGAGCGAAGGGCTCGGGAAGGAAGATATTTAGGAAGAGAGAGTTGAAGGTATTTAGGCCCCAGGCCCCAGAAGGCCTTGTGGACAATGCAGAGGGTTTTGAACTTAATCCTCGCAGCCACTGGGAGCCAGTGTAGAGATTTCAGTCCTGGAGAGATACGGTCCCTGGGCTTGAGGCCAAGGACAAGTTTCGCAGTTCTGTTCTGGATGAGTCGCAGGGGGCGTAGAGTGGAGGCAGGCAGATTAAGATAGAGGCTGTTACAGTAGTCCAGCTTCGAGAGAACCAGGGCTTGGGAGACAGTGAGCTTCTGGGGGAAGGAGAGGAAGGGAAGAATATCTCTGAGGCGGTGCAGCTGGTAGTATGACTTCTTAGAGACGTCAGATATATGAAGGAGAGTGTGGAGTCGAAGATGACCCCGAGGTTTATTGCCTTGCAGGTAGGAGCAGGAGGAGGGCCAAGCGAATGACCCAAGTTATTCAATGTAGGTAAAATGTAAGGCAGACTTTTTCGGGGCAGGCTAACAGCAGGTCAAGGGAAGGAAAACCCAGTTGGGGAACACTTGTACAATTATCCTAACATATGTCATCAGCGCAAGTGCCATGGATCGCATGTCTCGATAGGTATTTGGGTCTAGCAGAGGGTATGACGGACACCAAGCCTCAGTGTACCTTTCACAGATGTTACATATCCATTTTCTATCACTTCCTACCCAAATGAGCAGTGCTGCACTGATGTGTTGGGGCAATTCTAGAACCAATAGCAACCACAGACATGGGTCTTCTCATCAGAGACTAAGTAATATAAATGAAGGAAAGGTAAAAGATAATACATGAATGCATCATAAACCCGATTTATATCGGTGTAAATAAATACTTTGCATTTTCAATGCTAGATAATGTGTTACAATCGTAATAGCATTCGATTGTACATAAACAATGTCCAAACATTTAGGAACATATCTAAAATATTATTGTAAGCAGATTTTGAAGACGGCTACAAATCATTTAAAATCCTTTCAAACAAGTTCTGATTTTGGAAGACGAGGCTCTTTTGCAATGTTTTGTGGCATTGTACGTGTCCTAGGTACAAAATCGGGATCTGTTCCATGAGTATGCATGGCCAACGCAGTCAATGTCAGATCTTTTCAAATTCCATTGCCTTGTACATTTTGTAAAGACCATGAGGTAACCAACCATCCCGAATGTTCCTGCACTTTTCACTTGTTTCCTCCCAACGTTCTCGTTGTGCGCAATTACAGCTAGTCTTGTTCTGGCCTCCATAACGTCTATGCCAAAATGAACCTTTTGGGCCTGTACTTTAGGCACTTTATTATGGAACACCTCCAAATCTCAAATATGACCGACTTCTGTGAGTCCCTTCAGGTCTCTTGAACGTGTTTTTTCTATCGTACACAATCTTCTCAAGTGCTTGTGTGGAGGGGCACCAACCACTTCTTCTTGCGTTCCTGCTCTTTCGATAAAGGTCCATGTGCACATTCGAGGACATTTTGGTTTTCCATCCATGAGTGTACGTCTAAACAATGGTGCATCACTCAAGTTTTGGAGCTCCACCAATGATGGTTGCTGATAGACTGATAGACTGACACCACTTTAAAAATAAAAACATTTTATTTTTTATTTTTTTTAACCGGCAGCTGTACCTGGACTGTCACACTGTCTGTCGCCAGCTAGCCTGACAACGTTTGCCAGAGAATGTACTGTCTATTTAGTAAAGCTGCTGAACAAAGTAGATTTCCAGCAGGCACTTTGCCAAGCATCGGTTGAGCAGACCATGAAAATGTATTATGGAGGTGACAGCTGGCCTGGATTTTCAGGCTGGTGTCTTGTAATACACAATACACAAGACACATTCACCAATGGCTCCCTGCATATGTTCCCTCTAAATGTATGGCCACATTTAATCATTTTGTACAATCTCTAACAGGCAGCTGTCGAATGCAATGTATTATTGCTCTTTTAAAACCCAATCGTCCTGCAGTACTGTGTTTTGTGTATCGACGGTGGTGAACAATTCCCCCAAACTAGGCAAACTGAAGTAGAGATCTTGAGCAAATTCCTCCGTAAATTGTGTTGAACCTTCTGCCTCTGTTAGTTCAGGCAATGATATGTCAACATGAATCAGAGAAACAGGTAGCATTGAATGTTTCTTGGGTGGAACATTTTTAGAGGGTGTAGATTCTGTCAAAGGTTCCGTGAGGAATTGCAATCCATCTTCATTGTCTTCAGTGTCATCTGGTTGCGTTTGCACAAAGTAGCAATGGTCCATGGTAACTTTGTATGGTTTGCAGGTGAGATTCTATTAATTTTCCGTCCACTGGACATATGCATCACAAGTCTGACAATTGATTGGACCATGCTGCGCCTCAAATATCAGTTGCTCCATTGTGAAGTGACATTTTTGGTTTCAGTTGTTGTCTAAGACTTTCTACTCCTTCATTCTGGGCCTCTAACAGATGTATAGAAAAACATGCTCAATGTAAAGCACTTACAGCAGATCCGATTTTCTAGCAAAAAAAAATATGAATAAAACATCCACTTAAACTTCTCCAAAAGAAACTGGTTTGTTCTTGACCCTTGTTTTCTTAATTTGCTTCGAAACCGCAGCCTTCTCTTGCCGACCGCAGCATCAAGCTGAAAAAAATACTGTTTTTATATGGTTCATCAAGCAAATTTCATTTCCACGAATACGCACATGTACAAATCTACAAACGGATCCAACTTGACGGACTTAAAAACATTATAAAAATATATTCCTAATCCAATGTGATTCCAAATTGTATTTCATATTAGTTTATGTATACCTCTGGTCCATGTGCCTCTTCTAATTCTGCATCTTGAGTACAATCCTTGAATAGAACAATCATTAAAACAAAAACTAAATTGTACTGAAAATTTAACATTTTCATCGCAGAGAACTTCTGCAAAAAAAGTAGTTTAAAATGACTACGAACCATACACTATAAGGGTTGTTGTAACCCAAATATAACATTGTTATGAATGTACCCCTGAAAACAGTGTACGTAATTTGATCGTAATATACATTTCAGATTGCACCTGATTAACCTTTCAAGATGACACATGGACTTGATCTGAGATCAATCTGCAAAACATAGTGATTGTAATGTTGCCTTCAAAAGTAGTTTGCTTTGCAATGTTTGATTTGTAATCTATTCTGCATTAGGGAGGAAGTGTAATGTTAGAAACAAAATCAGAAAAGTTTGAAACCGTGCAAGGTTACATGCATTTGTCTCAAAGTACATCCTTTGTAGGATTTACTTTCATTCTAGCAAGGGAACTGTAAGTACGCACACCTCATACTTGGTACCTGTTGCAAAGGAGGAAGTGATTGTAGTCCGCATCTCCCATAACACAGTACTTGTTTTAATACGGATGAAAAAGCGAAAATGAAACTGAAATAATGAGATGCAGACGATGGTACATACATAGAAACACCAATACATGCCACTTGTGTAAATAACCAATACTATATATAATATTGTTTAACATTTCAAGCATAACACATGCATAAAGTTAATTTGCATATAAAGGACTAGTACAATATAATTCCTTTATAGGTGAGTCTGGTTAATGTCGACTCCGGAAAAGAAATTGATGCAGAATCGTACTCCTTCATTTTCAGTATATTGTCATAAAATGGTACAATGGAAAAGGTAAATTGGTATTAGAAATGTGGCCACATCCAATGCTCTAAAATATCACTTTGTGCAAGTCAGTAGGGCTCACCATTGGGATACTAGACGTGTCACTGGTGAGGGTCTGTGCTTCCATTAGTGTGCTCTACGTAAAGGATGTGTCTACCAACACATTTCGAAAACATTATGCAAGATTTAAAGCAATATGGTAGTTTTTACCATGGGTCCCAATTCACTGATTTATGCAAACCATCGTCCTACATACCAACAAACCTAACTAATTCATCGTCCACTACTCGCCTCAGCCACTTTGTGTTGAAATTGAGTCGGAATTGCATTTGGAAGCAATTTACGGAGAATTCTGGATCAAAGCTTTTTTGTGTACTTTGATTGTTCTTGTATACCGTCTGTGAAGTGCGTGCTGCAGAGGCGGAATCGATTTGACCCTCACGTCGTCCAAGACAGCGTGGGCTCTACTTTCAATCTAGTTCCCTGGAAAGCCACAATTTGTAATCCATCTTCTCATTAAATCAATATCCTTCGGGCAATGTATGCAGGACTATGTCCTGATCTTTGGCATGGCTCACGGAAGGGCAACCGATAACGATACATGAAGGCATTCTTGACTAGTCCGTAAAATCTGTATAAAAAATAAAATTATTACAAATAATACTATATGAATGTGAATAAAGGAATTATAGCACAGCTCTGTCTGTAAAGTTTGTTTATGAAAATGTGTGTTACCTAGTCGAATGAATACGGCGATAACTTTCTTACAGAATAGATTGATATACCGCAAATCGGAACGTGTTACTCGTCCGTTAAATGAACTTTCAAGCATCAATACAAAACTTGCTTGAAAAAATGGACCACAAAACATTCCATTCTATTACAATGCACAGTGATAATAATGGTGAAGTCTTCTAGATAAATGAACATTTAGAATACTGGGTACATTAGGTGAAAATCGATATAAACTTTCAAAGCGGTGATGAACACAGAGAAGCAAATAGGTGACCAACCCTTACTTGGACGAACAAATGAGCCGATTCAGCAAGCAGGGGAGCAAGTAACTGCGGAACAGGTATCCGTGGAACAGGTAGCTCGATTGCAAAATACCTTGTAGATTGCAGAGATGTTCTCCTGGTAAATGTCATGGTGTTTATAAAGGCTTAGAAAAGTGGGTGTGTATGTGAATGTGCGACGTGTTAATTGACACCCACTTAGCCTCGATGCCAATGTTTTACATCTGCCATACCCACCCAGCAACCTTGCCAGCGGAGGCCTGCTCGTACAGCCTATAGGCCAATAGGGCCAGGGCTGAAACATAAACGCAAAATGCTTGTGTGTCTTTTTTTGTTAATGAAAGTGGCCTACCTTTTTGGGGCCAAGTGTACGGCTAGTAGTAGAACACTGTTGCTGAATATATTATTTTAAATGCACAATTTGCATCACCTTTTCATCAAAATACTCAGCTTTGGGTAATATTCAAACGGTGCCCGAAAAAGAATGAATAGCGACTTCGAACTGTGTGTAACCATTGCATCAGTGCCCGAGACAATCTTATGGCCCAGTACGACCCTGTTCATAGGTGCCAACTGCCATTGATACTAGGGAGGAGGATGGATGGGGGCGAGCTGAGCGATAAAGACCCAGAACAATGCTCAACGGACAAAAACATAGGTTGATTGCAAGGACTGAGTCTTAAAGAGGGGTCTGGCCTAGCCATGTGGACAGTGGATATCATGGGCCTGGAAGTAAGTGCAAGAGAACTCGCCAGACAAGATGTAGGTTCCTGGCATGCAGACCTTGGAGCCCACAATCGGGGACGTCGGTGAGCTAAGAAAAAAAAAGTACAGAAATATCACAATGATGCACACCTGTTGATTTGTGACACACAATCTTGTTTGGTTTATGATTGTTATGTTTTATAAAAGCCACAAACTTGTATTGGCAACACAAAAACAAAAAGTCTGCATAATCTTATGATGCATAATGTATATTTTCAATGCTACATTGAACAGCTTGTGGCACCTTGTGTGTCTACACCCACCAGGCTGCCTTTCGAGCGCATGGTCGTGGGTGCAAACTGCCATCGATACTGGGGAGGATGCACTTGAACAGGGGAGTCTGTAGACGCTGGGTCTGTGGAGGCCATGTGAACAATGGTCCCTGTGCGGAAGATCCCTTTTGAAGGGTATATGGTGTTTGGCAACTATAGTGTTTCCACCCACCCAGCCCCCTTGGGAGCCATTGATACTGTAGGGGGGATGGATGGGCATGAGACGAGCGCAAAGGCCTGGAACACTGCTGAATGGACACACACTTTTGTTAATTGCTCGGGTGTGGTTTTACAGAGGGGTCTGGAGGATCCCTTTGCATTGTACATGGTGTTTGGCACCTTGGCCGTTGCCACCCACCTAGAACTGGAGGGGGGATGGATGGGGACGAGGTGAGCGCAAGAGGGCACCAACCATTCTTACATGACCGTCCTAGACGATTGAGCGTGTTCTTGACTAACTGAAAAATTCAAACAACTATTCGTTTCTCCAGCATGGGGTCTGGCATGGATTCACATGCTCATGAATATTCCCCGTCGTCAGGCTGGGAATCCTCGGTAAAGAAAAAACCAGTATCAGTTTCGTTTCTGATCTGTCTTTCGTAGTAGTAACCAATCACTGGTCTCTGCGTCATACTGACCACAGCCAATGACTGCCCTCTACCTAAGCCCCGCCTCTGGCAGCCATCTTCAGATTTTTACCGCACGTTCATGTGTTGGGATCCTCGTGCTATTGCTCTCGAGCGTTAGTGCTATTTTTTCGCGCTTTTTACAAAAAACTTCGATTCTTTCGGTCAAAAGAGCCTCAAGCTCCACCGATTCTACATCCGATCAACGGGGACCCGTGTCGGATTCATCTGTGCCCCTCAAGGGTGAAGATTTCGTCGAGCTACACTTCGGAGGACTCCAAGCTTCTCAGGCCCGGTCTCGGAGATGGCCCAGGAGAAGGGAAGCTCGACGCCCGGAAAGCTGTTCAGGGTCTGCCCTGGATGCCAGCTGCAGAACGTCTTCAAGGAGGACGAACACTCTTTCTGCCTTTACTGCCTTCATGAGGACAAGACGCACGTGGAGAAGGACTGTGCGTTTTGCGGCAACATGTCGGAACGGACCATGAAGGACCGCCATCAACGTCTCGCCAACTGGCTGGAGGGTAAGAGCCCGTCTGGCGAGAAGAAGAAATCCGAGCGGTCTTCTAAGACCTGTGAGGGCGCCCCGGCGACGGGGGCCCAACATAAGGCCAAGCACCGCGAGTCCGCTGGCACCGGGAGCGCCGAACGGTCGGGCTCTACGGGCGCCAGGCAGGGCGCACCCTCCCCGGCACCATCAACCACGAGCCAACGCTCTGGGTCGGGTAAGAGGAAGGCCGAGCACCCGGCGAAGCTCCTGGAGAGGCCCCGGTCGAGCTCTAAGGCAGAGGAGGAGCGTGGCAGTGCCCCCTCCCTCAAGGATAAGGCGGTGAGCGCACCTAAGGTGGTGAAGGCCTTGATCCATCCGACCAAGCCCTCTATCGAAACGGTCGCGGCGGCCCTGGCTCAGCCTGTGGTGGCTGCACCAGTGGTGGCGACCTCAGGGCCCAGAATCTCCCTGCCTCCTCGGAGGGAGTCTTCCTTTGTGCCCATCGATAGGACCCCCGTGAAACCCCCAGTGGGGAAGAAGAAGGGGGGGCAGGGCGTCGTCGTAGAGTCGGCCTCAACCTCAGAAGAGGAGCTGATCGAGGTCTTAAGCCACGGCCTAGGCGTGGAAGAAGGCCAGCCCGTCGGAATGGACCCCGACGCAGGTGACGACGACGACATCGTCGAGGATACCGACGGGGCCCCTGCTCGCCCGTCGGATTCCC
The DNA here is from genome assembly GCF_040938575.1 of Ambystoma mexicanum. Classification (NCBI taxonomy): domain Eukaryota; kingdom Metazoa; phylum Chordata; class Amphibia; order Caudata; family Ambystomatidae; genus Ambystoma; species Ambystoma mexicanum. The sequence goes on from NC_090932.1 coordinate 1,528,526,425, forward strand.
CTCTGCCAGCGCCGCAAGACAACTCGGCGGCCATTTTGTTGGCCATACAGTCCTTATGCTCCGAGATAAGGACGAGGCTACCGTTACCGACGGAGGAACCTCTCCCGTCGGGGGATCCAGAACCGGGACCTTCTGGTGTTCCCCCTACCAAGAAAAGGAGGATCCATCCACCACCTCCTTTTCAACCGTTGCGCCCCTTCCAGCCCTCCTCCCCGTCCACCCGAGGGGATGATACGGGGACTGACACGGCAGCGACGGGTACGGACGACGAGGCATACGACGAGGATTCTCCGTCGTCGCCTCCCACCAGGGCCTCTCCGCCCGACGAGATCGGATCTTTCCACTCCATGATCTCCAGGGCTTCCGAGCTTTTCCAACTCTGCCCTGAGGAGAAGAAAAAGGAAGGCTTCCTTTATCAGCGGCGCAAGGCCAAGAGGAAGACGGTCCTCGCAGTGCCTCTGTTGGACGACATTTGGGATGAGGGCCTTTCCCTCCTCAAGAACCCTTCCACGACGCCAGCTAGAAGAGACCGGTACGAGAAAAAGTACCGGGTCCCGGACACGGCCCCCCTATGCCTCCGGGCGCAGCCTACCCCGGACTCCGTCGTCTCCGCGGCAGCCAGGAAGAAAGCGGGGGGGGGGGGTGCGGCCTCCACATCGACTTCCCCGCCGGACGGCGAGGGAAAGAAATTGGATACTATGGGGCGTAGAGTCATCTCGTCGGCAGCGACGACGATTAAAGCGGCCAACGCCTTGGCTATCGTGGCCCGCTACGACAGGGAGCTCTGGTACAAGATGGCTCCCCTGCTGGATTTTCTGCCGGACGACAAGAGGGCGGAGGCCCTTGAGATCCTGCAGGAAGGTGAGGTGGCCTCGGACCACGCCATCACCGTGGCGACGGACATCGCCGACACTGGGTTCCGCCAGCTGGGCAACGGCGTTTGCCTTCGACGTCGTGGATGGCTCAAAGCTACGGACTTCCGGCAGGACGTCCAGACCAGAGTCCTGGACATGCCCTTCGACGGGAACAACCTGTTTGGGAAGACAGTGGACGATTCCCTTCAGGCCATCAAGGCGGATACGGAGACGGCCCGGGCCCTTGGAGTCCTGCAACGACGGACGCCCTTTCAGAGCGGCGGAGGCAAGGGCGCCTCCAAAGGTTCCGGCGGCGGTTTCGCTTCCTACCGTCAAGCGGCCCGCTCGTCGTCGCAAGAGGCCTACAGAGGACGAGGCAAGTCTAGCGGACCCCGCCGTCGTCGCCAAGGAGGTCAGGGCGGCAAGGCCGCGTCCAAGCAGGATTGAACCGGCCGTGGGGTCGGGCCCCCACCGAAGCACCCCGGTGGGAGGCCGGCTGGCGGGCTTAGTCAGCGTGTGGGAGTCCATCTCCACCGACCGTTGGGTGCTGGACGCCCTGGCCCGGGGCCACGCGCTCGAGTTTCAAAGAAGGTGCCCGCGCGTCCCCCCCGTGGCCAGGAAAGAACTTCACGTCCCTCAACTTCTCCTGGAGGTAAAGGCGATGCTCAGAAAGGGCGCCATCGAACTCGTCCCAAAGAGGCTTCGGGGCTCCGGAGTCTACTCGAGATACTTCCTCGTGAAGAAGAAGACGGGAGGATGGCGCCCCATCCTAGACCTGCGACGTCTGAACAAGTTCATCAAGGCGCAGAAGTTCCGGATGGTCACCCTCCAGCACGTCCTGGGTCAGCTGGAGGAAGGAGACTTCCTATCGTCGTTGGATTTGGAGGATGCCTACTTCCACATTCCCATCCTAAAGGGGCACCGCAAATTCCTCAGATTCGTGGTCCAAGGGCGTCATTACCAGTTCAAAGCCCTTCCCTTCGGACTACGGTCGGCACCCAGGGTATTCACCAAGTGCCTTGCACCGGTGGCGGCGCAGCTGCGCCGCGAGGGGATTCACGTCTACCCCTACCTGGACGACTGGCTCATCCGCGCCAAGACGAGGGAGCTCGCCGTGGTCCACACGGCAAGGACCGTCCAACTCCTCACGGACCTGGGATTCTCCGTGAACTACGCCAAATCCCACCTGGTGCCCGCGCAAGTCGCACTGTTTCTGGGAGCGAGGCTCGACACAGTGTCCCTTCTGGCCTCCCCGTCGGAGGAGAGGACCAGGACCATCTTGGGCAAGGTGCAACGGATGTTGGTGGCCGACGCGGCCAAAGTGAGGTCCATCAAGTCCCTCCTCGGGATGATGTCTTCCTGCATCTACCTCATTCCCATGTGCAGGCTCCGGATGCGCCCGTTGCAAGAATTCCTGGATGCGCGCTGGATCCAGACGACGGGCAGCTTCGAGGAAAGGATCAAGCTCGACGAGAGTTTCCGACGAGCGATACGGTGGTGGGGCACCCGCGCGCATCTGACGGCGGGCATGGACTTGCAGACCCCAGCCCACCAGGAGACTGTGACCACGGATGCCTCCCTGGAAGGGTGGGGAGCGCACACCGAAAATCGGCACGCAAGGGGACTCTGGCTCCCGACGGAGAAGTCCCTACATATCAACGTCCTGGAGCTCCGTGCAGTGTTTTGGGCCCTCAGGTCCTTCCTTCCGTCCCTCAAGGGCAAGGTGGTGAGGATCTTCACCGACAACACCACCACCACCATGTTTTACATCAGGAAACAGGGCGGAACCAGGTCCCCGGCGCTGTCCAAGGAGGCGCAGGACCTGTGGCATTGGGCCGTCGCCCAAGGGATTTTTCTGGTGCCGTTTCATCTGGCAGGGATAAAAAACACCATCGCCGACTCACTCAGCAGGGAGCTGCGCTCGTGCCACGAGTGGGAGCTACGGCAGGATCTGGTGGATCGCCTCTTCCGACGGTGGGGCACACCCCAGATCGACCTGTTCGCGACGGCGACGAACACCAAGTGCCGGAGGTTCGCCAGCAGGTTTCCCCAGACGAGGAGCATGGGCGATGCTTTCTCGTTCCCCTGGGAGGGCCTGTTCCTCTACGCGTTCCCTCCCTTGCCTCTGCTAATCCGGCTCATCAACCAGCTCAAGAGGTCACGGTGCAGGATGATCCTCATCGCACCTGCGTGGCCGAGGCAGATATGGTTCCCGGACCTTCTGGACTTGTCAGCGTCCCCGCCGATCAAGCTGCCGGCGGACGCGGATCTACTCTCCAGGGAAGGAGGCGCCATCCTCCACCACGACCCGAAGTCGCTGAACTTGCAGGCCTGGCTCCTGCAGCGCTAGAGTTTGGAGGATACGACATACCGGCCGATTGCAGAGAGGTTCTTGCAAAGGCCAGGGCGTCCTCGACTCTTAAATGCTACGGACACAAGTGGAAGAGGTTCTCTGTCTGGTGCCACGCACAGAAGATTAACCCTCTACGGACTACGGCTCCCCAAGTACTGCCGTACCTGCTGACGCTGGCCAAAGCTGGTCTGGCACACGCGTCCATCAAGATTCATCTTGCTGCGATCTCCCGATACACCAGAACCACGGGCCGGACGTCCTTGTGGTCTCATCGTCTGGTGAAAGAGTTCATGAAGGGACTGTTCAGATCGTTCCCGCCGGTGAAGGCTCCGGCCCCGGCGTGGGAGCTCAACGTGGTGCTGACCAAGCTCATGGGACCTCCGTTCGAGCCTCTGCACTCGGCCCTGTTGAAGTTTCTATCGTGGAAAACAGCTTTTCTTGTGGCCATCACCTCCGCACGACGAGTGGGAGAGATCCAGGCCCTTTCCTGCAAGGCCCCGTACTTGACTTTCCATGACACGAGGGTAGTGCTCAGGACGCACCCCTCCTTCATGCCCAAGGTACCGTCGGACTTCCATCTCAACGAACCCTTGGTGTTACCTGTGTTTTTCCCGTCGCCTTCGTCGCCGGCTGAGAGGACTTTGCACTCGCTGGATGTAGCTAGAGCGCTGAAGTTCTACGTGGACCGCACGAAGGGTTTTCGGAAGACGTCACAACTCTTTGTGAACTTTGGACCTGTCAATCAGGGGAAGGCTCTCTCGAAGGCTTCCATCTCCAGATGGCTCTCCGGCTGTATCATGTGCTGTCACCGGTTGGCAAACCGACCGCTGCCTGGCCGTCCGAGAGCCCATTCCACCAGAGCGATCGCAGCTACCACGGCGTTCCTATCTGGTGTGCCCCTGCTGGACATATGCAGGGCTGCTACGTGGAGGTCGACGCACACCTTCACGAAATTCTACTGCGTCGACCGGGATTCCAGGGAGGAGTCCAGGGTCGGCCAAGCAGTGCTGCGCAACCTGTTCGCCTGAGGTGAGCCTGGTGAGGAGGTAAGATGCTTAATGTTGAGTTTATGTGATGCTTAATGTTGAGCCTTTGCCACCTCCCGTGGTTGTGCATGTGTGTACTGCTATGTATTCTTTATTCATGAGCATGTGAATCCATGCCAGACCCCATGCTGGAGAAGGAACAAGTTACTTACCTGTAACTGTTGTTCTCCAGCATGGGTCTGGCATGGATTCACATGCGAACCCTCCCGCCTACCCCTCTGCGGCTCTTCACTTGGTCATACTGCCACTTCACGTGCTTCCAAATCTGAAGATGGCTGCCAGAGGCGGGGCTTAGGTAGAGGGCAGTCATTGGCTGTGGTCAGTATGACGCAGAGACCAGTGATTGGTTACTACTACGAAAGACAGATCAGAAACGAAACTGATACTGGTTTTTTCTTTACCGAGGATTCCCAGCCTGACGACGGGGAATATTCATGAGCATGTGAATCCATGCCAGACCCATGCTGGAGAACAACAGTTACAGGTAAGTAACTTGTTCCATATGCTCATTTGTATTTTATCTAATTTAGTGATGTTGATGGCACAAACTACAAATTGTATACTTGAGGTTGCAGCACAGTGTGTGAAAATCCCCTTTACTGTGCGCTGTCACTGGGGAATTTGGCGCGAACGGCTCCAACGACACAGGCGGGTATTACTTGTTGAACGCAGAATCCAAACCTCCCATAAAGCCACCATGTAAACGAACAATAGGCCACCAGCCTGTACCACCTGTGAAAGAAAAACCTACATAATGAACCTGATATGTATCACCTTACTTGAAAATGCATCCTAAATTGTATAGCATATTTGTCCTTAAAGTAACTTTATGGAAAAATGAACTTGGGCTTTGAAGTCTCGGCACATTACAAAAGTGAACACTGATTCAAGCCAGAACGGTTTGGGCACACAGAGAAATGCTGTTTTTTAGTTGGAAGCGAAAGACACGCAAGTGATGGACTTGATTTCCAAAAAGTGAGAGAAATTTATTCTATTTACCGACTAAATTAATTCATCAGTGATCGACCAAAGTTACGACAATGTAGGAGAAAAACATGAAATGGTAGTCGTCTCAATGGTCAAAATGAAATCACATCTAGAGTATACTTATTTGTTAATTGGATTGCGAGGGCGAACAGTTGCGTGAAGTTCGTGCATAAGCACCATCATAATCCTCAACACGGACCTTGTGAAGCAGGCTGCCCTGAAGTCATGCAGCTCGATAAACCCATAGCCGAAGAAGGCACCCCACTGCTATGCAGGCCAAGCATCCAGAATTGTCTTTGCAGCAGCATTTCTCCACCTCGGTTGGCATGACCTTGCAACGATTGCAGGTACACCAGGTGGAAAAGTCTTCCATGCGACTAGGCTCAGGCTCACGCTCCGGTGGTTCATCTTCCCTAGTGTCGTCCAATTCCCAGTCGTTTCCGCATCTCCCTCTTTCCATTAGTTGCTCCTCGGTATGATCGGGCTCGTACTGGTAGGGCTGTATTGTTGCCACTATACAACACATATTAAAATAAAATGCAAGTAACGATTTAAATCATTTCTGCTAGTGTAAGTACCTGTTTGCAGGGGTACGTTCTAGGGAGATAGCTGAACAGAATAGAAAAGAGCCACGGGCAATCTAAACAGAATACAGTGAAACGATTGAAAAAGCAACTGCAATGTCCGATCAGAAGGTGTCTGTTTATACTTGTTGAGGAAAGAGGCGTCCTGGCACTTCCATGGAGACACGCCAATAGCTTGCACACAGACAACGTTGACACAAGACTTGCATTGGCGTTGTGATAAGGGCCGTACGCGTCTAGTGATGTCAGCTTCACGGGAGGGCAATCTGTATTCTTGCCGCAAGCGCACTTGAACTTGCGGCGATACCTCAGTGGATAAGATTAGCACAAGATGGCCATGCCCAACCTGTTTTTGCATGTGTAAAAGTGAGGAAAACTAAAGTAAGATGCATAGGAAACATTTTTAAGATCGATTACACAATGCTTAAAAATACATGCCCGAACGATCAGCACGATAACATTTTTGAGCAAACTTCCCCTTTAAAAGACTGCTTGCCACATAAAGCCTGTAACAGGGCTTTGTGGCAAGCAAAACAAAAGCACTTCAGCAGCTTTCAAATGGCACAGTGTGGTGCCTCGTAGTTGGTGCTGGGTTTCTTTTGTTTAATAGACTGCTTGCCACATAAAGCCCCGTTGGGTTTTCTGTGGGAAGCAATCTATTGAATGAACCAAATCAATTTCACCACTTACTGAATAGCACAGTAGGCTGTGACACTTTTTGGTTACAAGTAGGTCTACGGTTCGCATCCCGAGCACGGAAAAAGAAAGACGAAATATATGTTCTTGCTGTTCGAGTGGTGGGTGATTACATTTAAATTACCACTGTCATTGTACCCCACAACATGCAGTTGGAGGCTGCATAAAATTGCATGCTGTGGGGATAACGACACACTAATGGTGGTCTTTTAAATGCATTTTCTTCCAGCTCCTTCCACTACTTGCATGACATGCACAGCACACTCGGGCTACGCCCACCATATAGACAACCTGCCCTTATTACAGCTCCCCCTACTGCCCGATTTCTCACCTCACTTAACGCACTGGATACTTTTATACCTTAACTGTGTATAACATGGAGACTTAAAATATGTCTGTTTCATTGCCTTCGTTTGTGACAAATGTGTTGAAGTTTGGTTAGGGAAAGCCTTTTCAATATACGGGCATGGGGCTTGGTGGGTCCCAGTATGGCAAGTGTGTTCAGGGTGTAAATAATGTGTGGCCTAGCAGACAATTTATTATTCTCTGCCACGTTGTGGGGAGGATGAGTGGCAGGGAAGTGGGCAGAAATAATGGTTTGGAGGTACCCCCCCACTACATCCTGTAAAGCATGAATGTGTAACTGCAAATACAGTTAACCTGTGTATAATTAATATTCTGTTTAGGAAGCGACATTAGTTGGCAGGCCGATCACCTAGTTTTCTGGCTTGTTACACTCAAAAAATCCACTAGATGCAATCTATGACTGATTAGTAATATGAAACTCAAAAATCGGCCGGGAGCAGGACATTTCGGCGCGGGCCGTTTTGGCACAGGTGTTTCGCCACAGTAGCCGATTTGGCGCAGCCTGTCGGCGCAAGTTTAATTAACATTGCATTGCAATGTAATGTTAATTAAACAAAAAAATATATAGGTTCGGGGTGGTCGCGAACCCTACCCTGCTGAATTGCGAGACTGATCAGTTAACCACAAGGCTTCAGCAATAGTTGCTTATATTTCGCATAACCTATGAAAAATGACCCACGTTAAAACGAGTAACGGGTACATTTGAGATTGATACGATCTCGATATCCTAGTGGTTACCTCGTCGGTCTCGCAACCCTGCAAGCCAGGTATTCTTTAAATAAGACCTCAAATCCTTGAACTGCTGCGCTGAAACGTGCTGGGGCGAAAAGATCCCTGTGCCAGACTAGTTGCGCCGACAAGGAGTTTACCGCAAATCAACCGCGAAAAGAAGCCTAAATAAAACGTTCCTAACTTATTGGGGTTGACATTTACAGTTGTTCAAAAAAGCTTAGAAAGGGTATTTTTGGGTCGCTGTAAAGACCCGGAGCCGGATAATTTCATATCGGTGAAGTCCTTTGTGAAAAAGGGATAGCCCAATAAACGGCATACTAGAAAATTGATCTGAGCTGTGTTGAAGATGCCCTGCCTTATAGTGCACGTGACCTGATAGGAAAAACCTATAGCTATCAACCACTTCAGCCACATAGACATATCCTGCACCAAGGTTCTCCTCCATTATTAGTGGCCAGGATTTAAGCGCTTTGTGAAAATGGTGTTGGGGCTGGTGCACACACCTCTTAAATCCCACCATTTCCCCCCCCCCCCCCCCCAAAAGGGGTATGGGACATTTTAAAGTATGTTTGCAATGGGCCGGACCAGAGCATGGTCTGGGAGGCAGCGGCCCTATTCCTGGGCCACTCTGGATGGACCGGGAAGGAGGGGAAGGCCGGGGCCATGTAGTGAGAATGGCCCAGTGAAGAAACGCCCGGGGTCGCCCGTGCGTGGGTACTCTAACTAGGGTGCAGTTTGAGGGAATGGTGCACCCAGGAGTCCAGGAAGATCAAATCCCTGGGCTGCATAGAGGGTGGTGGCCTGCGGAAGCCCACCCACCCTGGGGCCAGACTGGGTGAGTGGTGGAGAGTAGAAGGAATGTTGGCATGCGTGGGGGGGGCTTAGCCCTACACCTCCCCAGGAGCAAAACCGGGAGGGCGGCACGAAGCGGGACTTACCTGGAACCCCAGCCCCTGTGTCCAGGGTGGCCAGGGCTCATCGCAAAATGCAGTGGTCCCTCACAGGCTCCGCCCAGGTACTGTGCTGAGCACAACAGTGACGTTTCCTGCTCGCTGCCATGGAGGAAAATGATTGGCGCACCACTACAGAGGAAATGGATGAAGTGCCTCATAAGCCTTGAGGCAAATTTTGTACATTACGCACAATGCCACAGAGAAGATCACCGGGCTACCTAAGCCCATAGAATAGCCATTGCCACAGAGGAAGCTCACACATCCTAAATGCTAGCAAGGCCCCTGACCAGTCCCTTTGGAACCCTTGGCTGTCACCCAGGGCAGAGTGGGGGGTGCACATTGGTAAATGACAGATAAGTGACCATCGGACAGTTACTGTACTTACAGCTGCCAAAAGTTATTGAAAGAAATACAAAAGATATGTGTTTTGGAGGAGTGGGAGGCGGTGAAGTAAGGAAGGGAAATCCCATGGTGTTGAGATTGGGGAACCTGATCAAAACTCACAGGAAGAGGGGTTTGTTCAAATGCGTATCCTTTTATCCTATATGCAGAAAAACAAACTGTGTATGGTGAAAATAAAAGGGGCAAACAGTGATGGGAAGAATGTGTTATAGTATGATTTTGTTTTTATAATGGAATTGCCTGCAAGGGTCCACACACTCCACTCCGCTGTACTGTGCCTTATTTAATATCAGGAACCCAGGGTTGTGGCCCATCTTCTATATTAACATCTTTAAATTGCAATTTGTGCTGTGCCTCATGGGAACAGCTGCTCTGGGAAGGTGGGGGTTGGTTCCATTGTGGCCTATTTCTGGCTGCGGGGTACATTTAAAAGGTGCTTGCCGGGGCCATAAACCCAAGGGCTACAGGTGGAATCATTGACATCTCGTATAGATTGTCCCCAGCCATTACCAATATTTGAACATGGACGACCTGTGGGAGGCGGGGGCATTCTATGTGATTTTAACCCGATTGAACCTGCCAAATGAAAAAAGAACATTGTGGGAAAGTCATAATTTCTACAAGAATGCAATGAGCCTAAAAGCTAGGACCTCTTGGGCATTTCATGTGTGACAACTTCAGATGTCAATACGGTACCCAGTCAATTTACTGAAGCAAATTTCACTGCAACCAAAATACAGAAAATATTAAATATTTATAGGGTAGTGGTGGTAAGGAGGTAAAATGGGTTTGGGTGGGGTTAGAAGGATAGAAAAGCAGGGGTTTGGAGTCCAGCTGTAACCGTGCCGGTAAAACCATCAGTTAGCCGTCGGACCTGTAATGATTTACCAGCACTGGACTTGCCAGAAACACCAGGACATAACCACCCTGGCGGTCCGGTAAGTCAGGCGCTGGTAATTGTAAATCCCCATTCCCATTTGAGTCCCATAGGACTCACTGGGAATGGGGACCACAGACCCACCGGCACCATTAATAACGGTGCCGGTGCTTCCAGGAAAGCAGCCAGGTGCCGTTCTGCCCTCCAGGTCTGCCCTGGTGGGCAGTACGGCACCTGGCCGCAGACTCGTAGTTTACCAGTCCGAAAACAGTGCTGCTAAGCTTACCGGCACCGTTGTTTCCGCACCGGCAAGCTTGTAATGAGGGCCATTGTTTGAGACTGCCATGCATCTTATTGATATGCATGATGTAATTGCAAGTTGTATTCGTACCAAAAAACGAAACTTGCATGACGTTGCATGACCTGGTGGTTTTCAGTTTTAGAGAATGGTTTCACTTTGTAACACTAATCTATTTTTTTAGCCAGTAGGGAACTTTGTGTTTTCCCATGGGGAAAGCAACACTAGTCTCTAGAGATTACCCTATAAACATGTAATCAGTCTGTTTATGCATACCATGTTTGTGTGTGTGTGTGTGTGGGGGGGGGGTGGACACTTCACTGACCTGTTACCCTCCCGTCTCTCCTCCTCCCGCCAGACATGCCAGAGTAGACCAAGAAAGAAGGCGTGCATTCCAGGCCACTCGTCACCCCTTGGCAATGTGCTGGGAGGTCGCTCAGTAGGGGGTGAAAAGCGTTGGTCTCTTTCCTCCTCCCCCGAAGTCAGGGCCACTTGACTGTGTCCCTGCAACGGTAGAGTCAGTTACCTGCAAGTGCAGATGCTTTGTAAAAGCCTCTCAACGAAGCCCGGTGAGGTAGCTGCATAGGCAATGATAAACAATAAGGGGGCGAGGGGGAGACGGGGGTGGACTGGGAACCAAAAAAGACACTCCGAAAATAATGTTCAAAATGGGCCCTTATTGCACATTTTCAGCAACCCCAACCCTTTTCCTATGAGAACATTTGGAAATAAAAATAGGTTACCACACAAGAGGCGGTGGGGGGGGGGTGGGCAGGCCCACCGGGAATTCCCCAGAGTGCCCCATACCAGTCTACCATTGGGGTGGGACGCACCAATATACAAACGCTTTGAAAGAAGTACGGTCCACCCCCGGGGCTGAAGGCCACCCTTTTCAGCAGAGGGTACAGCCGGTATTCTGCTTTATATTACCTTTGCCAGGTGTAAAAAGTTAAACGCACACCTCACCGTTTCTTAATCGCCAAGAGTCCCTTGTAGCGAGTGTGTGTTTTGCACCCTGTTATCACAATACTCCTGCTCTCCTTCAAAGCAACTAAGTGTCGAGTTTGCAAATTGTGCGTTATAAAAAAGACTACTTCGAAGGGATTGTGTCCTCCGACGTATTTCTTATCTACGATATTTGTATCTCCAGCTTGCTGGCCTCGGAAAAAATGTTTCCCAGTAGAGGGCGCTGTGCGTCGACGTCCGTCGAGTAGGTGTTCCTCGACAGCCACTGTACCGACGCCGACGTCGTCATGCCTATAAATGGCCACGCGCAGCGTCCGTTGCTCAGTTCCGTTTTTCCGCACTTCGTGTGCCTCGGAATACCGTTGCTCAGTTCGTCAGTCGAAATATATTCATATTTCCTCGAGAAAACCGACTCGTACTCGAAGGCTTCCTCCTCCGACCCGACGACTCCTCGGTTCAGTTTCAAAAAATGCCAAGACTGTGGGAAGAAAATGTTGTTGACGTATCCTCACAGGATCTGTTTGTGGTGTCTGGGCATCGAACACCAGTGTTCGAAGTGTGAGGAATGCCTATCCATGACGGCAAAAGCCTTGAAGTAGCATAAGGGGAAGCTCAAGAGAGGTAAGTCAGTTTTAACTTTCTTGAAAGTTTCCGCGGTAGAGTCCAGACATTTGTCTCCTCACCGTCAAAAGCATTCTCGGTCTAGGTCTCGAAGTGGCTCCCACCACTCATCGAGGTCTAGACACTCGAAAAAGAGACGTAGAAGATCTCCTTTGTCGTTGTCTTCTAGTTCCCCTGAAAGAGTAAATTACCCCACAAAACGCAGCTCTCAGGCCGAGTGGGAGGAATTCAGAAAAAAGATGCTAAGCGTCTTCGAGAAAGCGGCCTCGACCCCCTCGAAGTCAGCTGAGGGTGATACCCTGGGTGAAAAGCCCAAAAAATCTAAACGCCGCGAGTCGATGCACTCGGCGAAAGAGTCGACCCGAAAGCGCCATGAGCCATCGGGAAGTAAAGCATCTTCGACGCAATTGTCGAAAGCCCCTTCGAAGCATAGATCGGCGCCATCGACGGGTTCTTTGACGCATCCGTCGATCGAGTCGATGTCTATGTCGACGCCGACATCGAAGCCGATAAAAGAAAAACCCACGGCTACTCCACAGCCAACGGTTACACCAAGAGCCTCCGACACGACGTCGAACGTCGTCGACATCGTCGAGCAGGATTCCAATCGTCTCGAGTTCTTCGAGGCCTCTTCCAGTTTTCTCGACGCCTTTGTCGGCGCCATCGAGGATTTTTACATCGGCGACATCGACCTTTTCAAGGCCACTGATGATGGCTCCCTCTGCTTTAGAGATGGGTTTTATACCATTTCACAGGCCAGAGCATCCCCCCTTAACTACATTTTATGAAGAAAGGGAAGATTCTGATCAAGAAAGGCCTTTTGGGCTGCAGAGGACCACATCACCTGAACCAGAGACTTTTGCCTCTGAGGAAAGAAGGTTGAAAGAACTTCAGGATGCATTACAGGAAGCAGGTGGCCTAGACACTTCCCCAGAAGTGGAATTTGTCAAACCAGACCCAGGGGAACATGCTGAAACCCCTTATAGAACCCTAATGTCAAGAATTATGGAGTTCATGGGTTGGTCTGCGCCTTCATCTGTGTATCAACAGGATGACCTCACAGATATTCTGGATTAAGGTCCACAGTAGGATCCTGTGGTTCCCTTTCATTCTGCTTTACAAAGAAAGATTTTAACTAACTGGGAAACTCCTGAAGTTGTCCCTGCGGTTAACAAGAAGTTGTCAGCGAAATATAGGGTATCTGCTGCTGACCCTGAATACCTATCTAAGAACCCTACTCCAGAGAGTCTGGTCGTCCGGGCTGCAACTTCATCAGGCAGTACATCTGCATACCCCACTGCTCCACAGGATAGGGATGATAAAAAATATGATGCCATGGCTAAGAAAGTCTTCTCGGCCTGTAGCATGGCTTTAAAATCTATTAATGCGACTTGTACGCTCGCTAGGTTCAGCCACACTCTATGGGAGTGTGCTTCATCAGCGGTTGACTGCCTCCAGGAAGGAGAAGAAAGGGACGCATTTTTAAATATCATCAGAGATGGTAAAGATGCAATGTGTGAGTCCCTTCAAACTGGCATTGATTCTGCTGACAGTATCAGCAGGGCCATGGCGGCAAGTACCACAATCCGCAGGCATGCGTGGTTGAGAAAGTCCGGCTTTGCTTCTGACGTACAGGCCAGACTTTTAAATATGCCCTTTGACGGCTCTTCCCTGTTTGGTAAAAAGGCGGATGACCGTTTGGAAAAACTGCAAACATCTAAAGCAGCAGCCAAGTCACTAGGAGCTGCAATCCGCCAAACTAATTTTCGTCCCTCAGGATCCTCTTGGAGAGGAAGGTCCTTTCGCTATTATTCCTCATATGGAAGAGGCATAGGACGGCCGGCTCAAAGAGGCCAAGGAAAATTTACCTGTGGTGGACGGGGTAAAGGAAAGAAAGCCGCAGGAGCAGGAGCCGCTTTACCTACGGCAACTGCATCAGCCGCTCCCAAACCACTCTGAGGTCTCCCATCACAAGACACCTGTAGGGGGCAGGTTAACTCACCATCTGACGGAATGGCAGGGTATTACGTCAGATGCTTGGGCATTGGAGACAGTTACCCAAGGTTACTGCCTGCCTTTTCTATGCATCCCTCAGAGCCATCCACCGGGGAACAGCTCTCTGAAAGTGCCGGATCCGCTCCTCTTGCAGGAAATTGTAGACCTGCTAGAGAAAGGTGCCATAGAACCGGTACCTGTAGCGGACAGGAACAAGGGCTCTTCCCCCCCCCCCCCCCCTACTTTCCCATACCAAAGAAAGACGGAGGACTGAGACCCATCCTGGACTTAAGAGAATTGAACAAGTTCCTCAGGAAGGACAAGTTCAAGATGGTAACTCTCTCTCAGATCCTTCAGGCCCACCAGCTTCAGGACTGGTTGGTATCTCTGTACCTTCAGGATGCTTATTTCCATGTGCCAATCCATCCCAAGCACAGGAAGTACCTGAGGTTCGCAATTGGCAACTCTCATTATCAATTTCGAGTTCTGCCATTTGGGCTGACCTCCGCCCCGAGGGTCTTCACCAAGCTAATGTCGGTTGTGGCTGCAAGTCTAAGGAGGGAAGGGATTCACATCTACCCCTACCTGGACGATTGGTTGATCAGAGCAGTTTCTTCGGAACAAGCTCAGATCTAACTAGATTATGTCTGCCACTTCCTTCACAAGCTGGGCTTCTCTCTCAATTTAAAGAAGTCACAGATACCATCACAGAGACTCCAGTTCATTGGAGCAGTCATGGACATGTCCCTGGGAAAAGCCTTGCCACCAGAGGTGAGGGCTCATGATATTCTGCAGATGGTCACCAGGTTTCAAAATGCCCAACGTCTCCCAGTCTACGGCTTTTTGAGGTTGCTAGGCCTCATGGCATCCTGCATATCCCTTGTGCCAGAGGCTCGCCTGAGAATGAGATACCTTCAGTGGGCACTGAGGACTCAGTGGTCACAATTCTCAGGGAGAATGACAGACCTCCTTCAGATTCCAGACAAGGTGGCTCGAGACCTTCAGTGGTGGGCCTGCCAGAAAAACATCTTGAAGGGGGAACTGTTTTGGCAACCATGGCCGGAGATAACAGTAGTGACAGATGCCTCACTCACGGGGTGGGGAGCCCACGCCAACGACTTGACTATCAGCGGTCGTTGGTCTCCATCGGAGTCCAGGCTACACATCAACCTGTTGGAGCTGAGAGCCATCAGACTGGCACTGAAGGCTTTTCTGCCTTCTGTACGGGGGAGAAACGTCCTGATAATGACGGACAATACAGTGGCCATGCACTACCTCAACAAAAGAGGAGGCGTAGGGTCACTGCCACTGTGCAGAGAGGCGATGCACCTCTGCTTTTGGGCAATTCAGGAAGGAATCTCTCTATCGGCAATTCACCTAGCCAGAGAGAAGAACTTGACAGCGGACGATCTGAGCAGGCAGAACAGTCTCCCACGAGTGGGAGATGGCTCAGGAAGTCTTTGGGGAACCCCTCAAGTGGATCTGTTCGCCACCAGTATCAACAGGAAGTGCGACAGATTTTGCTCAAGGGAATTTCCCCCGAGAGGAGCTCTAGGAGACGCGTTCGTATTGGACTGGGAGTTCCCACTTCTGTACGCGTTTCCTCCGGTCCCTGTCATTCCTCATATGATCAGGAGGTTGAGAAGGTTTCGGAAGACCATGATCCTAATTGCCCCGGATTGGGCCAGGAGAACGTGGTACTCGGACCTTCTGGACATGTCCATCCATCCTCCAATTCGTCTACCGTACAGAGCGGATCTTCTGTCGCAGAAGGGAGGTCAGGTTCTCCATCCAGCCATCAAGACCCTCAACCTTCACGCTTGATATCTGAAAGGTTGAGGTACAAGGATTGGGACCTTCCAGATGACAGTGTTGCTTTCGGCCAGAAGGCCAGCAACTAAAACTCTATACCGCTGCCGTTGGAATAAATTTTGCAGCTGGTGCAGAGAAAAGAATATCGAACCCTTTTCATGTGGTACACCTGCGGTGTTATCCTTCTTACTTTATTTGGCAAATTCAGGCCTTCAAGTTGGCACTATTAAGGGCTATCTCGCAGCGCTATCGATCTAGAAGCGCACTGCAAAGGAGCCATCGTATTTCAAAATTCCATTGGTAATACAATACCTGAAAGGTCTAACTCATGTTTACCCTCCAAGACCATTCCAAGTTCCCTTCCTAAAGGGTGCTCCTTTTGAGCCACTCCACTCTTGTTCATTGAAGTTTCTCACCCTCAAACCTGTTTTATTGGTAGCATTAACATCTGCTAGAAGGGTTAGCGAGATACAAGCCCTATCTTGTAAACCTCCTCATACAATTTTTCACAAGGACAAAGTCGTTCTACAGGTGAAGCCTAACTTCCTCCCAAAGGTAGTTTCTGAATTTCACATTACTCAGATTACTTTACCTTCATTCTATCCTCCTCCCCATCCGGGGAAAGAGGAAGAGAGACTACACAGGCTGTACTCTAAGCGAGCCTTGAGTTTTTATATCAGTAGACTTGCTAAAATTAGACGAGCAGACCAACTCTTTGTAGGTTACGCAGGACATAAGTTGGGATTACCAATAACCAAACAAACCATCTCCAGATGGATTATTTTAGCCATTCTGGAATGCTACAAACTGGCAGGGAAAGAGCCCCCTCAAAATCTAAGGGCTCATTTGACCAGGGGTATCGCAGCCTCCTCAGCTCTTCAAAGAGGGGTACCAATTAGAGACATATGTGCGACTGCCACATGGTCGTCCGCACATTTTACCAAATTTTATAGCCTGGGTTCCTCCTCTAGTCAAGAGACTAGATTTGGCAAAGCTGTGTTACACTCTGTTCATTCTTAAAGAGTAATATGGCACCTCTTACTCCCGCCTCCAGTCACATACCACTGCTATGGGAGTCTATCATAGATAAGGAATATGTCAGAGGACACAAACCCTTCGAAGAACAAGTTACTCCTTACCTGGTAACTTTCTTTCGATGGATGTTCCTCCGACGTATTCCTTATCGCCCCACCCCTCCCATCCATCCCCGCAGTAACATTTCCCTTGTGGTTGCAGCTTACACTCTTTCAAGGGTAGTAACCATTAATGCATTAACTACCTTACTCTACAAAAACGAAACTGAGCAACGGCCGCTGTGCGTGGCCATTTATAGGCATGATGACGTCGGCGTTGATACGGTGGCTGTCGAGGAACACCTACTCGACGGACGTCGACGCACAGCACCCTCTACTGGGAAAAAAACTTTCTGAGGCCAGCAAGCTGGAGATACAAATATCATAGATAAGGAATACGTCGGAGGAACATCCCATCGAAAGAACGTTACCAGGTAAGGAGTAACTTGTTCATCGATAATCTTGGCCCCTAAAGTGTTCCTCTTCATCAGCCCAACGACCCAGTAAGCAGCCGCCACAACAGAGGGCAGTCTACTTGACTATTCAGCCATGATGTCTGTTTAACCTAGAAGTGTGACCCGCTGACACTCTGGGCATGAAGAAAGTGCGCCCAATATAGTCCTCGATATTCCATGTAAACGCATCATGAACACCCAAATAACTGAGGGGCCAATGCATATATGTTGTCGTGCAACTATTTGTGCCCTCTTCTGAGCAGGATTTGAGATGTATGTGTCTGGTTTTATTAACATGTAATTTACAGGTGTACTGTAAATTAGTGACCGTAGACTTTGAAGATGGCGGCCTTCAAGTCCAGTGGTTTATTGGCATGCCTTGTAAAGCATGGTTTATTGGCATGCCTTGTAAAGCATCCCAAAAGGGAGTCCTGTGGAGAAAAAGCCGGAGCCGACGCCTTTACGTTTAGTTGACGGCTGGCGTTTTCGTGGCACTTGGTGCCAAAACGACTGGTATGGAATACAGTTATGGGGAAGGTGGCATTCAAGGGCAATGGTCCTTCCAGAGTCTTCACCTGTGAGAAGCAATACATCTCAAATTGGCCACTACAGCGCAATGAAAATGCAGTGTTGCCTTTAACATAGGCTTGAAACAAGAGACCATGGTGAATATTTAAAGTTTGTGCTTTATTGACTTTTGTAGTCCAGTTTAATTCCTGCTGTCAGTGGGCAGAGGCGTAGCTGGGATTGTCTAACGAGAGGGGCCTGACGCTAATGTAGTTATGTTATGTTAAAAGCAATTGTATGAGCGCACGTACACCCGAGGGCATCATGGCGCTGAGGAGGCAAGGCGTGAATACCACAGCACAGAAATTAGAAAAGCAGGGTTTTTAAGCTTTGACGGAAGGCAAGATGATTGGAAATGTCCCACAAGGGAATGGCAGCGGTGACTGAGAAAGCACACCACCCTTATGGGCCAGCTTGAAATGAGGTACCGCCACCCGCTGGGTGGTTTGAGAGCGAAGAGTGTGAGTGGGTTGGTAGGGAGTGAACTTTATTTGCAGATATTCTGCTCCCAGTCCATCCAAGGCCTGGTGTACTATACACATGGACTTGAACAGAATCCTCTGGGCAAAGGGGAGCCAGTGTAGTTGTCTCAACATTGGGGTCATATGGGCTCCAAAAGGCGGACGGATGATAGAACGGACAGCAGCATTCTGGAGTAGCTGCAGAGGCCAAATAAGGTAGCTGGGTTGGGCTAGATACGAGTTACAGTAGTCCAGCACGCTGAGGACCAGGGCTGGCCGTGGGAATAAAGGGGAGGACCTTCCGGAGAAAGTGGCCTGATTTACAGACTGCTCCGACCTGCTCATCCATGGTCAGAGTGGCAGAGAACCGTACTCCAGGTTCCTAACAGAAAGAACTGGAATAGGGAGAGGACCCAGTGAAGAAGGCCAGAAATTGGCTGTCCAGAACACTTGATATGTAGATGTACCCACAACCAAAACCTCGGTTTTAGTAGCTTGAGCCAGTTCAGCGTCATCCATATACCAAGTTCTTACAGACATTTTTTTAAGGCTGTTGGCTGTTTCAAGTTTAGTCAGGTCCAGATGGACCAGTATCTGGGTGTCATCGGCATAGGAGTAGAAGCGGAACCCATGAGATTCAATAAGAAACAGAACATATCTTATGTAAATATTGAACAAAATAGGGGAGAGCGCTGAGCCCTGAGGGAGGGAGGGAGGGAGACCGACTGGGAACGGCCAGTGAGGAAGGCTGTAAACCACCAGAGATGCCGGCTCCCGAGAGCCGGGAGATGAGAAGAGAATGGGCCCACCACAGTGACATTAACACCTGTAAATGCCCACACAGCGCTGCTGAGTGACACTTGGAGATGTTTGGTTGGCCTTGGGCGCTCAGGCCCTACCCTGCCTGCGCCTCTGTGGGACTGTCGTCGTATTTGCTGCAGTTTAAGTATAATCTAAAAACAATGTTGCGGATATTAAAAGTTCATTGTGTACATTTTGCAGTATTTTACCTTGTGTGGTAGTGCCCCGAGCTACCCACCTAATAAACCAGCACTAGCACAGAGTAGTGCAAGCACAGAACCGCAGGTGTACGTACAAATTGTCTGAAACTGGAGACAACCACACGGGCCCATTTTGAATACACCGTGGCTTATAGTCTCGGTTCCATAGGGTAACCTTTCTGAGATTCTCTAGCAACACCGAAAAGCAAGTTCTAGGACAGTGTGTGCATCTGTAGACATCCCATTAAAACTATTTGAGAGATGTTTACATGGGATGCACCCATATCTGGAGGTGTCTGCGAAAGAGGAGACCAACCGCTATGGTAGCAAGCTCCGAGCCGCAATAGAGGAAGCCCTTCCTTGCGTTCGGACTTTGGAGAAACGCTTGCCCTGCCTTGTGTTCTGATTTTGGGGGAAAACGCTTGCCCTGCCTTGTTCTGATTTTGGGGGAAACGCTTGCCCTGCCTCACGTTGGAAAACGCTTCATTTTAACCTTGGTTGAGTGATTCTATTACTGAGGAATTGAGGGCCAATCCAATATAAAAATCGAGTCATTCTAAAGCACCAGCTGCATGTTGTGGTGCACCTGAACATTCGATCGGCCATTCTTATTACAATGGTGCGAGAATTCCAATGACAAATGCCAATAACGTTTGGCTTTTCCAATACTCTTGTAATTCCAATTATAAAAATTGAGTTTAGAACTTGTGTGTGCAGAGATTAATTTAATACTGTAATTGAAACCATATCTTATATCCTTGCACGGGCCTTAATGACCTAAGCTCCGTGCAATGCATAGGACAAAGTTTTGTATAAACTTCAGCTTGTAGATGGGTCTACTCTTGGACCTGTAGCTTCTATAGAGTAGCTCAGCGAGTTAACCACTTGCTCCTGTAATCTGTGAGCATCCTGCTGGTCAGGCCCGGTGTAAAGACTGGTAGAGGGTTCCTGTACTTCTGCTCTCTATATGGTAGAGGAGAGGCACAGAAGACCCCAGCCAAGATTCTCTGGTAGCAATGGACGAGCAATCAAGGCCTAGCTTCTCAGGAGATGATGCGGGCTGGTTCTTAAGTACAGTGTAGTCCCCGAACCCCCACAAAGGAATGTCCACACACTGTATTACTGAAAACAGTCTTTATATAATTAATATTCAAAGGTATGTACACGATCACAATAACGCACTTTGTACTTGGAAATTAACAATGATAAATGTATACAATTCTAAAGTGGTACCACCAATGTTATCAAATCTCATTAAAGTGCACCAACTGTACGGTTAAAATGTCACACAGATCAATAACGAGGAAACCAGCAATAGAGATGGGAAGGAATGCAAGATAGTTGAAACAATAGGCATAATGCTGGCCCCGTTACCTAGACACAGTTCTGTGTGGAGATCCCCCCCCCCCCCACCTGGGCAACCTGTAAATAAAGCTGTATAGCACAAGCCCAGTCCAAATGTTCAATAGTCTTACTTCTTCCTGTTAAGGTTTTACCCCCCCACTGTACCTGGTGGAGTAGAGTTCTCCGACGATGCGCCGACTGATCCTTTTTGAGTGCCTCCCTTTCAGGCGGGAGCTACGGATCGTCGAGAGGTGTCGGGGAATCGACTGCCCTTCTTGAGTGCCCTCCCTTTAAGGCAGGAGTCACGGGTCGTTGAACGTCCGAAGGTGAACAGGGTCAACTATGGCAGGGAAGTGGCAGCTTCGTTCCTAGCGGTGCTCGTCGACGACAGAGCGTTGGCGTCCTGCAAGGAAGAGGCGTGCGGGGCACCTCGGTGACAATAGTTCTGGACCGCAAAGAGATGATGAAGAACTGTGGCCCAGCAAGGGCCTCGAGTCGTCGGCGTCTCTGTGGTCTTTAGGTGGCGGGAAACCCACCGGTGGATGCTCCTCGGCGCGTCGACGGTCGGGCCTTCTCCAGCGGGAGACAAGCGGGTGACGATGCAGACGAGCGTGTCCGATCAATAGAAGTTCTTAGGCAAACGGGAGAACGGCGGCTCCGGTCGGCGACGGCGGTCGTCGACAGTGGCGGACAACACTTCTCCTTGGGGTTCCGCAGCAGCCCCCGTATCGGGTCGGCAGCCTGTCGAAGGTCTGTCTACCAGGGAGCGTTGGCAAAGATCAGCTGTGCACGATGGTCCCTCGTAGCTCGGGAAGAGGGCGCCTTACCAGGTCCTCTGAGTCAGTCCTTGGAGGCACAGCAGCTTTCAGATTGTGAAGGAGAGCAACAGCAATTCTTCTCGTCCAGCAGGGCTTCAAGGTCAAGCGTCAGTTAATCCAGTTACTCGTCGTAGTGGACTTCAGCTTCTGAACACGATTCCTAGCAGTGAGAGGTCCCCAGATATACTGTTGATCACCCATTCATTCCGCTGGGTCACACTCAAGCATCCAATCACGACTACGGGCATTCGTGCAGGCAGGCAGCAAATCAGGCACACAAGGTATTCAGGCCATTCACTTCTCTCCAGACACTCACAACAAGTTATGTGTATTGGGACAAGTACCGAGCCATTCAACACTCCAAGATGCATTCATACCGGTTTCGGGCAGGGTTGTCTCAGTCATTGTGTCAACCACCAGATACTAGACTCTCACAACACAGAATCCATATTCGTCACACACTCTATTCACCCAGGTCCCACCCACAGGAGGTTCCCACAACATACATCACCGGGAAGGCTCCAGCTAGTCTGGCCGGGCCTTCACAACAACACCATATATCGCATTTCCACCCAACAACCAGTCAGGGGGAAGGGACAGAGTCAGGGTTTCCCTGGACTTTGGGAAAACAAGGTAATGGGTAATAGAAAGCAAGAGGCCACAGGGGCCATCTTGTTTTTCATCAGGAATCAACTGATCCCAATGGCAGGGCCGGGGTATCCCAAAATGGAGGGTACACCGGGCACCTGTCAAATTCAGCATGGAACTGCTACCAGCCCATACCCTGCGGGCCACCCACAGGTGCCCAGAAACATACACTAGGGGCACAGGGTTGTACCCTCACCCATGGGTGCCATAAGTGTATCCCACGGGTCCGTTCACCAAACCAAAAGAAAGGGCTGCACCGCCAGGAGTCCCACATGAACTCCTGCACAGAACACACGATAAAAAGCAGTAAAGGACAAGGATACGGCGGGCCTGTCCCTCCGATGCATTTCCAGCATCACACCCGGCTGAAGAGGACACTGCTCATGGGGACCCATTTCAGCATGCATAGATTGGTCATGGGAGGAACGGTGTGGTGGGGGGATGCCGAGGGCGAGTAGATGGATGCTTTTCAGAAAGCGGAACCTCCAGTTGTTCCATATAAAGGGTCATGATCATCGGGGAAGAGTATGGGCACCAGCAGTAAATTAATTGCAGGAAGAAAGAGCTAAAGCAGGGTTCTACAAACTGCAGCTCTCGACCTGATTACGACCCCCACAATTCCCTTACCATTGGCTATGATGGCTGGGGCTGTCGGGAGTTGTAGTACAAAACATTGGGAGAGCTAAAAGTTACAAATCCCTGATCTGTAGAATGCATGATCTGTCGCACTGATGACAATACATCAAATAAAGCATGCACATTAATCTGACAGGAAATCAAGTATGTGTGATTGAAAACTGCACGAGTCGGGGCTTTTGATTGTCTTGAACTTGGTTCTATTCTTTGTAGTATACCATTGTGCGTAGGATTTCACTGCATGTGCCTTTGGTCTAGAGGTCATTTTGTAATCCTGTGCAGAACACATGGTCCACTATACCAGATTGCCTAGGCTTAATCTACTATTTTTCTTCTTAGAGTACAAGAGGAGCAATGGGGAACACTAGTAGTGAACGGAGTGGAATGGATCGGCCAGGGGGTCAGAAGACCCCACGGCGGGACAGTGGTGGGGGAGCCATAACTACAAAAGGAGACCGGCCGAAGATCCTGATGGACAGCCCGGAAGATGCAGATATGTTCCATTCTGAAGATATAAAGGTAACCATGTTGGTCTTCCTCTTTCCGTCTACGATGAATGGCAGTATTGCTTTTTCCGAAAGTACACCGCCATGCATTCATGTCCTATGAGATGTGATTTGGGAAGAACAGTGTCCTGTTGGTGGTACCATACTTATTCTTTGCACACTCGGGTGTTTTGTATGTAATAGTAAAATAGACTAATAAGTAAACCTAACACCTCTATTTTACTTGTTTTCAAACCATGAAAACTGTCCAAATGTGTGTTTTTTGTTTTTGGTTTTGTTTGTGTTTTATTTTGTTACCAATTAAGAAGTAGCCTTGCTCCCCATATTTTGCACTTGCCTATTTCCATCCATGAAGGTATACTTTCTCTGCATTTCACCCCTCCCTTGCCCACCAACCCCCTTACCACCTAGTCACCCTGGCAGCCCTCTACTGCCCTCCCTGCGCTGCTCTCTAATCCCCTTTTGCTCCGGTTTTCTTTGGCCATCTATTTTTTTGCTCTTTTTAATTTTTAGCTTTCCTGTGTTTACTTTCCATCTGCGTTTTCACTGTCCTTCTCCAGATCGTGGTTTGTTTGTTTTTATATATATTTTAGCGTTCTCTAAATGGATGTATGCCTATTTGAGCATGTTGTGCCTATGTTTCTTTGTGTAGTTGACCTGTTCACAGAAATGCAACATTGCCTTAAATCATGTTGGTCATCCTCTCATCGTTGGAATAATACTCGCTAGTTCAGTTTCTGCTTTTGATGATTGTGTTCACATCAAGGCTTGAAGCAGTAGAACAAAGACATTACATTAAGTTTTGAATGTCCCACAATATCAAAGGAGACATTGGAACCTTAAAGAATAAGATGGGTGTCCAGTCTGTTACTCAGAACACACATATATCTTAATTTCTTTCACAAGAGCCAGTAACCCGATTGAGGAATGTTGCGTTACCTGTTTGTTTTACATACGTAGGTTACCACTAGCACATAGAGATGTTTCTAAATACTGGATCTTCTTCCTGTGACATCACCCCAGTGGAATGCAGAAGTCGTACTCCACGGGTGTGACCATCACAGCCAGTGAGTCATGTCACCAACAAGGTTCATTCCATCTGTGGGTTCTAAATGACCTTTTGGACAACCTTCCGCTTTGATTAGATGTCACTCAGATCTGCTTGGTTTAATAGATTTCCCTTCTTGATTGTTATCCATCTACAATTCCGTTTTTTTCTGTGACAAAATGGCCTCGGAGACAGTGCTGAGTTCATAAATCCTAATGCCACTGAGGGGCAGGAAAACGTCTTATTTAGGATCTTTATCACGTTGATCTCATCCGTCCGGTTGCCCTCATTCAAACAGTAACATTATTTTAGCCCCCACATTTTGATATCTGGTTTAAGTCCTATCCTGCAACCTTATGTGCAAGTCTCCCGACTTTGTCTTAATGGTTCACTGGCCTGATTTTCCTCTAGAAGTCCCCCTGTTTGGGTCTCGGTGACTCTAC
The DNA here is from genome assembly GCF_040938575.1 of Ambystoma mexicanum. Taxonomy (NCBI): domain Eukaryota; kingdom Metazoa; phylum Chordata; class Amphibia; order Caudata; family Ambystomatidae; genus Ambystoma; species Ambystoma mexicanum. Next base: position 1,528,550,967 of record NC_090932.1, read on the forward strand.
AACTGTTTTGTGTCCTTGGATTATTGCATTTCAGATCTATTTGTACATATGCAGACCTTTCTTTACACCATTCTAAACTATAAGGTTTACCATTTTTCAACAACAAAATATGTATTCTGCTATGGAGTCTGACTGTACGCATCTCTGATCCATGGAGTATTTAAAAAAAGGTAGCAGGCGCTCCTCTCCAGAAAGAACATGGCATGATAACCTGTTCTGAGATGAGTTTGCAGCACCCGCTTTTTGCTCACTGTACCTTTCACAGATGGGAAATATTCATTTGCATATCAGTCTTTGTCCCGCCCACCTGGGCAGTCCAGCACCGAAATGCTATGGCAATTCCTCGCTGAACAAGAGTACCAACAGCAACCCCAGACACGTGTTTCAGCCTTGTTGGGCCTCATCGGTGAGGTGAAGCTGTGCCTCTCTGAGCACAGTGAGCAGGGAGTCCACGACTAGACTGAAACACGTGTATGGGGTTGCTGTTGTACTCTTGTTCAGAGGAGAATTGGCTAGCATTTCGGTGCTGACTGCGCCTGGGCAGGACAAAGACTGATATGCGGGGAAATTTCTTCTCTGTGAAAAGAACAGTGAGCTAAAGACTTGGTTGAGACTCTCCCAGGGGTCATCCACCCAAGAACAAGTCAATGGGCTAAAGCCCAGAGTTTCCCAGACCCCCCTCTGCTCTGATCCATGGAGTAACGAGGTGAATTCCTACAATAGAAATATTGTTTTATTTTATGATGTATAATCTGCACTACTTCCGTTGCTTGATCTCTGGGTACTCTGGCAGCTTTGAAGGAGTTTGCTGGGATTGAGTTAGTGGGGAGAGGAGGAAATGCAAGGCAGTGTTGCTGTTGTGCTGCCAGATACCAAGTGCCTGGAGTTCTGTGTGCAGGTTTAGTTCTAGGTGTCATGTGATGAGAGCCTGAAGGCATGTGTATCCAAAGGGGAGCCTTTCCTGCATGTGGTGCTAGGCTGGGAACGTGATGTGCGAGTTGATTTAGCACTCTGTTGGGAGGGTTATCCTACTTCCTCAAAGTGACCAAGATTCACAGGTGGCACATTGAATAATGGTTTTTAGGAAATGTACAGTTTGTGCGAGTGGCTTAGTTGGTATGCATTTAATGTGTTTTACGTTTTAGAGTGTTAGTGGAGCTTCCATCTGGTGTGGCTATGGTGACATTATGCAAGAGGTGTGACCTAGAAGACATCTCATTTATTGTGCCATTCAGGTAAGGAGCTAGACTGGTATCTCTGGACGCGGAAAGCGGGCAGCAGCTCCTCCTTGATGAGAGTGGGAGAACACTGGGTGGAGTTGAATGTCTATGGGAGTACGCAGCACTGGATATCAAGTAGACGGAAGGTGTTCATAGTTGGGAGGGATGTTCCAAGTGGGGGATCCCTGGAAAAAAACTCGGCATGCTTAGAGGTCAAAGTGCAGTTTTTAAGAACTAGTCAGTCAAACTGTGTTTGCTGTCAGATAACAAAAAACTTTGTGGGGCACTAGTTGCTTTGGGAAACTGCAGAGACATGCAACATCGAGAGGGGGGACACAAGATACATTACAGTGTGAAAAAAGATTTTAGCTCAATTGGATATGGAGCAACTTGAAGATCTCATTTGTAATCCTAGGCTCCTACAGAAAAGGACGAATACATGGCATGGCAGCATGATCTGGAAATGAATGACAAAACTCCCACCCAAGCACGACCAACAGTCTTCCGCTGGACAGGTGGAGGCAAGGAGATTTATCTCTCTGGATCCTTCAACAATTGGAGCAAAATTCCACTGATACGAAGGTAAGACATTGCTGTAAACAAGTCCATTTGTACCTGGCCTTGCACTGAGGGTGGCTACTCTCTGGCATTGTCCTGTGTCTTAAAATGATTTTTTTGCCATTGGGGAATCCATCCAAAGATCCCCTTACGGCATAAAATAAGTATGAATGTTCACAACTATATCATATAATATACAACTGCTGCAGACTAGCTCTCTCTGCTTTACACAAAGGAGGGATAGTATGTGTGTCTTTTTATTTAATTTGTTTTAAATCACTTCTGTTTGTTCCACTTTTCTGAATGTTGGTAAAGAAAATCTGTGTTGCGTGAGAAGACTTAAGGCTCATATGTTAGTACAAAGCCAACTTGCCACCAATGGTGCTGCTTCATCGATTGGCTTAAAGTAAACCTTTTTAAATCCCAATTTCTTATGTGCTCTCCTACCAAGAATGCTTTTTGAAAGTTCACTCCCGGTGGTTAATGGGTGCTGAAGATGGCAGTATCGATACCTCCCTGAGCCAAAACGGATCTTCTCCATCTCATTACTGTATGGAAGGAAACTGTCCCACGAGGCTCCCTCAATTAGGGTAAATTACCCCCATAAACTCCCCTCTGCCCCACCACAAATCTCTCGCCAAGCAAAACTCTTTAGCCGCCCTGTGGCATATGATGACCTATAGATTTGGTTAAGGAAGGGAACGTGAGATAGGAGTCCACTTGGGTCTGTCCTAGTACAACAGGGTATCTCCTTCCGGTCTAAAAGCCTATTCTAAATTCCCAGAGCCATGACTTCTGAAACTTATTGCACCATAGGAGCCACCTCATGGGCCTCTCAATAAAGCCTTAGAGCAGTCTTTTTTTTATTTAAAAAAAAAAAAGAATTCTCTAGCTATGCTGGAATGACTAATGCCCAGCAGGAGTACAGGGATGAGTATTCTACTCAGCCGGACTTTATTAATAAAACAGCAGTGACCTCTATAATAAAAGGTCAAATCAACACAGCATAAATGGTCTACCTCCTTTGCTGCTTAAGGTTGCATGGGTCAAAGAGGGCTATACTCTTAAAGAGGGTGTGAGCCAACGGTCTGCAGGTAAATGGTCTTGTAGAACAAGGTAAGCATGTTTTTAAGGCATAAAATGTGGTCTTGAATGTTATCGGGGCTCATAGAACCAAAGCCAAGGAGGGAGAAACGCTGACTTATACCTTGTCTTTCCGGAACTTGACCAAGTTGAGCTGGGTTTCGGGGCACTTTCCTGTGCTTCCAGCTTTCTAAACAGAATGCAAAAACATTGTACGATTTAAACAAGTGGCTTTGGCTTGGGACTTGTAGCATGAAACGGGCCGGCTATGTCTGGATGGATCGATAGGGACTCTGTAATCCAAGCGGGGCATCGACTTCAATGGCGAGTGAGCCCAACTGGATACTACACGTGGTGCGGGTTGGACAGGCAGCCAATGTTAAAGTCTTGGAAGCAGTTTGAAGATGTTCAGGCCACTCAAAGTGGTTCACAATTGCAGAGCCAAATGCTACTTCTGCTAGGTCCTTTGAGTGCTGTGGGGCCCTTCACCCTGGCCCCTGAGGAAAATTAGTCCGTTTGTCTGTCCTTCCTAGCCACAACGGTTGCGTCAGACACTTACAGGGCTTTCATTCAATGTACACTGTACCCTTTCAACAATTTCTGCGCTGACCAGCACTCCTCATTCAGTAACATTCCATCGCTTCACTGTGGCCAGCAGGACATACCACCTGAATCTGTTGAACTGCCTGAGATTTATCATTTGTGTCAGTGTCTTGGTTTCGCCACATGAGAAAGAAATGGCTGACAAGGGAAGAAGGCCATTAACCAGACACCCGTCCCACCCCCGCCCCTCCCCGCCCTGTTCCTTTTTTAGCAAGATAGCAGATCTCCTGCTCTAGCACACTCTCCTCATCAAAAAAGAAAAAGTGGAGTCCAGCTTTACCTGGGAAGGCTGAATGCTTGAACCCTCTGCAAAATACAGGGGTGTCTCCAGTGATATTATTCAATGTCACTAAAAATTGTGCAATTCTCCCTCCTGCCCCCTGGTCGATAGCTGAAAAGATGGCCTGTTTTCGATGTCCTCTCCAAAATCTGCAACTGCTGTACCATCTGAAAAAGGGAAGTGAGAGGTTTTCATTGCTTCTGATCTTTCCACTAACCGAGTTGATTTGCTCCTTTTGGAACGTATGTCTGGAAGACTGGTTGCAGCCAGTCGAATCATTCCCTCTTCAGCCTGCCCTGCAAAGCATACATGTTACTATTACATTTGTTTGTTTTTGGTTTGATGACAATTCCAAATCTGTAAATCTGTAAACAATTTCCTTATCTGAGAGAACTCCCCTTTTGGACCTGCATTGGTTGCGGCTGGATCCCAAAGCCTTGTATTAATTTGCACCAGGATGCTTCAATTCCTCTCTGATATGGCACAATTGCAGTTCCCAGCATATAGATTGCTCTCTGTACTCAACCCATGAAGGCTTGCACATCAAATGGAGGACCTGTTTCTCCTCCCTTCTGCTAGTTTGAGGATCTTACCTAGAGGCCCTGCCAGTTGTCTGATCTTGTGCTGGCATGCCTTTCATAATCTCTCCCTTTTCCCTTTTTTTAAATGTATTTTTTTTAAACAAATTTGTTTTTGTTCTGCCGTATTTGCCCATGAAGTTTACATGCTTGGGCCAAGATCTGTGGTACAGGACACTTTGAAGCTAGCTCATGGCCATGCATTGCAACACTTTATTGTCTGATAGATTCCGGAGCAGTCGCTCCAGTGGACTGCCTCCATGCCAGTTGGGAACCGGTCCGATCAGAGCTATTTATTGGAGCAGATGTGCCTCTACATATTAGAATGGTTGTGAGGATCCTCCTCCCCTTTTGTTAGTGTGCTGTGTGTAGCAGCACTTTGTTTGGTGGAACCCCAGCGTCTGCTTGCTTTTTATGAAGTTGGCAGAGGTAGTGTGTTTGGCGTCAGACAGTTAATCTGTGTCCTTGAGTGCACTTCCACCTTGAAGATCTGGGCACCCGAGCCTGTGTTCTATGGACACATTACTCTGCTTCTTAAATGGGTTGTCCGCCGAGGAGAAGTTTCTCTATTTGACTTGGCCCTGGTGAGGGAGGGTAGGGGGGAGGGGGAGTGCAAAGAATGCCTTCCTTCTTTTTTTGACATAGTCTTCCCTTATTTTGCCATGCACTCTGTTTGTCCAGGCCTTGTCTCACTCTGTGGCGCTGACCATTCTGGGTGAAAGTTAATCAAGGCCTCCGTGGAAGGCCAACCTTTTGGAGGACCAGCACTTGATGTGCAGAGGACCATCTCGGCAGTCTTCTCCAGAGCTGCCCAGCGCTCTCTCAAAGCTTAGGGTCCGTGTGTTTCTTGGTCCTTTTCTCAAGCCTTCTGTTGGGAGCTGCTACCTGACACAATCGCCCGAGGATTTACTTGACGTGGGTGAAATTGAAATCAAAAATGTTATTCTGGCTGCCTCAGCATTGCTTGTACTAAACTGAGGTGCCGGGTAACGTTGGGGCACCAAATCCTTCCATGCTACAATCGCTGACTGTTCACGGTGAAGTGGTTCACAGTTGCTTGCAAGATTCACCTGAATGTTACAGTAATTTGCACTGCTGCCCAGTATGATAATTAGCCCTCTCATCTTGAAGTACTGCACTAGCATACCCACTTGTTGTACACGCAGCGACGCGCTCTGCCGACTTCCATGATGCTCACTTACTCTCTTGCTCGCGCCGAAGTCTGTCACTAAGGTTTACATGTTGCCTCCGGATACGTGTTCCGCTTCTGTGACAATTGCCTAATGTTCACTGCACATGTGATTTATGCACCGGCTGACTCGTACGGCTATGATCACTTAGCTCCGCCACGTGTATGTGTCCCCCTATAACAAATGATATCCTCTACACTGCTCCTAACGCTTCCTAATACCAGCACCTGATGCTTGAAGGTACTGTGAGAGTCTGTCTGTTGTCTGAGGCCCTATAACTACATATGCCTGCCAATATACTACTCACGCTAGCATGTAAACCCTCGATGTTATTAGTCTGGAATACTATTTAGTGGCTTATGCACGTTAAGTATCCTGTATGTGAACACTATATACCCTGCTCACAGCATTGAGCACTGCCATAACATAGTTTGAATAGTCTCTTTGCCTGCTCACCTAGACTACAGTGCCAGTCCCAAAGTGCGATCTGCTCATACTGTTCCCTAGCTGTTTTTGCATATGTACACATTAACTTGCCTACCACTAACAACTAGGTTCGCCATAACGTTTGTTCAGCCTCAGCCCTACCCTAAGACTTCTAACTGCAGCATACCGTGCTGTGCCGTGCTGCACCACTATAGTCTGATCTGCCTGAGCTTCAATCTTATTAAGCATCAGTGTGCTCCCACTACCTCCTTCAAGACCTGGTGTGACTTATCTTGCACCTAGGTGTCGTGCACTACCACCATGCTCTTGAGGGCGCTCATTATACTATACCACATTCTGCCCTTTCAGGCAGCCATTGCCACTCAGATAGTCACACTTCCCCCACGGCCGTTAATCAATCAGCCATTTGTCACCCTGATTCATCGAAGCCCTTTCCACCTGACCCTGTCTAGTGTGATCCCTACAATGGGCCCCGCAATCACCACCACAGGCCTACACCACAACAACTACACCAACCTATATCTCAATGACCCGGCCCTCTGGTTAGAACACTTCGCTAGGAAACCTACTCCAAATCAACCTTGGTCCTTATCTCTCAGAAACGAGAGATTAGGCACCAGATTCTGCATATGACCTACCCGCAGTAACATCTCCAAGCGAACACTACACACACCACCATGCTCACCCTCTCCAACTTCTAGTAGCAAAAACCTCTACTACAGAGGCTAAACCGCCTCTCATCAAGGGCGCCCTTATCAACGCCAGATCTCTTCCAGCGCATGCACTAGACATTGCAGACCTCATCACATCCTCTGATCTGGACTTTATTGCCATATCTGAAACTTGGCTACATGCCGCATCCGGCCCATCACTGTCCGTTGCCTTACCACCTGACTACGGTATCGCGCGATGTGACCGGACCTCTGCCCAAGCCAGAGGTGATGGCGTGGCCATCATCCATAAAAACACTCTTGATCTAAGAGTGTTGACCAACTCCAAACTTGAGTCAGCTGAATTACTAGCAATTAAACTATTACTAACGCCCAATCAAACAGCCACCCTCCACCTTATCTACAGGCCCCCAGGCCCTGCACCATCCTTCGTCGGTGAAATATCCATCCTCCTCCTCGACAATACTAAAACTAACTCTCAAATTATCATCCTAGGCGACTTTAATCTGGCACTTGGTGACCCAAAAGATCCCATTGCACTGGACCTGGAGAACGTTCTAACCAACTTTGGTTTCACCCTGCACATTCAAGAACCTACTCATACTAAAGGCAGGACCCTGGACTGGTTAGCCGGCTCCAACTGCAATATTAATGTCCTTGCCAATACCCCCTGCCTATGGTCTGACCACCACATCATCACCTTTTTAATATTGAAGCCACCCCCCGTGTCCCGACTGATAGCTCCAGCCCTCCCCACTAGAAATAAAAGGGACATAACCAAGGAGAAACTCCTCCCTCTGCTACTACCATCTCTCAAAGCTGCCACTGACTCCTGTAATGATCCCACCGCCCTAGCAGACCTCTACAACCGTAGTATGCTCGCGGCTATTGACTCTATCGCCCCCATCAAACTCAGGAAGGCTAAACCACGTGCACACTAACTCCTGGTTCACACCACAGTTAAGAGTGCTCTGCAAAGCTAAACGCTGTGCCGAAAATCATTGGAAAAGTCACCCTTCTGATGTGCATAAAGACGACTTCTTCCTTGCATCGCTCACCTACAAAGAAGCCATTATCGCTGCGAAAAAAGTCTCCCTTAATAACCGTATCCTGCAAGCTGTCTCGAACACAAAGGAACTCTTTAAGATCCTAAAAGAACTTGAAACTCCAGCCACCCCACATGACACCTGCATTAAAGATAGTAAATGGTGCGCCAACATTCAGTCAGCCTTACTGAATAAAATCTCTACGCTACAATCCAAAATTAAAGACAAACAAGATGGTCGGAAACTGGACTACCGCCCCTGCATGCGCCCGCTCTCCTGACTCGCCCAACTTTAAACATTTTGCCTTCTCACCGCTCACTATTGTTGAGGTGGAAAACATCTTGAGGATCAAACCTTCCAATTGCCAAGGCGATCCGTGCCCCGCTCCCATCGTTAAGGAATCTGCCCACGATTTGGCCCCATTCATTACGTCCTTTATCAACTCCTCCTTTAAAACAGGTATTGTCCCTGACAACCTTAAGGACGCATGGGTAATCCCATTGCTTAAAAAACCTTCCTTAGACCCAAGCATACCCACTAACTTCAGACCCATAACCACCGTCCCATTCCTGCTCAAAATCTTAGACTGTGCAGCATACCTGCAGATCCAAGATTACTTGGAATCCAATAATCTTCTAGGCCTTAGGCAATCTGGATTCCGTCCCAGACACAGGACTGAGACGGCTCTAATGGATCTCAAAACACAAATGGGAGTCTTGAAGGACAAGGGCAAACTAGCCATGTTACTTCTCCTCGACCTCTCTGCGGCCTTCGACCTGGTCAATCACCAAATCTTATGCAGAAACCTCCACTCTGCTGCCCACTTCTCTCCGTCAGCCACGGCCTGGATCAAATCCTTTCTGAGTAATGGATCTATGCGGGTCTTTTCTAAGTCCGCAGCTGCAGACCCCTCTCATATTCTCTGTGGCATGCCTCAGGGTTCTTGCGTGTCACCTACACTCTATAATGTCTTTACTAAATCTCTCTTTGATGTACTTGACTATCTGGGTGTCTCATAACACCAACTACGCAGACGACACCCAGATACTCATTCCCATTACTGGAGACTACTTAGTTGACACCAAGACCCTGAACGAAGTCTGCCTGGTCATCCAAGCCTGGATGGCCCAACAGCAGCTATGCCTTAATGACGACAAGACGGAGCTCCTCATCCTGGGCACTACGCAACGCCTTAGCAAACTTGAGCCGTCCTACCAGTCGTTTATCATTGACGGCAATACCATCCAAGTCTCGAAAGACACAAAAACCTTAGGCTTTTACCTTGACGCCACTCTATCCTTATCCCGACAAACAAATGCAGTCAGATCAGCCTCTGCATACACCTGCAAACTCATTGCAGCTTGCAGGCCATTTCTGACTACTCCAAACAGCGTCACACTAGCCAGAACCCTCATCTTGTCTACAATTGACTATGGTAGCGCCCTCTACTTAGGAACTAGCCAAGAGAACCTGAATAAATTACAAATCACCCAAAACAATGCTATCAGAGCTGCCTTAAACATCCCTCGAAACCATCACATTTCTGAATCCAGAACCAATCTACAGTGGCTACCGTCCAGCAGAGAATTTCACTGAAATCACTTGCCCTCACATACAAATGCTTGGCCAACAAGGCTCCCCCCCCGTACCTCTGCAGTCGGCTATCCCGCCATGCGCCTACCCGACCTCAAAGAACTGCCCAGACCTACTGATCGATCCCTAGGTTCAAACTGCAAAAAGCGGGGGGCACAAGCTTCCCTGTCCTTGCCTCCAAGCTATGGAATGCCCTCCCTGTCAACATCAGATCAGAAGATTCTTTTAACGCATTCAAGTCCAAAACGAAATCATAGCTCTTCAATCAGCATTGAAACATGCTCTGCACACCACAGCCCTACTAGCATCGGCCCACCCATCTCGCCTGACTATACACTTGTGTCTCTGTCTCATGTAAAATATTTGCCTTGTAAATTATGTATATTGTTACACTCGCTGATTATTATGTATGTACATTCGCCTCGTGCTTAAAATTATGTATGTTTATATGCTCTGTATGCAACTCTGCACAAGTTGCGCCCTGATGCCTTCGGGCCTGATGGTGCGCGTTACAAATAATACAAATACTACTACCACCCCTCTTTAATGCATAAGCTGTTCACACCACAAAACCTAATGCCTAGGAAAAGTCTGCACTGTGGAAAGTACTTATCTTGATGCTTTCCTGAGAAACAAAAAAAGCTGGCTCTGTTCTAGTGAAGGTCCCATGTTTTCTCCCAACTTATTTTTCCCAGGTTTGATGGGTTTCTGTTTCGAAATTACAAATGTTTTCTTTTCTAAATAATGGGTGAGATCGCATAATCTGTGCCTATGATCTTGCTGTAAATTTGCTGGCATGAATCTTAAAATACGTCTCCTTTTTGAGTAGTCTATGGTGTTGATGACCCAGCTTGGTGGGTGTGTGGTGGCATGGTGCACCCAACGCAGGTCGCTCACCCTTTGCTCTGCTGCTTTTGTGGATCTTGATCTGCTGTCAGGCACGCTATGTCGGGGTCCACATTTTTGGGTTTAGACTTGGATTAGGGTGATTTATGCAACCTATTCAAATCAACATTGTATCTTGGAGCAGAGGTTTGACGGTTGTTCAATGTAGAATCTCCAGCTGCAGAGGTGCAGGTTTTCTTTTTCGTTATAAAAGGAAGAAATGTCTGCCATGTACAGAGTATGGTGGGATTTTGAATGGAATTCCAACGCAAACCTGCTCATAGTTCCCAGGTTCAAACGCGCCAAAATGGGCGGCAACAGCTTCCAGGTGAAAGCACCCCAACGCTGGAACGCCCTACCACAATCCCTCAGGACACCCCAAACCTAAACACACTTTAGAAGTAACTATATCCAGTGGATAAAGAACAAGGATCTCTAATACTTCTACCATCTAACACCACTCTGCCGCAATCCTGTAATGTATGTTTATTTGTAAATTTTATAAATATTTGTATTGTATTATAGCCTTCTTGAATAACTGTACACATCTATTGTCACACTGCAATACTGCAATGTAATGTATAAGCAACCTGTAACCAAGCTTTGAATAACCATGCTGCTCATGCGCCCTCATACCTTTGGGTATGGTGCGCAATACAAATGATTAAACTAAGATTATATGGGTGCAGAAGTTGGGAAATCGTGACCCCCACCGCCCCCAATTAGCAAAAAGTTGAGCAGAAAGAAGCCCTTGTTCGTTTGGGTTTCTGGGTGGATGTTGTGACTTCAATTTATGTTCCAAAAGGACACGTGAACGAACATCCCGATTGTGAGCAAGTTAGCACCTACAGAATCCTACTCCAAAGGAAGGACCGAAGAAGAGGATAAAGTAGATTGAATTATTTTGTGTATAGAAGTGAATCTTAAATTGAATATTTACTTGTAAAGTGTCAGTTTTGTTTGGAGGGGAGCTTGATTGCTAGAAGAAGGTTTTTATTATTTTTGTTTAACAATATTTTCATTTTCTTCTTCATTAAGCCATAATAACTTTGTAGCCATCTTGGATCTGCCAGAGGGAGAGCATCAATATAAGTTTTACGTGGACGGCCAATGGACGCATGACCCTTCTGAGGTACAGTTCTATTGACATCCTTTCATTGTTGCATGACCTCCTTTCTGCTGCTGTTCTGCTTGTAACACAGGGCTGCATCTCTTTCCGCTCTTGTTTCTGATGTGTGCCTCTTCTTGGTACCAAACAAAGTATTAGTAAGTTTTTCAGCAGCCCATTACACCCACTGCAAGGTAATATGTGATACACAGGACCAATTAGTTATTTTCTTTTTTTCTTTCCCTCAGCCAGTTGTAACTAGTCAAATGGGCACTGTGAACAATGTCATTCAAGTAAAGAAAACGGACTTTGAAGTGTTTGATGCTTTAATGGTGGATTCCCAGAAGGGCTCTGACCCATCAGGTTGGATTCTTTTATACTTGTTCTAATGTGTGGGATGCTCACAAGTTAATCTGAATGTGTTTATTTTTCTTTTTTTTAAAGCTGGAAAAGGGAGAAGCCTTGGCATTTGTGAATTTGCAGGGCAAGCACTAGCATCTGTGGTGGCAGTGTTTTCAATGCAGGCCCAGTGTTCAGTTGCTCACCTTTTCACCCAACTTTAAACTCTGTATGTAGTGGAGCCATTGGGCAACCACAGGACCTCCATTGTCATTTACCCTTTTCAAAGTGTACAGTTTCACTAATGATTCTTTGTGAAGGAGAGTTATCATTTTTGTGCTTCACCCCCTCTCCGTGAGACCACCAGCACCTTCTGCTGGACATCTGGACCTTTCTTTCAATCCTGAATGAGTGGAGCTTTTTTCCACTCATTCATTCTTGTGGGCTCTCTTTTCTTTGTATCCTACCTGTACTATGGCTTCTGTCTGGTCCATAGCTCTTAAAGGCATCTGGGTTTTTACTACTGCAACACACAGCTCCTTACGGGCAAATAAGAATATGTTTCTATATCCTCAAGTAACTACAGTTCTTAAGGATAGATACTTGGCATCTCTCACCAAACTCTTTAGCCTCAGAAAATTGGCCACACCACCTTCAGTGGAGTGCCAAAGAGATACATAATATCCCCCTTCCTGTGAACAATAGGGGCACCAAGTACCAACTGGGGTCCGGGGGGGAGGGAGGGGGGGAGGGGGGGAGGGGGGGAGGGGGGGGTGTGTGTACGCTCCAGTGTCTGAGTACCTAGGAAGTTGGGGGAGGAGTTTTCCACTCCCCTGTCCTTTGCCAGAATGCCTGAATATGTTCAGCTCCCACAGGGGGTCTGGCTATCTTCATTGGACAGCCAAACGCCCCTTTCTGTAAAATGCTGAGAGATTGCAGAGGTGTGTGTGCTGGAAATGTATAAAAAGGTGAGGCTTCTGGAGTGAAAAGCAAGTCGGCCACTGGAAGCTGAAGTAACAGAAGTAGACTACCAGAGACGCCTGCAGTCCCTTTGCAACACCGTGAAGCGTCCACTGCTGTCCTGACCCCGTTTTCTGTGCGACAGAGGAGCTCCAAAGAGGGTGACTCCTTCTCTTTGGCTGGTGGGAACAACCAGTCACAAGACTAACTTTGAAACAAGCCACCTCCCGATGTCCTAGGAGTTTTCCAGAGCTGCAGAACCCCAATACCGGGAGACCTGCTGCCCATTTCAAGTGAATCATCGTGGAGAGGCCGAATCCGTCCAAATCTTTGATGAACCAGTAAGGCCACTCCAGAGATCCAATCCAACTTGCCCAGACCCCCTCACCAGAGAATGGCACCGCAGGAAGCAAAGAAGATTGGACCGGGCGATCTGTGTCCTTTGGTGCTGCAGAAAAGGCACGAAAACAGCAGTGAACCAAGAGGTTGCTGAAAATCGTGCCACAGGTCCTTCCTTGAGACTGCTGCTGAGAGATCCCGTCCATTGTCCTGCATTCAGTCATCAGCCCAAGGAATTCAGAGGTCTGGTCCAGAGCTGCAACATCGTGGAGCATGTAGCACAAACATTTTCTTCTAACCTAAGGTACTGTGGGGAAAAGGTATTGCTTACCTGATTCCAAGAAGTCACTTGAGAGCTTTGGAGTGTTCAGGGCAACCCCTCTTACCTCAGACCCAAGCCTTTTTGTGTCCCCTTCTTGAGTCCGTTATAAGGTCTCCTTTGTTAGTTGTTAACTTGCTGCTTCAATCCACAGGAACTCTCAGACATTTCTGCTTGTCAGGACTTCAAGCCCTCTTCGAACTGCCTTTAGCTAGGGTTGTGTTTTTGGACTTGAAGGGGAAGGAAGAGGTGAAGAGAAACGTCTTGAGGTATTTTCGGAACTTAAGGAGATCATGCTCCAGACGCATAGGCAGAGGGAGGCAATTCCACAGGAGGGAGCCCGCCGAGAAAAGTGAACAACCCCCAGCTCTCCGTTTAGAAAACCTGTTCACACGCAGAGAGTTGGTGCCAGAGGAACAAATGAGTCTAGAAGGGGAGCATTTGGTCACAAAGCGTTGAAGAGTGGTCCCCGACCCCAGATAGCCTTGTGGATGATGCAAAGGGTTTTAATTTGATCCAAGCTGATACCAGGAGCCAGTGAAGGCTTTGAAGGGCAGGAGAGATGTGGTCCCTGGGCTTGAGGCCAAGGATAAGTCCTGCTGCCCTATTCTGGATTAGCTGGAGATGTCGCAGGTTGGATGAAGGAAGATTAAGGAGGAGGCTATTCCAGTAGTCTAGCCTGGACAGAACCAGAGCCTGGGTAACATTGAGCCTCTGAGGGAAGGTGAAGGGTAGAGTTCCTTTGAGAAGGAAGAGCTGAAAGTGGGACTTCCTGGCAATGTCCTGAATATGAGGGATGAAGGCAAGGGAGGAGTCGAAGATGACTGTGATTCCTGTCTTCAGAGGAGGGGAGCAAAAAGAGAAATGGGAGCACACCTAAAATGTAACGTTTCTTTATAACTTAATTTAGTAGACCAGGCAGGCTGGTTTTTAGAACTTCAAGGTGCAAGGGAGGAAATGAGACCTTGGCATAAGGTCCAGTTAAACACATAAAGAGAAAAAAAGGATCCAACAATAGGGAACCTCCCGTCCCTCGCACACTCAACAATCCACCAGAGAGGTGGTAACTAGTTATAGGTAGAGATATACAGATATAAGTCAAATAGGATTCAATAAACACTATTCCATAAATGGAAATAAAGAGAAAAAATTCCAGAAACTATGTAGTCCATAAAATACACACATTTTTTTTAATCACAAACTGTGATCATAGGCAAACATGTAATTCATAAGTCCAAGATATAAGGTACTGTGGCTTTATGCGTTTTGAGGGTCTTCCCTCTTCAGAAGCAAGGCTTGAATTAGTAGTGCCTAGATGTCGTGTAATAGTGTAGAGAGAACTAGAAGGCGGCCAGAACGGCTGATGCTCTTTAGAGCATAGTAGGCTCCACTTCAGAACCTACAGGGAAAAATAGGATATTTAACTCAAGGTTTAGAGATGGAGTCCGTGGATACATTTAGCAAAAAAAACCCTGCAGAGGACAAACGCATAAGGTCTCGTTCCCAAATAATTCATACCCATCTAAACCTCAGGAAGGATTAATTAATTAGCCGTAATATGTCAATGGATAAACTGTGCCGTACAAATTATAAACGGGTAGCCATAGATGGTGAGGACCACATTACGTGTTAAAAAAAAGACTAGACAAAAGAAGAAAATGCATGTGGCTATCAAGACAGGACAGCCAAATATCCAACAAAAACTATTCCGTACCTTAAATAAGGAGAAATTCCGCGTCCAAGCGGTCTGACTGGTGAAAGGTACAGGCTTAGAAAGACAGCTCGTCGTATGCCGATGTATCCAAATGTATTTCATCAATACACATTCAGAGGAGGGAGCCCATGGAGGAAGGCCAGAGTGCGGGGAAGAAGTAGGGTGCAGGGGACCCAGTGGGGAGAATCTCAGTTTTGCTGGTATTGAGGCAGAGGTCGTTAGCAGTGCACCAGGCCTGGATGGCAGAGGCAGTCCGGGATGAAGGAGGGTGCAAGGGTGTCAGTGGGAAGTTTGAAGGAGAGTTGTGCGTTGTGAGCATAGCACTGGAAGTTGGGGAGAAGGAGGAAATGAGGCGAGAGAGGTATATGTTAAAGAGCCAAGGCAAAATAATTGAGCCCTGGGGAACGCCACAGGTGGAGGAGGAAGTAGGGGAGGAGAAAGGGCCCAGAATGGTTTTGGAGGAACAGTTAGTTAGGAAGTAAGCCAGTCCAGGGTCCGCTTTGAAATGCCAAGGGTGTCATGGGGCCTTTTTTATGAGGATGGAATGGTTCACTTTGTCAAATGCAGAAGAGGGATCAAGAAGGATCGGGACAGCAGGGGAGGTGTTGATGTGTACGGCAAGGATAGAATACGTGTCTCAGCTAAAGAGGCCACTGGAATGTTACGAGAGTCACTGTAAGGTCCATCTCTCTTAGGACTGGCCAGAGATGCGTTGAAGAGTGCTTTAATGAAAGCAGATCAACATTTCACCTGCAGTTTGGTAGTCGGATTTCTCCAACTGGCTAAATTGCAGCATGCAAACATTTTCATTTTGGAAATCGAAGCCCAAGGCCACCAGGGAAAGGGCTGGGGGGGGGGAGATTGTGTCGAGATACCTGGGAGACCATGGACTGATGCGTGAACAAGGTTTCCCCTTTTAAATTCTCCATCTGTTATTTGTGTAATCTCGTGAATACAATGTATTTTACCTGAAAATGGATAATTGTAGGTTGTAGGCCACGATTGTTTAACAATGTGATGAAAGAAATAGGCTTGTTGCTCAGACGGAGCGTTTTTTTGTCTAATTGCAAGGCTTTTCGCTTACGTTTGAATCCCAGAGCCTGCACAGTGCCGCCAGCATGCGGTTCACCTGGCCGCGACGGTGGCCATCTTTGCTATCCTGTGCCATCCAGAGCTTAGTGACGCCGTATTTTTATTTCCACTTATTAGCGTAGCCCTACCACGGCTTGCCTTAAGGACGACTCAAGAGCCCACACTACCTATTTGTGTAGGTCCTGCATCCAGGGAGGCATAGGACCTAAGCACACCTGTGAGCACTATTGGTTCTAAGGACAGGACAGTAATACACTGATCCCAATTCCCAGACACCGCTCCTCTGCTTTTTCAGCTTCCACCTGTGCTCGGCTGCAGATACTGATCCTATTGGGATTCTTTCTCATTTTCAGACCAGCCCAGAAATGCGCAGAGGGTCCCTGCAAAGCAATTGATCTGGGTCCTGAAGAAGGCTAGGTTTATGAAGTTGAATTATATGGATTTCAGATCTCCGAACACTATCAGTTGAATGCTGGTCAGCTGACTGTTATTGGATTTCTATGAAAAGCGAACCGCCTCGCCCTTCCAACCCACCACTAGCTTGGAAAAATGCAATACAAATAATCCCATTTTAACATTTTTCTTTTTCAGAGTTGTCCAGTTCTCCCCCTGGGCCCTATCACCAAGATCCATATACTTGCAAACTGGAAGAACGCTTCAAATCTCCGCCCATCCTTCCACCACACCTCCTGCAGGTTATCCTGAACAAGGACACTGGCATTTCAGTGAGTAACAATTTGGTATTTGCAGTTTATTTATTTTAATTTAATTGGTTTTAATAGCATACCGGAGTTGGTTTTCTAAGCGCGGATCTGGGATTCAAACCTCTGTTGCTCTGCGTGGTCTTGCTTCCAAGACCAACGCGTTGGGCCTGTGCTATCCTCACTTCACTTTAACTGTGTGTTTGTCATAGCAAACCTAGAACGTGAATTTGTTCTGGGTGAGCTGTCCAGAAGGCACCCCATCAAAGAGGTACTATAGTCGGGCCATCTTGAAAGTTGCTAATGACAAAACAAATGTTTTGGTGGTTCTTAACTTTGGGGAGGTGGTGGGGAAAACAGAATGAGGACGGAAAGTCCTACAAGCTTGTGTAACTTCAAACTGCACCCTCTGTATGGGTTCCAAATGGTAATTTGTGCTTGTAACGGTATACTATATATTTTTTTCCACAATGCATCTCGTACATTTCAAATTTCATCAAATAAATTACAATCTTCATGCATATCTAAAAGTGTATCCTTCTCACTGAATGTATTAAATACTTCATTATAAATAACTTCCCCCTTGCCTTTATATAATATACAATATTTAGCAAACTAAACCTACTTTAATTGGTTGGTGGGTACTGTTCATTGCTGACTAGTCTTTTTCTGGGGACAAACTATACCATTGGAGCACAGCCACAGACAACTAGACCAGCTCAGAGTATCCTGGCTGTGATACCCACGTTGCAAGGTCTGTAAAGTTGGTAGCCAGTTGTACTACTTTACCATTATCATATATAGACTGCTAATGTACTCATTAACTTCATAAGCAGGCATGTACGCTGTATACATAATTCTGTACTCCGAAGTCCTATCCCCTTTCCTCTGTACTTATGGGATGCTCCCTCCCCAACATTGACACCCCCCCCCCCCCAAGCACCTACGGAAAAGATTTTCAACATTCTAATCTTCAGTGGACCAAATGCTGTGTTTAGGCATTCACCAAGCCTGGCACCTCTTATTATTGTGAAACTGAAGTGGTGTCTCACATGGCGGGAGGAGGCTTTTTAAAAACCTTCCTTAACAGAACATCAAGGACTTTGGACCTCATTCTGGGTCCACCACTAGCCCACTTAAGTAACCTGTAATTGGCAAGGTTTAGAACCTTCATGACCTTGCCTCAGATGCTGAACTTTTTCAGGGGCATAGTGAGACGCAATGCTTTAAGTGTCAGTTACTCCTACACCTCCCCGCACCTCCTTTTCCACCACCCAGGCCTCACCATCATTCTGCGCCGCCAAGTAACTGGGACAGATACTGGAGCAGGTCCTCAGACTGATCGAATGACACTAAACATTAGGCCAGGTTTAGGGTGCAGAGATTGATGACCTCTCCTCTATTGGGTCCTTCTATGGTCTAATTCGGTCTATTCTGGACTTGGGCTACCAGTGGCACCCCCTGTAAGTATTTACAGCTGTGCTGTACGCTAGATTGGCCTGCTTGGGTATTCCTTTACAGTCTGAGGTTTGGAAAAGTCCCAAATGATTCTAGGAATCCCACATATAGTATGTACTGCGAATGTGTCTTGATGCAAACTTCCGACTGGTTTCAGATGAAAAATTATGCTTGGTCTCCAATCTGCCTCATTCTGTTTTTCTCTCTGAAGCATTAGCATAGGTAGACCATTGTCCTCTTCCTCATCAGGTCCGGCTTCTTGGACCACCTCTGCTCAAGTTCCTGGTCACTTGGAGCAAAGAAGATAAATGATTACAGTGCCTTACTTCTCTCCCTTGCTAGTTGGGATGTGATCATGGCTGCTTGTTATGTAAAGTTGCAAAAAATAATTGGGTGTTTATTTTGCAACTTTCTATTGGCTGGCATAAAAACAAACTCGTAGCTCACCTCTCAGATACTGGCTTATGATATGTTTGAGGCAGCTACTGGGCATGGTAGGTATAGCGGTCTGAGGTCTGCGTCTAGTCCTGGACATGCAGAGTGGCATGGCGTAGGGCTACTAAATGATATAAGAAGACCAAGTTAAGATTTGAAGCCTTCCTTGTAAAAGGCTTCAGTTGCCCCATCAATCTACAGATGAACTCTCAAATGGAAAGTAAACGCAGTACATGCCAAGTCCGTTCTCTCTAAACTTCAGCCATAATTTATTTCCCCCGGAAGAGGGGCTGAACCAGTCTGGGTTAAAGGGAATTTCAGGCGAGAACCCAACCCGAAGTTGGACATAGTGACTCACAGGGGCCCCACCAAGGAACTAACAGACTAAAAGGATTTTCAACACTCCTGAATCCTCTTCTCACCAGCCAAATAATTGACAAGTGTCTGTTTCAGTATTTCGATTTGTCTGGCCCGTTCCTCGTTCCTTGTCCCTCCTGTTGGTGGAATTTCCCACTACCTTCAATCTTGGACAAGCCTAACGCAAGAATGGTAGTCTGTCGGCTGAGTTCATGGATTCCAGTTTACCCTCACCTGCATCCCCCCCCTTCCTGCACCCCATCCCAAAACATCTTTTTACACAATCTTTGTGCAGAATCCACAAGTTGCCTTCCATGTAATACACAGCGGAAGATCTCGTCTCTGAGCCTTCCCAGGGGGTCTGTTCTTTGCTTTAAACCAACTCCAAGGGTGAGAAACCTGTCCATGGGTGTGTCCCTCACTACAAACCGCAGCCATGGGAGTAGATCTTTGCAATTCTTGGCATCTTCATTGACCAACGTCAAGATTTGTTGCAGGGTCTCATTTGAATTGTTCCACTAGGCCTTCCAGCTGTGGTTGATAATTGGAGATGCAAAGTGTTTCTTTTTTGTGTAGGGTGGGGGAGACCCCTGTTCCCTTAAGTCCTGTCATCACCTGACGTGATCCCTGGTTTGTGAGTATTTAGGGAACCCCACTCTTGTGAAATGGGGAATTAGAGTTCAAAGCAAAAGCCTTAGAGTAAAGGGAAACCTAATATGATCATTTAGACCTATCTGTTGCCAGTTTTAGAAGGCGAAGGGGTCCCAGAATGACGTGGTCCCAGGATGTCAATGGTCTAGGAAAAGGGTATGTCAGTAATATGTAGGGGTTGCATCACTCAAGGATGTCTTCTGGCAAATATGAAATAACTCGCAGTTTTTCCAAATTTTTGGTGCCTGGCCAGAAAAAGTGCCTGAAACATGTTCTTTGTAATGGTAAAGTGCAGACTAGTGTGAATGCGCCATATCTAGTACCGATTTCATATAGTTCAGTCAAGGAGAAATATAGCCGATTACTGGGTTGTTGATTCTGCTCAGTTACTTTTTGCCCTATGGTGCGATTCAAAGTATGGTAGAGTGTTATACCTGCCGTCCCACAATAAAATGTCCTCTTCAAAGACTGACCTAAGGCGGAGATTGTTACCCTGGACCAATAAATTCAGGGTTAAAAGGAAGTCTAGCAACTGTTCTGCAGTGGACTCTTGACATAGGCGAAGCAGCTTACCTCTCCGGTGAGGTCATTTAATTTGTGTTGATTGCATTCGCAAAATATCTCCCCTGTTCTTAAGATTGTGGAAGTGTCCGTCTCGCACACAATCCATGTGCAAGCTTCTAAGAATCCAGCCATGGAAACGGAATACTACTGTAAGCAGGAAGCTGAGTTGAGTGAGGGCGTGACCCTGAACAGAACATCTTTTAGAGACTTGTGTAAAGTGTTTTAGTGATAGAATATGAAGGATACATGAGGTAGTATCTAGCCCAACGCATTTGTGTATTTTCAACTTTTTTTATTGATTTTTTTTTTTTAATAAAGGCTAGTGTCAATTTAATATGTACAGCAAATGAGAAGGGATTAATTATGTTTAGTAAAAATGACATGGCAACAGCTATATGGATGTATATGCACTGTTATTATGAAATAAATCTTTTGATCATGTACTAAAACTATTGCAGTTTTTGGGGATAGCACAGGTTTTTAGTAGTGAACTAGCCACGGGGAACTATTAGCTAGACATTAATCACCTATGTAGAGGTATATTGAAGTTATTTCTTCTATGTAAATTCAACAAAAAAAAATTTAGTGTGGCTTGTCAAGTGATATCCCTACGAGTGTATGGTATAGGAACTCCCTGAGTTGCATGTCCACAAACAAAACACTGTCCTCCAAACCGGGGCACCATACCCCTATATCCAAATCCACTTCCCCTTGGTTAATAATCTCTCCCTGTCTGCTATTGTCCCATGTATGTAATTACTACTCCTGCATTTGTAAATTCGGGCTGCTGTTGCATCTGTCATGATCCCCATTGTGGGTCATATGGTGCTTGTGAATATCCCCCTTGCGGTGCTACCACTTTTACTGGAAGTCCCCCCCACCTCCCCCTGTTGGGCGGGTGGAACGCTAGCTCGTCCTGTGAGCACTGACCCTTGCATGCTTATTTTGGCCAGTTATTTCTGCACTAGTGTATTTTCCGCTTTTACTGCACTGTCTTTCTTGTCTGCTTCTATCCCTACTACTTTTTCTAGGGAAGTCTGCACGTCTGTGGGGAGCCCCTTCACTAGAATGATAGAATAGAGGTATTTTATTGTGCCATGATTGTTTATTCTCTTGCGTCCACATTTCTTGTATTGATCGTATGCATTCTGCAGGGTCCTCTTCTGGCTTCATTTTACGTGCTAATATTGATTGCATATCTGAGTTATCTGGATACAGCTCTCGGAGCTTTCCTCCACACTTGTGCTGGATGATTGTTGAAAGGTGCATCGTCCTGTATGTTGGTGCTTAATTTTACCACTGCATACCCTGCTTGCTGCCAAATCTTGTCACTTCGTTCCCCTACCCAAACTGCCAATAACTCTTGATGTCCCCTATGGCCAGTGGGATCCCTGCTGTCTCCTTCTCGAATGCATGTATCCACTTGCTTGCCCCTGCCATTAGTGAAGGTAAACTGTATACCAAATTATCCCTATCCATCGTCTACCAGGGTACATAATGTACTTCCCCTTTTGCCTTCATTAGAAGGGGCAACTGAGTTTGTGCTCTGTGCTTAACTCTGCGTTGTGATCTTTTCACTACTGCCATCCTTGCTTTCCTTTTTTTCAAAGCCTATTTTCCCTGTTGCTCCTATATCTTCTTCTCCCTTCTTTCCTCCTCCTTCCGCTGTCCACACTTGTTGGATTACAAGGGTTGAAGTAATCTTCCCTACTGTCATTGTCACTGCTGTCCTCCCAGTCCGATGCAGTTATCTGCTTCTTTCGTATCTCACTCATCCTCTTCCATGTCCTGTCCCCAGTTATCAATTTTAAATTTTGTATATATCCAGTCGTCCATCTCTGCTTGTCCACTCCCTTTCTCTGTTCCTTCCCTTTTTCCTGATCTCTTTTCTCTACGGTTTTCTGCTTCTCTAAACATTTGCTGCTGTGCGCTTTTCTTAATGACCGCAAAATATTTTGTATTCCCTTTTTCTTTCTTATCCTTCGAATGAGGTTCTGTCTCTGCCCTATTTTTCTTTGTCTTCTCCTTATCTGGAGATAACCGCCTAGGATATGTGTATCCTGCAGCTGGCTTTCATAACGGAAACTATCCATAAGGAGGGGGTGGAGCGCTAGCTTGCTCCTCTTCCCCTTCTCACTTCTTTTTTCATCTTTAGTCTCTTCGTAAAGTTTCCAGAGAACTAAAATGTCCTGTCTCTTTTTATGCTTTTCACCATGTTGCTAACAGATATGAATGCATACTGTCAATGATATAATTTTGAAATGTTCCCTCTCCGGGCTATTCCTGGTAACCCTTTCCCACTGCGTTGTTAATCCACTGAAGTGATATTTCAATATTCTATCGCATTATGGGGCAACGTTTTTCACATGTGATGAAGGGGTGAGTCCATATAATATGATGACATTATTGCACCATTGTCCCAATTTTCTAGAGTACGCTTTCTCCCCAACTCTTCTTTCGTTGGCCCCTCCTACTTGTATCTCAAAAAACGTTCTCCCCCTTACCCACCCACACCCACTCCCTCACTCTTGTACTTACCGTTTAACTTGTTCACACTGGCATTCTCCTCAGGCCCACCCTTTCACACTACTTGCACACAGTGGCCCTCTCCACGGGCCTGTCCTGTTAATTTCAGTTACTACACAAATGGTCCTCTCCACAGGCCCACCACCTAACAATGATGCCCTATGTTGGTGTGCCTAGGGTTCAGAGGCTCCTCCGTCCATTCAATTGTGCCCCCTACACAGCTTTTCCAATATTTACGTATTAGTTCGGCTCTGGACCTTCCACGATTTCCACAGCCACAATAAACATGAAACACAATAACAAACTATTACGGTTTCAACAAAACACCAATGCATATGCCCTTTCTCTTCACAACTTCAATACTTCTTAACCCATAAATAAAGAATGACGCAACTATACCAATTGCTTGCACTACGCGCAACTCTCGCCTACCAATGTCTGCAACTTACAATGCAACCCTCTGCTCTAACGCAGATGTGCCACTGTCCACTCACTCCCTATCGGGTAAGTGGGCCTAAAAGCTACTACGGCTAATCGCGCTCCACCTCTTGAGGGTGTGTCCAATACACCATAAAAATAATCCCTCCCCCCTGTGCGTTCATGTACGGGTACACTTGCGTATCCTTATTCGTGGGTACTCGAGTCTTCTCGACCCTGGCGTCTTCTTTTAAAGGCCAGTACTCCCGTTTGAGTGCGGAGAGCGTTTTGACAAGGCAGACCTTTCGCGAACTCTGCATCTGCACTGCCTCTTCGTTGTAGAGGTCTTGGGACTGGGCTACAAAAGCTGTCCCATAGTACTCCGGTAGCACGGCTGGAATTCCCACGTCTGGTCGGGAAAGCTGATTCCCCATACGGGCCACCAAAATGTACAACTGGTTGCCTCAGAATTCACCAATGAAATTACAAAAGTAGTCCAAAAAAGTGTGCACAGAGCAACAAGTAACACAATTTATTCTGTGCCCAGGCGCAACGGGGAAAGCAAAATTCACAGACCACGGAACAGTGCTGCGTGAAAGACTGTCAAAGATACACCCCTAAAACAACGCTTTTATAATCTTACAAACTAATTGGCATCAACCCACAATGCAACATTAGGGTACTCCCTGTGAGGCTAATTGGTAGAGCTACGTCATTCCCGTATAGTAGGACATACATTATCCTGAAATGATTGGGTCCTGCAAACCTTACCACCCTCGACAACCTCTGTGATGTCACAGTCCAACCCACAATTCCTACACCAAAACATTGAGACATTTGAGAGGACAGCAGATCTTTATTCATCTGTCGCCGGTCATCTCCATCCGTCTCATGAGAATATTGTTGATCATGATACTGGAGGAGCCTTGAACTACTGACAAATGACAAGTTTAATGTTGCATTTTAAGAACTCTTCGAACCTCTTACCAGGCCCACGTTAGCCAAAGGGCTATTTGAAACTGCCATGGGGCACTTTGAAACCGTCAGTAGACCTGTTTCCTAAACTAATTTGCCAAATTATAAAATGATTGCATGTTCACTGCCTTTCTCCGAGGTCGGGTCCCGAAGTATCAAGAGCTGTTCATTTCTCAATGTATGATCCTGGGAATGTGCCATTTGCAATGTTCTGGCAGCTTCTGCAGCTACTAAGTATGTTAATAAAATGTGAATTTGTTTCTAGTGAAAAGCATGCTCTGACTCCTGTTTACAGTGCCTCATTCTAATGTTAAGCCCTGTATACTTACCTGTAACCGATCTTTCTGGAGCTTGTGGATCTGCTTAGATCACGATTTATTTATTTATAGAGCGCTTTACACCAAGGTGCTGTACAGTGGAACAACATAATACAAGATAAAAACAACATATAACAGTGGAAGCAAAATTACATCATGAATCATTTGACAAAACAGTGCAAAGAGCAATTAACTGAAGGGGGGGGGAGTGGGACTAGGACTAGGTGTAGGGGGGGTGGAGATGGATTGGACGAGGGAAAATGGAGGGGAAGAGAAATCAGATGAAGGGAGAGGGGGGGCGGAGGGGAAGTAGAGAGGATAGAGGGGGAGTTTTCAAGGAGGAGAATGGAGGAGGAGGGATTTAAGGGAGGCGCGAAACGAGGTGAAGGTCGTGGTAGAGCGGATTGAGAGAGGGAGCGAGTTCCAGTGCAGAGGTGCAAGAAGTTGGAAGGAGCGGAAACGGGAGGAAGCGCAGGGGGATGGAGGTACAGTGAGAAGGAAATGGTCAGCGGAACGAAGGGAACGGTAGGGGGAGTAGAAGGAGAGAAGGGAGGAGAGATAAGGAGGAGCAAGACCATGGAGGGATTTGAAGACAAGACAGAGAAAGTGAAATTTTAGCTGTAAGTGGAAAGGTAGCCAGCCAAGGTAAAAGAGCGAGGACGAGATGGAGTCATGGTAGGTAAGGAGACAAAGGGTACGAACAGTGGAGTAGTATATGGATTTTAAGAGGGGCAAGATGAGATGTGGGAAGTCCAAAGAGTAGAGAGGAGCAGTAGAAAAGGCGGGAAAAGATGAGAGAGGAAATTAGGAGTTTGGTGTCGTGGAATGTGAGGGAGGGACAGATTTTGCGAATATTGTAGAGGTGGTATCGGCAGGTGCAAGAGGTGAGTGAAATGTGTTGCGAGAAGTTGAGAGAGGAGTCCAAGAGAACGCCTAAATTACGAGCTTGGGTAGAGATAGGGAGATTGGAGGGAGGAAAGTGAATGAAAGGGGGAGGAGAGGAAGGGGGGAGAGAATTAGAGGGGAGGTCAGTTGAGGAGGAGGAGAAAGAGAAAGAGTATCATCAGCATAGAAATCGTGGGAGATGCCAAACAAGGAGATAACAGGGGCAATGAGGGAGGTGTAGAGAGAGAGAAGAGGAAAGGACCAAGTACATGCTCTGCATAGTCCAACATCTAGTGGAAGTCGCAGAGTATTACAAGATGTGTTTTCGCAACTCAAACTGACGTCGACAGGGAGTGTTTAGTAATACTATCCCTAGTGTTACATGTACTGTAACCATGGTCCGTCGTCACGCATTGAGGTCCCTCCCCATGTTGTTTTTTCCCGCCATGGAAGTCGGTCACAAATGCAGAGGTCTCTTCCAAGCTGATGCCTTTTGATTTACTAAATTTTGCCCCGCCTTTTTTTTCTCTCTCTTTCTTTCTCTTTCTTTCTCTTTCTTTCTCTTTCTTTCTCTTTCTTTCTCTTTCTTTCTCTTTCTTTTTCTCTCTCTTTCTCTCTTTCTCTCTCTCTTTCTCTCTCTCTCTCTCTCTCTCTCTCTCTTTCTCTCTTTCTCTCTTTCTCTCTTTCTCTCTTTCTCTCTTTCTCTCTTTCTCTCTTTCTCTCTTTCTCTCTTTCTCTCTTTCTCTCTTCCCCCCTCCTCCCCCAAGGCTGAAACATGTGTCTGGGGTTGCTGTTGGTACTCTTGTTCAGAAGAGAATTGCCATAGCATTTCAGTGCGCCCATGTGGGCGGGACAAAGACTGATCTACAAATAGATTTTTCCCTTCTGTAAAAGGTACAGTGAATTAAAGTGTGGCTGCTGCCTCTTGCGTTCCTTTCCCAAATAACAGGTAATTTAGCTGTGTTCAGTCTCAGAGGGGCGACTATGGACTTTTTTCTTACACTAAGACCTACACCATGGACGACATTGCTGAGGCCCATGCGGTGACCGGGGAAAAAACTTTGGGTTACTCGCTGCCCTCTGCATCGCACGTATGCTTTTGCCTCATGGCAGTTCCCAGAAAGCAAGGTCGATTCAGACACAGTATACAAAAAGGCCCTCCTTTTGCGCGCTGAAGAACAGGTGGCGAAAGGCATTTCAGCATCACCAAGGCAAACGCCGAAATTACAAGGCATGTCGGTGCTTCACTAATTAAGGCATGGTCGCTGAAAAAGCACATTTTGACACCCTTGACCCCAAAAGACTCCCAATCAGGGTTTTTGAAACCCACAGACTCCCTCTCTGGGGCTGTGAGCTATAAGGCTACCATTCCCTCCCAGCCCACCCCTGTTGAGGATGTCACTCCCTCCCAGGCCCTTGTCATTTCAAGCTTCCCTTCCTCATGCCATTTTACACCTGAACAATTTAATACATGGACAAACGCCCCAACCAATTGACACTCTTAGGGATGACTCACAGCTAGGGGCATCAGTAGAGTCATCCCCTACCAAAAGGTCTCGCCTTGCGCCATAACACCCGGCCTTGGTATTCCAAAACTGCTCTCCATACCAGCACCCCTCTATGGACTCATATTATGATCAAGCAGACCCTGGGTCTGGGGGTGCTTCATGGCCAGGACCAGTTTTACGGCGATTACGACGTTTACATAATGCAGTCACCAGACATCAGAACCAGCCTGTAGCAGATTTGCCGGTTGACAATCCATGAACTGCTACTAAAGGCGGCACGACATTTCAATATCGACACACAAGAAACACAGGTCGACAAGGACTTTGTGGAAGATATCCTAGGGGACAAGAAGTCCACCACCCAGTTTATACATCTCCTGCAGTCAGTACAGAGATGTATCCAGCCCTCCCTACTGACGCCTACTAATACGGGGGCAGTGAATCCAAGAATAGAAAAGCTGTTTAGATCCACACCCACTGACCCTCCCCTACATTAGGGGACAGCTCAAACCAGATTACCTAGTTGTCGCTACCACCAGAAAGAGGGCAGGCACTCCCCTGGCATCGGCAGGAGCCCCGCCAGACAAGGAGAGCAAGAAGATGTATAGTTTTGGGAGAAAGGTCGCTGCCGCCTCTGCAGCATACCAGACAAGAATCGCGAACACTACTGTTAGCTAGTTACGGCTGCCACACATGGGATGATCTGTAACGCCAAATGGAAACAGTCCCAGTACCACTAAAAGCCCAACTGCTTAAAACCATTTCAGAGGATAAGCAAATCTCAAATTGCATCCTGAAGAACAATATTGATGCATCAGACAACGCAGGACACATCCTAGCGGAGGGAACTGTCATTAAGCGGCATTCATGGCTTAGGCAGTCAGAGTTTAAGCTAGAGACTCAAGCAACCCTCCTAAACGTGCCAGTGGAGCCAAACGTTATTTGGGAAGGCCGTAGGGGATGCCCTCAAGAGTGCCTAGGAGGTGTACCCTTGGCCAGTTAACTAACAAATCATATTCCCAACGGGTTCCCCAAACTACAGGAGGTTTTGGGACCAGGGTGCACAACGATTCTCGGGCTACTCTTGAGGGGGACAGTCTTCGTCCTGGGGCCAGTCACAAGGACAGGGTTCATCATCCAGCTTTCAAAGAGGGAATAAGAGGCAAAGGTAGGGGCAGAACCCCACCTGGGAGAGGCTCAACCCCTCTCAAACAATGGCGCGCCGCTTCAGGTACCCGCCCATGCAACTTCAGTAGGAGGCTGAATCTCACAATTCACCCATGCATGGAAGGGGAGAACATCGGAACAAGTAGGTGTTGTCCACCATTCAAGACAGCTATTGTTTCGAGCTGATAAAAGGACACCTACCGCCCGCTAAGACAGACGAGCAAAAGATACTGCTGTAAGAAATAGCGGCACTACTCGACAAGGAGATCGTCACGGAAAACGAGGTAAACTAGGGTATTCAGCATACTTCCTTGTGCCAAAGAAAGATCTTACCATGCGGTCAATACTAGATCTGCACCCTGCGAACAAATATGTCACGCCCCAAATTATTCGCATGACCACACTCCAGGGGGTGATCCCACTCCTGAGACGGGGGGGGGGGGGACTACATGGCAACGTTGGAAATGAAAGATGTATACGTTCATATTTCAATGCGCCATGCTCACAAAAAGTACATGCGTTTCAGGATTGCAGGAGTACTCTACCAGTTCAAAGTACTCCCATTCGGCACTACCTCGGCACCAAGAGTATTCGCAAAGATGCTCGCAGTAGTGGCAGCACACCTGTGCAGAAGGTCCATCCCATTATCTGCATGACTGGCTATCACTTCCTCAAATTTGCAAATTAAATACGCAAAAGACACTATACCTTCTCTTCAATCTGGGTTTATCCATAAATGAGAAGAAACCAAGTCTAGGCCCCAGCCAAATAAAACCATTTATAGGGGCTATCCTAAATCCACAATAGAGGAGCTGACTTTCCCCTCAAACGAGAGAGTACAGAACATGCTGTTACCTCACTACAAAGTCGGTCGCCAGATAACTACGCAAAGTGATGCACTTGCTCGGGATGATGGCTTCATGCATTCACTTGGTTCCGCATGCGTCCAATGCAGGAATGGTTTGCAAAACAATGATCTCAGGCAATTGGACAGTGGGACGATCTTGTTTTTCGCTAACCCTGGTTCAGGCTCTTCGCTGGTGGTCCAAGGACAACCTAAAAGGAAAACCTTTTTGCGCTCCACAAGCAATCCTAACTACAGATGCCTCACTCGCCAGATGGGGGGGGGCACTTCCTCCACCACACAGCTCACAGCCAGTGGACACATGCTACTGCCCAAAGACATATTGGCTTCCTAGAACTCTTGGCAGTCCTCATAGCTCTTCAGGCCTTTCGGCAACATCTCGAGGGTCAAACAGTGCAGGTCCTTTCAGACCGCACCACAGCCATGTTCTATCTGAATAAGCAGGGGGCACACACTCTGTCCGAGCGATCCCAAAAAATATGGAAGTGGGCACTCAAACAGAACATGTTCCTAACATCTCAACATGTTCCATGGGAACTCCATTCTCTGGCAGACACCCTCTACCAGAAGAACATGAGTGGCAACTCGACAGATATCCTAGACAAAATATTCTCACTATGGGGTCATCCCCAAATAGACTTTACCACAAACTTAAACACACAATGCCCAGACTTCGCGCCCATATTTCCCCAACCAGGGTCTAAGGGGAACGTCCTGTGGATGAACTGGTCAGGGAAATTTGCTTACGCATATCCCCCTGTGTCACCCCCCCCCACACCACTCCTGAGCAAAATAGTGCACAAGAAGCACCAGGGACAAGTTACTCTGATCCTGGTTGCTCCTATGTGGGCGAGACAGCCTTGGTTTCCTTGTCTGCTCAAGCTGGCAATGTGCGACCAAGCAAGCTCCCATGCCCATACAATACAAAGGGGCATCACTACACCCACACCCACAATCAATGAACTTGTCACCTTGACTCCTGAAGTCCTAGTTTGTCCACTACCTTTCCACAAAGTCGTATGGATATCCTCAAGGAGGCATGAAAACCCAACACCAGACACTGCGACTTTAATAAGTGGAAAAGGTTTGGGATATGGTGCACATCACAATCACTGGGCCATTTTGAATGTTCTCCAGCTAACCTTCTAGCCTACATGCTTACTTACTAGACTCCGACCTAATATTGAATTCCCTAAAGGTGCATCTGGCGGCCCCATCAGCTTACACCACTTCACAAAACAAGGTGTCCTGGTGGAAAGTCCCTATCATTAAGGCATTCATGGAAGGGGTAAAGAGGCTATACCTCCCAATTGCCAACCTTCCCTCGGGTTAGCATCTCAATGTTGTGCTCTCCAAGGTCATGGGGCCACGCTTTGAGCCTATGCACAAGGCCGGCCTAAAGCAGATTACCTACACAACTGCATTCCTAGAAGCTGTCCCCGCCATAAGACGAGTCTGTGAGCTACAGGCTTTATCTGTACAAGGCCCTTTTTTCATTCTACACAAGGACAAGGTTGTCCTCACAAATCCTAGGTTTTATCACCTAAGTTAATTTCAAAGTTCAATGTAAACCAATCCATAGAACGTCCCACCTTCTTTCAAAATCCTTCAAACTCAGCAGAAGGAAGCCTCCATACACTTTATGTAGGGAGGGCGGTGTTGTACTATGTGAACAAAACAAAGCCCCTAAAGAAAACCACTCTGTCCATAGCGCCTGGTAGGGAAGGTGATCACATATCGAAAAGCGCCATCTCCAGATGGATAGTCAAATGCATACAACGCTGCTATTCCCTATCCAATAAAGCGCTACCTTTCACACCTAGAGCACACTCTACAGAGGTACAGGCGCTACCTTGGCTTTCATTGCAAACGTCCCTCTGGACGCCATCTGCAAAGCTGCTACATGGAGCTCCGTCCATATGTTAACACAGCATTATTGCATTGACACACACTCTAAAGCAGATTCACAGGTGGGTCAAGCGGTCCTAACACCTCTTTGCCGTTATACCTTCTAACTTCCCACCTCCTTCTCAGATACTGCTGGCTAATCTATGCAGAGCATGTGATCTAAGCAGATCCACAAGCTCCAGAAGGGCTACATTACTCACCGTAATCTTATTTATGGTGCTTGCATCTTAGATTCACATGCACCCATCCTTCCTTCCCTAATGTAGTAGAAGGGTCAGAGATGTTTTCTGGGTTATCACTGTTTATCACATATGTACTCGCGTTCCACTTCATGCAGCCTCATGTCACAAACAATCTGAGGGACCTTGATGTGCGAAGGCCCATGAGATAGTATTACTAAACGTGCCTTGTCTACATCAGTTTGTTTCGTAAACAAATCTTGTAATACTCTTAGACTTCCACTAGATGTCGGAATATGCAGAGCATGTTGATCTAAGCATATGCAAGCACCAGAAATATGATTATGGTGAGTAATGTATCCCTCATCTGTATGTTATTTGCTTGAAACACAGGGCATTCTCCAACCTAGTCCATAGAACTGTGTGGCTATCAACGAAGCCCCCTCCCATTTTAGTGGGCTAATCTCGCTGCTGTTAAGTTTGCACCTTTTTACTGCACTGAACTTGCATTTGTACCACAAGTGAGTGGGCTCTACGGCCTCCCTTTCTGTCTTGGGGTTGGGGGGGGGTGTAGCATGGCACCCCCTTTCTTCCTTAATTTTGGTAGTGGACACTCCAGCTTCCCCTTCTGTCTTTGGACTGGGGTATAGCACAGCACCCCCCTTTCTTCCTTCTTTCCTGGGTTCCTCCCCGGACTCCCCTCTGGCCTCCAGGTTAATTATCTAGCAATAGAAAAGAGGTTCAATACTTTTTACACAACATATATCCCTGGAAGATGGGCATTGCATTTGAGAGAATCATATTACATAAAAATACACTTCCATTTGAAAGAGGAAAACTTTACATAAAACTAGACGCAACATTTCAGAAAGTCAATTCAACACATTTCCCAAGAATATTAAACCACTCACCTGTTAGGGTTTTCACTCTTCGGATGGTTCCTCTGCTGTACTTTCATTTGACTCCTCAGTCGTAAAGCTTGTCTGGGATAATGGCTTTTCAACTGATCGATGTGGACCCATTTTTCTTCTTTCTGTTCTCCTTTTGGGATGCGGATCTTGTAGGTAAAAGGTGATATGTTATCTACAATTTCATAGGCACCAGGCCAAGAGGTGAGCAACATCCGCTCCTTGGTTTGTTTCCTTTGAAAATTGTACAGGTAAATCTTGTCACCTACTTCATACTCTTTCTTGGTTGTCTTTAGATCGTAATGGGTCTTCCTTCAGCTGACTTTTCTAAATTGCGCTGAGTATTAACAAAAGCGTGCTGGTGGTGCCTCCTTACATTTTCAATGTATTCATGAGTAAGTGGACAAATTTATCAGTGTCTATTCCTGAGTTGTATAGAGCAGATGCTGACATTTTTTGTCCGGTCATGAGCTCAAATGGAGACTTTTTTGTTGCAGAAGATGATGCAGACCTAATAGCCATGAGGACAAGTGGTAATCGGATATCCCAACTGGTTCCAGAGGCTGCCACAAACTTCTTTAAGATGCTCGCAAGTGTCTTATTGTATCTCTGCCCCCCTGACCCCCAACTTGAAGCGGGCGGTAGGGACTATGGAATTTTCTTTTTACCCCTAGAATCTCCCACATCTACACCATCACTTCACTGTTAAAATGGCTTCCTTGGTCCAATTCAATCCTTTGCGGAAGGCCAAAACACAAGAAGTTTTGGTTGATCATTAGTGCAGCAGCTGTCTCCGCCTTACAATTCGGGGCTGGAAGACTTTCTACCCACTTTGTGAACAAGTATGTCAGACAACGTACTTGTTTCTGCTAGAGGAGTGAATCACTGGCCCGATGAAATCGACTTGCAAATCTGACCAAAGCAGTGTCATTCCCCTTTTTGTAGAGGGACTGCATGGTGTCAAACAGTTTAGAGAGACACCAGTGTTCTCAGTTCAAGGGTGTTTATTGAACATCAGTGGGTCAGTTGAAAGCCGATCTAACCTAGGATGGGAGAAAGCTACGACCATCAAATAACGCAGTCCTAGTCGAGTCTGTCCAAATAAAAGGGCCTATACTAATAAACCTATTGCCAATACTTACTTCTAAATACAAAAGGGTGTGGGACAATAATGTATGCAACATAGAAAAGTGTGCAAGAAATAGTCAGGACGGTTGAGCAGTTGGCTTCCCTTCCCCATGTTTTCAGCATGGGGCAAGGCGGCACGTTCAAGCTTCACACACACTCTGGCTTCTCTACCACGAGGACACAGTTCAAAGCATAGACATTGGGCCCTTCTGCTAAAGTCTCTTTTCCAATAACAGTCTCTTACTGCAGAGGGCCTGTCATAACAAACAAATCAAAGTTCCATTTCTATTATGATCTTTACATGCACAAGTTCTCGTTTCCAGTATTTATCATGGGTCTCCCTCCTTCAGGCTTAGACCCCTTTGTACCACAATGTTTACTCTTGGTCTCCATCATTCGGGCTCGGACCATTGATCTCCCTCATTCGGGCTTGGATCCTCTTGTTATCAAAATCGAAGACTTTCAAATGTTAATGTTAAAGGACATTTGTACCGTGCACTATCGCCACCGAAGTGGTCCCCTGGCGCTCTGGCGGCTCTGAAAAAGGGGAGGAGAGAGAGAGGGTGGGTTAGTGGGAATAAGCTGGAAAAGTGCAAGTGAGCAGTGATGTGCTGTTGCCAGCCACAGCCCGGTGGGTCCGTTGGCTGGGCTTGGGGTGTTTTATAGTCCGTAGTCGTCGTGTGCTGTTGTGCAAGTCTGTGTGGTTTGTTTTGGTGTTGCATTGTTATGCAGTTTGTGCGGATTGCTGCGTTTTAGGCTTGTGGTTGTGTTTGGTTATAGTTTGAGAGGTGTATGCAGAGGGATGGAATTGTTAGTTGGTTGGTTAGTTGGCGTTGCTGTCCTTGCAATTGTGAGATTCCATCTAGGTGCGGTACATGCTAACAGTCACATTTCTGTCTAGATGCGACGCAAGCTAGGGTTCAGAATCCTCAGTGTGATGCATGCTAACAGTCACATTTCTATCTAGATTCGACGCAAGCTAGGTTCATAATTCTAAGTGTGGTGCATGCTAACAGTCACATTTCTATCTAGATTCGACGCAAGCTAGGTTCATAATTCTAAGTGTGGTGCATGCTAAGAATCACATTTCTATCTAGATGCGACGCAAGCTAATGTTCAGAATTCCATACTAGTGTGGCACATGCTAACAGTCACATTTCTGTCTAGATACGACGCGAGCTAGGGTTCAGAATCCTGAGTGTGGTGCATGCTAACAATCAAATTTCTATCTAGATGCAACGCGGCTTAAGCTTGGGTATTCCATCTAAGTGTTGCATATGCTAACAATCAAATTTCTGTCTAGATTTGGCGCAGACTAAACTTGAGAAATTCCATCCAAGTGTGGCATATGCTGACAGTCGCATTTCTATCTAGATGCAACGCGAGCTAAAGTTCAGAATTCCATACTAGTGTGGCACAAGCTAACAATCACATTTCTATCTAGATGTGACGCAAGGTTCAGAATTCTAAGTGTGGTGCATGCTAAGAATCACATATGCTAACAATCACATTTCTGAAATTCCATCTAAGTGTGGCATATGCTAACAATCCCATTTCTGTCTATATTTGGCGCAGACTAAACTTGAGAATTCCATCTAAGAATGTGTGATGGGTTGCTTATACCGTTGCAGGACCACTTCGATTCACTTCATACAATAGTCTCATCATTCTTTTTGCTTTCGTTTCTCTTAGTGGGATACCTTGCAGAGACCTTCGACACAGTCACAATGCCAGTCCACTCTGAACTTGAGAAGGAAAGATACGATCCAGTTAACAAACATTCCTCAGCAGTTTAGCTTTACTTGCGTCTTTCATCACACGTTTATCAGTGCTTGTTCCAGCGCTCGTTGTACAATGTTGCTGCTTGCAACCTTGACTTCAACAAAGACCGGCCTTCCCAACTCACCGGCTGTGTTGATCTCTCGAAGGCTTCTTTGTTCTTGGAGACAAGGACGATAACCTAGCGGCTGCCTCTCCTCCCCACCTTGGTTGTTTACACGGGAGGGCCTTCGCTATCTCCGACACACCATGCAGGAGCCTTCAGTCCGGTTTCCTGACCTTATGCTTTCTGCTTTGAAAGTTTCTGGAAATTAACGGTTTCTTGACGAAAAGGTCAATGGTGTTTCCCTCCTTGCCAACCCTTCTTGGTTTCCCCGTCTTTCTCCCCTCGTTCAGCTGCCGACTCGAAACTGCTGTTCCTTCGTGTGGTTTGCCTCGCTCATAGTGTGATCTAGTGCGCAGCCTTTTATCTGAGTGGGGAAGTTTAATGGAAGTCAGGTGTGAGTGATTATCAGTAATTGCCGGACTCTGCCTAACCATAGTAGCAGGACATGTCTGGTACACTGCTCAGGTGTGAGTCTGTTTTTTTTTTTCTCCTGGAATGGGCTGTCCGCGTGGAAGTGTTTATGAAGGGAAGGGTGGAGGGGTGTAAAGTTCCCACGTTTCCTACCTGGTAGGATGGGTTTAAGGTGTTACAGGGGGAGGGATACAGCGCCTTGCCATCCGGTGTCCCACTCCCCGAAGACCCCTCACCCAGGTGATCCTCCTGCACTTGTCCACCCCCAGGGTCTGGATCCAAAGGCAATGGCTGTGCCCTGGCCACCTGATCGAGAGATCCCTGGAACTAGCGGGTGAGACACCTTCTGGTTTCTCACAAGGAGCTCTGTGTGGGAGTTAACTGAGTTGAAATTAAGAACACACAAGACACCCCTTTAGGTAAGTGTTGAGGTCCTGCCCCATGTGTGGCCAGTAGGCAACTTCGCACAAGATTTCTAATGTAATGTGAAACCCCCTATGACGGGTGTCCACCATCAGGCTCTGGAACGAGGTAGGTACCACCCACTGGTCACAGCCAGATGGGGACATCTTGGAAAACTTCCTCAAGATCCGGAGATCCTCTTCCCAGTATAATCCAAACTCTGTTGGAGGAAAAACCACGGTTTCTTTAATGTGTCTCTAGAATTTTCCAATGATCGGGGGTCTGCTTTCTGTGCAGTGATCAAATCTGCTTTGGGGGTATCTTTACCCCACTGGGCAGCCGAGAGTTCACTATTCGCACAAGTGTGCAACCTGGTGATTGCAGCAACTTGGATTTCCCACAGCAAGGATTACGTTTCTATGAAATCCCCCTGCCAAGCTCTGATTTTAGCCAGCTGGTCAGCCAGGTCATTCCCAGTCTTCTCTGGCCACTCTATTTTGGAATGACCCCTTATTTTCTTCCAATAGATGGTCATCTCATTGAAGGTCACCAAATCATCACTCGACTGGATCAATTTGGCAAGCTTTAAGGGTTTATGATTGGCACAAAGCATGCCTCGATTCTTCCAGTTAATCGGGTGCTTCACAAACCCATTCCTGACATAATCTGTCAGCGATTATGACCAGTTCTTTGAGTTGGTGGTGCACTGCAGTGAGGATGGCTTGATGAATGACCATCAACTCTACAACCGGACTACTTTGGGGTCTTATTTTGTAACCAGCAGAAGGTTCTGGGGTATCTTTCACCCAGGCATTCCCAATGCCAACCACTAGTTCTGGTTCCTCGTTATCAACATGGTAGGAGCACCCACCCACATAAACTGTGGCTATCCCTTGTCATGTGTCCTTTTCATAGACCTTGTATGGGGAAGTGAAGTATGCCTCCATGTTGTTGTTGGTCATTAGACATTCGTCCTTGAGACAGTTTTCAAGTCTGCCAACCGTTGCGCTAGGGGACTCGTCTTGTTTTGGCCATATCTGACCGCGACAGGAAAGCCTTGCATGGACAGAATCCAGGAAGTAATTCTGGAATTACTAACATTCCCTGCCCGGATTCTGTCACTTTATAGATATTGCAAGGGCTGGTGAGGAGTCTCGACAATGATGTGCTCCCCCCTGGATGAATGGGCAGTAATTTTTTAAAGCCCACACTTGCCAGGAGTGCTTTCTCGCAGTCATTGATTGTTTTTCCTCCACAGAGGACAGAATCTTGTTCGCATGCAAGAGGACTTTGTTGACCTTGTCATGCTTTTGATACAACACTGCTGTTAGGCAATTATCTGAGAACCACTAAACGCATAGCACTTGCCTATGCTGAATATACCAATGCCTATTAAGAATGTTAATCATTGGTCTCACCCTCCCTGCATTCAAGTGCTTTGAAATGTTTTGTTAAATGTATAAGCACTATATAAGTTACCAATAAAGAACTCCTTGTTCTTTATGGGGTAAGACAAACCAAGAGCCCGGGAAAGGTTTCTTTTCAGTTGTATAACTGCCTCTGCTTGTTCTGGAGCCCACTTGACCCTGGCCTTTAATAAATGGACCAAGGGTCAGGTGACGTCTGCATAGTCTTCAATGAACTTCTGGCTATAATTAGTGAGTCCAAGGAGGCTTCTTTATTCTCACAGAGTAGTAGGGTCTTTTAATTTCAGTAAGGCTTCCACCTTCTTTTCCTGAGGATTAAGACCCTCAGGGGTGATCTCGTGCCCTAAGAAGTTCACACTGGTCTTACATTGTGCCATCTGAAAGGCCAGTTTTGCTGCGGCTGTCTGCAACTGGGTCAGAACATAGCGGTCCTCTGCTATATGTTCCTCCACAGTTGAGCCCTTGATATTGGCAGTTTGGTTTGATTATCCCCAGTACCCTATTGTTGAAGGTACTGTGGATCGGACAAATTATCCCACAGAATTGTAAGTTCTTGTGATTCCATGGGCGCGAGGGATAACTGGTATTTCACAAATACAGCAGCCATCTCGGGGTCCATGGGTATGGTGGTTGAATGAGTGGATGTGCATCCCCATATGAGTCCATTGAAAATATATCTTGGAATTTCAGGAAGACCTGTTTCAGCTTTTGTCTTTACTCCTGTCAAGTGTTTCAGCAGGATTGATCCTTTCCTTGTGCTTGGCATTTCAGTGGTATCCTCCAGTTGGGTGGAGGGATCTCTTTTAATGGTGTTGGCCTGGACATTAGGTTCCAGGGATGAAGGGTAGTGGTCCTTTACTCTGAACACTACCTCCTCCTTCCTGATGTCACAGGTCACCTCTTCCACCCCATAGGGCCTGAAAAGTACACCACAAATTTCTCCCCATACCCAGTAAAAATCTTTTCTGGAGGAATACCGCCGCTGATGTCGAAACAGTAGTTTGGGATTGGTCCCAATATTTCATTACCTAAATCAATAAAATAATGTTGGGCATCAACCACCATTCCAATAAAGGTGTCTGCGCCCAAAGTGATACTTCGAGGGTCGCTTTTCTCCACCAATATTCGAATGGTGTTGTGTTCTAGAGGTGTCAGATTAAATACAAACCTCGTTGTTGGAGATGGGAATATAAATTTATATAGACATCCTGATGTTTGAGGTTCTGTCCTCGCTTAATTTTAAGGGGAATGGTGAATTGCCGCACCTGTCCTGGGATGGGAACCTCTTCTCGCACTTGAACTTCAACCGCATAAGGCAGCAATTGAGCTGACCGGGATGCTTTTTCGTGTTGTGAAAGCCCATGTGGTTACCCCTGAGTTGTGACCAGGCTTAATTTTTAATTGGGTCCAAATTTATTGCGATCGGTTGAGAATGTCAGTGCCCAGATAAAAGACAGAAGGGACATCCCTCACAACCCAACAATTATGATATGTGCTTTTGTCGGGGGGAAATTCTGCTGGGGTCGGCCGGACCGTCCGCAGACCTCCGGGCAGGGAGGCCCCAACTCCTCCCGTATATCCCAAAAGAG
The DNA here is from genome assembly GCF_040938575.1 of Ambystoma mexicanum. NCBI lineage: Eukaryota > Metazoa > Chordata > Amphibia > Caudata > Ambystomatidae > Ambystoma > Ambystoma mexicanum. The sequence continues at coordinate 1,528,589,655 of NC_090932.1, forward strand.
ATAGAGTATGAGACACACGCAAGAAGCAAGGTGACTCTATTTATTAGACAAAACGGCAGGGATGGGTGAAGGAGCGTACGCATCCGTCCTGACACACACACAATCGTGGGGCTCGCAGGCCCTTTTTACCTTAGTATGACGCGCTACTTGCGTCACTTGGAAAGTTTAGCAAAAACCTATCTCCACTCTGGATTGGTTACTCGAGTGGTAGGGTTAGTATAGCGCACATATAGAGAACGGTGTTAGTGGCTGAGGGTTAGTCAGGTGGTATACCTGGGCTGTCCCTTCAATTTGATACATGAAAATTGTTACATGAAGACCTCTGAGGATTGGTCAATGTGAATGGCGTCAGTGATAAGAACCCCATGTTCTAATTGGTCCGCCCGCGAGCCTCCCAGTCTGGGACTATCGCTGTTCCCAGCTCGCGGTGCACCTGTCATTTGCAACAATGTTTTAATATGGGTAGGTGTAAACAATGTGAGGATTTATTCATATGTTGGGAGGTGGAATACTCCCACTGCTGCAGATGTCCAATGAGTCTTTTAATTGTATCTGCCTGTGTCTCGAAACGTGGGATTCAGGCGTCTCCTTCCTCCTGGGCTTGGCATCTTGTCAGGTTTGACTTTGTCACGTGAGGTGGGACCGTGTTTGAGGCAAAATTCAACACAATTAATATTGTTTTTCCTACTGTGTGCCTGGTTTATCTTGCAGGTGCGACCTTGGCTTGCAGCGTGCGAGATTGCAACATCGTGCCCTTGGCGGTGTGCTTTCGCCGGGCACATTTTGCAGGGTCAGCAACCCAGTTCTTGCTCACTCAATGTTCATGGAAGCTTTTGCCTGCGGCCTACTTGGGCCTGGTGCATAGGTAGAACCGTTTGATGCAGGGCGCTTTAGGTTACGGTATCATATTGCTTTATCCTCAGTATCGTGTCCCCGTTATATTCTTCATTATGGTACATGGCTCTTAGAAGAAGCGTGAGCAAGCCTTTTTTATATAAGTTCAGGATGCGTCTTGCGTTTCTGCATTTTGAGAGCCTATGTGGAAAATAATAAATATGTACGTCCGTGAGTATGTCTGTCGCCTACGTCATGGCACTGAGTATATTCTTCGTGTAGATTGGTGCAGGAGTGTCCGGTGTGTATATTTGCACAGGTGTGCTGACCGTTGGCTAGGTCGTCATGGCATCTCTAACGACGTGTAGGTTTAGTCGAGTTGGTCCGTGCCGCAGGTGTCGGCATGGACAGGGCGGGCTGCTGGGCAGGTAGATGGGCACATCCGTATGTTCCTGTACCAGGGTATTTGGTCGTCCGGTAGATAGGCAAACTCCTCTCGTGGCGGGTGTCTGGGCCGTGATCCTCTAGGCCAAGCGCGAGAGGGGAAGGGCGGGAGCCTGTTCTTCCATTCTCCCACTTCAGTCCCCCCTCTGGTCGACTTGTCGACCACAAACCTATCCTTTTCTTTATCTACTCTTACTCTCCATATTTTAGTTATTCCTCCCAAATGTCCATAGTGGTTAACATGGTCTTCAAATGACCAATACATATATTCACATGTTCCTCCAGGAGTGCAGTATACCCATTTCCCTATGTAGCTCCTTGGGTTTCTTGGGTTTTCGAGCTTCACAGATGGTGGGTCCAGGTGGTTGGTGATGATCTGGTTGCGCAACCTCTCTCTCTCCTTTATTATTGTGCCTGTGTGTTGGCCGTCATCTGTTGGCATCAAGAGGTGTATACCAACCATTTCGATCATCTCGTCTGTGGTGCGTGCCTTCCGGGCCTTCCAAAATCTTATTATGATCAGTGCAGCTCCAGCCAAAATAGTGCATCCAACTATAATCTTCAGTCCATCTGACAGCCAAGATGGCATCCATGACCATAATATTGAAAACCAGCTCTCATCCTTTTTCACACCTTTACTTTCATCCATCATTTTTGAGTGCATCTGGGCCAATTGTGACACAGCTTCCGTGAGGGTACCATTGTCAGCATCGTTAGCAGGAATGAATGTGCAGCATGATTGTCCTATCTTTGCGCAAACTCCTCCTTCCATTGCTGTGAGGAGGTCCAGTACATATCTGTTCTGTAGTGCAACCATTCTTACTGCTCGCAATTCCTCTTTTATTGCGTTGAATCCATTTACTGTAGAGTTAATTGTCATCATTAGTTCCCACCTAGTTATCTGGAGCCATTTCGCGTTTGCGTAGGCCTGCAGTCCAGGATGTATTATTGAGGAGAAGAACATGGCTGCTTTGCTGAATAGTCTGTGTTCCGGCGGAATTGAGGTGAGTGCTGTTTCCGACCTTCCCCACAGGTAATTTCCTGTCAGGGGTTCTCCTTGTCTTTTCCTTCTGTTGAGGACAGTGTTGTTGCCGTTGCGTCTGTTCTCTGGCCCTTTCCGAGGCTGTGCAGATCTCTTCTTCCTTTTGTTTCCTTCATCCATCTTGGGGAAATTCGCCATATTCACATGCTTCTGGGGTACCACTAGTGATTGTACATTAACGTGTACTATAGTGCATACACCATTCCACAAAGGGGACAGTTAGCGGCAATATTGTTATTGGGTCTTCATCCTTCTCCATCCACGTAAGCATGGGTACGTACTTGATCCAAGTCATCCAACATCTATGGTTATGTCCATCAATAGTTGAAATATTTTCTCTTGTTACCATGTTGCTGCCAACCACTCCTATGTCCCATTTGTTGTCCATGTACACCTTCCCTGTTATCATCAGTGGTCTTTCTCAACATCCGTTTTTACCAGGGACTTCAGCGGCGTACCAATCACATGGTAGGTACTGCAGTGTTACCTTCTTTGTTTCTCCTTTTTCAGGACCACTTGTTATGTATCTGAATCCTTCAGCATGTAGACTGCTCTTGTGGTAACTCAAATAAGTCTTAAGGAAGTTGTTTTCATATGGATATGTATCTCGTGTTTTCCACACCAGATGCACCACTGTCCCTTGAAATCTTCCTTTCGTCTGGAACAGTGCCAGGTATATTATACATCGTGCTATTTTTCCATCTATCTCCGTAGCAACAAATGTTCGAGAAGTGCTCATGGCGTATGGGATCAATGAGCAAACGTAGCAGCTGTCTTCTGTTGTCTGCTTGCCTATTTTGGTCATGTGTTGGTACCACATGTTGTTAGAGACGTGTGCTGAATCTTGTACATAGTTGTCAATGCCTTTATTATCTGAGTATGTGCTGCGTTTAACTCTATTTTCCTGGTGTGGGGTTTTACTAGTACCACCTGACGTAACACCTGTTGCAGCTGGGGGTGGGGGTATATTAGGTTTGGGTACAGCAATAATATCAATAGCATAGCTGTACTGCCATACAGAGGCAGCCAAGAACCCGGTGATCATTAAAATCCCTATCAATTTTATTACAAATGCTAATTTCACTGGCATTTTGCTCTTACCTTGCTGCAGTCCGGCAGCTTTTTCTTGCGACGTTACAGTTGCCCACCTGAAAATTCTTAATATGCTCGTTATTAAGGTTAGTTATTGTTATTAAGCTCTCCCTATCAAGTAGTCATTCAGTGCCCAGGCGAAGAGCTGTTCCCACGCCAATCTAAGCGATCCATCTCTTAGGGCAGGCAAGTATGATTGGAGGTGGGGCATTGAATGTTCTATGGCCAAGAGGAATGCTGTGTAGTAGACACGTACCCTCCTTCCTTTCAGGTACGTTGGCCGTTTTATTTCATATACAAATTGGTGTGACAATTCTTCCAGGTAATTATCGTCTGAGGGTACCATCTACTCCTGGGCAGTGAATTAGTTAGTTATCTACTTTCTTAACAGTACAATAATACGCTTTACCTGCATGTGCGAGAGAAAAGAAAGGGAACATTCAGGTGTTTACATGTGTATATGTGCAAAAACAATGTCCTTCAGTTCAGTTATTACTACAGTGGGTAGGGGGTCAATGGGCAGAGGGTTTGGGGCTCAGGCTGGCGGGAGTCTCTTTACCCTTTGATCGTGTAACCATGAGGTGGGCGGTATGGGGACCACCCCTTTCTTTTCTAATAATTGTCTCTGGGGAATCTGGGGGGTGGCAGGGTATGGGGACACTTAGGCTGTTAGTTGTGGGAGAAGTCTCTTCCTCCGTTGGTGACGCTGTTGTTCTTCCTGTGGCCCTGTCGGTGGCGCTGGGGCGGGTCTGGAGTTTGTAGATCTTTACGTCGTGTAGGTGGTTCCAAGCACGTTTGTCCTGTAACTTTACTGCTCTCGTTGATACCTCTTCTACCAGATGGGGGCCAGTGAATCGTGGACTGTTCCACTTTCTGTTGAAATTGCGAAGTAGTACGTGGTCACCTTTAGCAACTTTGCACAGTCTTTCCTTTTCCAATTCTTTATCCACGTCTTCTTGTTGGTCGCTGTTAGACCCGCCCTGCGTGCGCTCGAGCTGTTGAGACGCAAACACTACACTAGTAATCAAAGAAGACACATATTGGTACATTTCATCACCAAGAACACTCGCAGTACTCTCATGGTCAGTAAATGCTCTTGATGTTGGCGTTAGTGGAAGGCGCATTTGATGTCCGGTAACCACCTCGTGAGGGGTGAGGTGGTGGTCGGACCCTGGTCTATTCCTTAGCTCCAATAGGGCTAATGGAAGGCAATATAACCAACTATTCTTTGTTGTTTGCTGTATCTTTGCAATTGCCTCCTTTAATAGGCCGTTCAGGCGTTCACATACACCGTTGGCCTGTGGGTGGTATGCACATGCAAATTTATGCTTGATGTTCAGCAAGGATGTAATGTGCTGGAACATTTCGTTTGCGAAATGTGGGCCATTGTCTGACCTTAATACCTCCCTCACTAGGAATTTAGCTGCTCTAAATGCATCTGGGTGTGAACAGGGCCCTGCTTCAATCCACCTCGAGAATGGGCATACTACTACAATCATATACCTATTTCCTTGACATACGTTGATCATATCAACATAGTCAATATGGAGATGTCGGAACGGTCCCTCTGGCCGGGGTATAGTACCTCTTATCACCTTCAGAGTGTGGCCGGCCGTAAACTGTTGACATGTGAGACAGTTGCTGATAAAATTTGACACATGAGAATTTAACTCGGGGCAGAACCAGTCTTCCCTAATTCGTGCTGCAATTACTTCCTTGCCTGTGTGGGCTGGGTAATGTAGTTGGCTCAGGGCGGTGTTCAAAAGTGCCAATGGTATTACAACCTTTCTAGTGTCACCCTGGCGCCATAGTGCGTCGGTTGGTGACATTGTGCACCCTCTTTTTACCCATATTTCTTTTTCGGCCATTGGTGCAGCCGCTTGTAGCTCCATAATCTGTGTGTCTGGGAGATGGGTGTACCCTTCTCTTATCAACATCTCCTTAGCCATTCCCCTCCCTCTCCCTCTCTGTGACTCTGGGGGGTTCCATATCTCACCAAAGTATGCAGCATACTTCGCATGTGCGTCTGCTGCTGCATTCCCTTTTGAGATGTGATCTTCACCATTGGTGCATTTCACTAAAGCTAATTCTTGGGGGTCATTTATTGCTTCAATTAGTTCAGCCAATAGGAGGGCATGTTGCACTGGAGTGCCATCAGCTCTCCTAAACCCTCTTCTTCTCCATTTCGACAGCCCTGAGTGGACAGTGGGTGTAACATACGCGCTGTCGGAGTATATGGTCACTCGTTTGTCAAAGCTTTCCTTCAACGCCAAGATCAGTGCAACTAATTCCGCTGCTTGAGCGGAGTAATGCTGTGGTAATTGTACACATTTCATGGCCACACACACCGGTACCTCCATTTTTACCACTGCTGCCCCAGTCCTCCTTACACCATCCCTTTGGTCGATAGTTGATGACCCATCAATGAACAAGAGCTCACCTCCCTCTAGCGCGTTTTCCTCAACCTTTCTAGCACATGAGTACATGTCAGTTATTTGCGTACAGTCGTGGGCATAATCTCCCTCCTCAATTACTTCTGCTAGGAACCTTGCAGGGTTGACCGTGCTACATCTAACAATTGATAGTTCAGCTCTGGATAAGATGATCTCATAACCTGATGCCCTTTGCGTGGTTAGGGTGGACTTAGGTTTATTCAATATGGCAAATAGTGCATGTTCCACAAACAGTGTAGTTGGGCACCCCATGGTTATTGCTGATTCTTTCTCTACCGCAAAAGCAGCTGCGGCGAGACCTTGTTCGCAAGGGAAATGACCTAGCATCACAGGATCTAAGTGGCCGCTCTAAAATGCTACTGGTTTGTAGCCCATGCTTGTTTTTTGGGCCAACACTGCTTTCATTACTGCTGAGTCGCAATGTGAAAATATAAAAAATTGTCGCTCATAGTCTGGGGATGCCAGTACCGGAGCAGTTGATATCGCATCTTTCAACTCATCAAAAGCCTCTTTCATTTCCATTGTCCACCCCAGCTTGTTCTCCCCTTTATTAGCTTCCTTTAACGCCTCAAGCAGGGGCCCTATGTATGAACTGTAATCAAATACCCATGCTCTACAGTAGTTGCATAGACCCAGGAACTGCTGCAGTTCCCTCACTGTTTGTGGCACTGATGTGTTTGAAATGGCCTGTGCTCTTTGTGGTGCAATCTTTCTTCCATGTTGGGATATGAGCTGACCAATGTAAAGTACCTGTTCTTGACAGTACTGTAACTTTTCCATGTCTACCTTGTAACCTTTCTCAGCCAATATTGTCAACATCTTTAATGAGTCCTCTCTGCATGTCCTTTCATTTGTACTGCAAATTATTATGTCATCGACATACTGCAACACTGTGCTTTCCACTTCAATGTTACCCAAATCCATCTGTATTACTCTGTTGAAAATTGAGGGTGATTCACAATACCCTTGTGGCAATCTGGTGTGTTTCCACTTTGTGTTCCTGTAAGTGAAGCTAGTCAGATCTTGTGAGTCTGGGTGCAATGGTATTGAGAAGAATGCATTTTTAAGGTCGATCACTGTAAATCGTGATGCTTCTGCTGGAATGCCACACAATATTGTGGCCGGGTTTGCTGCTATGGGGTGTTCTGCTTCTACTATGTTGTTCAAGGGCCTGAGATCCTGTATGAAGCGCCAAGAACCCCCTTTAGCCTTGCGCACTGGGTATACAGCCGTGTTACATGGTGATTCTGAGGGGACCAATATGCCATTATTTATAAGGGCCGTTATGGTTTCATATATGCCCTCATCTGCCTCTTTTGATAGTGGGTACTGTTTCACTCTGGGGAGTATTGCACCTTTTTTCAATGTTATCCTTACTCCCCCTATACTTTTTATGCACCCCACGTCATAGGGGCTAGTAGTCCACAGTGATGTGGGTACCTTTGTCATATCCTCCTTAAAGAAGGGGACTGGGGTGCATGCGGGTGCCTCAAGTGCCATTGCAATTTTCTGTGCTACTTGTTTGTACGCCACTCTTAGCCATATTTCCACACTCATCATAAACACCATTTCACCTTCCTCCTTTTCTTCTGAGAACAGCTCCTCATCTGACACCTGGGTGAGTCTACATCCTTGCGCTAGTGCTATCACTGCCCTCCATGCCCTTCCTTCTCTGTCTTGGGCATGTACAGCAATGTAATCAGCTGTTGCTATAATGCTCTCAATGTCCACTGGAACCACCTTTCCTTCTGGCTCATTGACTGGTGTTTCTGGTCTGAACAGATAGGCTGCTGGCCTCCTCCACATTTTTCCCTCTATCCCTGGCATCCATGCAAATGCCATGTCTGTCCCGTACTGGAAGAGCTCGCCATCTACTGGCTCCGCCCTAATCGCTGTTTGTCCGCAGTATGCTTGCATAATCTGTCGTGCTGTGAGCATGTTAATCCCTGGAGTGGAGCAAATTATGCCGTCCTCAGTAAATGAGATCGTCATATTCAACCTGTTCATTATGTCTCTCCCCAGTATATTTACTGGTGAGGCACTATAATATAGAAGTGGGACTGACAGGTCATAATCTCCTATAGATAAGGGAATGTTATCAGTAAAAGGAACCAACCCTTTAGCCCCAGAGAATCCTTGGGTGTTCATGGCTTCGCCTGACATCTTAAATTTACCTTCCCTTATGCAAGACCGGGTCGCCCCGGTGTCAACAAGGAATGATAACATTTTGTCACCTATCGTTACCTCTATGCGTGGTTCCTCCGCACTATTAGGTGTTACTGACAGGATGGGACACACCAAGGCCGTCTGTGGGCTGTCCTATTGAGGGTACAACGATTGACCATTTCCTGTGTAAGGGTTGTGTCCCAGGACCGTCACCCTACCCAGTTGTGTTTGTTGTACTTGGGGTTGTTGTGTTATCGCTACCTGTTGTTGTGGCAGTGAATGTGTCTGTGGCTGTTGTTGTGTTATTAGTTGTTGCTGTTCATTTCCCTGTTGCAACGTCTGCTGTTGCTGTATGCCCTGCTGTTCCTGTGTGGGCCTTGGTTGTCCCTGTTCACTCCATGATGGTGTTCCTGGTCTTACTCTACACGTGCGTGACATGTGCCCTAATAATCCACAACTCCAACACACTGGTGGTTCCCTACTCTGCCATGGAAAGCTCCCTGTGTTGTCCTGGTATACTGGTTGCCCTGTGGGATAGGAATTTCTAAGTCCTCCCACCTGCTGTTGGGTATTATATCCGTATCCTCTCCCTCTCATAATTCCTCCTCTCCCCCTGTTGTAATTATAATACCCAGCTCCTGGCATTGGGTATCCTCCTCCCATGTTGGTCGTGTATGGTTGGAGTGGCGGCACCTGTTGTGTTATAGTCTGTGAAGGTGGTATTTGGGAGGGATCTTGTGCAGCCACTACTTGTGTGGGGCTTTGGGTCATTGTTGTAGGCGTAGTTATTAGTGCCCCTTCCATTGTGTATTTAGTAAGCTTTTTCTGTACTAGTTTAGCCTCTTCCGTTTTCCTGTCCTCTTCCTTTTGTTTCATTTTTCCTTGCCATGTCCTGCAATGATGCACAGTCAGTTGTATTTCTGGCCATGCTTTTGCTTCCATTCCCACTACTTTCTTCAGTTGTTTCTGAACTCCTTCCGGGAGCCCTTGTACTAGTATATGATAAAATATTGCGGGTGTTTTGTCCCATTGTTCTCTAGTTTCCATGCGCCACTTCTCTTGGATTTCTGGATATAATCAACAGGATCTTCGTTCTCACGCATCTTGTGGGAGGTAATTGCTCCTATGCCTGATGTGTCTGGGTACTGTACCCTCAGTGCCTGCCATAGTGCATGTCTGCAGTTTGCGAATGGTGCCCCATCATGCGATGGGTTTGTTATTGTTACCCCAGGGAATCCCGCTCTCTTCCAAATGTCATCCGCTACATCCCCTAATATCGATATTAGAAGGCCCTTCACATCTCCTACTGCCAGTTTCTGTCCTGCGGTGTGTTTTTCCATTTCATATATCCACTTACCCGCACCTCCACTTAATGATGGGAGCCTGCATTTTATATTTTCTTTGTCTGTATGCTTCCAAGGGACATACTGTGGCCTAACCCCTCCCCTCTCCAGAAGTGGCATTAAGTTATGTCTCGTTTTACCCTTTGTGTTCCATAAAATCGAGTCCTCACACCCTTCCTCTTCTTCCCTTTCTTCTACATCGTCAATTTCATCCGTATTTCCCCTGCTCGTAGCTCTTTCTTCTCCATCTTTTCCCCTTCTTCCATCATTTCCTGTATTTAATGTGGGCATGTGTATTCGCCTTTCCTGCCTGCGTCTAGGGAGGTCCCTAAGCCGACATGCATAGGGTGTCAGTTCGTCTGTGAAGGGCGCAAGTTTTATTGTGCGTAACGAGCGTGAGGTGGTTGAGCATGTAGGGTGCGATGGGAGAGGGCGTGATGGGGACGGTGCGGCCTCATGTGTCTGTCTCTCCGCTATTCCTTGCTCATCCTCCTCACTTCTCTCCAGCTCATCCTTTCTCCTACGGATCCATGGCGAGTCTGTGTTGGTCCGGGTGATGTATAGTTTATCTAGGCTTTCCCTTTCACTGTTTCTTCCTTCCTTCTCCACTCCTTCTTCCTCACTACAAAAGTCAGTCATAAACGGCACCCCCCACTCGGTCTTTTTCCCCTTTATTGTTACTGTTTGTAAGTCTATTGTCCAGTTCTCCTTTTTCTCCTTTATCAACCGCTCCCCTTTGCGCTGATGTTGTTGCTACTTCTGTGTCTCTATATACATCCCCCATACTTCACTCTCCCTTCTCCTATCTTCTCTTTCTCCTTCATTTCTCTCCTCCATCTCCCTACCATTTTCCTCCCTTTTCCTTTTTAATTCCTCCATTACTTCACTACTCATCTGTTCCAGTATTCTTTCATCCTCTTTCCTTTCCCATTTCACCCTTTCCCTTTCTAATATGCTCTCTATCACCCTCCCTTCTTCGTATTTCTTAGTCGTTTCTGATAGTAATCTCCTCTTCCACATTGCCATTTCTTTTTCTTTCTCTTCTTCTTCCCTTTTTTCTTTTCTCGCAGCACTGCTCTTGATACCCTTTCTGCTGCTGCTTTTACCCTTTCAGCTTCTCTCCTTTGCTCCTCAGTTCGTTCCCTTATTTTTTCCAATTCGTTCTTACCTTCTTTCCTTTTCCTCGCTCTCTCTCTTTCCTCCCTCTCGAACTGTTTGATCAATTCATTCTGCTCATCCCTTAATTCTGCTAGTCGTTCCTCCAAAATCTCTTCCTTTTGCCGTAACAGCTCTTCCCCTCTCATTCCACTCTCCCTGGTATTATCCTCATCTGTTTTCCTTACTACCTCCTTCTCTTCCCCTGTTAATGAACCTCGTAATTTTAATAGTATCTGTGCAGCTACCCACTCATCATTTCCTATTTCCACAGTTTGTTCTTCTCCAGTCCTCCCCTCCCCTGCTGACATCTTCCTATGAGCCACATATGGTGGAGGGCTGTATGCCGGGTTTGAGTACCCCTCAGCCGCCCTTAACTGACCTCTTTCTATTTCTCCTAACTCCCTTAAAGGGTACAACCCCCCCTCCCTCCGTTTTCACTCCCTTTGCTAGGGGTATATCGTTGCTCGGTTCCTTTTTTTATTTCATTTGATGTAGTATTCTTTTCTCCTCCCTCTTGTCTGTTCCCCGTGTTCTTTGGGTCTTCACTCCCCTTTTTCCCCATCCTCTCCTTCCTCCTTAATCTTTTTCTTCCGGTATTTCCTCCACAGTGAACATTCCATTTGGTCCTGGTCGGGACCCTTGGAACATACTCCATAAGTTAAACACCTCCACGTGGTTTGCCAACCTCTTCCCTTTGTATGTATTATGCAGATGGTTTAGTAGTGAATGTTGGGCATATGGATCGAAGCTACCATTAGGCGGCCACGGTGTTATCATTTTGTTGTCCGTCCCCTGGGTCCATTCTATGCTATACTTAATCAGTTTCTCCCTATGGGGTGACAGTGTTGTACATATGTGCTGTAGTGGGGTAGTGAGGGTGTTCCCCCACCCTCCCGATCCTGTCCCGTATGACATAGTAGCGCTCCACTTGTTACCCTTCCCCTATTTGGTAGCGGTTATCTCACTAGCAGTTTACAATATACAGCCTTATATCGTTACCTGGCCCCGTAAGTTTGGGGACTTGCGATAGTCCGCTAAGGAAAATTATAAAAATATAGTATTTACATTTGTATATTTTCTTCTGTCTTTCTTCCTTTACACGACACCCTTACGGCCCCCTGCGGCCGAGGCGCACGTAGCCCCCCTGCGGCTGCGTACCCCTTATAACGTTCTTATACAGTCGTCCTATTTTCACTTGCTCCTCCTCCTTCTTCTACACTTGCCATGGCCGGCGTTCTCTGTGCGCAGCCACGTCCCCCGTTTCACCTTTCCCCGATCAACTCATTACCGTTTATCTCCGTTCCCGCTCCCTTACCAAAGTTCTCTTCCCCACCACTCTCAGAAGGAAAGATGCCTTGTGCTCGGGATATCCTATGAAAGCCCTACTGGTGACGTCACTGATCTCTTTGAGCTACTGGTAAGTTCTTCATATATTCTTTAAGTTCAAAATACACTTGCAATCTATCCCCGTTAACCTCACAGCTGTCTTCCTGTCACTCCTGGAACAAGGTAATCAATAATATAATCGGACTGCGCACGCTGCGTCGCCTCGCGTGTGATACGCCCCTCGACAGGAGGGCTTAACCAGCCAATTATCTTCCGTATTGGGCAACTAACTAGCTACCGCCTACAGGGAAACGTCATCTACCTATCGAGTTTCTTGCTCGAACAATAGGGATCCTCATCTACTCATTGATCAATAAATGCCAAATCGTTGGAAACCACACACACACACACACACACACACACACCCTTACACGTAGTCGCGACCTAGGCGAATCAGTGTCTACGAGCGGCCGCACGTGATGTTTTCGTGCTCCGCCCCCCCCCCCCCTCGCGTAACGTAGCCGAGTGCTCTCACACTCGTTCGGCTACCATTCATTCCATTGCCAACACTAAATTGTCAAACCTTCGCCGCGCACCTGTGCAACACCTCCCACCTCCCGTATTTAATTCCTCCCCCCCTCCCTCACAATTTCACATTGCTTGTTGTGCGTGGCATGCTCACCAAGTTCTCTTGATGCGGGGCCGCTCGACTGCGTGCACCCCTCCAAGCGGCTCGCCACCTCCCCTCGTCTGGACCACGTCTGGACACTCGCCAACCGCGGGCAGGATACTTCTCAACCGGCTCTCGAGGGCCAATATCCGGATTGCGCTGTCCGGTCTTCTCGCAGCTCCGCGATGGTCCTGTAGTCCTCAGAAGGGGGCAACGGCAGAGGGGGCCGCGCCGCCGGGCCTCCTCGCAACGCGATTACCTGGAAAAAGTAAAAATAAAAAAGCAGATCTTAAACAGATCTCAGCAGTGCCTCCAACTTGTCGGGGGGAAATTCTGCCGGGGTCGGCCGGACCGTCCGCAGACCTCCGAGCAGGGAGGCCCCAACTCCTCCCGTATATCCCAAAAGAGATAGAGTATGAGACACACGCAAGAAGCAAGGTGACTCTGCTGTTTATTAGACAAAACGGCAGGGATGGGTCAAGGAGCGTACGCGTCCGTCCTGACACACACAGTTCGTGGGGCTCGCAGGCCCTTTTTACCTTAGTATGACGCGCTACTTGTGTCACTTGGAAAGTTTAGCAAAAACCTATCTCCACTCTGGATTGGTTACTCGAGTGGTAGGGTTAGTATAGCGCACATATAGAGAACGGTGTTAGTGGCTGAGGGTTAGTCAGGTGGTATACCTGGGCTGTCCCTTCAATTTGATACATGAAAATTGTTAAATGAAGACCTCTGAGGATTGGTCAATGTGAATGGCGTTAGTGATAAGAACCCCATGTTCTAATTGGTCCGCTCGCGAGCCTCCCAGTCTGGGACTATCGCTGTTCCCAGCTCGCGGTGCACCTGTCATTTGCAACAATGTTTTAATATGGGTAGGTGTAATCAATGTGAGGATTTATTCATATGTTGGGAGGTGGAATACTCCCACTGCTGCAGATGTCCAATGAGTCTTTTAATTGTATCTGCCTGTGTCTCGAAACGTGGGATTCAGGCGTCTCCTTCCTCCTGGGCTTGGCATCTTGTCAGGTTTGACTTTGTCACGTGAGGTGGGACCGTGTTTGAGGCAAAATTCAACACAATTAATATTGTTTTTCCTACTGTGTGCCTGGTTTATCTTGCAGGTGCAACCTTGGCTTGCAGCGTGCAAGATTTCAACATCGTGCCCTTGGCGGTGTGCTTTCGCCGGGCTCATTTTGCAGGGTCAGCAACCCAGTTCTTGCTCACTCAATGTTCATGGAAGCTTTTGCCTGCGGCCTACTTGGGCCTGGTGCATAGGTGGAACCATTTGATGCAGGGCGCTTTAGGTTACGGTATCATATTGCTTTATCCTCAGTATCGTGTCCCCGTTATATTCTTCATTATGGTACATGGCTCTTAGAAGAAGCGTGAGCAAGCCTTTTTTATATAAGTTCATGATGCGTCTTGCGTTTCTGCATTTTGAGAGCCTATGTGGAAAATAATAAAGATGTACGTCCGTGAGTATGTCTGTCGCCTACGTCATAGCACTGAGTATATTCTTCGTGTAGATTGGTGCGGGAGTGTCCGGTGTGTATATTTGCACAGGTGTGCGGACTGTTGGCTAGGTCGTCATGGCATCTCTAACGACGTGTAGGTTTAGTCGAGTTGGTCCGTGCCGCAGGTGTCGGCATGGACAGGGCGGGCTGCTGGGCAGGTAGATGGGCACATCCGTATGTTCCTGTACCAGGGTATTTGGTCGTCCGGTAGATAGGCAAACTCCTCTCGTGGCGGGTGTCTGGGCCGTGATCCTCTAGGCCAAGCGCGAGAGGGGAAGGGCGGGAGCCTGTTCTTCCATTCTCCCACTTCACTTTTGTTGCCAATGAAAACTTTTAGCATACACCTGCTAGGCAAGAGATGTTTGGAATTTGGGGTTTCCAGGCGTAATTCCCATTTGGCAATCAATTTAAATGTGGAAATGGTCTGATCTTTTTAGAGTTTCTTGAATAATCATTTGCTGATGAAGCTCCTTCCATTATTCACGCGTACTCTGACGAACACCGGCTCCTCCCCCTCATTTAACTGAATGGGGAAAAACAACTGTCGCCCTGTTTTCTGAATGTCTGTTGGACTTTGAGCGGGTGCTCCTTGTCTGGTTTCACAGGACTCGAGGTTTCTTCTGATTTTGCACTGGTGTACTAGTTTAGGGTGTTCCTTTCTAGTGTGAATTGCCACTTAAAACCTGGGGGGCGGGGTTAGATTTTCAAGAAAGGAGAAGGGTTCCCATCACCAGTTTGTTCTCCTAGAGAGATGACTGTGATGTCTGGGACTTGTTATTCTTGAAATGGAATTCTACTTTCTCAGTCCATCAATTAAATGACGGGTAGCACATAATTGGTACTCCTTATCAATGTTATTGGCTTGTGTACACAGTCAGAGTTGATAACCTCAGGAGAGAGTTCCGCAGTAAACTAGGTGGGCCCCCTGGAGTCACGACTATCACCAGTTGTTTCAGTCGCTGTCGCCCAATTTTGTATTTCCAGATCAGCAGTCCCTTCAACGAAAATGTCATTCCCGTCGAAATTTTGGAGTTGTCCAGGAAGTAGTGTGAGGGGAATTTGGTGCTCCTCCCTCCCGTCCTGAGTTTAGTTGGTCAATGGCTTGGGATCCAGTGTCCCCCAGAGCTGATAATTATCACTGACCTTGCACCCTGACCGGTGCATAGGATCGGCCTTCTGTCTCCTTGAGGGTGCAAAAAAAGTGCAAGTTATTTGGTCATTTTTAATATTGAACTCCGACATTTGTGATCGTCTGTGTCGGAGATCGGGAATCTGTAAATAAAATTTTGCAATTAACAATGGCCGGATTGGGGGATCATCTTCATTGCTGTCCCCCTTAACCGGGGAGCAGCGCTCTGACCTGCTTGGGGGAAGGACACCTCAGTTTCTCTCTGGTTCACATTCTGGGGTTTTCATAGTTTCTTGTTTTGGGTCGGTCTCCATTCCAGACCCTGTCCCACTCTGGTCTTTTGGGACTAATTTTTCTTTGGGAGGAATGCACTGTTAGGCAGAATTATATGCAGTACCCTTTGGGAACACTACACACAATTAAGACTACAAGTGACATTACAATTTCAACGTTGGTACAAGCCTGTACTACAGTTATAGTGGTAGCAGTAGCGGAGCAGCCAGACTTATCTCAAGAGTGAGCAGTACAAATAGTTACACAAAGTACAGCAATTACTATGATTCAGGCAAAAACTGACTCAAGATTTCTAAGTAAAAGAATATATATTTATTTACTCCACAGTTGTATAACAGTTGACTATTCTAAGCAAGTCAAAAATTCACAATCATAAATACACCACACCCCTTCCCTTAAATTCCAGACAAGTTAAGCTCACAAAATGAAGTGGGAGCAAAATGGCACTCCAGCAATTTAAAAGGGAGGGAAAGACAAAGTTGTTAGAAAATAGGCAAAACCAACAGGTAAGTATTCTGAGCAGTAGAACAAGAGAAGCTACAGTGAGGAGATCAGCTAGAAAAGCCTTAGGGCCAAAGTCAATAGGTCAAAAGTCTTTTGCTGAAGATCACACAGTTCAGGATAGTTTGCGGTAAAGTTTGTCGCACAGATTCCGGACGAGGTTGGCTGGTAGAAAAGAAAGTTCAAAGAGAAGAGAAAAAGATAGTTCAAAGAGAAGAGACGGACAAGCCCTCTGATTGGAGAAGGATTTCATACACTTTCACCGCGGCTGAGCGAAACGCACAACCAGATTTGCACAGTACCTTGAAACGGAGAGGAGGCTGTAGCTGAGGCAGACGTTAGTTCCTGCAGGCTCACGGTTCCTGAAGCGACTGTCGGACTGATCAGAAGTAGGAAGACTGCACTACCCAGGGAAGAAACCAGCAGCAGCGCCAAACAACAAATAAAAGGTACGCTCCTTAAAACCCAAGCAGGGTCCTACCTTCCTGACTATCCGGCCCACTGTAGCTCTGTACAGCGAATTCGACCAGAGGAGGGGTCCTGGCTTGTAGTTTGGACAAACGGGTTGGTCCCACCAGCTCAAAGGAAGAAGTTTCCTGGAGGATCTTCTCTGTCATCGGATTTGGCGATTTGGACCTGCAGCAGGGCTTCACCAGGCAGTTCAGTTGTTGTAGGGCTCCTCTTCTTCCAGTTCCTCATTGGTTCTTTCGTTCCAGTGGCGACTCTGCTCATCCAGTCCCTGAGACCTGCTTTTTATGCAGTGTTCCCCCATTCATACAACCTGGCTGTCAATCGCACAGCAGGGAGGCTGGGCTGGCCTGGCAAGGCCAGTCCCCTTAGCCAATCAGACAAGAGTGTGACTTGGGTTACTAAGGCAACCCATGGCAGGGGTCCGACGATCCCTCCCTCCCATCCTGCCTACCTAAACTATCCGGTGCCTTAAGAAGGGCTTCTGTGCAGAAGCCTGCGAAAAGACCGTGAACAAAGGAGTCTTCCCCGGTTTGGCGCAGAGAAAAACACAAGAAAGACTTTAACAAAAAGAAATGGCGACTAAACTGACCCGGAGCCAAAATAAAACATATATGGTTAAGCGGGTTTTATGTTCGAGGCTAATAGAACAGTCTTAAACATTGCCACGTTATATAAGATAAGCGTGGTAGAAAAGTTAGGGTAGATACCACTGCCACCAGCCAAGTCTTGATGTTAAGGGAGCGAAACAAGGCTCCAAGAGGCACAGACAAAAAGGGGTACGAGTTAACCCTTTCCAGTACTCCATGTAAGATGGGGTGTACTGGGTCTGTGGTTTAATGGGACTATATAAAGTTAATGGCAGCTTTACCTGTTTCTGGGGGACAATAGTCAGCCCCAGAAAAATGGAGTCAGTGGGAAGTCTCAAAGACAACCCTGTGTCACTGCTCTGAAGGTGCCTTATTCCCTTCATCCTTAGACACCCAGCTCTTTTGCTGGATTTAGGCCTTGTGATCCTTTCCTCCCTAGTGAGTGGGACCTTTTTCTCACTCCCTCATGTATTTTTCCTGACTAGGATTCTTTGTTTTTCACGGTTTTATGGAGTCTGAGGAACTCCATAGGCATCTGTTTTTTTGCATTTTAACACACAGCATCTTAGGCACAGTGCCACTGAGGTTTTAATACATTTTCTTGGGTGAACTTCTGTTCCCAAGAATAGTAAGAGGATTCCTGTCTTTCCTACCGTTTTTCTTTGTGGGACCAGCACACACCACCCTATGTGGAGTGCTGGAGGGTTACTTAGTAATTCCCTATCCCACTCCCAATAACCTAATTTAAACAGCTGGTGGCAGTGTTCTTTTTACTACCAGTGTGCATTTTTACCGCAGGTGAACCCTCAGCTGCAGTACAGCATGCAAAATGGCCAGTCTTCTTTTTTCACCATTTTCTGTTTGTTAGTGCCTTCTTGGCTTTTACTGTTAGTTGAAACAGAGTGTTTTGCCTTTGGCTGGCTTCAGCATGTCTGTAAGGGCAGGAAGTGAGGGTTGATCCCGATTTGTCTCTAGATGTGCCTGAGTGAAACCAGTTCCGATTGGCCTGCTTGCTGTCCTGAAAGGACAGCCAGCCTGCTGTGATTGACCGCATAGGCTGTGAATGAATGCGAAATCGCATAGTGAGGTTTTTGGGACTACAGGCAGTTGACCAGTGAAGAGGAGCATCCGAAGAGGATGTGACGAGATGCCAGCAGCACCCTCCTGGACCGCAAGTGCCAGGTGAAGCCCTGCAGCTGTGCTGACCCTGTTTTCATATCTACTGGGAAGACCCGAACAGCTTAGGCTGGTGGAACCAACTAGCCTCAAGACAGGCTTCCATTTGGCGCAACCCCTGACTTGCAGTGCCTCACCAGGGCTGCAGAAGCCCAATGCCAGGGGTCCTGTGACCCTCGACGAGTGCATAGTCTTTCAAAGTTCCAAATCCGTCCAAATGTTCTTGGGCATCCAGAGGACCAGATCGAAGCAGGAAATCTTGATCCGAGTCCACTCACCAGAGTCCAGGACCGAGGGATCAAGCTTCTTCCAACCAGAGTTTTTGTTCTGCTTTGACGCCAAGGAAAAGGCCCCAAAACACTGAAATGCCGCTGAAACAATGGAAATTCATTACTGGGGAGTTCCTCTCTACCGAGTACTGCCGCAGTAGCCCGCCAGACGTCCTCCGTTTCGTCCCCACGACCAAGGTACATGAACAAGGGTCTGCCAAGCTGTAGCAAGGGGGAAACTAGTTGAAAATCTTTCCTCAAATCAAAGGTACTGTAGGGCTTGGTGTTTTCACCTTTTAGCCATGAGTTGTGCTTCCTGTTTTGCTAAGTGCTTTTTGGAGTTGATCTCAAGTCACCTGCACTGCCCTAACAGCTTGTGTTCCCTACAAAGTAGATCACTTGAGTTACAGTGGTTTATTATGAATTTACTAACTTTAAGACTTCATGTAAGAAGTGCATCAGAACTATTGACTTTGTCCATTGACATTGGCTGTCCTGGCTCCGTAAAGGCACTCCTCTGAACCTACTGGCTTTGGCAGTACTTGCTCCCTCAGGTTTTAATTGTTGACACTATTTTTGCTGGGATAGAATTTTACCTGCCTCCCTTTAGGCGATTGGAATTGATTTACAAACGGTTGAAAGTATGTTCTAAATATAATTCTAACCTTTCCTTCCTTTAACAACTCAATAACTGAAATGAGTGCAATACTGACCTTTACTGAAGTCACTCATGTGCTGAAACATGTGTTGGCATAAGAAAAGTCTTTACCAACTTTTATTGTTTTTATAAAAACGGAATCCTAACTTTCATTGAATGTTACTAGTAGATGACACTTTTTAAAGAATGCTTATTTAAACCTTATGTATATTATAAATATATATAACTTTAAAAAAGGTAGCAGGTGCCCCTCTCCAGAAAGAACATGGCATGATAACCTGTTCCGTTTTTTTTTTTTTTTTTTTTTCCCCACTGAGTTCGCAGCCATCGCTTTTTGCTCACTGTACCTTTCACAGATGGGAAATAGCCATTTGCATATCAGTTTTTGTCCCGCCCATATGGGTCCAGCACCGAAATTCTATGGCAATTCCCTTCTGAACAAGAGTACCAACAGCAACCCCATACATGTATTTCAGCCTTGTTGGGCCTCATCAGTGAGGTGGAGCTGTGCCTCTTAGCACAGTGAGCAGGGAGTCCACATCTGGGTTCCCCCAGGTAACTCTGGGTAACCAACCCCAAGTTCCTTGCTGCGGACTCTAAAAGTAAAAACTACTGAACAGGTTATCATGCTGTGTTTTTTCGAGAGGGGGGCGCCTGCTATCATTTTTGTAATTTTGGAAAGAGCTTGGGGTTGGTCACCCTGAGTGGCAAACCTTTCACTGCGCGATAATGGGAGAACCGTTTGGATTTGGAATGCGGTTTTAGATGCAATTTAAAGCTGTGGATGTTAGCTACAAGCAGACGTTGAAATTGTTTCTAGCACAAAAACTGAGGGAGTTATGGACGTTTTAGTAGAGGTCGTTTTTTCGTGATAGGCGCTAGAAGGGAAAACAGGAATGCGCTTTTAAAATGACAAAAGGGTTTCTACACTAGAGGATGACTATGAACAAAACGCATACCACACAGGAACACAGTCACTGGATCAGAATGACTGCGGAGGAAACTCGCCTTCTTCAGATGAGAAAAGATCAGCGCAAAGATAGTTTTAGCAATACTAGTACAGGGGGAAGGATGGGATGGTTTGGATAGAGAGTTCAGACAATTCAAAAATACACCTAGCATTACAGATTCTGAATACAAGATGGGATGGGTTTAAGATGGGGATTGACTATGCAAACTACATATGCCAGTGACACAATTTTTCCCATAGATGCTCACTGGCTATGTTTTTAAATGGAACCATCGGTTCTGGTCAGTCAAGATTCTGGTCAGAGAATGGGATCTGGTTTAGGAAAGATGGCTGGGCACATCGGACTGGTTAGGTTCGGCAAGGCGCTCTGGAAACACGACACAGGACTGGACTGGATCTGCAAGGCCCTCTGGTCACAGGACTGGATTAGATCTGCCCTTCTTGGTTCTGATGAGGATTATTTTCAGCAGGCAAGCAGTACAGCGCAGCCCGGGTGTATTTTGATGCTTCCCCTTTGGTTTGTGGGGTTCTGGTTCTGGAATTTTGAGGCCTAGCTGAAAATGGTTCAGCTATGCAATAAGTTTCTGCTTTGCCAAGTTTCAGGAGTCTGGAACAAGGAAGATGTAGATGGAGTGCAGCAGCAGGGTGCTCTGCCAGCATCAGGATAGTGAGTGAATCTGTCTGTCCTTTTGAGTGGTGAGCTGTCTCTATTTATGCTATGAACAGATGTCATAAAGGGTGTGTGTGTGGGCCGGTTTAGCCTAAGCTTGCGCCTTTTGACAGGTGATTGGGTCTGATTCTACTCTCTGCCTTGATAGGAGGAGAGCAACAGTGTCACCTTTATGGTGTGATTTTATGAGGCTGAGAATCCACCCCTAGCCCCTAGAACACAAAATCCACTTTTGGCAAAATACATATTTACACATGTGCAACCTCTAGAACAATCACATATACAGATTACATATTTTACATAGCAGCTACTCCTCAAAACCCCGTAGCTATGGGATCTTGTCTCCGCTTTTCACAGAATTTTGCCCTTTTCATTCGGAACACAATGTCCAATTTATAAGCAAATTTCTACAAGTGTGCGCGTTTAACATGGGCATAAGTGTATAAAGTTTCATATTTCTAGTCGAAATACATTTTGCGTAAAATCACATTCCTTGCCATTTCTTTCCAGAACATGTCACACGATTTTGTCGCCTGTTGAAATGTGCAGCCAAAATTTAGATTCACAAATCGGTTACTTTTATATTTTTCACAATTTTAACTGGAAAGTTATAAGTCTTTAAAAAAATTGTTAATGTTCAGCCACAGATGGTGGTTTGGGTCCGCCTCTTTTTGTCTCCCTGCAGTCCAGGAGCAGTCTCCTCCCTGCTTGCTCTTGGTAGAGGCCATTTACGACTGTCTTCGCACCTCGCATTTCCTTAGTTGCAGCTGGTCATTGTTCCTCATGCCTCCTACACCATAATTAGAGCTTTTGTGTGATTTCCTGCTGGGGGGAAAGACCTTCCTTCTATGAGAAAACATGTTATTCCAGTGTGGTAGCTTCAGCCAGGCTTAATTTTAACTGTTAATTCTGTTGAATTTTTCCTTAGCTTAAAACAAACTTGTATCAAATCACAGCTAAATTGTCATTCAAGATTTTAAACCATGGGATCAAAACAATTACAACGGCGGCCCAGGATACTGCACCCAGAGATTTTTGACAGATCCACAGACAGGCCATTTTTGCTGTGGAAATCTCTTTATGCTTTCAGGTTTTCAGGACCTTGTAGGTTCACAATGATTTCTTAAACTAAATGAATTGTAGCACCCAGCAAAATTTCTGGATATTTGAGGGTGTTCTGTACCAGCATTCTGAAGTTTCAACAACAAAGAAAAGGAATTTAAAGCAAGATTTTGGGGTTTCATTTAGCAAAGCACTGCTTTTTCCTTCTGTATTCCATTTTCAATTGTTGTGGAGCCCAGTGACATATTTCAGGAGTGAGCTCTGTTCCACCACTGACAACATACGTGGCAGATTGGGCAGCCACCTTTTTGTGCGTTGCAAAGCACGATTTTCAGAGGTTTTGGTGCGCACAAGGGTTTTGCGGCTATTTTGCTGTTTTCTCGCACCATCATAACACAGTGATGCAGCATAGCAGCGCAAAAGTGGGTCAAGACATCCCACACTAATATCATTGTTTTGAAATCCAAATCCACACACGTACCAATAATTTTAATACAAGCCTCACACACCTCAGCCCAAAATCCCGAAACACGCACACAACTCCACAACATGTGCTCCAATGAGCCAATATCTTGAACACAGCCCCAACACTAATCTGAATTTGACATACCTCTGTTTTTCAATCTTTCTGGACACCAATAAACTCAATGCAATATTTTAATTTGGCGAGATCTCTCCCCCACATTCACAGAGCATAAAAGTACATTCCCGCACATGTTCTTCCAAATCTCAGGAGCAATATCAAAATCAATCCTTCTACTCCATTCATCTCGCAATTCCTCATTACTGCGTTGACATGCCACAATCATTTTGTATAATCTACTAGCAAGGCCTAAAAACAAATTTTGATCCAGATTGTTAGTCTGATTAACATTACCTATAGATTTCTATAACCGTCTGTAGGCCGTTTCAGTAAAGCCCCCAATGTTCCATTTCTCCTTCACCTCATTCGCTGTTAACCATCCACCATCTTTTTCTGATATCACCAATCGTTTTAATTCCACATACAAACCATTCAGGCCAGAAAAGGGTCCTAATATTGTCCTTTATCTTTGGGTTTAAGCAGATTGATGCCCACAGACACTTAAAAGCATCAATTCCCAACTTCTCTAATAGATCATTCCAGTAAGTTCGCAAAAATCCCGTAACAATTGATTTTATTTTCACGTTCTTTTGAATTTGTAGTTAACAGACTTTCAGGACCAAGAGGCCCAAAGGCGCTGGATTCTGCAATCGCCCAAGCATCTTGTATCTCACACTCCTCAAAAAAGGAATAAAAG